>NW_028277031.1:1263500-1895250 GCF_059951505.1 Python bivittatus
GTCACCCATACTAAGGAAAGCGGTTCTAACTAGAGATGAGACTCCATGGCTGATCTCCTACAAGGCGGCGAGGAAACAAGGAGGGATAAGCCTCGCTTCACTTTGCTTCACTTGCAGCTTCCAAATCATTGCAGGCCACTAAACACACAGCAGATATGCAGAAAAATATGTGCCTTTTTTTTGGTCTCTTTCCCCAGTTCAGTGTGCCTTTGCGTACTTCAACAAATTTGCATTTTTGCGCACATCTTAGTACAAAGTGTACTTTTTGTCTTCTCACTTCAGGAAAGTATGGATTTCAGTGCACAGGTGCATTTGATTTCCCTTCTAAAAATTTAAAGGTGTGAACTGGGCAATTCTATTAAAATTCAGATTGAACTAATTTCCCTTCTATCCTTTCCTGCTTCTGAGAAGACTCAGAGAGTGAAATGGCAACCCACTTTTTAGTGCAAGTTAGGAGGTTTCAGGGGTTGTCTAGGATCAAAAGAAGGATGCAGATGGAAAAATGCAGAACTAATCCAAACACCCTTTTGGAACCCGCCATTCCTTCATCCTCACCCTCAGAAGGCTGTTACCCAGAATGCTGAGGAACATCGAGGACAAAAGGCGTCCCTCAGTTGCTCCTCGGCACGAAAGCCCCGCTGCTATTCTTGGCCACTCTCGCCATGGGGTTAGATACAGCCACGGCTGGAGAAAAAAACACCGCCTGCCAATTCCACATCCCCAACGGACTGCAATGGAACTCGCGTTTGTGATCTGGGACCTCTTGAAATGGTCTTCTTCCACTTCTCTTCCCTGACTTCACATGCACTCCCCCTGCCCCATCAAGGCCTTCTTTCCTCACAAAGAGCCACTCAAACACAATGGCTGATTCAATGGTGTTTTATTGGTATACTGGTTTCCCTTTAACATCTCAAGGGCTTCAGATCATCCCATGGCTTAGGCTGTACACTAATGCTAAATCTGAAAAAGCAGATGTGTGGTGAAACATCTACCTAGATACAGAATCATCTTTTCAGATTCTTGAACCAATGGTAACATTAAACGCTTACCCGCCAGTGGCGGTTAATACCAGAACTTTGGCAGGGACGGAGGAGAGGGCGTTCTGCCCCTGACACCTTGACAAAGAGTGTTGAATATGCAAGAAAATACAGAGCCCTTCCAAAGCCCATCAACGTGGCAAAGAGCCAGGTCTCTTCCAACGATGTGGGAGGAATTGGATTCCAGGCTGTTTAATGCATGCACACAATAACAGACAGCCCCACCCCCAGAGCCCTGCCTCTGTCAGGACATCCACAAAGGAAGGAGGGAGGATTGCCCAAGTCTTTCGGAAGCACTCGGCTTCACGTTTCCATGCTTGGATGTTTTCCCAGGTGCTATTTCTGGATTAAGACCACAGTCAAAGGGGGTTTTCATGGTGGCGGAGGGGAGGGAGGGAGGAAGAGCCGTGGGGGCCCAGCACCACTTTCCACCTTCTTGATGGGACCTCCAAGCAGTCACTGACACAATAGTCCCCTGGGTCCTCTTTTCACCAGGCACAAGGCCGAGCCCAACGTTCAGTCTTGGCGAGAGAATGAAAAATGCGGTTCTTCAGGGCCCAAATGCATTCAAACCCAGGCCGAACAACTGGCAGTTTAGGATTTGAAACCAAAACAAAATCCTATTCCAGATCTAGGCTGCCTGTGGACAGGGAGCACAGCTAGGGTTACTTTTTAAAAACAACGTTTCGCCGGTTACACCATCAAAGGGGAGGGTGGGTTGCATCATGCAGTCTCAATGAAATACCTCTGTACATGGCAGCCCCAACGGCCTGATCCAAGGCCAACCAGGGACGGGCTCGGCTCAGACGGGAGTGGTTCGTCTGTTGGCTGGATTGTTATGCAAAGATTCTTTGAACTCTTTGGGGAGGGAGTTGTGAATCTGTAAAAAACCGTGATCTCTCTCTGAGTTCAGCAAAGTCCCAATAGTCACCTTTGAAGGATCCCTGGAAAGGGTGAACATGGAGATATCGGTGGAAGGGATGGTATTAAAGCCTTTGCCAATGGGAGACAGATCCCTTGACCGGGGTTCTGTGGAGCGGGAACTGGATCGCCTTCGAAACCGGTACCGATAGGTAGGGAGGCGGGCAAAGGTGGACTTCTTCAGGAGGGCCACGGAGTGAGACTTGGCTCGGATTTGGCGGTGCTTCTCAATGTACATATGGACAGCAATGACCCCAACCATCTCGGCAATGATGAAGGATAGGGCTCCGAAGTAGAAAGACCACCCGTAGGAATAGCTCTTCTTGGAATCGCTCTGCCCAGGGTCCCCTGCGTTTGCCGAGATGTAAACTATGATCCCGATGATGTTGCTTAGCCCTAAAAAGAAGAAGCAGAGAGCAGGGACAAAATAACTATGCTTGAGTCAGGCATGAAATATGGGTCTCTGGAAGGTGAAAAATGATGCACCCGGGCTCATCATGTGTTGTACCTTTGGCCACAGTGTTTCTGACACTATAGATAAACCACAGACACATTTCTAGTCTCAGTAACTAGGTGTGCAGGGTTTCCTGTGAATTTACAAATTTACATTATGAAAGTAATCTGCTTCACCACTTGGACCTGAGTGGCTGTGTGCAATCATAACTAGCAATGTGTTCAAGCTTGAAACCAGCGTGCATGGTATTTCTGGACACTGGGTGTCCCAAGGCCATGCCTGGATCTATTTAGGATCATCTTCCTTTGTCCAGATTTTCTGAGCAATGGAGGAGAACACACACAGGGCCTCTGTTCTGATGCCAGAACCCATGAGAACTGTATTTCCTGGCCATTTTTGAGACTGGCAGATTGGGACAGGAATGACTGGGTAGCAAGGTGGGAGGGGAGTCAACATATGATAGGTGTGGGCTTGATCTGTCTTGTGCAAACCTCTTAAGGACGGCAATGTATCCCTCATGAAGGAAGTCCATCCATCATGAGCTATGATGAATTTCCATGGAACCAATGGAGCAAGTGAATATCTTTATCCTTTTGCTTTCAGTGTGGCGTTAGCAATGACCTGTGTCAGGATTCAGGTGACAGCAGTGCCTGACATCAAGAGGAACAAGAACAAGCAAAGGTTGAGAAACTCTGCTCCAGGCCAGGGTGGGCCAGCGTCTACTGGATCTGATTTTTAAAAGATTGTATCTGATCTTTCCTTTAAAAGGGCAGCAAAGACTCCTACCTGGAATGGGAGGAGCAATAGGAAGAAAGCAGCAAGATGGATTTTAGTTACGGAGACAAAGCGGTGTTCCATGGATGCGATCTTGAGTTCATGGGGGCGTGGGGTGTGGAAGGGCACAATTAAAAATGGGACATGCATAGAAGGGCTGCATGAAAATGATGTCATTCTCTGTCTGGCTCTTTCCATAGCATCTGCGCAGATCCATATTTGGCTCTGGGAAATTACCCTTTTATTAGTCTTGCAATTCAAGACTTGAGTTTATTCTTACTTTTGCAGTTCCTTAATCATAGAGCCCAGAAAACTGGCCTCCCCTACAGCTTGATAGGGCTTCCCTTCCACCTACAGATTGTCTAGCTTCGCACAGGGCAATGTCAAAATGTGATTTCTTTAGCTTATTAGATAAACCCCGTCATTTTGTCTGCAGGCTGTTTTTAGGGCTTAGTGCTAAGAACAGCTAACTATGGCTTAGACAATAAACCATGGCTGGAACAAACTATGACTTACTCTAAAGCATGAAACAGTCATTGTGACTTGTTAAAACAAACCATAGCTTATGTGTGATCCTTGTTTTCTCCCTCCTTCTGTATCTTATCTTTGTATTTTTTGTAACCTGCTACAATCCACTTCAATGACATTTATATGGAAAATGTTCCAACATTAATTCATAGTACTTTAATGCTGCCAGTTTATTTAATGGCCCAGCTTCAGGTTGATGTCAAACATGGCGAACTGCTGAGAAGGGGAACTCACCTGCGGAAACAAAGAAGATGCCTGCGCTCAGGATGACATTGAGTTTGTTCTTGTAGAACTCACTGGCAGCCACACAGAGTCCTCCAAAGAACAGGAGACCGACGCTCAGGAGGGGAAAGATGCTGGAGGCCCTCACAGCACCTGGAGGAGGAGCAGGAGACAAGGAGCTGAGTAGGGCTTGGGAGAGGGGGGCTGCTGCTGGCTGGGGGATCGGGACCTCTGCGGGCCAAAGACTGCCCCATGGTGACAGGAGCATCTGCGGAGGGGGCCAAAAAGTCAAGATGGCAGCCGTGACTGTGCAATCAAAGCCCTTACTCATTCTGCATGTGTCACGTGCACATGGAGGCTTCGATCGTGGCTACTGTCTTGACTGTTTTGGCCACTGCCCCTGCAGGTACCCCTGCAGGGCGAGGTCAGTCTGTTTGCTACTTCTTTCAGCAGGCCAAGCTAGCCACCTGAAAGGCTTGAGGCTCAGCACGTCCCATGCGCTAGATCCGAAAAAAAGGGTGTAGAAGACCCTCTATTTCGATCATCTGCTCTGTCAGAAATGTAGGAACTAAGGCAAACTTAAATAGTTATTTCATTGCCTTAAAATGAATATAGTGCCCAGAAAATATAGGGCCCCCATTTCAAAACAGGATTTGGGCACACCCCAAAGTGGCTATCTTTTCTCCCTAGATGGGGCCCTCTGTGTGGTTGCCCCACGTGTGGGTGAGACAGCCTTCCCTCAGTGGGGAGCCTCTGCAACTTCCCGGAAGCCCCGGACTTACGCAAGAGATATTCAGCGGCATCCTGTTCATAGTCAGCATCTTCTGGAAAATGGTTGATTTGCTTACAGATTCCTCGGAAGGTCCCTGGGGAAAAAGGGGAGGAAACGTGAGACTCTCAGAAGCACCAGGTTGCTGGCCCAGGCCATGCACGGCCATCCACCCCAGGCCTGTGAAGGGATGCGCATCTCAGGACCACACAGCCCCTCGGCATGGCTTCCACAGAAGGAGAATGCCGAGCCACCTTCCTTCCTTCTCGCCGTTCTACCACCTCTGCTTAGAGTTGAAGTCACGTTCTCGGTCATTCCTGCTTTTTAACCAAGACGGTGGAGCTCCCGGCCACGGCCAGCCCAGCACCTTCACGGTGAGCTCTCTGTACAAGGAGCACCACCTTGATGTTATCTTGCCTCATCGGCAGCCCCTGGGAGTTGTGGAGATTCACAATTCGCACCACCAGCAACTCCAGAAACAGAAAATGGGCCCACATCCACCCCTGACTGTGGGCAATCCTCAAGAACCCTTGTCCAGAATTCATTCAGATGTTGATTCCCCATTCTGATTTCTCAACTCTTCTCCTGAAGCATCAATAATAGTTATTTTAAAAGAGTTCGACAAAATTAAACAGAAAGCCCCACTATGTGCTGCTTTGGGATAGTCACCACCCCTTCAATGGTTTTGAGAGAAGGCGGCGGAGGGGAGCGAAAAGGTCCTTCGTTTATTTATGCTACTTATAAGCTGCCCTCCTAATGAGCTTGAACTGCTTTAGCAGGCCATCACCATCAGGGGTGTCTGCAGGGTTGGTCAAAAAAGTCAAGATGGCAGCCACGACGGGGCAACACACACAAACCACAGACGGAGCGCTGATTGCACCATTGTGGCTGCCATCTTCTGCAGACACGCCTGATTTCCATCATCCTTGGTGTCATCTTCTACAAGGACTGTCGTCCGCACTTCCATCACCAGAACAATCATAAAGGCGCGTCTCTGCTATAAAAAATAAATAATAATCACCCAATAACAAGCCGCGCTGCTCCAACGGCAGTGCCAAATCCAGCTGAAAAGGCACATTTTTGGCCGTTTCTACAGAGGGAAATGAAGCATGAAGTAGGCCAAGCCGATGATTCAGAGGCTGTCAGCCCCAGAGGATCCCTGGGGGTGGGGCGGGGCAGGGGGGGGCAGCCATGGTGGGCTCAGGCTTGTTTGCAGTCAGAGCACCTTGCAGCCCCCACCTGCTGACTGGGGGCAACCTTTGCTCCCCCCAATATGTTTCAAGACATGCAAAGCGGGTCCAGCATGGCACCTACACTTAGATCATAGGTCAAGCTTTGGTGAAAACAGCACCATAATTTCCGTTTCCTTTTTCATCTCAGTGAAGGCTGCCGAGTCGTCTGGACCCGGATGGCAGGGCTATTCTGTGGCCGCCTCTCCCTTCAGGCTCCAGGGTGCCAGGGCAGCTGGCACGGTCACGAACAGGCAGCCTGTTAGGTTTTTACTGTATATCCTGTAACTTATTCACTTATTTCAAATATTTATATGGCTGCCCATCTTAAAACCAAACGTACATGGACATAGAGGGTGGGGTGGGGAACAGTCTGTATGACTCTGATCTTGAACAGACCTTGTCTGTTGCTAGCCTTGGTCTGCGGCCTCATCTGCTTAACCAGACCTGGGCTTGGTGCCCGGGTCTAGAAGAAGGGGCCTTGGGGGAGATGTGTGGGGCCCTGTGCAAGTGCCCAAGTTATTTCCCCGGGAGCCTGATGGAGCTCTGCCCAGAATCACATTTCAGACTGGGCTGCTCCCTTGCAAGGTCCAGATTTATTGGCACAAGGGATGAGAGAAGTGTGCAAAGGAACAAATGAGGGCTCATTGTTTGTGCATGTGGGGGGGGGCTTGTGTGTCAAGCTTGTTCACTCTCTCTGCAGCTGGGGTTCCCGAGAGTGGGCTGAACAGGTCTCCTAATGTCTGGCGCCCGCTCGCTCCTTCCCGAGATGCTGGTCTGGCTTCTTGGCTGCTTCTTGACCACTTTCAGCCCAGTGGCTGGGAAGGCAGGGAGCCCCTGGACGGACTCGCACAGGTTCCCAAGGCCTGTAGTGGCCCTTGGTTGAAGACAGCAGGTTCCCCAAGATGGACCCGGAGCTGTAAATCACCCAGGAGTGCCAAAGTCCTGCGGATGTATTGGAGCACATTGGCCATAATTCCCAATCACCCGGCCACTGAACTCACGCAATTCCCAGCCGACGGCCGTGCGGGGTTGGCGTTCCAGGGCTGCCTGGGGAGGGCAGTTTAACATACCACTCCCACTGCCTTTAGAGCACCATCTCAGTCTTCCCGCTTCTGGCTGGCCATCCCCACCACATCTTCCTCTCTGCTCCTCTGTTTACTATTGATTTCTTTATTTAAATTGATATTGTTTTTGTAACAGGATTAATCCCTTGAGGAGACAGCAAAGTTTGGCAGTCGCTCTAAAATTCAATGGAAATTCAGTTAAGGTACCCGAAAGCCGAGCGAGGCTTGGCTCGCCCCCGCTTCCCCAGAGCTGGCCCAGTGCAGTTGGACTGGCCCCCCGCTTAGTAAAGACAGCCAGGTTTGGTTTCTGTGACATGGCCAGAGACTTTCCAGTAAGCAACTGACACTTACATTATTTTTACGAACCTAAATTCATAAGCTGCTTGCAAACCTCAGCTTGCCTCCCTCCCCAACTATCTTCTCCCCTTCTATAGTCCCCCTTGCTGTAGAAGGAATTGGCTTACATCTGTCTACTCGGAGTCATAATCCACAAAAACGAAGACAAGCACAGAGCAGACAAACATGAATGTTCTCAGTTTCCTAAGTCTGAAGTGACCTCTCTGTGGCCTTTAGGAGCACCTGGGGATGATCCTTGCTGTTGCGGCTCCCACCTGCACAGGGTCTCCTCAGTCACCTGCTTAAAGACAAGGAACGTGCGTCTGAGGCTGGTGGCTGAACGTCCTCTTTGGTGGGATTAACTTCCCCAAATACTGAACAGCTTTGGGCTGTTGAGGAGCTCGTCTTGCTTGATTCGGTTTCTGGAAGGGGGCGCAAAGGTCTTCTGCTCCTCCTAAGTGTGCCTCTTTGGTCTTGGCTGTGTAGGGCACAGTTCCTTAATGGTCTTGGCTCTGACCACCCTTTCTGGCCATCTAATCTAACTTGCACCTGGGATGCAGGAGACAATTTTGCTCAACAGGTGTTCCACAAGGGCTATAAAAATGGAGTGTACGGGCACATTTGCCTCCCATTCGCAAACGTCCCTGAAAGCAGGCCAGTGAACGTACAAGTTTGCTCCCAAGGTTGGAACTAGAGATTGTAGCAGTCAGCCTGCGACTGCATCAGTAGGACTTAGAGGCATGCACGGGAATTGCTCTATAATTTAATAAAGCAAAAAACAAATAAAAAGCTCTTCCTGTGCTTGAATTCACCTATCAGTTTGAATTTTTTTTCTGCTACCCAACTGGCTTTTGCATAATGAGGGCTGATTTGTAATATGAGTAATACTGACTTATAAGCATTTCAAACTTTTTTTTCCTGTAAATTGTGTGGTAATATCTGTTAGGACTTCCTAATGACATTACTATCTAGCCATAATGGTTTTTAAGCAATTACAAGGTTTAATGACCACTCATTCAGTGACCATTCAAAGTTGCGAAGACACTGAACGAGTGGTACTTACGACCAGTCCTTGAAGTTGTGGCCATTACAGCATCCCCACAGTCACGTGATCATGATTTGGGTGCTTGGCAACAAGCTTGCACTTATGATGGTTGCAGTGCTCTGTGGTCACAGGTTCACCATTTGCGACCTTCCCTGCCAGCTTCCCACAAGCAAAGCCAGCAGGGAAGGTTGTAAGTCACTCTGATAAGTTGCTTGCACTCTCCCCCTCCCAGCAGCAGCCACGTACGGCCCTGCTGCACCTGCGCTGTGCCTCAGGGACACCTGTGCACCCTTCCCTGCCCGACAGCAGCCACTTACCTGCCTGCCAGCCTACTTGCAACCCAGCTGAGACTTGCTTAATGACCCACAATCCTCATTTAGCAATGGCAACTGGGGTTGCCGGGATTGCCGTCACTAAGCAATGAGGTCACGACATCACGTTTTATGACCGCATCACTTAGTGACGGCAATCCTGGCAATCCCAGTTGCCGTTGTTAACTGAGGATTACCTGTAATGGCAGTGGATTGGCCATGGTTACAGTTCGGGCTACCTAGAAAAAAAGTCTGACCACAAAACGACCTCCAAATCCACTTCTAATGTTCAGGTCCACCAAGATTAGCTCCAGTTCTCTTCCAAACTCTATGCAGAATTGGTGTGGTTTTTGATTCTTAAGGCAAAACTCCCAGCCTGCTACATTCTTAAAAAAGTTTTGACTTGGTCATGGCCCCCAGAGAGATAGTCTTCAGTTCTCTGCATTTAGTGATGCTGGGCTATGCATCAAGTTTTCTCAGTGTGTCTTTTTTTATCTTAACAGAAATAACAGTTCTATCACCCTCCTTCTGCCTACACCACAGTCTTTGCATCCATTGACATTTTAGAATGCCAGCACTGAGGTTTTGGTTAAGTTTCACATACTTGACAACTTCATCTTTTGTGAGTCCCCGTTGTGGAACGGCACCTTCTTTAAGCAGTTAACATAAAGGGTGGGACCGTTATCAGTTGTGGCAGAACCCTTCCAAGGTATTGCATCACGCCCAAAGGATCCCGTGTAACAGCTTCTGGGCTGTGTCAGTGAGCGGGCGGTTATGGTATTTCCAAGGACAGAAGGGTCCCCGTGTCACCTCACCCGCTTTAGAGCAATGGAGCAGCTCATGCCAAGGACCCCCGAACCATGAACTAGGGGGGAGCTTCCCAGAGATATTGTGTTAGCCACACAGCTAGACGTGGCACTTTTACTGTATCCAGAAATGGTGGCCACTACAAAGAGTGGGCATGGAGCCAAATGCAGAGCTCCTGGTTCAATGCAGTGCCATCTCGTCCTGCATCTCCCCATGTAAGAGTGCTTCACTTTCCGTTTTTCACACTCACGCTCTGCATTTCTGCTTTGAGAATCTCATGCCGCTTATGGAATCCCGACAGCTCAGGGTTGAAGTCCAAGTGAGCTGAGCAGGCCAAAAGCCATGCCAGGGAGAGGAATGGGATGAAGGCAGCAGAAACGGGATCCACACAAATTCCCAGGTGGGACAGAAGAACAGGACATAAAGGGATGCTGGGAATAAGACATTAGAAAATAAGGATAAGGGCCCCAAAGAAGTGAGGCTTTGCATTTTACAGTCACAGACACTCAGCTTATTATTTCTTATTTAAAATATTTGCATTGTTTTCTAGTTTGTTCCATTTTAAAGTCTCCCATAAAAGAGCTAAGCTGTGCCACTCCTTTTCTAATGACCCACTTGATGGGCAGGGCATCCATGCCATGCTTGGTACAAATCAGTCGTAATTTTTAACCAACCTTAGGCAAGGTCTACAGTGACACTTTGGGGGAGGGGGAGCTATAGAAATGCTTGGAGACTTAGAGTACCCTTCTGCTCCTAAATGCCCAGAGCAAGTGGATGTCTCCTTCAAGTGCACCTCTTTTATGCTTGGCATAATCACCAGATTTGTAGAGATTCTTCCAGACTTTGACCTGTCACAGTAACACCATCAGTTCTGGGTTCTCAGGATACTTTGCTTTTCATGAGAGCATTGAAAGGTCATGTGAAGAAGACTGAGAGGCGAAGAGAAGAGTTAAGGCCTTCTCATTCAGCTCTGGCCCCAGTCGCAGAAGGGAAGATCAGCTTAAGCAAAGGCTCCATCTGGAACCAGGGCTCTCTTGAGAGCAGATGAAGAGCAGGACAGCCATTCTCAGCCATGACCCTGAACCCAGCTTGGATTGGTACCAATGATGTGGCACTCAGAGGCGTCTGTAGGGGAGATCAACAGCACCCAAACTGTGCACTTGGCTGGAGCAACTGAAGCCCCACCCTTTTTCAGTGCATGCTGAAAAGGAGTGGGGCTTTGCTCACCCAGTTGTGGCCACCGCTTCGATGCTCTTGATACACACGCACACCCCCCATGGACATCCCCGGTTGCTGCCAACCAAGCTTCTTTGGGATGGGATGCTCACATCGTGAGAGGAAACTGTCAGCCTCAGAATGCAACTGCTGGTGGTGGTTGAGTGAGCCAAGCAAGAAGCTACTCTACAGCAGTAGCCGAGGATCAGGACAAGCTGGGCTAGAGCGCAGGATTACGGGAGGCACTGGGCGTGGAGGGAAACCCCAAACCAAAGCATCTCTGTGCACGTGGCTATACATGTATGTATATGTTTTATACATTTAATTTTGGGCCAAAAAGGGAATGTCTAAGCTGCAGGTTTCTTGAGGGACTGGAAACTATAGAGCAAACATCTCAGGCAGCCTCCTTCCTTCCTTCCTTTGCTTGGAGCGATGGGCTCCCAATCTCCTTCTGCAGCTCATAGGTGTGACCCCCTTCAGCTCTTGCATTCGTCAACCTTGTAACTGGCTGTGCCAATGGGACGGCATGAAGGATCTGAGGAGTTTGGGAGCCTAACTGCATGCCCTCCCCAAACACACTGGCCTCCTACACTGAGGAGAGAAGCAAGTGGGATCCATCAAGTCATGCCCACCCACACAGGAGCTCCTGAAGAAGACTCCCCTCCACAATGTGAGTTGCTTAGGAACCCGGTGAGAAAGTGCCAGGGAAGGGACATGCTGCAGAACGAAACTCGTGTATAATTTTTAATGGCACCTTTTCAACTGCACATCGTCTGGCTTTCCAAAGACTACAAATTGCTGGCACAGCCCACGCAGTGCCTCGCCCAAGCCCTGCGCAGTTCAGGCTAACCAGGGAAGCTCTACAGTTCAACTCCTGAACTGGCTTCTCTCTTGCCAGACCATCTGAGCTCACAGCGGGCAATACTGTCAGTGCTGAGGACCGTGCTGTTTGCAAGGCAGGTTGTTCTGGGGTGGGGGTGGGGGGTGGATGGAGGCACCGTTATGCATACATCCTCCCTTCCCACACATTTCCTCTACTGTCTACCACCCTCTCAATGAACTTTGTCAGAGTAGTTGGGAGGGAGGAAAAAGCCGTGATGCACCTGCTCCTCTCTAACCTGCTACAGATCACTGATTTTCCAAGGGGGGTGGGTGGGAACCAGTGAATCACTGGGGGATGGGATGGGATGGGATGGGATGGGCAGGATGTGGGGAAACTGCTCCCTGAAGCTTGTCAGACAGCTCACCAGCACCCAGGCCCTCCTCAGGGACATCCTGCACTGCTCGGTTTTGCTCCCCAGGTCCTCAGAAATAGTCCCAAGCAAACTTCTGGCTACCATCACAGCCACCGGCCTCAAAGCACAATGAGTGTCACTTGAAACAGTCAGTTCGCTCTCCAGCTAACCAATAGGAGGGCACCAAAAATGGCACCCAGCCCGTCTGGCTTTGTAAAACACCCAACTATTTGCAGCTAGGGCGGCACCAAGTCCCCAGAGCATCATTCCTCTGGCCTGCTTTTAAAGCAACAGAGGCAGCATTGCTTGAGCCTGCAGCATCAGAATTTCTGCACCACGCAGGAGAATCAGGTGCTGGGACGCAGGACAAGGCAAGAGTGGGAACACAGTTCTTCTTCCGCCGCTCATCAGAGCTCCAGAGCATTTATTGGGAAACCAGATCAGTTTGGCTTCCTGTTGAATTGCAGGTGTGCTGGAAAGAAATGGCTTTAGTTTAGATCCCACAGCTCTTTACAGTCTGTCAGGATCTACGCAAACCAGAATCTTCAATTATTTTAATGTGCTATTATTACTAACCATTCTTTTGCATTTATTGCTAACCATAGATCAATAGTGAAATGTTGGGAATGTTATTCTAACCGTTTGCTTGACCTGCCATAAAAAGGGGGGGAAAGAGGAGGCCAGGTGCCGTTATCTCTATCTTGAACCAGACATCCAAGGCCAGGAGGTGTGAGAACCGGAGCAAGGCACGAAGAGCTGCAAGCGGGAATAGAAACCTAGAAGGGGGGGAAGTTGGGCTTAAAAAGACAAGGCTTTGCTATGTTGAATCAGACTCAACAAACTATGATGCTGTGTGGCGACCTAGTCTGGCTTTCTACAAAAAATTTAAAATCTTCCCAACCATCTAAAAAACTTGCTCCAAAATATGTGGGACCTTTCCCAATTGAGAAAGTTATAAACCCTGTGGCATTTAAATTATCATTGCCAAAACATTATAGAAACATTCATCCTGTTTTCCATGCAAATTTACTGAAAGCATTCAAGCCCTCTGAAACTTGGCATCCCGATCCATCTCCACCAACACCTATCATGATTGAAGGACAAAGTCACTTCGAAGTAAAAGACATTTTGGACTCTAGAAAACATAAAGGCAAACTCCAGTACTTGATTCAATGGAAACATTTTCCCAAAACCCATCACGAATGGGTGGACAGTGTTAATGTTAAATCCCCTAAACTACTTGCTCGTTTTCACTCACAATACCCTGACAAGCCTAAGTAACCATATTAATGATCATTGTAATATTTCTATCTTCTTTTTCAGATTTTCTTCCGAATGTAGGAACATTCGTTCTGTTGGAGGGCGGCATGTCAGGATCTACGCAAACCAGAATCTTCAATTATTTTAATGTGCTTTTATTACTAACCATAATTTTGCTTTTATTGCTAACCATAGATCAATAGTGAAATGCTGGGAATGTTATTCTAACCATTTGCTTGACCTGCCATAAAAAGGGGGGGAAAGAGGAGGCCAGGTGCCGTTATCTCTATCTTGAACCAGACATCCAAGGCCAGGAGGTGTGAGAACCGGAGCAAGGCACGAAGAGCTGCAAGCGGGAATAGAAACCTAGAAGGGGGGGAAGTTGGGCTTAAAAAGACAAGGCTTTGCTATGTTGAGTCAGACTCAACAAACTATGATGCTGTGTGCTTCTCCTAAATAAAGAAATCTCTGATGGAACCTTTTGTCTCCAGAGGATTTACTGAACTTTGGGATTGAGTGTGCAGACTCTGACACAGTCACAATCCTGACTCTGTCAACCCAGGGCTGACACACACTTTGCATGCCCCTCACACGTTGGCTTGGCTTGTTCCGCTCTTGGTGCAGCCCTGGGTCCGTCTCAGAGTCAAGCAACATCACACCGCCAGTGGTTTATCCTCCAGATGGGGAGGGAAACACTGTTCAGAAGGGCAGAGCATGCACTTTGCATGTGGAAGGCCTCAACCTCCAGTTCTGGCATCTCTTGCTTGTTTCCTAAGAATCTGGGCCATGGGTTGAGAGGGCCCTTGATGACCTTTCTGAAACTGCTGCCAGTCTCAGCAGATATGCTCTCAGGCAGTCTCTCCCAGTCTGCTGGCCTCCAGTTATGGTGTAGTAGACATGAAGGAAGGTAGCAAAGGGCTCCCAAAAACTCCCTTGGTCATCTAATGGTCATCTGGGGTATTGCAGTCCAGATGTGGGAGCTTTCTCCTCCAGGATCCATACAGAGGCACCATCCTTGCCCTTGGGCACTTGGCCAATTGCTCTGATGGTTAAAAACGATGATCGCTCTTCGGTCAGGAAATTCTTCCTCATTCCGAGGGGAAGCCAAACTGGAAATAAGGAGGAATTTCCTGACCCCGAAAGCCACAAAGCAGCAGAACAGCCACCTGCCTCCAGGAGTCATGGGGGCTCCATTCCTGCAGAGTCTTCAAGCAAAGATTAGGAGGCCACTGGTCTGGGATGGTCTGAGGACAGAAGACGGCATCCAGGGTGCCTGCCACCCTATGATTCTGTGACATTTTCATATCCCTGTGCTATAAATGGCCCTCCAAGACAATGCTCTCAGACCGGGCTGAACCGAGGAACCCTCCTCTGCACCACCGCCCGAGGGCACCAGGCTGGGATGGAGGGGCAGGACTGTGGCTGGTAGGGAGAGACCACAAGAGAATCCCCTGTGGGGGACTCCATGGCTGCCCATCACATGGTCTCCTGCTAGCACCAGTCCGTTTCATCCCTGACACTTATCTTGGACTGTTAAGGAAGTGCCACTCCCCACTATTCATTAAAACCATACAATGGTTCCCATAGCAACGGCTTAGTCATGTAGCATCCAGAAATATTCTCAGACTTTGTAGGAAACACTGTAGGATGACACTTAAGCAAAGAGAAGATTGTTTCCCGACTTGCGCCAGACTGCGGATCTGGGGCGCAAAGATCCACACAGCCGCAAGATTTAGGCCTGTCCTCTTGCTCACCAGGGATTTTTGCAGCCCACGTTGGAGGGGTCTTCCCCCTGCCTGGGCACCAGAGACCACAGCTCGTCACTGCTGGCTGGGTTCACGCCACATGCCAACCCTGAACCAGGTGAACAAAACATGATTGCTGCGTTTCTATAACATGGCATACCAGGAGCCACGTGATACACTGAATCACTGTAGCCAGCCTACTTTAGCCTGGTCTAGCATCAGGGGGTTCGCAGGGTCTGGTCAAAAAGTCAAAGCGGAGGCCATGATGGTGCGAAGGATGTAAAAATGGATGTGGCTAACTACTTGCCTATGGATATCCCATGTTGTGTGAACCCAGCCAGAATTATTCTTAGGCAGAATGGGACAAAATAACAGTAAATAAGCCAAGATTATCAGTTTTACATTCAGAAGTGCACAGCCCGCCATCTGAGGGGACCAGGCCAATCTGTGGCAATTCATCATACGTTTTTTCAGGTGCCACAAGAAAGCTAACCCTGTCCCTGACCCTGACCCTTTCCCCACAGTTTCAGAATCATTTTTTACAGCCTTAAAAAAAAAAAAAATCTCAAATTCAATGTGTGTGCATGTGTATTTGGGCAGAAAATGATTTTTGGTTTGGTGTAAGAACTGCTAGAAAATACCTTCAAGGAAAGGGAGAATGTATCTTAGGACAAGCAATCGGTGCAGTTTCCTGCTTTTTAAATGTTAGGGTTCGGGTTAAGGCTGTTTTTCTAACATCCAAGATGGTTCAAAGAATGAATGAATGTCCCAATAAATGAAGTGGAGCCCCGGTGGGAGGAGGCCACGGTTGAGCAGGGGCTCCTGCTTTCCCCTGGATCTCATGGGGGGGGGGAGGCCTGGAGGGAAGGAAGAACGTCCCGTTTTCCCTCCGCAGCTTCTGCCTCCCGCCAGACAATGAAAGAGCCCTTAAAGCCAGAGCTGAACAGAAGGGCTAATGGAGCCCTGGGATCAATATAGGAACTTACAGGATGGTTAGACGGTCTTAAAGGTTATTATTTTCATATAATGTCTATGTTCCTGATACCTTCAGTGTAGTTTTTTTGTACCCCACTATCTGTTTTGGAAATTCAGCAGAGAGAGAGAGAGAGAGAGAGAGAGAGAGAGAGAGAAAGCCAGCAAGGGAGACGTGGGGGTGCCTTTCTCCTGGTCCGACCTGTTCCGGGGCTTTCCGTTGCCCTGAGGGGAGGGAGCTGGAGGGCCATCCCTCCCGGGGTCCCTTGGAAGGCCATCCCAGCCAGGGGAGCCAACCTGGCTGCTGAGGCTCCCGGGGATGATGGGTGGCAAGAACTCCCTGCCCCAGCTGCCTGTCGCCAAGTGGGGAGGGGAAACGCTCCTCCCGGCCAGCAGATGGTCAAAGGGCCTGGTGGGCCCCATCCTTGTGTCGGCACAGAGCAGGGCCCACGCAGCAGCCTGGAATCTCCCCCCACCGGGCCATTTCAGCCACCGCTTTTCTGAAAGTACAAAATCACCGGTCCTGATCCATTACGGAAAGCAATCAAGGATGGGAATGGGGGAAATGGCCATCTGCTTCTGAGTTAAAGGAGTTAAAGCTGGAAGAGTGAGACGCTGAAGAAAGACAGAAGATGAGACTCCAGGGCAGGAATAGCTCCGGGGGGGTGGGGGAGGCTGACCCTGCCGGATGAGGCCGCTTCCTGGTTCCCCTCAAGCAGGAGAACCGAAATGTCCAGCCGCGGTACTTGGCAGCCACCTCTCTTGCTTCAGGGAGGGGGTGGGGAAGTGGTTGAAACTGACCAGTACCGGGAGCCGGGCAAAGAAGCTGCAAAGGCCTGGCGCTGCTTCCTCATTCTTTTCTGAATGTGGCAAGAAGGGAAAAAGGCACCACCGATGCAGCTAAAGGAAAAACACATTTAGAATCCCGTTAAAGGAGAGCAGTGCAAAAACGCCCACTCCTTTCCCCCAGAGTTGCAAGGGCGATCAATTCCAAGCACCCACGGCGAACACCCTGGCTCTCTTCGCCGGCTGGAACAGGGGAGCGGGGTTCGCCTTCCCCCCACCTCCTCGGAAGCCTGGAGGGAGGCTGCTGTTAAAAATAGGCGTAGGGTGGGGGCGAGGAGGCAACAAATATGAAAGAATTCCGGAAACAAAGCGCTAATGGAAGAGGCAAGCCCGGGGAGAGAGGGGCTGAGGCGCCGGCTTGCCGGTGACCGAGGGCGGGGGCCGCCAGCCCCGGCTCAGGCAGGCCGTCTGCAGGCCCGGCTCAGGCGAGCGTGAGAAACGGGCAGCGCGGCAAGCGCCCCTGCCACGAAGGGCAGGACGAGCTCGCCCGGGGGAGGGGCGGGGGCTTCTCAGCGGCTTGTCTCTGGCGGGGGTCGCTCAGTTACACGGAAACAGACCGGAGGGGGGCCGCGTCTCCCTTCCGGAGCCTGCTACGAGCCGAGGACGAGGCAGGAAGGCGGCGTTGCTCTGCCGAATCCCCCGCGGGAAATGGCCCCTGGAGGCAGCGCCTGGGGGGCGGGGGTGCCCCCCGGAGGCTGCAACCGTCCGCGCGGGGCAGAGGCACTGGGGAAGAGCAAGCGAAGCCCGGCGGGGCGCCGGGGGAGGACCCCGGCCGGCGGCGCGGAGCAAGGGGCCCTTCCCAGCAGCCCTCCTCCCTTCCCTCCTGCGCTGGGGCAAGCGGGCGGCGGAGCGCGCGGGGGTCCCCCGCCCCGCCTGCGCTGCTGGCGTCGGCGGCGAGGCGGGCTCCTCTCGGGCCGCCGCCTCCCCGCAGCTCCCCTCCCTCCGCGGTCCCGGAGGAGAACCGGCTGCCGCTCCCGCCCCAGAGGCCCCCCCCGCCACAAGGCAGCTGACCTCGCCCAGGAGCGGGGCGACGCCCTGCCTTTAGGGGCGCTCAGGGGGTCGGTGGTGATCCCGCAAGGCAGCAGACGTCGGACTAGAAGCAGAACGCTGCAGTGTGAAGCTGAAGCCAGTAACGGAAGGGCAGATGGAGAGTGAAGGGTCTGGGGGAAGAGAAGGCCTTTTGCCATTTCCCCCACTCCTGGGGCTGAACGTCTTCTCCCGCATCCCGGACAAAGAACGGTGGCTCGGGCCTCTTAGAAAGGCTGGCAGGGCAAGGGGGGAAATCGCATTTCAAGGGTTCAAACACAAAGAATTCAGGAAAAGCCGCTGACCTGCCCATCCAAGCGGTGGAAATCAAATTGAGGGGAGGGAAATCTCCATTTTCTGGCTTTTATCCTTTTTCTTCATGGGAGGAGGGGGAGCATCAATGAAGCTGGATGTGGGATTGAATGTTTTTTGCTGGATTTTGAGGACAGCGATAGTGTTCTAACATTTGTGTGTGTGTGTGTGTGTGTGTGTGTGTGAGAGAGAGAGAGAGAGAGAGATCCTGCAGCTGAAAAAAGAGTTCAGATCAGCCTCCTTTGACACAATTGTTTCCTTTCCCCTTTAGTGCCTTTTTGATTCACTTCTAGTTCTTTAATCTTGATTTACGTAATAAGGATTTACGTATCAGTGATGCTCATTCTGGGAAAAGCCTGTAGCCACATTTTCCCTCTCTGGTTAAGTTATTGATGGCAGGAGATTGTTGCTTGTCTCCTCCCGAGTAAACCAGGGGCTTCTCTGGAATAAAGTGGCTGGTGGCTGCTCTTCCCGGGAGTTGTAGGGAGGACTCAGTAGGACGTGGGTGGTGAAGGTCCTCATGTGGGAGCCCCTGTCCCTGCATTCATTACAGGGCCTCACCTGTTGATCTAATGACTGAGCAGGTTCACAGCAGGAGAAGCGCCTCAGATAGTCAGGCCCTTATCGGGAGTTGTTAGAAAGTGGGGCTGTTGTGGCACCATCTGGTCTTCACTAGTGACTGTAGAGCATTGTTTTTGTCGCCACCAGGCATCATAGTCTGTTTTCATAAATTACTCTTTCGATCAGTTAAATTAAATGATGTGAAACTGCTTTCCATTTACACAACGTCAACCTGCAATGGCATTGCTCCAAACTCTTGCAACCCCTCCCGGTGTCTTTCTTCCCACAACCACAGATCAAAAGTCTCTCTTATCACCTTCTCTCAGCGCACATTTGCATGAGGAGGAATTTGCATCTCCTGTGGTTTTGCCATTCAGCTCTTTGGGTTGATTACATCTTCTTTTACATATAGGTTAATGCTTTTCTCTTCCTGGTTTCTACTTTTGCTTTCCTGAAGCAGAGATTTCCCTCAGGCTGCGCCTCCCAAGGCCACGGGGCTAGAAAGACTGATAACTTGGAGGAATATTGAGCAAGATTTAGTGAAACGGGAGGTCAGGGCGGGAGCAGCTCCAGTCACTGGAGTACTTCAACAAAGCCGCACCCCTAATGATAGGTTGCAGTGACACAGTTTGATGATATTTATGGGATTGTAGGTAGCAGTTGAGATTCTCTCAGTTGATTTTTAATTTATTGCACACGGCCAGCCATGTGTCGCAATATTTATTTATTTATTTATTTATTTATTATAAATTTATTGCACACGGCCAGCTTTCCCTTCGCCTCTCTGCCAGGGAACATCCCTTCATTCCCAGTTCAGCACAAACCAGTTTGGAACTACCTGCAGCCGCCTTTCCTCCTGCTTGAACAGAGGGAGCCAGTCCCTGCTCCCCTCGGCTGACCAATATGTGTGCCAAGAACCTAATTCCACGGCCTCCTACCTGTAGTTCTGGAGCAACAAAACTCCCCTCATGCCCACTCCATGCATCGCTCCCCCCATCCCCCCCAATAGGGAAGTGAAATTAATCCTTCCTTCCTCCCATTGACTTGTTAAGTTTATTGGTCTTGTTTCAAAAAGAAAATCTGAGCGCTTGCCTGCTGCCAGTGCACTATTTAAAAGCTTTCTGCAGGGTGGGACAGACCGTGAAAAGACATCAGGATGGCGTTTTTGCCACCAGAGCCTTTCCCCGGTCACATAGCCGGGGCTGAATGTTGCTGCGGGGTGGCTGGAGTGAAGGAGTGGGGAAGGATAAACCGCAGCGAGCAAGAAGGAAAGGGTTTAGCTCCCCAAACCCGTTGACCTTGTTTCAGTCAGAATAGTCTTGCTGGCCCAGGACTGATGCAGGGCTCTTTCTTGGGTGGCCCACCCCTCTTTTTCTCCCTTCTTCCCCTTCCTGGTAGAGTGGGAATGACAAAGCAATTCGCATTATGTCATATTTGTGCATCCCATCGACCCCTGGGCTGCCTGACCTCAAAATTATGCCCCTTAACCACGCCAGTTCTAGGCTCTGGAATACTGGATTCTGTGGCTTATTGTACGTCAGTGTCAGGATCACTGCTTATTTCCTATTTATTGTTGCAGCCTGTCTGATTTGTGGATGTCGGAAAATCATGCTCTTCAGCTAGACCTGTATTATTCTCCTCCTCTCCCTACCGCAACTTCTGCTTTCCTCCTCTATTTGTAATTTTTCCCTGAGAGTTTAGAGCTAAATAGATCCAGTGGCAATTAGATCTCCTGAACTGGGGGTTTGTGCAGCTGGGCCGGAGGAGGACCATCTGGCGGGCTCCCCACTACTTTCTCGTCTGCCAGCTAATTGGCGAAGCAAAGTCACACCTCTCCAATTCACCCAAAGGAGAGGAAGTGCTGGTGTCTCATTTCTGGGAAGGCCCCTCTTGGCCTAAGTCCTTCTCTCTTTCTGCAGTACCAACATGGAAGCCCTCAGCTCCAACCTCTTCTCTGCTCTCCCAGCGGTCCTTCATTTCCAGATTTTCCAAAATGGGAAGATAATTGTGAGACTCGTGGTCCGCCTGTGCCTTGCTTGCACAGGAAAGCCCCCCTGATGTGAATTTGATGGCTCTGATTCTTTGGCACCTCGTGACCTATTAAGTATTGGGGGTAGAACAAAATAACCTTCACCGTTTTGCCATCACCTTTCTCCAAGAAATGGCCCTAAGATGTGATAACAATGGCCTGGCCTGGCTTGGACCAGGGGGAAGAGGCCATCATGGCCAGACTGGCTGGGTGGCTGGAGTATCTCAGTTTTAAGAGCAGCAAACTGACCATCCTCACAATGGGAAATGAAACAGAATCGTTTTATATGCATTTATATTTACTGAAAACCTTATCTAAGTGTTTTGTTTGGAAGCTGAATGACTTGCAAATGGCTTTACACATTTCTATATTTACTGACATCGATTCCAGGCGCTATGTAACAAGCTGGATGATGTTCTTGGGTCAAATCTGGTTCTGAGGGTTGGTGACATCCTTTGTGGGCTTCTAAATACCATTCTGTGCAATAAAACATACACATATGGTACATCTTGTAGTGCCTCTGCAAGGACAGTAGAGCAAGAAAGATCTCGGCTGGCAAATGCCCAAATGGGCATTCCAGCCCCTTTTGCAATGACCCTTTGAGCTCGGGCTGGTGCTGCTTCCCACTTGGCCTTGAGAGTAACAAATGGGGCCAAGGGGAGAGTGAGGAGAGCACATGGATTGGCCGGGAGGGGGGAGTGAAAAAGCAGAAGGGGATGAAACCCGGCAGGTTGGGTGTGTCCATTTGTGTGCATAAATGAAGGAAGAATATGGAATCGGGCAGATGAATGATGTGCGTGTGTATGGATGGGTGGAGTGATGGATGGAAATGCAGGGCTTGTGGAGAACGAGCGGATCAACAGATGAACACTAGAAATGGGGGGGGGGGAGAAAGAAGCCTCCCACTCAGTTGCTGGCCAATCCAGCTCCCTGACCACTTCACCAGGACCAGGTGGAGCCTTGACATTCAAAAGTTGCCAGTCCTACTAAGGGCTAGAGAGATGCTCCAACCAACTCCCCAGATTAGCCTGCCAGAAAATAGGCTATTGTGATAATTTAACTAGAGATGATTGGAATAAGAGGAAAGCAGGAATCCCAGCCCCTGGGGAAGCACAGAAGGTGGTCTGCTCCCTCTTTATGGAAGCAGGAAAGACCAGGGGTAGAAAATGAAGGCTGAGACCCAAAGCAGGAGGTGGCACATCGGCTGGGAATGCGCAGGTTCAGCTCAGTTGGATTAGTCTGTCTGGTGTCCGTCTGACAATATGATTCTCCTCAATGGTCATCGACTGCACGGTGTCCCGCCTCACGCTGGCTTCCTGCCCATTCCAGCCTTCCTCAGAGCCGCCTCCTCCTCACACACAGAGTCCTCCCTGGCCTCTCCTTGCTTGCATTTGTGCTCTTTCCCCCATATATCTGAGGCTTCCTTGCCTTCAGCTCCCTGCCTTCAACTATGCAAACACCTGCTTTTCCAGAATTTGACTTGTGGCCTCCCTCCCGAGCCCAGAGCCCCCTTCCAGAGGGCCTGTGGGGTCCAGCTTCTCTTCTTCCCCAGCCCTTTGGTGCAACTCCTCGCTTCCTCTGCCACTGTGCCAGGACTGCAGCCCCACAGCCGTTCCTGATTTGGTTCTGCCTCCCCTTCGTCGTCTTTTTCCTCCTGCGCTAAGCCTCAAGCCCCTTAGGGCAGGACCCCTTGCTTTGGATTCGATCGGGTGAATTACTGACATCTTTTTTGGAATAATATTTCAGTGTGCATAAGTAGACTCGGGAGGACATTTTTTAATGTTAAAGATGTTATACTAAGTTATGTTCCAAAACTTTGGAATCTGACGATTTTTGGGTGTTATGGTTATATCAGACCTGGGATGTTACTAAGAGAATTATTTTGAGAAATTGGAAAAGTTGTAGTATGCTGGATTTAAAAGATGTATAACTTATCTGTTTTTTGAAGAGGCAGTTTTATCTACTAAACAAAAAAATGGCTCAACATGTTTTTCTTTGGCATAGATTTTATGACACTTTGCAGTGTTAGAGAGACATCTTTTCAGATGCAGATTAGAAACTGCTTTAACATTTAACGACTATGTATATATTTAGTTTTCCCCTTTTTATTGGTTTTTATTTTTTATTTTTTTGTTAAGTTGGTTGCTTTTTTCCTTCTTTTTTCTCATATCTTCTCTTTTTGTTTTTGTTTTGTTTTTTGGTATTTCTTCCTCTAAAACTTGCTAAGACAAATAAATGCCCCCTCCCAATGCAGATGCCAAGCATTTAATGGTACTCTAATACTCTCTCTCTCTCTCTCTCTCTCTCTCTCTCAACTCGAGGCACAATTGGCCCCTCCTAACATGGTTGAGCTGCCAAGGTAGGGGGATGACTGCTGGGTTTCTGAAGTGGCTGTGGAGGACAGGAGACCTTTGGAGGTCTGCAATCAAAGGTTAGTTTTGCAGGCATAATGGGTGTTCCCTTCAGGACAATCAAAACGAGAGGGAACCACCACGTGTTCCGACACAGGTCCTGAACCGAGAGTCTTCATCTTCTGTCGTCCACAGGGAATAGCAGCCAACAGCTGAGGGAGAGGGTGGGACAGGATGAAGTATTATGCAATCTTCTTAGGAGGCTCCACGTGCACAAAGCCCTAAGAAGGAACATGAGTAACCCTAAAATGGAGAAACTAAGCAAAACCTATGATATTGTGGACAGGATACTCATGGAAGAAACTGGTGCCCAGTTAAAATACCCCACTGTTCATTAGAAACAGTGGTTTATCCCAACGTCAACTCTACAGGGATCAGAGTTGGTCACAAAAGTCAAGATGGCGGCTGTGACTGTGGCCGAAGCTCTGCCTGGTTTTAATTGTGTTGTGACAAGCAGAACTTTGATCCCACGGCTGCCACCTTGACTTTTTTGACCACACCCTGCAGATACCCCTTAGAGAGATCCTTATAAAAGAGATAAATTTAAAAAATTGATTGCTGCACTAAGCCACTATAAATGACAAACATAGCTCCTACTAAATAAACAACTGAAGGCAATTTCAGAGAAGGATCTGGGGTTCAAAACTGCTTCCAAGATTGGACTTAGCTCCTTCAGATTCTTTAAGGCTAAGATTACAAAGTCCTACAAAGTGAGCTTCTACCATAACAGTTAATAAGCGTCAAAGACAAACGCTAAATATCCAATTCAGTTATCTTTGTGGAATATCAAATCGTGTGAACATTTAAAAACACCCTTTTGTCAAATAGCCACAAGAGCCACATTTTCTGGGAAAAAAGGAATGTTCAGATTAATCCTTCCAGGAAGGTCTGATTACTTGATGTACAAATTAAAGCAATACGTTCAGAATAAGAGTAGCCTAAAATGTTTACCCTTTCTAGGAAACATCGCACAGCCGTCCACTGCACAAGCACTCCTACTTGTGGGGCTCAAAATCCTCACCACCGCACACTTCACTTGTGCAAAACCCACCAAAGGTCTCTCTTGGACGACTCAGGAGATTTCAGGGCTGGGGTCATCTACTTACTTGATGGTTTCCCCTATTTTATCTTGGTAACAACACTTGTTGAGCTCAGGGTGAGGGTCTGGCATCAAATCACTGCAGGAACCTGAGCGGTCAGTGGGTCTTCCCACTCCAAGTCAGACCCCCTTGTTTCTACACTACACTGGCTTATGACTTCCAGGAGTAGAGTGGGGAGATTTGGGGGAACAGGCCCCCTCCCCTGGCCTTCCTGTGCCCACGTTCAATCCTGGCACCTGAATCAATACATTTAACTTTGGTTGCCTGGTGCTTTCCGTCATGTTCAACCGCAGATCCGTCTAGTTTGATGTGGAGTGTGTGTGTAGTAGGCCATGTTCGAAATTTTGAAAATGGGTGATGGATGTTCTCACAAAATGGCTGCCCTCATAGTCACAAAACAACCATTTATAGGGCTCGGAGGCAACCTGGCAGCCTGTTCTCTGTCACCTGGATTATGCCTCTCCCCACCCCCTTTAATGCTCTCTGCTTCCTCCGGTTTTGGGGGCAAGTGGGAACATCTTCTGACCAAGCTGAGTTGAAGCCATCTACCATTTTTATTTTCTAAGAATGGTTATGAATCCCAGAGGAAACTTAGAATTAAAGATGATTGTAGAGGCTGGCACTCTGCTGTCTGCTTCCTGAGTGATTTAAAGTCTCTTTAAAAAATAAAATGTCAAGTGGGGCTGCGGTTATGGTGGGCACCAAGGGACGCATTTATAGCCCCACAGGTACTGCAGAGAATAAATTCAATGGCCGATTCCTTTAAGTCTTCGTGGATCCTCATATGTGATGGTTAAAGACATTTCTGCAAAGCCAGGCAGGCCAGGGAGCTCACGAGCACCACGTGAGATTTCTGTGGACATGTCGGTGGCGGGTTGCTCTACTGACTGGAGGTGTTGCCGAAGAGTTTCAGGCCTGGGATCTTTGCTCTGAAGCTGCCTGCCTGTGCGTGAGGGCCACGCTGCCTCAGCTGGCTTCTGAAGCTGCTGCTGCGGCCAGCGCAGGGGGATGTTGCCGAGGATCTGGATCTCTGGTTCTTCCCTTCTGAGCAAGCACTTGTCTGGTTTTCAGCAGCGTTGACACCCATGAATTCCAGGCAACGGCAGGAGAGTCGAAAGCAAGAATATCTGAGGAAAAACATCTTGAAGCATTCATGCGCCGTGTTGCTCCTGCAGCGGGTACGAGCCCTGGGACGCTTGTTGGAATGCCACATGCCTGGGCCCCTGGGGCAGAGACCCCGTTCCCCGAGAGGGAAGGGGAACAGGCTGCAGAGCGGGGAGGGGGTCCCTCCCTTTGAGGGAGGTTGCAGCCCTTTGCTTAAACCGTGTTGGGGTTTGTTCCTCCTGGGACAAAGAGAACGGGATGGCGCTCTCCCAGCTACAAAGACGGGAAGGCCATTTGCTCCCAGTCTGGTTCTCAGCACTTGTGAAGTTGACAGGCTTGGCAGAGGAGAAGGAAGATGTGCTGCATCTGTGTGTGTGTGTGTAAGAGAGAGAGGAGGGAGGTGTGGTTTTGTGGCCAGGATCTGCAACTGCAATAAATGAAGTCAAGAGCCCTTTGTTGGCGAGTTAACTGCAAAGGATTTGCTGTGGTGGGTTTCTGCCGACTGTGAAGGAATGGCAATGTGGCAACTGCGGGGCCCCGGAGAGCATGAGGAGAATGGGCATAACTGCCATTCCCCGACAGATGCAAGATGGGTCCTTCTGGCCACTGAAAGGAACCATCTGGAGAAGAGAAGGGCTGCGCCAAGCGGAGAATACCGGAGTGGTAACTTGGAGAACCTTTGAACTGTGAAGTTGTTCGGGCAGCTAAAGATGGCATGGCAAGAGAGATTAACACATTCTCTGAAATAATCCAGTAAGCTTCCTTGGATCGATCGATCGATCGATCGATTTTCTATGTTTTTATGCCCCCATGTTCCACAAGGACTTCCACAGCTTGGGCAATTCTGCCTTTATTGTCTTTCTAATTTTGCTGATCCAAAGCTCAGCTTGGTGTCAGTTTACAGATTCTACCCAAAACCCTTGCACTGAGATATACTCACCTTTTCGTAGGCGTTTTCCTAGATTATGCAAATGTGCGTTTTGAATATACACACGACTCTGCATTCTTTTCCAGTAATCAGTTTCCATGGCTATTTTTTTAGTTCCATTATGTATGATAAACCAGGTAATTCCTCAAGGCTTTTGTGGGACAGCAGCTCTTCTTCCGGTCTTGGTCGAGTGCCCACAGTGCGTTCTGCCAGCAAGCCACTGACAAGGGCAGTCTGTCTCTGCCACTAGTGACTTTGGGGGCCGAGCTAAGCAGGGCTGCTTGCTTCAATCGCGTTTGGCCGGTCTGGAGGAGGAGGACAGGGGCTCCAGGTGGCTGGTCTGGCCAAGGCTGGCTGAGAAGGCGCTCCCTCCTCTCTTTGTCAGGCAAGAGGTTTGCCGCTGCTAAGCGGGAAGGGAGCAGCCCAGAGAAGGGAGGTTCTCTTGCTCGGGAAGGGCGCGTGACCGGGGTGGGGGCAGGCCGGGCAGATGCCTCCCGGAGGGGCTTGGGGGAGCGGGGTTGCAAAGGGAAGAGGCTCTCTGAAGTTCGGGGTGAGTCCTATCAGGAGGCGCTCTTCCCACCCGGCATGTGGGAGTCTTTGCTGCAGCAATGAATCATGTTCCCATCCTGGAATCTGTGGGATAATTACAACCTACTCAGGGTCGTTTAGAAAGTTGAAAACAATCTGGAATAAGAAGGCACCAAACCAGAGGCAGAAAAGGATGCGTAATTTCCAGCATTTGCGAGAGCGGCACTTTCAGTTCAGAAGCAGCAACTCCGGCCTTGGGGCGGGGAGGCTGCTCCTTCCTGTCCTCCCCAGGAGGGGCTCTCATGGGATGTCCTGTAGCACCCCCCTGCCAGTACGGGTCTGCAGAACGGGCTCGCCACGGAAGAGTCTCACGGCTTTCAGCTCCCAGCCTTTTTAAACTTCTTAATCTCCTTTTTCATTCCCTATTCTTACACCTTTCTTTTGCCCGAAAGAAAGGTCTTGCACGTTTATGGCTCTCTTCATCTCAACCTTTACCCCAACTTCTGGACGTTTATCTGAGCCAAGGAAAGGAAAAGCTGTTTCTGGAAAAGGCAGTTGGGTCACAACCTATTAATAAACCTTTGGATAACATTGCCTGAGGATTTTTGACTCCCAACCGGTGTTCATTCGATCAAAACAAATTTTATAATTCTACAGGAGGCTTCATAAAATAAAAATAAATTAGATCCTGTAAAAAGGAGCAGCCTCCCCGCCCCAAGGCCGGAGTTGCTGCTTCTGAACTGAAAGTGCCGCTCTCGCAAATGCTGGAAATTACGCATCCTTTTCTGCCTCTGGTTTGGTGCCTTCTTATTCCAGATTGTTTTCAACTTTCTAAACGACCCTGCGTAGGTTGTAATTATCCCACAAAAGTCTGACCTCCACCAGGTCTGCACGAGCACTTCTTATGCCTGATAAGAATCCCCCACCAGCTCTCCTTGGGCTGAACCAAGGGCAGAGGTGAGATTTTATCTAAGCCCACCGAATTCCCTGGCTGCTTCTGGCCTCTTTTCTGCATATTTCTGGAGGGAAGATTTCAGCTGGAGGTGTTGCTACCTGAAAATGAGCCCCTGCCCTATGGAGCACCCTCACCCTGGAGATCCGACAGGCCCCTACCCATTTATCCTTCTGGAGAGCGCTTAAGACCTGCCATCTCCAGGATAGGCGGGATAGGCGAGGTCAGAGTGAGATGAGCCCGTGGGTTGCATCGGAGAAGTGCGGTTGTGGTGTGTGGTTTTGTTTGCTTTATGATTGTATATGTTGATTCATCATGGGTTGTAAGCTGCCTGCCCAGCAGTTCCCCTTTTCTTCCCCCAGGCACCAATAACAGTTCGCAAGGGTCCCAGGCCACTTGAAACCTCCTCCTGGTGAGGGATCATTAAGAATCACTTTGTCTGGGCTGATATAAAAGACTAAACCCTAAATATGCGTAACAAACAATTGCTGCATTCCTGTGACCTGCTATGCTCAGATAAAGAAACCAGTTAGAAACGAATGCAATGGCCTGATTAACATATCTAAGTCAATGATGGGTTCCAAGAAGACACTAAGCCACAATAGCCCAACCCCATTACAGCCTAGCCTAACATTTATGCAAATCCAGGCCTTACCTGGAATTTCAAAACAAGTACAAATCCAGCTCAAGAAAAACATCAAGTCCTTGCTGAAATCAAGATAAATTATGTACATTGCATTCCCATGTCCTATTAATAATACTAACACTACTACAACAACTACTACTACTACTAATAATGATAATTTGGGGGACCTCTTGGACTCACAGCTCCTCATCACTCATGCCTTGATCACCTTTTGACTGGATTTCTGTAATGTACTCTACATGGGGCTGCCCTTGAAGACCACTTGGAAGCTACAGGTGGTCCAGAATGCAGTGGCTTGAGCAATGATAGGCATGTCATGGTACATGTGCATGTCCTCAATGCTTCATGAGCTGTACTGGTTGTCAGTCGGCTTCCAGGTGGAACTCAAGGTACTGTTTTACACCTATAAAGCCCTGCATGGCATAAGGCCTGGTTACTTGAGGGACCACCTGTCTCCGTTTCTGCCTGTCTGGTGAGTTCAGCTAGAGTGGGCACACTCCAGGTCCCATCAGTTATGCAGGACCTAGGAGGCGTGCCTCCTTGGTGATAACGCCTGCCTTGTGGAACAATATCCCCCAGGAGATTCGTACCATTTGGTCTCCTTTTCCTTGATATATGTTGTTTGCTTTTAATTATTTTACCTGTAAGCTGCCCAGAATCATTGTAGATTTGGGCAGCTTCAAAATGGAATAAATAAATAAGCAGTAAAATGAACCTTGCAGAAATATCTCCTACTAGTTAATGTGCTGTGCTTTCTGTAATCATTCTACTGCCCTCCTGGGGTCAAGACCAAACTGGCCACTTTACACTTCCTGAATCACCTAATGATGGCTAGTTTTTAACCCTTTGTTGATGTTCTTATAATATGGAAATGTTGCAGATGTAATATAGCTTGATTTTAGTCAAACATTTGAAAAAGTAGCCTATGGCATTCTGCTTAGCAAGCAATTTATCAGGGCACAACAGTGAAGTGGATCCATAGATGGCTTGAACATCATAATCAGAGGGTGCTCATTTAAGATTTCTCACCCAATGGCAATCACTAATCAATAGGGCTGCCACAAGGATCACTCCTAGGCCTTCGACCCTCAGTGCTTCTATGAAAGGTTTGGAAGGAGGGGCACAAGGAATGGGTATCAGCATTGCAGATGACACAAAATTAGGTGGGATAGCTAATACCTTAAAAACACAAATTGAATTCAAAACAATATAATTGCGGTAGATGGGCTCAGAGTAATAGAGTGAAAGTTAATACAGATAAGTGCAAAGTTATTCACTTAGGAAGAAGAATCAAATGTAAGGTATAAAATGGGGTATTGGCATGGCAATAGTACTTGTGAAAAAATATTGAAATAGTTTATCATACAATGAGCATCAGTAATGTGATCTGGCTGCAAAATAGGATCTCAATTTTTAGATCAGCAGGAGTATCATTTCTAGATATATGCCGATATTGTACATTAACAATAATGATGCAGATGTGTTTGAAGGGGCATTTTGCAACTTGTATTGGTGCCACCAAAGAACCCTTCCTTGAAATATGAGGCAGCTGTGTCCTCTGGAAGTCCTGCTGCTGCTACTCTGCGAGCATTCTCAGATCTTCTCTGTGTGCAGATACATCTACTCCTCTTTATCAGAAGTCCCAGTGGTAGTGTTTGGGCATGTGCATACACGTGCATGTGCGCACATGCACACACACAGGAATAACCTGGAAAGACCCTTGAAGAAGCTGCACTGAGTCTTCAGGAGCAGTTGGCTACTTCAGGATTCAAGATGATTGTGAGGCTAGATGTATAAAGTTCTACAAGAGAGAAGATCTTTCTCTCTTGAGGGGAAGGGAGGGGAGGGGATCTTGAACAAAAGGACTGTGGGTGGGGGGTGGAGAAGAACTTTGAAGGGATCCCACCCAAGATATAACTTATAATCTCTTATTCCATGGTATATGATATGGAATAATGGATTTATGTTAGAGGCAGATTTTGACTGAATGTAGACCAAAAATGCTCATTACAGCAAGAGGAGTTCAAGAGCGGACCTCCTGAGCCCAGGAGACAATGGACTCCCCTTCCCTGGATAAGTTTATCCTGGGCTGTTGTCAATAGGATTCCTACACGCAGCATGGAGTTGGACTCAGTGGCCTCCAGGTCTCTCTGATTCTGAGAGTGGAAGTCCTGTGGGAGCCCACCTGTCTTCCAGGATCCCCAAGATTAAAGAAAAATTGCAGAAGATGTCAGAAGATTCCTTGAATACCCAAAAATACCATTCCTCTACAGACCTGCACTCCTATCTGTCAGCAAGGCATTTCCTGCTCTTATCATACTGAATGATTATAGAGATCCTTGGGGGAAAACCAAAGCAAATAGGAATTGAATAGTTTTGCCATTTCTTGGTAGTAGCCCTACAGTTTGTTTTGAAAACATACTAAAATACATAAGGTTATATATGCAAAAAAGAAATCTATTTTTCTTTGATGCAGTTCAAATCAATAACAAAGACTGGATAACATCCTGAATCTGAGCACTTCATGGAGTTCTTTCTCACATATTTACTTCTCGCCATTACATAAATAATTTTGATTAAACTAATAACACCCCAAATCTTGAAAACAATTGCAAGAGCCCTGCCAGGAAGAAAGGGGCAACATTCTTTTACATTAGGAAGTAACTGTAATTCAATAAACATTTTCTGATCAGCCACTTCAATTACTGAGAAGCACACTATGAAGTTCTATTGGTAAATTATGTCCATGATTTGTTTCCTATATAGAACTGAATTCTGTTGGTTCAGTCTTTCACACTGCAAGAGTGTATGCATACATACATTCTCTTTGAAGCTATCAAGACCACATCATACCTACTTTTAATTAAATTTGCTGTATACAATATTCTCCCCCCTCAAGTCCAGCTATGCTGCCTCACTGTGGCATGGAGGTGTTCCTGGAGTGATGAGCAAAGAATGCAAGGAGTAGCCAAGGTATATACCCCCAGCAGGATCACCCGAGCAGTGAAGGTCATCCCAGCCGCCCAGCTAAAGCTGGCACCTGCATTGGGCAGCAGTGATGTAGGAAGATGCTGGAGGCAGAGGATCACTTTAGTGGCAACAGCAAAGGCACCAATTCATACTGCGCGGGAGAAGGCAATGGTAGAACACTCCTGTGTTTTTACCAAGAAAACTACAGATAGAACAGACAAAGTGATTAACTATGTAGTGCTGGAGGATGGGCCCCTCAAGTCAGGTGGCATTCAACACGCTACTCAGGAAGATGAGGATCGTTTGGAGTACTGATGGTGTTTATGATGTGGCTGCAAAGGCAGAATTACACTGGGAACACGGAATGAATGTGAGAAGCATGAACACGGGAAAGCTCAAAACAGTGAAAGGTGAAATGGATCGACTACACAGTGACACGCATCAGCGAACTGAAACGGACCGGAATTCGACACTTTCAGTTAGAAGAGCATTCTGGTTACTACTCAGGACACAAACGCTAGGAAAGAATAGCCCTGCTTTCATAGGAAGGATAGAGCAGAGACGATGCAATCAGTGACCGAATAACATCAGTTAGACTTCATGGACAACCCGACAATATGACGACTATCCAAGTTTATGCTCCAACCACTGAGGCAGAAGAGGAGAGGTTGATGAGTTTTATGGTCAAGTCCAGTCTAAAATCAACGGAACCTACAAGTAAGATGTGCTGCTTTTGATTGGAGACCGAAATGGCACAGTTGGAAATAGAAAAGAGGAAAACGTGGTTGGACTGTGTGGCCCAAGAAACAGGAATGAAGCAGGGGAATGACTTATCAGTTTCTGCCAAGCCAGTAATGTCTTCATTGCTGATGCATTCTTTAAACAACCAGGACAATGCCTTCACACGTGGTTATCGCCAGGCTGAGCGCACAGAGATCGTGCTGACTACATTGGAGGTGGAGAAGTTGTAACGGCAAAGTCATGGCCGAGGGCTGACCGTGGAACAAGCTGCTCCGGTGCAAGTTCCAAGCCGAGCCAAAGCAGAAGAACGAAGCCACCAGTTTCCACGATAGGATCTTGAACCCACCATTTTTAGACCATCAGGGATTGCTTTAAAGCCCTGAACCTTGTGGCTAGAGAACCGGAGGAACTCTGGAATGCGGTGAAAGAGTTGTCGAGGATGAATGTGAAAAGCGACTGCCAAAGACCAGGAAACAGAAGAAAGCAAACGGGGTGTCAGAACAAAGGGGAGAAATTGCCAGGAAGCGAAGAGAAGCCAAAGCCAAGAAAGGCAAAGATCTCAGGAAATAACTTAAAAAAGAATTTCAGAGAGTTATAATGCAAGAGAATTTCAGAGAAGCAGTATTGCAACATCTGCAAAGGCATCAAAGATGGAAACAGATATGGAACAACAAATCTTCAAAAAGATCTCCAAACTCAGAAGGAGGTTCCAGTCTTGTATTGGCATGCTAAAGGATGGTAATGGATAGGTAATAACTGATTCAAAGAAGATCAAGCAAGACGGAAGGAGCGTACTGAAATTCTGTACAGCTGAGGGGTCAATAACCAAGATACCTTATAAGATATTCCTTACAGGTAGTCCTCGCCTAACAAGCACAATTGGAACTGGAATCTTGATTGTTGAGTGAAGTGGTCATTAAGTGAGACACCCATGCGACTGCTTCATTCCGTGTGGAGCTGAAATCCTGCCAGCAGGCAACTCTTTGAGAGCGGAAGGGCTGCCTGTCGGATGGTTTTAGCTCCGCATGGAGCTGAAATCCTCCTGGGAGGCAGCCCTTTGGCTCTCAAATGTTCCTAAAGCCTGCCAAAGGGTTTGTCCTCTCCTTCACGGACGGAGGGGAAATCCTTTGTGGGGCTGGAGAAACAAAGCTCAGATCTTCAGGATTTGAGCTCTGTCCCTGCTCACCGCTGAGAGAGGGGAGGGGAAACCTCTCAGCGGTGTGCAGGAATGGAGCTCATATTTTGAAGATTTGAACTCTGTTCCTGCACACCGCTAAAAGATCCCCTCCACTTGCTACCTTCCCTGCATTGACTTTCTGGGGAAGCCGGCAGAGAAGTTTGCAAATGGCAATCAGATGATCATGGGGTGCTTGGCAACCGGTTGTAAATGCGAGCAGGTTCCCAAGTACTTGAAATGTGGCCATGTGACCATGGGGTGTTTGGGCGGCACAACATTTTATGACAGCTAGAAGTGCTTTCTGGGCTGTAAAACACCCTTTCCAAAGCCATCGTAATTTCGAGCCATCGTTAAACAAATGGTCATTAAGTGAGGACTACCTGTATTTACAACAACCTCTAGTATTAGAAAATGAAATTATATCAGCACTCTGGTCATTACCAAGTTGGAAGGCTATAGGAATTGATGAAATATCTGTAGAAATATGGCACACAGCATAAGAATAAGTAAAGGCTCTAATCAAATTATGCCAGCAAATCTGGAGAATGACACAGTGGCCAACAGGTTGGAAAAGATAAGTCTACATACCAATATCAAAGAAAGGAGGCTTAACAGAGTATGCAAACTATTGTACAATATCCTTAATTTCACATGCTGGCAAAATAGACATAAGATCATCCAATGAAGATTAGAGTCCTACACAGAAAGGAAGATGCCAGATGTTCAAGCTGGGTTTAGAAAAGGCCAAGGAACAGGAAATATTATTGCTGATGCATGCTGAACCATTGAGAAAGCCAAAGAATACCCAGATGAAATCAGCATGTGCCTTACTGATTATAGAAATGCCTTGGATATGTTGACTTCCTATGCAATATGGAATATGGGAATCCAGAACATCTCTTATTTATTTTATTTTATTTTATTTTATTTTATTTTATTTTATTTATCAAATTTGTCACCACTCATCTCATTGAAACAACTCTGGGTAGTTTACAGCAGAAATAAAATTCATTAAAATGCAGTATAAAAACAGTCCTAATAATAAATAGCTTCCAAGGAGGATGGAGAGTTCACAAATAATTCAAGGGAGCGTCATCAGGGCGCTAACCACCCCCATATCTACCCCATGCAGACTCAGCTCTTTAATCCATTCCAGAAAGCCAGAGAGTAGGGGCCTGCCCCACCTCCAGGGGGAGAATATTCCAAAGGGTGGGGGCAACGGCGGAGAAGGCTCTCCTCCTGGGCCCCACCAGCCAACTATGCACATGGCAAAACAGGTTGACTCCAAGTTGGCAAAGGAATGAGACAAATCTGTGTACTCTGTCCTTATTTATTCAACCTATATGCAGTATATAGTATATAGTGTGTGTGTGTATATATATATATATATATATATATATATATATATATATTCAACCTATATGCAGTATATATTGAAGGAAGCTGAGATTATGAGCATGTTTTAAATCTGAAGGCAGAAACATCAATGACCTGGACAATGTTGATGACACTATTCTGACAGCTGAAAATGCCAATGATCTGCAAGCTCTTGTAATGAAAGTCAAGGAGTACTAGTATTAAATATAAAAAAGACCTAACTTAATGACAGTAGGAACAGCATCCAGTGTTGGGATTGGCAGTGAAGATCTTGAAAAGGTGGAGAGCTTCTGCCTTTCAGGATTGACTAACAACAGTCAAAGAACCAGCAGCCAAGAAATAAGTTGCAAAGCACCACTTAGTAGGATAGTAAATAAACCTTGGAAAAGATACAGGGAGCCCCTGAATTAAGGACAACCCGTAGTTAAGAATGGAGCCTATTGTAGCAAAATTCGAGTTAAATACATAATGATTCGAGTTCATTACCCAATACTGAATTAATACAGTATTATACAATCATACTGTGCTGGCTTACAACAAATTTGACTTAAGGACAGACCTTGGGAGCGGAACTCGTTCTTAAGCTGGGGACTATCTGTATTTGGATGCTATGATCTGTCTATAAAGATCAGAATTGCACAGGCAATTATTTTCCCTGTGACACTCTATGGAAAGAAAAAATTGGACTCTGAAGAACCAGGATAGAAAGAGTGTTGATACTTTTAAACTTCGCAGTTAGAGAAGACACCTGAGAAGGCCGTAGATAGTCAAAACAACCAAAGAAGTGGATGATTGAACAAATCAGCCTAGAGTTTTCACTCGAGGCACAAATGACCAGGCTCAAATTATCATATTTTGGACACCCAATGCTAAGACCTAGCTCTTTTAAGAAGTCTATAATGCTGGGAAAGTGGAAGGAAGTAGAAAAAGAGGACAACCAGAAGGAAGATGGATGGTCTCAGTTACTCCGTGGTGATGGGTGCACTGTTGGAAGGTCTAAAGGACCAGATTTGGGACAGATCATCCTGGAGAAAATCTATCTGTGTGGTTGCTAAGAGCTGACACCAGCTTGATGGCATGTAATATAAAATATTCTGATTAACTGCCTTACTGTATCCCATGATACAATGGGAGAGAAATTCAATAAAAATAATAAAAACATTAATAATTAGCACACTGAGAATGAGATACAACATATATAATATTCAAACTATAGATCTTCCTAATTGTATACTGCTATTAATTTCTTTCCAACATTTTTACTGAACTACTGCCTGCTCCCTAAAATATCTGTAAACATAAATTTTCATCAGGAAAAGTTGTCATTTGTTAATTCTTCAAATACTTTAGAAATAACATTTTTTCGATTTGTGAAAGAGCCCCAGGGCCACTTCATAGGATTCTTGGGATTGGATTTGGGATTTTCCAGCATCGCAGATGGTCCTGTAAGGAAGAGCGTCGAATCCATGGAGGAACACGAGGCTACCACAGGCTGTGCGCTATCCAGAGAGACCGAGGAACTTTTTTAGTCAGTTGTGTTTTGAAGGCAAACATATTTCACTGTTTCACTTCTTTGTAAAGCAATGATTACTACACTTTAACCAAAATTTATCAGAAATAAATGTCAGACTTTCCTTCATGGCTGCCATGCCTAGGTATGATCTTGAAAAATCAGCAAGGAAACCAAATATTGGTGTTCTGTTTCACAAAAACACTCTTACCTGTAGCTCTGTTTTGTGCTACGGTATTTTTCTTTGAATACATCTATGCTTCCTAGCAGCTTGTGATACTCTTATTCAGTGCCCTAGAGTAGAATTTGGTATCAAGGAGAGGGGGGAAGGCTTCTGGCCCTCCTGTGGGGAGGGGGGAAAGGGCCAACATGGGATGCGACTACCAGTTTTTAGCTATTCATACAGTTGTTCCCCAAATTCCTACACTGCCAGAGCTAGTTAGAAAGTGTCCCCGGTGAAAGCATCACAAGACTGACATTGTTTCCAGGGAAAAATGGAAGGTGGACCCTCAGGCAAAATAGCGGGAGGTTTTGAGGGAAGCAGAAGGGACTTTGATGAACGTTTCTGAAGGACGCTCAGAATCCCCAGGGACAGAGAGGCCTCCAGAGTCAAAGCTGAGCTGCCCATCCCCCTTGTCCTCTTTTCTCCATGGGACCCCAAGTTAAGATCTGAACGTGAAAGATCTGACAGCATCCTCCCGTTCTTCCAGCAGCACGGCAAGCCTCCTTCGCATTTTATAACGGAAGCTTTTGCACGTGAAGAGAAATCATGCTTCAAGATCGGGGGAGTCTCAGTGGAAAGCAGGCAGAGCTGCGCCCAGGATTGAGGGGGGTTCTGGGGAGCGGAGAACAAGTGGGCCTGAAGGCATGCACTGGACCGCACTTGTCTCTGTTGCTATTCAAAGCCTTTGCCCACCAGAAAGCAGAAGGAAACAAACAGGCGTGCTCTCCCTTGGAAGCAAATGGAGCTGATACAGATTTCCCAGAGGGCGTGCAAGCTATTTTTCCATATTTGCACTTCCCCCAATTTTCAGATGCAGTTTTTAAATCCCAAAATATAACAATACTTATAAGAGTGTGCTTTAAGGCAAAATGTGCACAAAAACATAATTTTGCCCCAAATATATTGAAAATAATCATTGTTTTGGTATGTCTTTCTTTTTTAAAAAATGCAGATTGATACAGAAATTGGGGAAAGAGAGATGTGTGAATATTGTGAAACCAACCTTGAAATGGACTGATCTTTGTAAAGATGGCTCACAGACTATTCATTTCAAAATAAAATAACTAATTAGAAATGCTAAAACCAAACAAAGAGATAAAGAGATAATGCAGTGAAATGCTGTTTGTCTTGAGCAAATTAAATGATACTGGGAGAGATCAACCTTGGCATCAGGTAAAGCTATACCTGAGGTCTAAATTCCATGCTATGTTTCATGTGCACATTTGAGGTATGTCTGTTTTAGGAAGAGTGTCAGAGAAGCAAAATCTGGATGAGCTCATATGTGTGCAGAGAGTGTGTGGTGGGCCCCATTAAAAACCCACAGATGCCTTAAAGTTGGTCTTGGGGCCAGCAATAGCTTTCCTTCCATCACCAAACACCAAGTCCAGGGAGGAGAGTCAATCTGGATCATGGTGGAGGAAATCGGAGTTAGTTCTCTGCCCCCCTCCCCGCCTTGGTTGAGATTCTCATCACTCTCTCCCCCCTGTAAATCCTCTGTCTTAATGGATAGCCATTGCCCTAGAAAACAGAAATCACTTTCAAAATGATCTTGGCAGATTAGGTAAAAAGTGAAAAAAATATGGAACGAAATTGAACAGAGACAAACGCCAAGTATATCCATAAACTGTATAGGTAAAATGGGAGATTCCTTTGTTAGCAAGAATACTTGAATAAAGAACTTGGAATAGTGGTTGATTGCAAACTGAATATGAGCCAACAATGTCTTATGGTTGCATAAAATTATTATAATTATAGTTCCACTTTATTTTGCATTGGTCAGACTGAACTGAATATTGTTGAATTCTGCTCACGCACTTAAGAAAGCTTCAAACAAATCGGACAGGGATGAGCAGTGAGGATGATCAGAGAAGAGAGAATCAGGGCATTGGGCATGTTTGGAGAAGAGAAGAGAAGAGAAGAGAAGAGAAGAGAAGAGAAGAGAAGAGAAGAGAAGAGAAGAGAAGAGAAGAGAAGAGAAGAGAAGAGAAGAGAAGAGAAGAGATCAAGATGAGTTATGAGAGCAAAAATGTCCCACAAAAGAAGATCAAGACCTGCCCTCTCATGGTTCCAGACTGCAGGACGTGAAATAATGGATTTAAGCTACAGGAAAGCTGAATGTTGGGAAAACTTTCTGATCAGTAAGAGCAGCTTGATGGTCACTGAACCCATTATCCACAGGAGTTGTGGTCTCAAGCACTTCTTCCAACTTTGGATCCTAAAAGGCAGAGCAGCTGCTGGGTCGACCAGCCTGCCAGTCTTTGGAAGGGTGACATATCAGCGCCATAAACACGGAAAATGTTAAATTGAAAAAGATACAGAGATGTTTAATTTTGTTCTGGAAATCCTAGAAGATAGAGATGAAGGATGTGGCTCTGTGCTGGTCAGCAAAGGATCGTGGGAGCTATTTTTTTTTCAGGTTACTTCCATAGCCCTCCGGTCTGCCTTCTGCTGCATTCGACGAGAGGCAATTGAAGGGCTTTGCTGCAAATCTGGACAGAACAGCCTTGAGGGGGAAGGGGCTAGCTTCCCACTCCATACAGCTTCTGAGCTGAATTGGGACCACGGTAATTATTCCAAAATGGCAGCCTCCTTGAAGGCCAGGGGTGAGGCTGGGTCACAGCACACAGGGTGGTGGGGCAAGTGCTGTGGCCCGTGGCAATCCCAAAGAGCGGACGGAAACCGTCCCATCCCTCTCCCTTCCTCTCAGCTGCGCTCTGTCAAGCCAAGAAGAGGCAATATCAGAGCTTCTACGCAGCTGGTGGATGGGAAGCGAAGCCCCACTGCTGTGCTCCCCCCCGCTGGCTTTGCTGAGCCTCTGCCCCTCGCTGCCTCACCGCTGCCGGCTTGGCCTGCTGGAGGTGCCAGGGTGGGTCAGCCGAGAGCCCGCAGGTGTTGCGGTCCTCCTTGTCCTGGTGCGGATGGGGGAGGCGTGCCGCCACTCTGGTCCTCACTCCTTTGGTCCTTCTGCTGTGGCCTGATGGCAGCAGCCAAACTCTCGCTGAAGAGCTTTGGGCAGCCCTGCCAAGATGGCTGGGGCTGGGAAAGAATGTGGAATTGTCTGATTTGGCATTTTCTGGTATCTTCCCCCCCGCCCCTCCTCCAGCCGGTCAGACGGACAAGTGAAGATCAGATTAAATTATCCATCCATCTTCAGAGTCAGTTCAAGGCCAGCTCTTGCCTCATTCCCTTCTAAAGAGCCTTGATGTATGTGAGGCACGTGGGGACCTGCTCGAGCACAGGCCTGCTCTTCTGCGGCTGCAGATATTGCTGCTGCCCACCTGGCACGCACCGCCGGCTCCCTCTGAGCCCTTGTGCCCCCCCAGCTTGCTTGGGAGCAGCGTCCTCACCGGCAGCTTCCCAGCCAGAAGAGGTGCCCCACCTTGGACTGGGGCCACGGGTGGCCTGGACTGCTAAGCGCAGCAGCAGAATGGAGGTGGAGGGTTGTGGTTGTGGTAGTAGGAGCAACGCAGCTATTCCTTGCCCTCCAATCCCTTGGCCTTCTCAGCAAAGGGGAGAAGGAGTAGGGCCAATCAGGCTACAGCAAAGCTGTGCCCGGCAGCAGGGAAAGCCACACTGGACCAGCAGTAACTGCCTGGCTGGTCCTTTCCAAACTACAAGGACAACCTGCCCAGGGATGCTTTTGCAATCTCAGGATCCCCACTTCTCTGCAAACAGGTGCGCTTAGGAGGGGCCAGGGGGGAGAAGCAGCACCCAGGCAGGAGGCAAGGGCCGCGGGCGGAGCTTCGATCCCCCTCTCAGGGCCGCCGCCTTGATCTCTTTAACCATGCCCTGCGGACATCCCTGGTAGCGGGATAAGAGCTTATCATCCCTGTCCCCAAACTGGCCCCGTTCACTCGGCGCGAGGCCAGTCTCTTTTACGGAATGGCTGGGGAGGGGCTCGCTCTATGGACCCCGACAGTCAGCGGCCACTGAAAAAACTTTCTCAGCTGTTAAACTTCACTAGGCGAGGAGCTCCTCCGCCGTCCATCTTGCTCGAAGAGCTCCAGGAAGCCCTCACCAGCACTCGGTCAAGCTAAACCAGCCGAAGCAGGTGCTTTGCCCAGCAGGTCGGGGTGGGAGCATGGCAAAGCTAGGTGGCCAGGTGCACATCAGATGGATGGGGGTCGCCTTTCCCTTTCCCCTTCCCCACTCCTAACCAATCCCAAATCCCAAATCACAAATCACAAAGCCCAAGCCTAATATCTAAGCGTTTGCCCCCGGACACCCTTTGCCAGCAGCAGGCCCCGGACGTAACTCTGCAGCGCACGTCCAACGGCACCGTCTCCCACCCTTTGGGAAGAGCCAGAGGACAGCTGGCCTCAGGCATCCCTCTCGCAGGGACCCTGGAATCACTTATAATATGAGAAAGGTTTTGGTCTTTGATCTTAATGCTTCATACTAAAGTCTCCACTGTGCTGTGCTGTTATTTATAAATGTTAAAAAAGAAAAAGAAAGGAAAAGGAGTTGCTTCAGAAAAGTAGATAATTATTTAACATGGGACAAAATTTATCCTTGCAGCTGCGAGCACGTACAGTACATTTTGGTGTCTCTTGTTAATGTATTCTGAGATTATACCTAGTTAAAAATGTGATTTAATTTCAAATTTAATTTCTAAAATTGTCTGGATGTACCATGTATGTCTTTCTAGTACTTTTGAGTTTTTTTACATATCCACCACATGTGCAAAAATGAAGGTTCCTAATATCCAAAAAGCAGTTGACAGGCAATTTCCAAAGGTGATTAAGAAGGGCAGCATGTGAGCCCAGTGTGCTTTTTAAAGGTGCCGAACCGCAGTCAGGACAAAGATGGCTATTCCCTCACCTCCCAGAGCTCCAACCCCACAGGAGGCTGCTATTTCGCTGTCTCCTTGCAAGCAGCAGCCGTCTGAAGCACTTGTGGGCAGTCCCAGCCCTTTCCTTGTCTGGAGAGGAATTACGCAGAGCGGCTCTACTCGCCGGTCCTTCATTCCACCGCGGTCGTCAGCACCACTCTTGGCAGCGCTGTCTTCAGTTTGCCAATTCTTCCCCGGAAGTCCAGGAACCAGCAACTCTTCAATATTTGTGGTCTTCATTCTCCAGCGTACAGTTGGTGTGGCTTCTCCTTACGGAATAAAGAGGAGGGAGATCTGCAGACACATGCAAGCACCTTTCGCTGCATCTGGATGGCAGTCAAGTGCCACAGCAGCACCCCAGCCCAATCTGGCAAGACGATGTCCCGTGCCAGAGACGCCTCTGCCCTAGAATCCCTCTTTGCAGGGTCCTCCGCATTCCACCCTGCTTCGCTCCACCATTTTCATGCTAATCAGTCATGGTGATCGTTACAACAATCACAGTAATCTTATGGTAGTGCCGGTTGATTGATCATATCAGCATCAGCAAATGAAATTCAGGTATTGGAATCTGCCTGTCAGGGTAAGATTCTGGCTGATACCGCGATATTCAGCTGTACTGTACCGGTAGAACCTCCATCCCCCCTTTTGTTTTCTGAGTAAGAAGTGTGGGTAGCTAAAGGTACTGGCTGTCAGTTACAAGAACAAAGGTAGAGACAAAAGAGCCCCTGCTTTTATTAGCATCCATTTTGTAGCATGATTTGACCGCATACGAGAGATTCAATGGCCTACTATGGACTTCCCTAACCTATATGGACCAACTCCCCAAATGTTCCCCCTTGGCCGGGTTGGCTGGGAACCCTGGCAGCTGAAGCACACGTCTGGGAGCTGCCCAGCCTGGCTCTGGTGGCACTGGTGCCATTTCTCAAGCTTTGGTCAGGAATCGGACTCATGAAGGAGTGAAAGAAGAGCTTCCCCTTAACGAACGTGCCTGTTGCAGCCTCTCCTCATGACCCATGACGCTGGAGAGGAAGAGTACCTCCTCTCTGCATGCGGAATGGTTGCCTGTTCCTCGAGGAGAGAAGCGTCATGACCGCGTAGCAGCAGCTGCAACAGACGGTTCCAGTGAGAGGTTCTGGTGAATGAGTGGCAGCGGAACGATGCTTTCCTTCGCTGGTGCCTTTGCATGTTGCACTGCTAAGTTTAGCTCCCTGCTCTCCTGCTGGTAGTCTGCCCAGTGATGGTAGGTGGGCATTTCTTTACCAAGAGCCGTTGTAGGCATTATAATGGCCCGCACTGGAACTTTGCTTCTACTCTAGTTGCTATTTACTACTTGTTTCGCTCCATTTTCTCCTTTCTGCTGCTGATAGAAAACAGGTCCTAAGCTCTGACAATATGAAAGGAAAAGGTCATCGCTTCTGCAGAAAGGGGCTGGTCTGCTTGATGGCCAACAGCCTCCCCTCTGCTTTAGCGCCTAGAGTATAAAATACCTATTGAGTAACAGGGAAATGATAAGCCAAAATAATTGTATGCTCATGGTGTAGGGAAGGGCACATTCTGGGATCACATGCAAGGTGCTGGGGCTTAAAGAGGATACGCAAAAGCTTTGTTTGAAACGTGGTCTTTCTTCCAGTTTACCAATGTCGGGCGTCTTGTCTCTGAACAAGGTGACAGCATGAGTTGAGATTCAGGACGGTCTTTACATCTGGAGTCCTGAAAGTATGCCTATGAAGGATTTGAGAACGTAAACGTGATTTCTCTGCTCTTTCATTCTTCCCTGGTCTGAAGGAGAGGGTTCCCTGGTGCAGGTCACTGGCTTCGTGGACAAAGAGCTGCTTCTCCATCTCCATGTCACTTCTGTGCTCCTGGTTCTGCAGATGTGAGGAAGATGGAGGTAGCTCTGCGCCATGCTCTTCACTTCTGCCAGCCGTTTCTTCTGGCACCAGCATGGTGTCAAGTCTTATCCTCCATTTCATCTGTAGATGTGGTAGGGTGGAGGACAGGCATTTGTACAGCGTTCTCCATTTACTTCAAGGTGAGCATCTGAACCCATGCTACCTTTATTCCTGATACAATGTTTTTCATGAAATGATGTGGAAAATCCTGAAAATTTTGAAGATTATAGGATCTCCTACAGGATTTTGAACAAAGTGTTGCAGGATATTCTTCCCAGCCCTTAAGGCCAGCCTGATTCTGAAGCCTTGCAATGTCACCTTGATTTTAAATGAGCCCGTCTCACACACAAAATGATTAACACTTAACTTTCTGAGTTTGCAATTAGTGGGAGCAACGATGATAGTGGTGACAGTTAATGAAATGTGCACATTTGTACATCTTATTTAAATATCAATCTTGGTGAGTTCCTTGTTCCCAAGAACGCAATTGGTTCAAGGAACTGAACTTGGGAGCCCTTCAAGTAAGGGCAATTCATTGCCCTGTTTGTGGTTCACCATTATGTCTGAATTTCAGATGTTGTAGTGAAAGCTTAGATGTTACGTTTTCTTGCAGACATCACACTGACAGCTGATTATTGACCCGTTGCTGAGTTCTGCCAATATATACGAACAAAGGAATAAGAAAGTCCCCAGTTACCAGGCGGGACTCTACACTTAGCCCAGCAAGATGGCTGCTTAATCAAAAGGCTGAGTCTGGCTTCCTGCTGGTCCCTTGCATCTCTCCCCCCCCCCCCCACCTCCTGAAAGCCAAGATTTGTATCAGGTTGTGGCTCATTATAGCCCAAGCAGTGCCAAATAGCAGGGCTTTGGCAGGGCTTTTCTAGGGTAGTCTGAGCCAGAGCGTAGATGAGGCCTTACTCTACTTTAAGATAGATACAGATATGGATATGAGGATTTCCTGTGTATTTTATAAATTTAAAATTCAAATTAATATTCAGGTCAAGAATGGTCGTTAAACCATCTGAATCTTTAGCCCCCAGGAGGGGCAACCCAGAATTACAATGAAGAAAGAGAAGGCTCAACTACAAGGACTTTGTACAATGTCCTTCTCCTTCTGCAACCACTCTATGCCCTTCCAGAGTCTTGATGTTCAGCAGTGGAGCCCCTTCATCAACAGGCTACCATCAAAAGTGCTGTAGAGGCCCAAGACAATGTAGTTATTCAGGAACTTTTGATGTATTTCCTGAAGCATAATGGCTACCAGTCAAGATACCAGACCTGCTTCTAAATGTTGACTTGAGGTTGCTACCAAGCGCCTTCTCTTTGTGGGCTGTTGCAGCCACAACAGTGTCTTCAATAACTGGGCATGGCTGCTGGTGCTCTTGCTGCAGCTTTGTGTCCATGCTCTGCACCACCAGTGTTGGATGAGGATTGCCCTGCTGGCACCACAGTCTTTTCTTGCCAACATTGCACCAAATCCGGGGTTGGACCTAGGGCAGTTCCTCCCCACTGCTGCCAAGGATGGGATGCCACTGATGTAGTTTCTTTCAGCTGGCTCTGATCCTGGCAGTGAAAAGCCCATGTTGACAACCCCCCCTCCCCACAACCTGCCTTCCCAGAGAAGAGGAAGGCACAATCCGAAAAGTTGGGCAAGGAAGATGATCTCAGAATCATAGAATCCTCGGGTTGGAAGGGACCTTGGAGGTCTTCTAGTCCAACCCCCTGCCCAAGGCAGGAGTCCTCAGACCATCTCGGATAAATGGTTGTGCAATCTTTCCTTGAAAACCTCCAGCGATGGAGCACCATCTTCTAAGACGTCGATATAATCTGTAACTGATGTGGAAGATCTGCTTGACCGGAGGGGAGGGTTATATATGACTGAATTGGGCCACAGTTAAGAAAAGTCTCCAGTATCCTTCACATTAAAACCAAGCCAACAGAAACAAAACAGGTTCCTGCACACAGTTATCAGTTCTAGCATACCCTTCTTCCTCATATGCTAGATTTCTGAATGCAAGGTAGTTACTTTCTCATTTGGTCTCTACAGCTTAAGCTAGCGGTGATTACAACATTCCTGTTGGAAATCATTCCACGTGTTTAGTAAACTGGGGGAGCTGACAGCCAAGTGCCTGCGCTTTGAAAGGACGCTCAGGATGATGAGCGAAGCTGGCCCACCGCTGCCAGCAAAAGCCCACCTTCCCAGTCCAACACAGCCTCCCGCGTCCCCATCCTCTCTTCCCAGGCTCTTCACTCAAGCAAGTCTGACTGGATCTCCAGTGTAGCGCAGCGAAAGCATTTTCACCAAGGACTCAAAATGGGCATCGCTTATGGAATTTTCCCAAACTCCTGGACGTCTTGCGCAATCCCACCCTTTCCATGGCACATTTCTTGACTTGCTTTGTACATATCTTGGTGCCTTAAAATCCATACCAGAAGGAAATTTAAAAAATGAAGCTATCAATATTACTTTGAACTATTGCATTTGATAGTCTGTATACTCGTATAGGTATGTTCACGTACATATATACAGCCACCCTTTCTTTTTACTTTTTGTATTTTTTCACAGCATTTGAAGGAACACATCCCAAACTTCACTTCAGTCTATGAGGCTTTGAATTTATATACAACTATTCCAAGACCAACAACAGTAACATAAAATACATAACTCAAAATAAACTGTGACCATATGTTGAGATTTAATTTGAAAAAAAATAAAAGTTTAAGCAGTAATTTTATTTCCCTATACAGAGAATATAGATGACCTGTTTTAGTCAAGCTTTAGAGCCTACTTTTCTGCACAAGCTAATTTATAAAACATAAATCTGCTATCTGCCCAGTAAACTTTATGAAAAAAGCCTACCTCTTTATGGTCAAGTTTTCTATCTTTTTTTTAATATTCTCTTGTGTTTCGGTTAAATTGCAAATAGATGCTGATACTCTTTCAGTTCAAAATGCTCTGAAACTGACTGGAAGAACAGTAGAACCAACTCATAGAAAAGTGCAAAACCAGTAAATATTATTGCGGTTAATTACAAAGTGCACCTATTTCGCAAGGACCCAAAAACAATGCCACGTGAGGGCACAGAACCAAGAAGCAGTCCCAATTCAGCCAAGCGGCGTTTTCTGAACTCTGATTTTGGCAGAATCCCGTGTCTGCCTACTCCAGAGTAGCCCCCACTGAGTCCCATGGTCTTTCTCCTCCAGAGCATCCTAACTCTTTTCTGAGCCAGTCGATCTGCAGTGAAGCTTCATTGCCCCACACTACTCATGCTAGCAACAGGACTGAGTTTACACAATATGCTTCACTGGTTGGCTGAATCAATTCATTTCCTGGGTCTGCATAATATTTTGAATCATAACCTAACCAAGCAGGCTGGATTTGCAATCTCCAAAGCAGAAGAAAAGAAAAGAATTGAAACCGGGTGTGAATGCAGCTGGCAAAGCACGTGGCCTGAACCGGCCTCTGATGCCTCCAATTCCACCTGTTCTCAGCCATGGGGCAGCTCTTCTGCTCCACAGCCTCCCCTGCTTCTCCCGAGAGGCCTCCTTTGGGGGCAGACTGTGCAAATGGGGTTCATTTGGCTAGGGGAGATACGAAGAAAGGAGGAGTTCTTTTGCGTTCTTATTTCCCAAAGTCATGGTCTCAAGAACAGACAGGTTACCTTTCCTCCCCCACCCCAAGGAGCCCCAGCCCTCAAACAGCTCCTGGAACTGCAGGAGTCAATCTCGTGAACACCAACCTTTATGCCACGGAAATCAGGCCCTGCCACTCTCAGGATATCATTTGCAGGGAGAAAATGTGTGCGTCTGGCATGTGGTTGACCCCAACATATAATATTCACAGGTATACTATTTCTGCTCGTGGAGGCTACGTCTAGCTCTGACGGCCAATAATCGTTCATAGACCTCTGCAGAACAGCAGTGGTATTTTATACTTGATGTAATCTTATGGGGAAAAACCTGTGGGGAAAGCCCCCTTCACCCGGCCCGTCTTAGGATTTAGCAGGAGCGAACACCAGCTGCAGGGAGCTGCCCCCTCGGCCCGTGGGGCTGCCGGGGCGGCTGTGGGTCCCAGCCCCAGCCCAGCTTGTTTATGGAAGTGCAGGTGAGCCATGCAAAATCCTGGCCAGCTCCCGGCTGCCTCTCTCTCCCCTCCTTTCACCAGCACTGCTGCCCTGTTTTGTTCGTTTTGCTGGAGGCAAACGTGACTTTCCAAGGATTGGTTCAGTGAGCAGACCACAAAACAAGCTGGTTTCTGAGGCAAAGAGCAAGTGGGAGGGGTGCCACGGCTGCTTGTGACAGCCCCTCGCTTCCACCCCCTGCACTGTTGGCAACTGGCCTTTGCACTCCACCGCCTGTCCTCATCTGCTCTTTACAGCTGTCTGGCTGGCAAAAATCCTTGCTCAAAACACAGCTGCGGAGGCTACTTCAAACGTTGGCAACCGTGTTACAGCCTATAGTAGAAAAACCACCACTTAGCTAGCCCAATGTTGGGCCAAAGCCCTTGTTTGCAGGACAAGCTTCTGACCCCTGGCCTGGACGCCAGCTCTCTGGAGGAGGCCGCTGTGCCCTTCCTTGGGGCGACCGCCTGGTCTCTGATGGAGACCCCCCGGGGGGCGGGCGCGGCAGTGGACTCCTGGGATAGGGCTGGTGGCGCCTGCCTGCCCCTTCCCCCTTACTTCAGACCTTCAGGCCGCGGAGGCTGAAGCGAAGGACTGGCCAGGGGTTCCTTTTGGGGAGAGCTGCCGAACCCGAGACAGAAGGGCTGTGCCAGCTCCCAAAAGCGTTAGGGGGTGCTCTTGGGCACATCCAAAACTGTAGGACTGAACAGATGAGGAAAACGCAGGAGCAGAAGGGGTGAGTCCCGCGTCATTATATTCAATTTTAATACAGAGAATGCACAAATCAGTGCTTTTCGGTTTTCACCCAACTGTTGGGTGGGTGGGGGGAGACAGCCAAAGGCCGGGGTGCCCCATGCTAAGGCGCCGCTGCGACCTGCGCTGGAGACCTCATCCTGCTGCAGCCTCCCCTGGGGACCTGACTGCGCAGATGCCTCTCGCGAGGACTGCAGAACTGCAGAAGGCCACCAGACAGCAGCAGAGCGTGGGTTTTCCTGTCTCTCCTTGTGGGCATCGGGTACTTGCTCAGATTTTTGTCCCCCAAGTCGGGTAGCCCTTATCCCACCATCACTCACGCTCCCCTGGGTAGCTGTGACCCTTGGAACTCCTCTCGGCACGCTGCCTTGTCAGGGCTGGGCTCTCAGGAAACAGCCTATAAATAATGCTACAAATCGCCATTCATAGTTTGGGAAGAGAATTCCCAGTGCGGAGGGCTCTTCTGGACCTTCTTCTTTCAGGAAGTAATAAGCGAGAGACGTCAGCAGCAGCTCCTCCATCACTGCTAAAGCCCCCCCCCCCCAGCATTGGGGGGCCTAAAATGTGGCTCCTGCTTTGGGTTTTGTTTAGTTCCTGGGTGGGGGTCTGGAGGAGCCTTATACAGTAGAAGTTTACAGCCCCCACTTTGCCACACAGAATCCCATCCCCCCAAGGTCCTGCTCCCACCCATTCCTCAAGGAAGGTCCTCGATTTGCTCCACAAAGTCACCCCTTCCAGTCTTCTAATAATCCATATTAAGCACCAGCCCTGTGCTCTAGCAGGCTGAACGCGAGAGGAGATTTGTTTTAGGCCGCAAGCAAGCACCTGGCTTTGCTGATCAACAAATGACACCGTCTGAGCGTATCTGCAGTGCTGTCCATAAGGTCATTCTAGCCACACGCACAAACAAGGCCACGTTCTCACAAGCATTCTCATCCCTGGCTCAGTTTTGGCGGCTGTTTCCAGCCCCCAGCCCCCAAATTCCAAGCAGACAAGCCTTTCCCTGGAATTGGATTATTCCCCCTCGCAAAGTGCATAACAAGGAGACTCGTGAAGCAGCCCGAAGCCACTCACAACCAAGGCAGAGGCAGACTGTGCTTGGGGGCCCCAGAAATAGCTACTGGAAGCAGACAAAAGTTCCCGTCCAACCGCCTAGCCTGTTTCACCCTGTCCTGGTGAGCATGGAGGCCTTTGCTCCCTCTCCCTTTCTGCCTCACGAAGAATGAGACCCAGGACTGTATTATGGCTGGCGCGGCAGGTGCAACGCAAAGCCGTTTAGGTAGAAGAAGACCTGTAGGTGGAAAGCTCTTACAAATGATTGCCGTGAGGTGGGGGGAGGGCTTGTCATAATAAAGCGCTACATGGTTTGTAAGTAGGTATGAAAAACACAGCAGTGCCCAAGAGATCAGAAAAGGTCCATTTATATTCCAAAGCAAAAAAGGGGCAGAAACAACCGAAAAATTGCACTTACCTCACATTCTAGTAAGGCAATGCTCAAGATTTTGCAATCCAAACTTCAACAATATACGAAATGAAAATTGCCAGATGTTCAAGCCTTGTTCAGAAGGGACAGGGGCACCTGAGATCCCTTTGCTGACAGCTGTTGGATAATGGAAACGGCACGGGAGTTGACCAGGAAGCCACAGTTAGAATGGCATACGGAGGAACTAGTTGGGGAAAGAGTGTGCCAAGGTTGTACACAGTCACCTTATTTATTTAACATATACTAAATAAAGCATGAGGAATGGTGGACTGGAAGTAATTGAAATTAAATTTTGTTGGGAGAAACAACAACAATCTCAGATATGTTGATGGCTAGTGGAGAGGAAAAGGAACTTCTTGTGGATGCCGAATGAAGAGAGTGCAAAAGCCAGTCTGCTGCTCAATATTTTAAGCGGGAAAAAAAAAAAAAGGATTATGTTGATGCAAAAAGGTGGAATGATAACAAACTTTATCTTTCCAGACATAAAAATTTACTGCGATGGTGACTGTAGCAATGATATAGAGACATCTGCTACCTGGGAGAAAAACTATGATAGATCTAGATAAAATGTGGAACTGCAGAGACATCACACTGTCAATATATTGCCAGGGCTGTAGTTTCCCCAGCTGTAACATATGGCTGTGTAGCTGGACCATCAGAAAAGCTGAACAAAGAAAGATTGATGCTTTGTATTGTAGTTCTGAAGAAAATAGTTGGGAATATGTTGGCTCACCAGAAGAACAAATAGTTCAATACCAGATGATGAAGTTAAATCCCACTGCTCACTGAAAGCATGAATAATGATGCTAATGCTGAAATATTTTGGACATATCATGTGAATCACAAAAGACTCTGATGCCTGGAAGAATGGAAGAGGCCAACTGAAGACAAGGTGGCTGGAAATTGTCACTGATGGCAGGAGCAGGAGCAGAGCAGGAGCTTACAAGAATGCTAAGAAGCAGTTATGGACGGACAGTCCTGGGGAAATGATGTTCATTGGGTCACAAAGACTTGGAAGCAATTGAATGACTGAACTGCCAAAAAGAGAAGAAAAAGGAGCAGGTGGGACGGGGGTGGGACAGGGGTGGGAGAAGCAGCTGAGCACAATGTGTGGCCCAAGTGAGGTAGAAAGGTTATATTAAGGTCTCTTTTAAGGAAGAAAGCGACAAGTGGAATTGCCTTCTAAATAACCTGTGAGCCGCTGTCATCTTCTCCATTCACTCTCGTCTTGTGCTGAAGGATCTGATACATCCCCAAAACATGTTTGATAATCAGCTGGTTCTGTAAAGCTGATCATATACTTTCATGCTCCAGCCAGGCGTGAGGGACTGTCAGCTTCCCCTCTGTGTCTCCCCCAACTAACCTTCCACCTTGCTTCCTTAGCTGCCTGGGGCCTGAGGGCCCCCTCCTCCACAAGCGTTCTTCTCTTGGAGCAAGAGCCACTTGTGCAAGGGGATCTGAAGCTTCCCTGGGGGGCAGCCTGGGAAATGCAGCACAGTGGCCTCTGAGCTGTGTGGTGGAGGTGCATGGGGAGGGGGCAGCCTCCGTAAGAGCTGTGAGCAGAGAGCCCCCTTCTCCCACCTTGATTCATGCTGCAGATCCCAGGGTGCGGGTTCCAGATGCCTCTCACCTACACACAGTCTGGAGGATTTGAAAGACCAGTGGTCAGAGGCAGGAGCGCTTCCCCAGGACTCTCTGGGTCTACAGAGGGAGATGTACACAAGCAGGCATGCACACACATACGCACACATGGAGGAACGTGCTTCACGGTTCAGCTTTTGGGAAGTTGAGGCTCTTCGGATCAGAGCAGCCTTCCTTTCTGGCAAACCCTGAGACAAAAGACTGCAACGCGCCTTGCCTGTGGCTTGAAAGAGAAGCACCAGACCTGCCAAGAGGGCTTGTTTCAGAACTGCAGACCTGCTGCTCCACCTCTTCACACACTCTGCCTGTTGTCTGTGGGTATGGGGGGGGAGGGGGATAGCTTTTTGGACCTTGAGATTTCAAGGAGATACCATGCAGATAAAGGAGCCCATGCCTTTCCTGCAGATAGGAGATGCTTATGGTGGGGATGAGGGGAAGGACGGACGGACGGACAGATGGACGGACTTCTGGCTCACTGCTGCTCCACCTCTGCAACTCCCTCCCTCAGCAGGACTGGCATGAGGTGGGGGATGCCCAGGAGCCAAGAGAGGGGCTAGATTGCCCCGTGGCATCCGCTGCTCGCTCTTCCCGCGGCCGCAGAGGCTCCAAGCCCCCACCCCAGCAAGGCTTGTCTGCAGCCCCGACAGGCGGGCTCCTTCGCGTGGCTTCGGGCTCCTTTCGGCCGGACGCGGCGCGCAGGGGCAACAGGTGAAGCCGGCCAAAGAGCCCCCGGCCGCTCCCCAGCCGCGCGGGGCCGGCGCGCGGGGCCGCCTCGCCCGGCGCCCGAAGGCAGGCCAGGAGGCGGCCTGTGCCGCCCGCCCGGCGCCCCCCGGGCCGGAGCCGCCCGCCTACCTTCCAGGCAGCAGGTCCGCCACAAGCCCGAGTGCGTCAGGACTTCCTCGTTCTTCCGGCTGGTGTCGTTGTCGCCGCTGGACTTGGTCCTGCAGACGCCGCGGGAGTAGAGCCAGTAGTCGGTGCCCACCGCGATGGTCATGAGGCTGAAGGCGGCGAAGGCTCCCAGGGTGGTGATCAGCATCTGGACGCCGCGCTCACACATCCTCATCGCCGCGCATGGCCCCGCGGGCGGGCGGGCGGGCAGCAGCCAGCCGGCCGGCCGAGCCAGGCTGCGCTCAGCCCCGAGGAGGCGCCGCGCCGGCGAGGAGCGGCCCCGCTGCGGACTCCCTGCCCGGCCGGCCCCGCTGGGACGGGGCGCGCGGCTGAGTGGCAGCCCGGCGCCGGAGCCCCATCCCCGAGCGCGCTCCGCGGCGGGAGGGAAGGCGAGGGCTCCGGCGAGCGCGGCGCGCTGCGTGCGTGTGCCGGAGCCAGCGCCAGCCCGCCAGAGCAGCAGGCGGCGAGGGGAGGCGGCGGCGGCGGCGGCGGCGGCGGCGCGGCTGGCGGGAGGAGGGAGGCAGGCAGGAAGCCCGTCACGGCAGCCCCTCCCGCGCCCGCAGCCCGGCGGCCCCCGGGAGCCCTGCGCAGGCGGCAGGCGCGGAGCGCTCCGAGCCGGCGGCGGTGCTGAAGCGGACAGCGCCGCTCCCGCCCGGGCCGCGACTGGAGGCGCCGCCCTCCCCGCCCCTCCGCCGGCCCGGGCTGCGAGCGGCGGGTCGCCCTTGCGGGGGGCGGGCGCCGGCCAGCCGGCCGGCCCGTCCTAGTCCGCCGCCCGCTTCCTCGCCTGCGCCGGAAGGGAGCCGGGGTGCCGCAGCCAGCCGCTGAGCGGGGAAGACGCGGCGGCGCGGCGGGGGTCGGAGGACGCTGCTGATCCCACGGGACGGGGGACGGTCACATTCTCGCCAAGGAGCCCGGCCCGCGCGTGCCCCTTCCCCAGGCCGAAGGGTGGATCCCCAGGAAGGCTGCCGGCCATCCAAACTGGTGCTGCCCGCGGCCATCTGCCCGAGCCCGAAGCCCCCGCGCGGCTTCCGTGGGTCGGGAGGGGCGAGTCCCGGGCTCCAGCAGGACTTAGCCAACAGGTGAAGGTCCGGTGGAGCCTCGGGCAGAGACGCCCCGGACCCGAAAAGCAGAGGGCGGGCTCAGCCAAAGGGGATTCAGCCCGGGCTGCTACGGCCAGCAGGAGAAGTCCCAAAACCGAGCCTGGGTGGATCGATCGGAGGAGCTGCTCCGGCGGTTCCTTGTCCCACCTGTGGCCATAGGAAAATCCATCAAGTGGCGGAAAACCCAGTCCAGGGCGTGGCTCCAGAGCCATTGTGTCCTCGGCCAGCCCCTCTTTTCCCTGGGTCAGGAGTTGCCTGGTGGTTGATACGCCACAGGGAAGCAAGGATCGGCACACGGTTGGCAGCAGCACCAGTCTGCTCGTGAGTGTGCAGCCAGCCCAGGCGCCTTCTGCCACGGCCATCCGCGGAGCAAGCCAGTCCCCAGCCGAGTGAGGGGCAGGGGCAGGGGCAGGGGCAGGGGCAGGGGCAGGGGCAGGGGCAGGGGCAGGGGCAGGGGCAGGGGCAGGTCTGCCTCTCGAGAGCCCAGGTTTCTGGAGCCGGGAGCAGCCAGGAGCCGGTGAGCTCCCGAGGCAGATGGCTTTCTGATGAGCAGGAATCAGTTTGATGTGAACCAAGCGCTCAAGCTGTGAGCCAAAAAGCCTTGTCTGTTTGTGGAAGGAAAAGGGAAGTTTCAGCTAATAAAGGTATCACTGAAAATACTGAAGCCTCCGAGGCTTTCAGGTTTTCAGTGACTGGCAAGCAAGAGGAGGACAAAGGGCTTTCCACCGCAATGGTAAACTCCTGTCCAAATGTCTTCCTGCTATGAAAGGTCAAAGTGTGCTTGGGACTGGTTCCATGGAAGCAACTTTGATATTTGGATTTTATTTTCTCCCGCTGTCATAGCACTAGAGGTATCCCAAGACTGTGGCAGTAAAATAGATCCCACAAATGGCACCCGGGCAGGTGAGAGCATGTAGCTGACCTGGCTGTTCTCAAAGAGCCAGTCAGGCCTGCACTTAGTGAGAACTTGGTGGACGGTCCCCAAGAAACCCCTGCATGGGGAGCTAAGTTTGGAAGCTGAGAAAACATCTGGAAAGGAACCAGGTCATATTGCTGCCAAGAAAAGTACACGGAATGTCTATGTTGTTACCGGGAACTGACCTTGCCTCAAAGCTGGATTCGCCTTTAGCAGATTCCTGGAAGGGAGGAAGCAGCATTTTCAATTTACCACTAGCCACAGAAGCTTATAAAGAATCACAAAAAATATGTATTTCAGAGCTTTCTGATCCCAGTAACAAACAGCAGCTTTCATGTGCCTCTTGTGAGTTCCTCAGAGGCACTTAAAAAGCCTGTTAGGCCCTGAGAAAAATACCCCAAAAGGTGTGCAGATTTATTACAATCAAACATAATGTCACAAAAGAGTGAGGGAGCTTTCAAGTTACCCTAAAATCCATTATCATGGTGTTTAGTAAGCAAAATGCCACTGAGAATGGGGGGGGGGGGGGACCTGGCTTGACGTTGAAGCCTAACTTTTGCATTAAATCACAGTTCTAAGATGATGTCTAGGGAAAATTGCAACCATTTTTGAAAATGGAAAACCGAAAGTTACCCAGAGTTCTTCTCAGCTTTAATTGGAATGTGCTGTGTCCTTCTGCTGTAGAAAACAATGTGAAGCAGGGTCTGGGGCTGTGGAAAGGCGACTGCTGGGCTGGGCTCCTGGCTCTCCTTTGCCCAAAGGGTTTTCCAGACAAGGTGCCATTTTGCAGACCAAGTAGATGTTTCAACTTTCATCTGGAGAGAAAATGGTAATATTCCTGATGGTTCTGGTAACAACCACCTTTCTTGCTGTGACAATGTGCAGGTTGAACCAATGCAGAAAGAGAGTTTGGAAATGAATGCCTCATCACACTTGTGGTTCCCTGGGTTGGAAAAATAAAAGGACTCTGCCCCAAAGCCCAACCACTCACCAGAATTCTCCAGAATGCCTGAAGAAACACTAGTTAGTCTAAGAGCCACACTTGGTTAGGAGAATGTTGGTTAACCAACCGGATTGATTGGTTTGGCTTGGTTTCCTCCTTCAGTGTTAACGGGGAGGGAATGATCTTCTGATATTTGGAGGTCTCTCTGAGCTTGCAGTGAAATTGTACTTTGATCTCCTTGAAGAAATGTGGACTATATAAATCCTACAAATTGATACCCATCACAGCTTGGGAAAGAGCAGACTTCTTCCTCCAAGAAGAGGGTCTGAATGTGCAAAGGAGTGGGAAGAAAGAAGCAGCAAGAGTCATGGGACACATGGTGGTAGTGGGGTGGTGGTGGTGGTTACAGCTGTTGTAAACAGCCTGCCCCAACCTGGCTCACTCAGATGTAATTAACTACAATGCCTATACTTTTGCTTTAGCCTTGATGATGTCAGCCTTACTACGTAGAGCAGACAGGAAACACCAGATGAGCCAATTCTACTTTATTGTAAGGTTACCTTAACAGAGTCTTGCAAGTGTGAAAGGGCTTCCCTCCCCTCCCCCGTCCCCTTTACAGTGCAAGAAACTAGGGAGGGCCCCTTCTGAGCCTCTTGCCCCGCCCACATTCCTGCTGCAGGCTAAGCTGCCTCTTATCTGACCGTTCCCTTGGCTGCTGCCCTTTGCCCTGTCTCCCAAGGTCATTCCCACGAACCATTACAGATGGCTCGAGATGATTGGAAGCTGAAGTTCAACGCAGATGGAGGACATTGGGGAAGTCTTGCCTCAAGCCACCCGGGGTGGGAGTGGGGGGAAGATTAGGTTTTTCTGGTATCTGATAGGGTGGACCTGTGGAAGTGCCACCATTTATACTTATATCTACACTTATGAACCGCGCATATCATTCTTCTAACAATAAAATAGCACTGCCAGAATCGTAGCCAAACAGGGCCAGTGAGAAATTGGCAGATTGGGGAAACATTAGTATTGATCAACACAAAAAAACCCTTACTCATCCACACCCTAGAGGGGCAAAAACATCCCGACTGGCCCTTTTCCACAGCCATGGAATGTTTTCCCCAAGGATTTCTTCAGCTTCCTTTTACTGCTGATTGGCTCGGATTATGACTCACCTAACCTTTTGAAATGCGTTTCTGACAGAATCATTTTAGAACTGAAGATTTATTTAAAGCCTCTCTCTGTGTATGCATTATGGAAACAAATTATTTGCTTGGATATGGTCTAAGCATTATGATAATTACATGCAGATATCAACATGCAATTATTGCTGCTAAGTGTCTGGTAGACTTTACCTTGCTTGGTCCTTTCGGTTAAGGCCTGCCTTTTCCTTTAGTGAGGATAGTGGGGTAGAAAGACTGACTTCACAGAAGAGGCTGTCAGAAAGGAGAGGTTGGAGTTGGGCGCAATCTGGGGAGTCTCTTCCCCAGCCCCAAGTTGCAGCTTTCTGATAGTTGGTTTTCAGGGCCAGGCCAGGGCTGGGTGGAGGCTCCACCAAGTCTGAATTTGGACACCATGTTTTCCAGCCTCTGAGCTCAGGAGCTGCAGGCAGTGTGCAAGAAGCATGAAATCCTGCTGCATAAATAAGCCTCCTGCTCACTGGCCCCGGACACCACAGACAGGCCAGGGCCAGGGCCTCCTTTCCTTTTAGTAAGCCCAGGCAGGTTGGATCCCTCATTAGGTATGGCCTAGATTCACATATCATCCTTGAGACTGGTCACTGAAATGTACGTTTTCTGGCACATGTTGACATTGGTTGAAATTTAAAAAAAAATTACCAGGAAAAGGTATTCTGGAGCAACTTTTCCTTCTTCACATTTTCTGAGTTTCTGTTTTCAATTCAGTTTCCCCCATTTCCTACCTTCAAGAGGGCTTTGGACTACATCTCTCAAAAGCCTAAGTCAGTGTAGTCAAAGGTCTCTCGGTAATCCTCCTTTGCTCATTGTGTTGAAGTAGAATCTTGGCAGTAGAAATGAAACGTCTAGGGGGCTGTGTGATGACACCGGCTTCTTCCACCTATAACACTATCCTTTTGCTCCTCAGAACTTCCCCAAGGAAGGAGAGCAGCGCTTTTCTTCTGCATTAAATGTCTGGTTTTCTTGCCCTTCCCCTGCTGCCCTACTTAAAGTCATCATCCTCAGCATTCTCACCTGATGTCCAACTTGCTTTGGCACAGGCTTATTCATGCTTCCTGTTGAACTTGTAATTTTCATAGTCTTACAAAATTTCCAATGAAAAAATGTGCAGCTAAAGTGAATGACAGGGAGGAGGTCTTCCCACTAGGAAATCTTCAATGAATCAGGCTAAGCTTATTCTGAGAAGAGACTGCTATGCCCATTTTCAAAACACTGAAAAAGTTGAAAAGGTATCATGAAACTACTATCTTAATTGTTTGCTTAATCATCACTCATATCTAGATTCAGTGTGTCCTACTGTAGAATTTACTGAAATAATCTTTCGGAGAGAGAGAGAGAGAGGAGAGGAGAGGAGAGGAGAGGAGAGGAGAGGAGAGGAGAGGAGAGGAGAGGAGAGGAGAGGAGAGGAGAGGAGAGGAAAGAGGAAAGAGGAAAGGGGAAAGGGGAAAGGGGAAAGGGGAAAGGGGAAAGGGGAAAGGAAAGGAAAGGAAAGGAAAGGGGAAAGGGGAAAGAGGAAAGAGGAAAGAGGAAAGAGGAAAGAGGAAAGAGGAAAGAGGAAAGGAAACGAGAGAGGAGAGGAGAGGAGAGGAGAGGAGAGGAGAGGAGAGGAGAGGAGAGGAGAGGAGAGGAGAGGAGAGGAGAGGAGAGGAGAGGAGAGGAGAGAGGAAAGGAAAGGAAAGGAAAGGAAAGGAAAGGAAAGGAAAGGAAAGGAAAGGAGAGGAGAGGAGAGGAGAGGAGAGGAGAGCAGAGCAGACGAGAGGAGAGGAGAGGAGAGGAGAGGAGAGGAGAGGAGAGGAGAGGAGAGGAGAGAGGAAAGGAAAGGAAAGGAAAGGAAAGGAAAGGAAAGGAAAGGAAAGGAAAGGAGAGGAGAGGAGAGGAGAGGAGAGGAGAGGAGAGGAGAGGAGAGGAGAGGAGAGAGGAGAGGAAAGGAAAGGAAAGGAAAGAAAAGGGAAGGAAAGGAAAGGAAAGGAGAGGAGAGGAGAGGAGAGGAGAGGAGAGGAGAGGAGAGGAGAGGAGAGGAGAGGAGAGGAGAGGAGAGGAGAGGAGAGAGGAAAGGAAAGGAAAGGAAAGGAAAGGAAAGGAAAGGAAAGGAAAGGAGAGGAGAGGAGAGGAGAGGAGAGGAGAGGAGAGGAGAGGAGAGGAGAGGAGAGGAGAGGAGAGGAGAGGAGAGGAGAGGAGAGGAGAGGAGAGGAGAGGAGAGGAGAGGGAAGGGAAGGGAAGGGAAGGGAAGGGAAGGGAAGGGAAGGGAAGGGAAGGAAAGGAAAGGAAAGGAAAGGAAAGGAAAGGAAAGGAAAGGAAAGGAAAAGAAAGGAAAGGAAAGGAAAGGAAAGGAAAGGAAAGGAAAGGAAAGGAAAGGAAAGGAAAGGAAAGGAAAGGAAAGGAAAGGAAAGGAAAGGAAAGGAAAGGAAAGGAAAGGAAAGGAAAGGAAAGGAAAGGAAAGGAAGCTTAGCAGAGCTTTAAATTGATAGCACTCTTTGTCTGCTTGATCTTCCAGTTCACTATCCCTTTCTTCTGATTTTCCAGGCCTTGAGCTTCTGATGGTGACATTTGATACTAGGTTCAACTTCAGAAGAGGATTTTTGTTTTTAAAATGAGAAGATTGGTAAAAAGAAAGTCAACAGCAAAAGTCAAGAGGGTGAAAGCTCTCCGCAATGCTTACTCAAGGACTCACGTACAGGAGCTGAGTTAGAATGTTTCCCGCACGTCTGGCAAAACTTCACATGCAGAGGGCCGTCAGTGTGGATAATGACAGCAAAGAAGCTTTTAGAACTGAAAAAGTTTATTGCTGAAAATGGAACCTTTAACCAAATGTGGAAAAAAACGGAAGTTGCATCAATACAGAATGTGAAAATGATTTTGAGTAATATAACTAATATCTTTTAATTGCCTAAAATCACAATAATAATTAAAAAACAGGTTAAATTCATGGTTATTTATGAGGAAAATATACCTTTGGTGAAAGAAGCAAGTTTTTAGAGGCCTCAGATGAATGGGATCGCCTTAATAAAACTGAAACATAAAGGAATGTGCAGCACAGCACCTTTGAAGCTGGTACCTTTGAAGCCGGTGTGAACTAAGCTGATTGTCAACTCCTTATCACAAATATCCGCACAGCAACTTAAGGAGGATGCCCTCTTCCTGGCAGTTGGCACCTTGAACTAATTAGTTTCTTCTTTTCTTCTCCCTAGTAGATAGCGGTTGTCCTTGTAGATAGCAGATAACAGAGGGGCAGAAAGTAACTTGAGAAGTACGGCTCATTTAGGTGGTCTGCCTGCATCGTCATATGAATATGTCTGCGTAAGTGTTCCTTTCCCCTTCCCCTTCCTGTAGAACGGTATAAATATCAGGGCATCCATTTTGCCTGCAGGGGAGGGTCTCCCACTAACCTTGGGTGGGGTCCCCCCTCAGTACGTGCTGTCTAATAAACACTGCAGTGAGGTCTTGATTATTCTGCATTTGTGTCCTGCGTTTTGATTCCACACATTGGTTAAGAAAAATAAAGAAGAATTCAAAGAAGATACAGAGATTACAAAGGCGGGAAATAGAGGTGACAAAACCTGAAGTTACTAACAAACTGAAAATAAGCAGCAATAATAATATAATAAATAATGTATTAAATTTATATGCTGCCCGACTCCCAGTGACTCCGGGCGGTGTTCAATTGTTAAAACATTTAAAAACAAAGAACAATAGGAAAAAACCCACAAAAACAGCATGTGTACTGACGGTGTCTACCAAAGAGTTCTTACCAAAATGTGAAATGTCTGACTTGACCAATCAAGAAAGGGGAGAAACCAGAAACATGTCTCTAGAGTTGGCCTTTCTACCAGAGGACTGGAGGGTGACTTATTCAGTGCATAAAAAAGAGATCCTGCTTCCCTTCAGAAGGAGCCTGCCAGCATCTTTTCTGACTTGTAAATGTTATGAAAAGGCATCAGCTTTGTGAGCAACCAGCCTCCTCCTGATTTTTGCCCCCCGAGACCCCCCCATCACTTCCCTGGAAGGAGCCTGGGCGTCCATGTGTCCAGACAGATGGCCCTCCAGCCCCTGCTTGGACCCATCCAGAGAAGGGCGGGCCACTAGTGGGGAAAGCGGCATTCAGAACGAGTAAAGTACAGTATGTCCTGCTGAGACGCTCTGATTACAGTTGATTTTTAAGCTTTTCTCTTAATGTGGAGGTTTTTATTGATTTTTACTGTGGAGGCTTGATCTGTACAACATTGTTAACCAGCTGTTGTGGGGAACCCCACAAGTTGAACTTTACCATTTGAATAAATAAGGTGACAGATACTGGGGCACTCTTAGGAAGTGCAGGCTGATGGAGGTGGACCAAGAACACCAACTTGGAGTTATAGTGGAAGTTCGACAGAAACACTGATCCTGTCTGCAGCAGTGTGGAAAAAGTTGGCCTACTGAAGATGATCAAGAAAGGAATAAAAAATAAAGCTGTCTACACTGATTACATTATTGCATCTTTATTCAAAAGTACCATTTGTCCCCACTTCTAACACAATACACAAGGGTTGTACAACCCTAGAGATATACACAGTGACCTTGGGGAGCCACTTGCCAAAAGGAAACAGGTAATTCCGGAGGGAGAAATGACTCCCCGAGGGAAGGGATTAGACCCCAGCGTCCTGGAAAAAGCACTTCTCTCCCCAAATGGCGGCTCCGGGTGGAGCTAACAGTGATTTAGTTTAATACAGAGGTGATGAGAGTCAGCACTACCGGCAAGAGCTAGAGGAAGCTCTCTGGGGAGGGAAAGGAAATCAAAGGAAGAGAGAGAAATGTCTTGACTGTACCGGCTCTCAGGCTTCCCCAGAGTGTGGGGAGTTTTCTGCTAGAGGTCTCAAACAGAGGCTGGGGGTCCTCTGTCGGAGATGGCCTATGCCAGTGTTGTCCAAACTTGGCCACTTTAAGATGAGTGGACTTCAACTCCCAGAATTCCCCAGTCAGCCCTGGTGGCTGGGGAATTCTGGGAGTTGAAGTCCACTCATCTTAAAGTGGCCAAGTTTGGACAACACTGGCCTCGGGGATTCTGCACTGAGCAGCAGCTCTGTGGCGCCCTCCAACCCCAAGATTCAGAGATTTGGTTTCATGGTTTTAGAAGCAAGTTTTTCTTTAAAACTTTCCCACGTGCAAGAGTGCACAGTTCTGCCGCCGCTCCTTGTATTTCAGGATGAGCACAAGGTTTATCAAGTTCTGCACTTCTGGACTTCTATTTTCCTGGAGGAGGAAAAGCATCTCCACTTTACAGCTGCCCAGGTTCCTTTCCTTCCCATTCCCCTCGTGCTCCTTCCATCCTCTACCTTCTCTTAGCCTGTAACTCTGAGGGCAGCACCTCTCTCGGTTAACTGAAGCGAGCCAGTTGGAGAGAAACTAATCATCTGAAAGGTGGGATAAAAATACTGTAACTAACTGAAATATATCAGCTTCTTCAGCAGCTGTACCACACTGCTGACTCACCCAGAGTTTGGGAATGGCAAAGGTCCCACCCAATTCAAGCTTTTCCCAAGCAATACTTCTGCTGCTTATTTTTGAAAGGTGTAACTCTAATTTCAGGGCTTTCCATTTATTACTACTGAATTTTACCAAAATGGCTCTGGTCCAACATTCCAGCTGTCAAGGTCCTTTCGGATTTTGATCTTGTCTTTTACGGAGTTGCCTGTTCATGACTTCCTTCTAGGAAGAGGCAAAGCTGGTGTTGAGAGTGTTTGGGAAGCTGCAGATGCTCTCTTTGCGTGGCTTTCTAGGAATAGAGGCAGCCCAACTTTGCTATTGATCTCCTGAAGCCCAGAGAACCCAGCTACTAAGTATGCATCATCCTCTTCAACAAGGCATGGGAGATACTCCATGGCTGGAATGAATGTATGCTCTGTCAACACATTTCCACAATGAAATGAGATTGGTAGGAAGAGGTGATTTTTTCCCTTTTTTAAGTCCCTTCTTTTTCACCACACAGACAACATGGTCGCAATTCAGATTCCCTGTCTTCTGATACCTCAACTGATCCTCAAAGGGTTTTCAACGTTTTTAGTCTGATGCAAGGCCAAGCGTGGAGGGAGAAAGAAATAACATTCATGAGGTCCTGAAGATCTGGGAGGGAGGATCAGTCCAGATCCTTTCACCATCAGGTGACATAAGACATGATGAGAGAATTGCTGGAGTGAAGGTTAAAAAAAAGTACACAATTTAAGGGAATTTGCAGATGATTTGGTTCTAATTTTGGAAAATCCTATGGAAGGAATAGAAATATTAATGGAAAAGTTAAAGGAATTTTGTGCGTTAGCTGGATTTAAAATTAACAATAAAAAAAAGATGTTACAAAAAATACGAAGATGGAAGATCAGAAAGAATTGATTGCAAAAACTGGTTTTCAGATTGAGAAAAAGTAAAACACCTGGGTATTACCATGGCCAATACAAAGTGTATGTTATTTCAAAATAATTGTGTCTTCCTGATGGACGCCATTATGCAGCCATGCTTATAGAAAATGTCTTTGTTCCCCCGGAGCATTCGAGCTCTTGACTACTCACTGTTCATCCATTTTGGAGCAAGAAATTCAAGGGGGTGGTAGCTACATATCATCAGACACTCTCAACTGGTTACAGTTATTTAAATTAATCTCACTCAAATCTGATGCCCTCCAGTTATGCTGATGACAATCCAGTTAAGTTGATTATAATGATAACATAACGGACTGTAACTTTGAATGCCCTACTTCTAGTGGTTGCGGGTTCTCCAGCTCTGGAGGCCACTTCTCCAGGATGATTTAATTGGTCGCCTTGCACACTGCAGAGGGTGGACTAGATGGTCCTGGTGGTCCCTTCCAACTCTACAGTTCTATGATCCTGTGACAATGTCCACCTTTCCAGCCTACAGAATGATCTGGCTAGGGATCATGAGAATTGCAGACCGTCACATTTCATTCTCCTTTCTGACTCAACTTTAGAACAAACATGTTTTGAGGGAAAGAAATGAGAACATGATCCTAACAATCCTTGTGAATCACTGAGAAACTTTGGACAGCATCAAGAATTGTGTATTCTGGATTTACTTTTAGACTGGACACCATATTTGGTTGTTTTTTCCCTGTCAGGTAACTGTTGCATAGATTTCTGCAGAACTGTTTGGTGTGAGATCTTCTTTCGTGGAAATGGGCTGCAGTGTCTGACCACCACCACCATCATGCTTCTCAGAACTGCTCTCCTAAGGAAAACTGCTTTGGGTGCCTGTTACGTCTCTGGAACTGGGGCCAGCAGATTGCTTGTTTGGTAGAACCTTCTTAGGGGGAGGGAGGTCCTGCTGTTGGAGGGGCTGTGCAGGAGCATAGTGCTCCATCACTCACTGAACGCCCTCTGGGGTTCTCCTACAGGCCGCTCATTTGATTCCCAAACAGAAACGCTGGTTGAAAAACAGTAAATTCCTGAAGGCACTCAGTGAGTGAGCTTTGTGGCTGAGTAGAATCTGAAGCCAGTCTTTCCTGGTTCCAGTCCAGCAGCACGCCACTTTTAAGGGGTGCTCCTTCCGTTGCCTCAAGCAGCCCTGTGGATGTTCTCCAAAGGACGCAGATTGCCATGCAGATGACCTGAAGGAATGGCAGCCACCTGTGCAGAAAGGTGAGCAGATCCCTCTCGCTCCATCTCATGGCAGCCCAGGCTGGTCTCAGATTGTCCTTCCTTGCTTGGTCCTGCCCAAGCAGGTGTCTTCTGCTCAGAGGGAGTCACTGGGGGAAGAGCTTCAGGCTTCATTAGCTGTTACCTTTGAAAAAGCTGACTCATTTGTTTTCAGTTGCAGTAATTAAAGAGTGTCACAAATGTATCATTTGTGACTAAAACGGTGGCAGCATTTCTTCTCTTAAGGGCTTTTGGAAGCAAGCCATCCACATTTCAGTAGCTGATGGACCTGCTCCACCCCACCCCTCTCCCACTGCTCTTGGGGTCCAGTTCTGGAGCATTTCAGTGCCAGGAGCTGACAGATGAAGGTGGAGGTGGAAGATAAAATGGAGGCTTGCGTTTCCATCTTTATGGTCCACTCCACAAAATGTGGTGTGCCAGAGCACCTGAAACGTTGCCACCATTTTCAAGGAGGCTCCCCTTCCAGGGAGAAATGTTGCAGATTGAACTGCCATGTTCTGCTCTACCTCTTCAGCAGCTGAACCCTCCTCTCTTCCACCTCCCACCCAGCTAAATTCAAAAGCGTTGGTGCAGACAAGGCAAAGAGAAGGCCGCGTTGTGAGACAGGGCGAACGGGTCACTTGGAATGCTTTGTTTGTTCGGTTCCTGGCTATCACTGCATTTCTTTGTTATGACTTTATTTACATCTTTACCCTACTTTTCCCTCTCCAAGTACAGTACAGGCAGCTAGCAATTACAACAATGACAAAATAATTGTCACATTTCAGTAAAACAATGCTCCCAGAGGCAGCTCCTAAAATGCCTCTGGGGAGACGATTTTCAGCTGCTTACTGAACGTGACCGTGCGCTGGAGGGGCAGGGAGTCCTCCTTCAGCCTGGCTCCCCTTGCCTCTGGTCGTCCACTGAATGTCCCGCAGCACGAGGGACACAGCCTGAGGCTTAGCAGAATTCAGGCAATGGAGCTCTGAATGCACCTATTTAGCCACTCTGCGTAGGGCCTCTTGAAGACATGGAGCAAGCCGGGGCGGAAAGGGCGTTTGGGTGTCTCCTTTTCTTCTTATTGTGTCATAGCAGCCAAAGTAATTCTTCCCATTGTTTTTTGTCTGTTTAAATGGCACAGTAAAAGCTGGGGGAGCCCCAGGTACCAAAATAACTCCGGGGAATGTAACTGATTAGCTTTACGGCTAATCCTTGCTACCCTCTAAAAAGTTCCTGTGCTTTGGGTTATGAAAAATGACACTTCATGTTCTTTTAACTAATTAAAATCAAACATTGTGAATATGGGTGCAAAGCTCTCTATTCCATGGACAGGAGTTCCCAGGGAACAACGGGGCATCCTAGTTTTGTGTACCACAAAATCCCAACCATTCTAGAATGGCTTGATTAGTGGGCCCGGGAGAAAAATTGAATAGTCTGGTGTTCCCCAAAATTTTGTCTACAGAAGAGTTGCACATTCCTAGCTCATGCTTTTAATCATTTTCTCCTTTAATGGTTCAATTACAAAATTACCATTTGGTAACCATTTCTGGAGGATTCCAGGGGTGACATCCTAGGTTTTGGGGGATTCTATTCCGGCTTGATAGGTCCCCAGCTATATAGGTCCAAGCTGACACCAAATTAGGTGTTTACAAAGTGCACTCAGTACTCAATACTGGAGATTTGATTCAGATATGACTGAACTGCTAGCTTCTTATGGGAAAATACAGCTTGCGGACACCCACTGGAGCCACTTAACATGGCTGCGGAAGGATCTCTGATGCTATCAGATCACAGCCTCCTTAAATCTCCAAGTTTTTAGCCCAGCAGGAGAAAATGGATTTAAATTTGACATGTCCACATAATACCTGAGGTTCTGGAAGGTTTGTTGCCATAAAGATGGAGAGGGTCAACTCCGTTAATAACCAACTTGGCAGGCTGAAAGTGGGCCCGGTCTTGTTTAGCGTATGTGCCCTTTGGTAAGTCCAATTAATCTTTCTCAAAATGCTGCTGCCTGGAGGGAGGGATGGGAGAAGAGAAGCAGTTGTGGAACTCTCCAACACGTCATACTTACAGGTCAGTATTAAAGTTGCCTCACACACAATATATCCTATGAGGAAGAGGCAGTTGGCAAGTGGGCTGACGCATTCACATTGCAATCAGGTCGTGTCAGAGAGCATTTCAAGATTTCCAGGAGGCCAGTCGTTGGACTGTGTTCACATTCCATGGAGGATGAGACAAGATCAAAGACAGCCTTTGGCCCCTAAAAAGTGCCCCACAAGGGGTAACTGGACCACCCCACACAACAAAGAGCTCCAGCCTCTCTCACACTTGCATGCCAAGACACCTGTAATCATAGTCTTTACTTGTCCAATTCCACCATCCTCACCTGGTCCAAAATGTCCTGCATCCTTTCTCTGTTGCTGCCCTGGAACTAATGGGATAAGAGCTAACAGGGGCTGATGAGGAAAGAGGTCTGGACTAATAGTAAACAGTTCAATGAAGTGCATTTGCCATAAAAAGCATGTTAGGGATAATAAGAAATAGTATTGAAAATAGAGATACCAATATCATAATGCCCTCATATGAAACACTGGTGTGACCACATCTGGAATATTGTGTGTGTTTCTGGCTGCTGCACCTCAAAGAGGAGACGGTGGTGCTAGAGAAGGTTCAGAGGAGCTCAGCGAAGAGGGCCAAGGGGCTGGAGCAGCTTCTGTGCGAGCAGAGGTGGTGTCACGTGGGGCTTTTGGGTCGAGAAAGGAGGCGAATGACTGAGGTGTACAAAAGTATGCGTGGTGTGGATAAAGTGGACAAGGGGAAGCTATTTTCCCCTTCCCAATAGGCTGGAACCAGAGGTCACCCAACAAAATTGAATCCTGGAAGAATCAGGACAAAGGATTCTTTTTTTTTTTTTTAACACAACGTGTAATTCAACTTTGGAATTTGCTACCACGAGATGGGGTGCTGGCTACCAGCTTGGCTGGCTTCAAAAGAGGGTTGGACCAATTCATGGATGTCCTGGGGATCCGTGGCTATCAGCCTTGATGGCGGTGGGGCTGCCTCTGACGGCCGTCTGCCGGGAGACTCGTGGGGTTCCTTGGGCAGTTGGTGGGCCCCTGTGAGGACAGGCGGCTGGACCAGATGGGCCAGGGGTCCCATCCAACAGGGCACGGCTTATGTTCCTATGTGTATGAGACCACCTCTCTTACTTCAACACTGTCTCTCTTCAGTACCCGTCCCCTCTAGAAAGCCTTCTGATAGCCCAAAGCTCAATTTACGTCCTTGTGAATGAGCATGCCTCCCTGGCCTACCTATGGCCCCCCTTCCACTGGCAAGGGAAAGTTCTGCTCGGCAGCCCCTTAGAGCAAAGGCCTGCCTGTGTAAAGGGCCATGGGGATCCAGCTATATTATTCAAAGCGGCATGAATGTGTCATTACAGAGTTGTTCATGGGCAGGAAAGCCACTTCTGTCTGCTGCCCATTCAACAGCTGTATAACCCCCGAAGGATGGGGGAAGGGTGCTTGTCTTGTGAAGTGAGGATGGGCACCACAATGTCACTGAGGATTTCATGCAGAAAGACCACCAAGACCCCGGTTCTTGGGAAGTTTGTCCCCCAGGCAAGAGTTTTCTTTCCATTGCCAGGTGGTTCCTGGCAGCCTGGGCTGGTCCTCAGGGCCCAAGTGCACCGTCTCACAGTCAAGAAGGGGGTTGAGTGCCCAGGGGACCCAGGAGGAGGAGCATGGCATCCCAACAGGAAGACGAGATAATCGATTCAGACAGTAACCCTGCAGGGCTAGATGAAGCCCCGAACAGATCCAGTGTTGTCTGAGGCTAAAGTAGAGGTAGTCTTTGCCCATCCATGATTAAGAGAATGTGAATGCTAGACCCTTCCTAGGCACTTCAGTTTCTACAGCTGTCCCAATTATTACCTCCCCACAGCCACATAGGGAAAATGTGTAGAAATGGTTGGGGTGAGTATAGCCCCCCAGCCATTTCTCCAAGGAGGTATTACCCTGCTTATTCTATCTTGGTTTCTAAATGTGGTAACCCTCTTGCATTTCTTTCTGAGCCTTTAAAGCAGGGTTTCTCAACCTTGGCCACTTGAAGGTGTGTGGACTTCAACTCCCAGAATTCCCCAGCCAGCCATGCTCAGTACTCTTTCCCTGATGAAATTGAAGCCTCTCCTTGAGATGTGGAGAGCCATGGAAAGGCAGCCCAGATCTGGTAAGATGGGGCCTGCATGGAATTTGGGGCCCTCATTCTGAGTAAAAGGAGCGAGGAGAAAAAGAAGATTCGTATCCTTGGGCTTTTAGCTTTCCACCCTTTTTGTCTGTGGTTTTGCATGCCAAGGTCGCAGTCCAGAGCCCTTCTCCTTGGAGGGAAAGCCCACCGAAAGCCCGGCGGCTAAGTCGGGATCCTGCTGTTTGTGGCTGCTATACAAACATCTGAATCTGAAACATTAGCATTTGAATGGCTTGACTGAGTTTCAAAATACAGTGTGCTGACATTTTAATATAAGGAAGAATGAAAACAGAAGCAACCCACGTCCACCATTTTTTTTTTAACTCCACAGCAATATATTTGAAAATAAGATACATGCTCCCCAAATCAAGAATATCTAGAGAAGAGTCCAAGGTGGCTTCAGGCAAAACGTGGAACTTGTGAAAAATAACATTGGCGCTGAAGTGGCAGCAGAGCCTGGCCCACCCCAAACTTCCGATTCCATCAGTTTTCTGGGTCAATGGGCTGTTTTTTTCCTTTCCCTCCCTGACAGCATCTCTCAAGAGACTGTGGAGGGAGGAGACTGAATCTCCTCCCCTCCTAACCTGGAAAAGTCACCTCTTTTGTTAAGAGCCAGGAGACTGGCCTGTGTGTGCAAAGGACTGGCATTTGCCTCCTGTGGGCTGTGTGTGTCACTCGTCCTCATTTTAAGATACTCTTACAGGTATTTATGTGTAATTAAGCCATACTCTCTTCAATGGATTATTGCCAAAGGTTGGTAGGGTTGGGGAGGTGGGCTCATGGGGTGGTCTTACAGGGCATCTAGTTGCAAAAAGAGAGTCCCAAGACCAAAGCTGCCATCCCAGTCCAATTTTCTGCAGACTCCAGTTCAGACCTTTGCTCATGCCAACGTGCCATCCTCCCGTGGCCCAAAAGTCTTCCTTGTTAACTTCAGCAGGACAAGGTGGTCTGACTTCAGAAGCTCTCTCTTCTCCTCCTCCTCAGTTTCTCCATAACTTTGCTGGAAGGAGGCAGAGCAGAACTATCTTCCCAGAATATTCACAAGGAATCTATTTCCAGCCATGGCATACATACAAGATTAAGTCTTTGCATCAGGAATGAAATCTATCAATATCAATCAGTCAGTCAATCAATCAATCAAACAAACAAACAAAACAAGAAGGGACTCTAGGAAAAACAGCCTGTGATTTGTCATGAATAAAGATTTTTTCAGAGAAGCACGTCTTCCTCTTTGGGCACATTGGCATTTTTCAGCCGTAAGAATGTTGGTACCAAGTAATACAAATACTGGCAAGATTTTAAAGACAGCACTTGGAGGGAACACATATGGTTTTGTGTGACCAATTGTGGAAATAGCAAACCTTGGAAAGAGTTAGTGTAGTTTCAGATACTTGAAGAAATTAGTCAGCACTGAGATCCAGGTAATATCAGATAAAATAATCCAAGGTACGTTGTCCTTCTCCTGTGAACACTCTCCACCGTATGCTCAAGTCACCAAAGAAGAAGTGGGAAAATTGAATTCTGCTAATTCTTCCAGAATGTCTAACAACCACCATTCCAGCCCTGTGGCATGATCCGTGCTGCTCCCACCCTTTCCAGCTGCTGAAATTGTTACAGAACTGGTGGCTCTTCTAGGCCTTGCACTAGGATGGTGGTTGAGCCCCTCGGGCTTTTGGTCTGTCTTCTGGTGGTCTTGATATATACATCATTTTTTGTTTTGTTTTTGTTTGATAATTAAATTGTAAGCTGTCCAGAGTCACTGTGGAGTTGGGCAGCCTCAAAATTGACATAATAAATGAATAATAAAATAAACAAAAGTTTGTTTTTAAAATCCTGGTTTTACCAAAGACTGCAAGTTACCCTAGTAATTTTAAAATGCCATCTTACTATCTATCCCTTTTGGCTTCCTTCTCCTGCTCCCAAAGCAGTAAAACCCTAAGCTACCCTACATTTAAACCCATTAACTGTATTAAGTAGAGGTGGGAAGGAAATTTGGCTTTTCAAATTTCCTTTCTTGACTGGCGGTTCTAAAGGTGTGTTCATAGCCACTAAAGAGGGAGACATTCATTTTCGAGTTCAGAAGAGAAACGACTCTAGGACACAAAGTTCTCCAAGCCAACAGAAGGATTTGGTTTGGTTCCAGCATGGACAACAGGTTGCCGGGAGGGGGGCAGTATCAAAAAAGTCAATATGGTGCATAATGTAAAAAAGAGTGGGGCTTTGATCCCATGGTTGTGGCCACCATACTGACTTTTTTGGCCCCTGGACACCTTTGAACAACAACCAAACAATTATATCGAGTCACAGTTCAAAAAGCTGCGGGCGTAAGTGTGGAGGCTGTGGAACATGCTTAGCATTCCAAGACACAAATGATCAACATTTCAGTTTCAGAGAAATTGCAAACTACAAAGACAGAAGTAAATCTGGTACTTTGAGACCACAGTCCTGAAATCGTACAGTAGCACATCGTCTAGAGATTCTGAAAATGCTAGCCACTGTTGACCACTCAGAGAACAAATGGAGGTCTCTCTATTGATCAGGGTATCTCTATCCATTTGTGCATACAAAGACGGAGGGACACTGAAGACAACCGGCCACCTCTGCTCATATCTGGGCAGGTGAATAGGGAGTCATATGCACCATTAACCCTGGAAGACTAAAGACTGTGAGAGTGTGGGTGGGTTCATGCGTGCATTCCCACACAGACACAGACACACACACAGACACACACACACACACACACAGCATCCTGGAGTTCAGCCCTGCAAACACAACAGCAGGAGTCTTTGCCAGATTGCCTAAACGTGAATGACAAACTCAGGGTTAGTGTAGGAGAAGCCTGCAAACTCATTCTGGTCCAAATTCATGATGAAGAGTTTGTCTGTGGGCGTCAGTTCCACGGGCTGCCTTGTGAACTCCTTATCGAAGTTGGAAGTGTCGTGTTTGTCTTTCTGTTGGATGAAAAAGCAAAACAATTAAAAGCAGTGTGGAGGAAGGGATGAGGAAGGAGCCCCAGCAAAAAGGGCCACATCGCCCAAGAGCTGAGGAAAGGGCAGGGGGCTCCCCGGTGCCATCGCCTGCCTAGGAGCGGGTCTCCACGTCAGCACTTACACAGCTGCTCTGCTGTCGCCGGAGGAAAGCAGAGGGGATGCCTCTGGGACCGCCTGGGGCCCCAGTGGAAGCAGTGGCATCAGGGCGGCAGAGGGGCTCCATTTGCTGAACCGCTCTCCCCGCGGGTCCCCTTGGCAAGTGGAGGCCTCGGGCCGGCTCCTGCAGCCGATCCGGGACCCGCCCAAGTTCGGTGGCGGCGTGAAAGAGCCGCAGGGGCCACGATGAAGACGGAGCTGCCTGCTCCCATCCCAAATCGGTCTCCTCAGCCTCCCTCTCGCAACGGGGGGCCAGCACGCGCTGAGCAGGACCGGGGAAAAGGCGACGCCTTCAAGGACATTCAGAGAGCAAGAACAACATTGTGTTGCTTACCTTATACTAATCACAGGAACCAAATGCAGTGTTTAAAAGTTTGGTACCCCAGGAATGGCTGCTTATATAACTGTCAGTGAAATGCCTGTCCTTTGGATATAAACATACGGATCCTGCCTACGTGATGCCTTAGAGTCCCATCACCTGAGTGTCCAAGCCGGACGTGCCTTGGAAAGACTGCTCAAAGTTGGTTAGTTTTGAATGCAATTGAAGAAAAAAAAAATTAAACCGTCATGTTAATTAAACTTAAATGTAAATAAAATGAAATCCAATTCATTATTTATCCTAGTCCCCAGCATTGCATCCAAATGCCAACAGCAGCCCTTTACCCAGGAGAAGTTTAATAAGTTGACTTTCCAACACTCTCTTGGATATTCAGCCCTCAAAGAGTGGCCTGTTTAATGCTACCACTGGCTCCCTTTCTGCTGTGTTCCCGAAGGTTGATTTGATTTCTGGAGTCAATAACTGTAATGCAGATATGAGAAGAGTAGAGCTGATGTAGGTGCCTCAAACATCTTATTTGGTTAGGTAATCTGGAGAAGCAGAAGATCATCTATTGGGTGGTTCACAGAAGGAAGAAGCTGCAGCTTCAGTGGGGACTTAACTTGGCAATTGAGGTAAAGAGGGATGAACTGTCTCACATCATCTCCCTTTTCTCATTTCCCTTTCAACTGAAATGATTGCTTACAAACTTGCTGTGATGCTATGGCCAAGGACCCTAATCCAGAATAAGAATTCAGCTATCTATGATTTGATGGAAGAAGATCAATAAGGTATCTAGAACTCAGGTCTGGGTGGAAGAATGGGAAAAGTGGATGTGCTGAGGACTTACAGGATGGCAGTCCTAGGCAATGTCAACATTCATGCAGAATTACTGCAATTTGGTGTGCCTTAGCTTTTAAGGACTCTGTGATAACCTCAACTCATGTCAGATCATGCCCTGATCCAGTAGTGATTAAGAACCACCTATGACCACTATGGTGGAATCCATTCCAATGGTTTGCCCAGGTGCCTGATGGATCCTGTTGGTTTCTGCAGTTGCCAGCTCACTGGCGGGTAGTTCAGGTCACTGCCATTAGTAGGTGGATTGGTGACTGGCCCCCTGAGCGGCTTCATTCTGGCACCTTGGTTTACTGAGACCCTCTGGGAAATGAAGCACCAGAAGCAATGCCTGGAGTACTGGTGGAGAAAGACAAAATGTGAACTTGACTGAGCATAAGGGTGAGCCCATGTTTGGGCCTGCACCTTGGGGATACGGGAGATGAGGCAGATTCATCTATTCCCTTATTGCACTGATGGACAGTTGCCAGCATCTCTGGACCCCCTTTTAGGGAGGAGTCATCAGGAAGATCTCCCACCCAACTCCTATAAATAATTTGCACATTTTGCCAACAGTCACTCAGATTCACTGTAGACTTGACTCTACATGGGCAGAGTTTATAGTAATAACTGGCACATCCTCTCGCCCTGTTATCTGGGATACCATATTTATCGGCGTATAACACGCACCTTAATTTTAAGAAGGACGTTTGAGTAAAAAAACTTAAATTTAAAATAAATGACCTGGAAAAAAAATAAAGGGAGCTCTGAACATTTTGTTTATTAATATTTATACCACTTATAAGGTAAATACGTAACATGAAAGGAAAAGCACCTCTTTGAATGAAAAAACTTAGATATTATAAACTTAGGCATATTCCACAACCTTTAACTTGAAACCAGCTGCATATGCTAAATGCTTTTGTCTTGACTCCATTAGGGATACCGGTAGTTTTAAGAAACTGAAACAAGTAGTGTTTCACATCAGCCGTGTGGTCCGGCACTCAGTGTGTGCCGGTGCTTTGCTCTGGCTCATTACTACACGCCGGAACGCTGCAAAGAGAGGAGGGAAGCTTGTGGTACTTTAGGGACATCATCCGTGCAGTCCGGCGTGTAGTAATGTAGCCGGCGCTTTGCTCTGACACACTGAGTGCCGGACTGCGCGGGCGATGTTACTAAAGACTGCAGACAGAGGAGGCATGGTTTAAGTGCCACCCATGGGAGGAGGAGGTGGGGAGCGTGCGGTTGCAGCCCTGGTTACAGCCCTGGCTCAAATGAAGGCTCCACTCTCCCAGCCCTGCCACTTGAGGTGAGAAGCCGCAGGGCTTATTCAGGGGCTTATACACGCATATTGGCCTATAACACACAGCTAGGATTTCAGCCCCAAATTTTAGGGAAAAAAGGGTGTGTTATACGCCGGTAAGTACAGTAATTTTTGGGCCCATGAGCTCCAACAAAATAGGTATGCGCTGACTAGATTATCCTCTGCCTCACAGAGGTTGGACCCCTGGCCATCCTAGCTGTTGGAAGTAAGTGCAGCAGTGCCCATATGGATCTGTGAGATTGTCAATTGCTCCTTATCGGAGGGACCGCTCATGGCTGCCTTGAAGGAGACCACAGTGTGCCATTTGCTGAGGAAGTTGTCTCTTGATCCTGTGGTCTTGGATAATTATCTTCTGATCTCCAACTTTCCCTTTTTGGAGAAAGTTGTGAGATGGTGGCAGTGGATCAAATACTCTAGGGGACTCTATAGGACACCCTAGAGGACATGAATTTTCTGGATCTTTTTTTGTCTGGATTCAAGCTTAAGTATGGGACTGAAGTGGCAGTTGCTCAGCTGAATGACCTATGTCAGGACATGGATGGGGTTGTGTACACTGCTTGTCCTTTTAGACTTTTCAGACGCTTTTGTTACTAACCACCCATGGAGGTTAGGGACTGGGGGCATTGTTGTGCAGTGGTTTTGCTTCTTCCTCTGCAAATGGGAGAGGAGAGATTTGTTGAGTGCCCCTTCACTTACAGGGTCAGTCCTTGCTCCCCTCTTTTTAACATCCATATGAAACTACAGGGGATATTGTTGGGTAATTAGTATGCTGATGATTCCAAACTATACACTGCTACCCTGGGCTGTGGAGGAGATGCTGTTGATATTCCATCCCAGTGCCCAGAGGTGGTGAGTATTTGGATCGAGGACACAGGCTCAGATTGAACCCAAGCAAGATGGAGTTGCTGTTTGTACATTAGGATTCATTTTTGATGCCTGTGTTATCCATGGACAGGCAGGCACTACCTTTCCAGGAATGAGTTTGTGATTTGGAGTTCCTTCTTGACTCCCAGCTCTTACTTGAACAGCAGTGAAGGATCTGGCTAGGTGGACCTTGCCCAGCTTCAGCTGGTGCAACTATTTCATCCTTAGTTGATGCAAGAGGACCTAGTGACTGTAATTTGTGCTTTCATCAGCAGCCGCATAGACTACTGCAATGAACTTCACATGGGGCTACCTTTAAAGGCTATCTGGAAATTAGAACTAGTCCAGAAAGTGGTGGTTTGTGTCTTAACTGGTTCTTGACACTGGGAACATATTACACCTCTCCTGTGGTTCCTGCATTGGTTACTGACTCAGTTCCAAGTAGAATTTAAAGTATAACCTATAAAGCCCTCCATGGCTTGGTCCCTGGTGCCTCCAATCAGATTCAGCCTGGCTTGTTAGGTCATGGAGGGAGAAGCTTCTCGCTGACCCACATTCCCAGGATGCCCAGGGAGTTGAAGCTAGAGGGCACTACTATGGAATGGGCTCCCCAGTGAGATCAAGCTGCCCCTCCCAGGGAGCTTTTAAGAAACGATTAAGAATGGAGAATTTTTGAACATCACCTGTGCCTCTTGTTCTTATTATTTTCCCTTCTTCTTTGGTTTTGCTTTCATGATTTGGATTGTGAGTTGCTTAAATTCTGTTGTTGTTTTTATTGTGACATGGTAGCTGCTGAGAGTCAAGGATTGCTATGGGGTAAAAAAAATCAAGCAAGCAAGCAAACAAACTCATGATTAGCCAATACCGGAGGCCAGTCAAACTCTGCATTTCTTTTCTTGTCTGGGCAGCAAGATCATGACCTAGAAGTGGGAGATTTTAATACCTATTTCGGATCAATGGGTTGCTGTTTAATGGCTGTGTTCAGCCAGCTTTCTTAATTGTTCAGTTATAGTGAGTGGTTGCTGTGTTTTGTGTGCAGCTGTGAACGCTTGCCTTTTAAGGTCATCATCAAGTGACAGAAAATATTGCAGTCCAATCAGTAACAAGTTTCAGAGAGTCCAAGTAAATGTTCTCCCAGGAAAACGTGCATAGGATACCAGCCTAGCTGGATTAATAGAGTAACCGCAAGATAATAGCTCTAAAGGAAAGAAAAAGGCTTTGTGTTTTAAAGAGGTATTAATGGAAAGGCCACCTTAGGAGCGAGGGTGCCATTCTTCAAATTCTGGGAGGAGTGCCACTTTTCAGATGGTCCGTCTCAAATGCATTTTAGAACAATGACTTACTTTATTTGGAATGAGCTGCAGAACTAATCAGGGTAGTTCTCCTTGTTTGCTTTTAATTTAGCCAGCTTAAATACTACAGTCCTGCTATTTTGATATGTGACATGGAGGCTACATGCTGAGCAGCACAAATCCCCATTTTGCTTTGAACATTTGTGGGGAAACAAGCACAGGCCTACTTGAAAGGGAAGACGTTTCCTTCTCTCCATTTCGGCACCCATCAGTTCCCCTTCAGTTCAACCATGGAAGCTGCTCAAGCTTTCTACCTCCACCCTTGGTCCACCTAGGATAACCCTCAACAATCTGGTACTAATCAGATGCATTGGACTAAGATTCCCATCATGACCAAGGGCTATGAGAGTTGTAATCCAAGGCCCAAGACTGGGCAAGGCTGTTCCAGGGAAAGGAACAGCATGACAGTGGCCGTAGTTATTGTAGGTTATTACTGAAAGGTAAAGATGATTATTTATGAAATCGCATGGACATGGAGGAAACTGGAAGGAGAGTGTTCTGTCCTGAAAACTTTACATTTCATCTGTTTCCTCTGAAGAACGTCTTTTCCTGGGTAACTTTCCTCATGTTTTTCTTGTATTCCTTCAATGGGAAATGTGGAGGAGCAGAGTTTGTTATTTGTATCTCTCTTGCTTTCTCTCCTTCACAAACCCTGCTAATTGCTAAAAAGGACAGCTGTCTCCAGAGCAAAGCTGTGGGCTGGTGATGAGTCATGGAATGACCGCATGCTGTCTGATGTGACAGAGAAGCTTTCGGGGAGGGGTGGGACCTTGGCCAAAGCCTCCCACAGAAAAGATTGCTGTGGGCTTTGAAAGAGCCAGTAAAAGAAAGCTGTGTTGTTTGCAAGCACCAGAGAAAAAAGAAGAAATCTTCATCATTTGGACTGAGAAAAGAGCAGCCCTACTACTTTCCTTAGCCACTTTCTGAATAATTGGGAAGAAGTTAAGGCCATACAATCTCCAGTGGCGGATGCTTCATTTCATATGTTTATAAGGCAGGAGCATGGAATTCAGGTCAGTAGAGAAAAACGCTGCTTGGACAACCAACAACCAAGCATAACCATCAGGTGTTGTCACTGTCTTTGATGATGCAAATTTCAGTTGCTTATGTTTCTGAGTATTCAACACTCTGTGTGGGGGCAGAGAAAGGAGGAGAGCATGATCATCTGGATCCCTTCAAAGGCTACCCACCTCTGAGTAGCTGGTATGTTATAGCAATGGGCTCATATCGCCAAGACCAAGCTTCTCCAGGTAAGTGCTACAAGGGGCTTGCACTGCTCCAGACAGTTGCTCTAAAGAGTTGCATTCTCTCTGAAGTTCTTGAGGAATCCAGAGGATCATCTCAATGGTGCTAGAGGGTTAAACGGCCTCTTAAACTTTGAGTTAGAGGGTATCATTTAGGTAATGGAGTCCAATCCCTGCTCGATGCAAGAATCGTAAAGCACCATAGAGAAGTTTTGGGATTGTCTATTCAGAATTTTTAGAACTCTGGTACAAATTACCTAATATGTTTCAAAACTTAAAGCTAAACAACACTCATATCTGAAATTTCAATTTCTTATAGAGGGCTTTCTTTCTTCTTTTTTAAAAATTGAGGTTAACACATATTTCTACAGAATTATTTTAAATCTTGCTGAAAGTTCATTTTGAAGTTCATGATGAGATTTCACATGTCAAGTTCAATAGTTTTAGCACTGATGGTTTCTAAAAAATAATAAATGTAATATAACTGTTAATGCTGTCAAACTTGGAATATCTGAGCTGAGATTTGGCTTTCAAATTATTCCCTCCCCACTGAAGATCTGTTTTAAATAAATTGAGGTTTCCTCAAAATAAGATTTACTTTTTATTTTATAACTGTTTCTGGGGAAAAAAAGTTGGCACACACAAACAACTCAAAAGCAAACTGGTAGTTGCACACTCCACGAGCATGAAGTGGGAAAGAACAAAAGAGAAAGGTGGGTATGCAACACCCAAACTTTAAAGGAAGCATCTTCTTTCTTTCTTTCTTTCTTTCTTTCTTTCTTTCTTTCTTTCTTTCTTTCTTTCTTTCTTTCTTTCTTTCTTTCTTTCTTTCCTTTCTTTTTCTTTCTTTCTTTCTTCTTTCTCTCTCTCTCTCTTTCTTTCTTTCTTTCTTTTTCTTTCTTTCTTCTTTCTCTCTCTCTCTTTCTTTCTTCCTTTCTCTTTCTTTTCTTTTTCTTCTTTCCTTTCTCTTTCTCTTTCTCTTTCTCTCTCTCTCTTTCTTCTTTCTTTCTTTTACCAAAAACACAGACAACTTCAAATTCCAGCAGAAAATATTTCTTATTCTCAGAAGAATATTAGTCAAGACAAAAATACTTTACAGCTTCAGTCAAGTTACACATGTACTTTTTGGATTTTAAATATCAGCTTAATTTTAGTAAAATACTAAATTTTTGACACAGGTAAAGCACAGTGGGACATATGGAATTTGTTGATTTGGCAGCTGGACAAACGGCACCCAACCCTTGCCCCCCAAAATACTTGCAAAGGAACCCACACAGGGTTGTTAGAATTAAATGTAAAAACTGTGACATGGAATGTTAGATACAAGGCTGACCACTGACTCCAAAATATTCGAAGGGAATTCTGATGGCCAGGCTGATGCCCCCTGAGACCATGTGGTAAAGCTATGCTGAAATGTGCCCGCTATCAGGGCAGGGTAACCTGGGATAAAAAACCAAAATTACACAATTGTCCAGGCTCAGTATTCCCAAGAGGCAATCCCCTCAAGTGGGAGGCGCTTCTCCTTCTCCTAACCCTGAAAGCCAAATCAGGGCCCTTGACACTGACTGGCTCCAGAGGACCTCCCTGGAGCCTTCCCTTACCCTCCCCAGAGATGCTGGGCTGGAACCTGCAACCATTTCCCCACAAAGCCTTTGTTTCACTTTTTCCCACTCTTCAGAACTTCTACTGTGTCAGGTCAGCGGTTCTCCATCCTTTCAGGTGCCCATTTTTCTCTGACCTGGATTGGACAGGTCAGGGAGTAAATTTGTTCCTCAGGAGGAGGCTGTTTTCTTCCATGCTAGACCCTTAGGACCCACTCCCCTTCATGCTGGGAGCCATCCAAGGTTTCACCCAGGAAACCTTCTCAGCCATCTACAAATATGTCATCGGCATTGCTGGGCGAGACCAGAAAGCGTTTGTCTCCATGTCCTGCTTATGGTTTTCTTTTGGCCTTGGGGAAGCCAAATGAACCCCTGGTTGGATCCAATTCCAGGACTTCTCTTATATGTGACTTTATTAATACAAATAAATGCAATAGTTAAGAAAAACACTAGAAATGGCAATGGCATAATTTAAGGTGGACCTATATGTGGGGCTGAGTAACTTCAAACATAGCCCACATGGGGCGAGGGGATTCCTCCTTCTGCCTCACTCACCCCATTTAACTGGCATGACTTCTTTCAAAGGATCTTGAGACTATCCTAGCCCCCCATCTCAATCCCCTAGGATTCCTGGGATAAGAATGTTAAACACCCTTGAGTATGAACATCTATTGATAGGCCTCATTGATTGACTGAGGTTTTAGGACCAAAAGCAGGTTGTACACAAAACCCTCTGGCAGCCAGTTCTAGGTCATGGTAACTTTTGCAGATGCCATGGAAATAACTGAGAGTTGTCTCTCTGTACAGATCGGTTTCACCTCAAAGTTGCAAGAAGATAAGGAGGCAGCCTCCTCTAAACATGTGAGAGAAGATTCCACAAGTGATAAAGAAGCTGAGAAAAGTTCCATCTTGGAAATCAAGTACACATCCACTCCTTTTGCAAACCGCTTCCTTGGGAAGAAACTGGGAGGGGAGGAGAGGAGTAGAGTACCATCAACAGGTGCTCAAAATCCAGAGGTGTTTCACTAGATTAACTTTAAAGGAAATTGGTCTTTCCAAATCTTGCCTCCTGCCCAGTGTGGCTGGACCTCCAAGAGGACCTCATCTTTAGACTCACAGCCATAACACTTCAGTTGTTCTTTCTCCCCTCTGTGCCACTGATGCAACGATACTCAGTTACAGCTCAGGTCTTTGAAGGATGGTCATTCCAGTATCACCACAAAAGAAAAAGAATATCCAAAGCATGACAGCTAATGGTTGCAACAGAGGATGCCACCACAACAGCAGCTGGGACCCAATGGAAATGGTCATGGGTGTGCAAGAGGTGGGGGGGAGGGGGAGGATGGTCTACTTAGCTCTTGACTTCAGGCTTAAAAAACTCAGAGTTAAGAAAGGAAAAGCCTTCAAATTCTGATTGATCAATGTTCCTGATGACTTCCTGGTCAGGTGGTGTTAAGACAGGTGGGTGGCGAGTGAAAAACCGGTCGAAGTTTTCAGCATTGCGTCCACACTATGAAAGGGGAAAAAAAGAACTCATGGTAGGTGGCAAAAGGAGCAAAGAAAAAAACCTAAAATGCAGAAGTTGGATGCAGCTTGCTATGTCCCCCTTGCAGCCTCACCAACCCCAACCCGGCTCTGCAATCAGGGCATCAGGCAAGTCATTCAACATGAGCAAAATGAGAGAAACAAAAAGAATCAATGCGAAATACTTATGGCTCCTACGGCAGCGGGGGCAACCCCAGGGTCCCTTTGCTGGGAAGCTGGAAGACTCTCAGCTGGCCTCCGCAAGTAATTGGAGGAGGAGAATGGGATGGCAACGCAATTACTTGCAGAGCTCTGCCAGACACATGCAATGCTGGACATGCACGGCATCTCTTGCTTTCCAGAACACAAAGAAAGGCTGCGTTACGCTTCTATCACACTCCGGTACCCAGTTCTCCTTTGCTTCCCATCCACGGGGCACCCAGAGAGTTTCGGCCTGTGCTGCAGCTTCTGCTGCTTGCGGATCACACAGGACTCCGGGCACTGAGCGCCAGGCTGTCTTTCCTCCTTTATCTGGTGGGGCAAGCTGGCCACTCCTTTGTGACCTGGAGCCGGACAGCAAGGGCCTTTCAAAATTGAAAAAGCATAAAGAAATTGGACAATTTTTCTGAACTTCTCCAGGGGAACAAAAAACTCTCCAACCATTTCTCAAGGGCAAGGAAGCCTCACTACTGCACTGAAACGGATGCCAGGGCTGGGGGTGGGGGAGCTCCATCCTGATGTCTTTCTTGGGGGCTTAGTGGAAGCTGTAGAGGCTACAGCCTGTTAGGAAATGACTGCACGAGAAGGAGAGCCCGCTTGTGCCCGTCTCTTCTCCCTCTTGTCATTAGTAAGAGCAAGATCACCACTTAACCCATAAGAATTTCTCTGACCTTCCTGTTCCTTTGAAAGACATTTCAAATCAAGTTTGCTTTCATGAAGTTGAACAGCAACCGGTAGAGAAATGCAGGGGATTCTTTTTGCCTGGCAAGTGAAGGCAGCAATGGGAATCCCGCTGGGCCAGACCCGCTTGAAACCACACGGCCATAATCACTTCCTGCAGCAGTGAAAACACCGGAGAAAGGTGCAGGTGCACCAAACGGGTGTGCCGGGTCTGCAGAGCAAGATGCAACAAGCCAGGAAATACCTCTTTAGCAAACAAGTGCAATGCTGTGCACACGTAAAGATTCCCCGATCCAGATAATCTGCCGTAATGTGAACTGTACTGCAGCTGAAACTTTTCCAGCTCAACAAAATGCTGAAAATGCTACCAGTTACTCTTGACACGGGCTTCAGATTTTTATGACCAGAAAAGGGCGGCATGCTAGTCCAAGATTCAAACCGGGCACTACACCGCAAGTGTGATTGTCTGAACGCGGTCCCCTTGCTGGAACTTTTCCAGCCTGGGCTCTGTATTACAGCCTCCTGGCAAAATGACAAGAGACAAACCAGCTGTGACAGCAGAGTCACCTGGCATCTTCTTAAAGGACAAGATGCAGTAAACCCCCACACACGATGATGTCTGATTTGGACCAAGGATCCTTCTAGAAGGATTCAAGTGCAATCCGCCAAACATGACGGGAAGGTCGGCTCAAGCGGTTTTGATGCCACCTGGCAGCACAGAAAGTGAGCCACCCCCGTCCTCTATTTGCTGGAGAAGAATTCCAGGCTTCTGACCTGGTGATCCACAGCTGGGATGCTGTAAATTGCCGTTCCAGCCGGAGGGCTTTTCAGCAACCGGACCAGGCTCTGGAGGCCAAGGAAAGGGGCCGCAAGCGGAGGAGAGCATCCCGAGGGCCGTGCCGACGAAGCCTTGCCGGCTCCCGTTGGCCTCGGATGAAGGGTTCTTCTTCGGGGTGTTCGCGGCTGTTCTGATCAAGGCAGCTCCAGAGCTGACCTTGCTTGGTGTGGGACTTCCAAGGTAAAAGTGGAGCTTCAAAGCTTCCCTGTTTCCCACTCACGTACAGAGCGGGAAGCTCATTCACCCCTGGCGGTGGCTCTCGCTGATATTTTTCAAGCCCCCTTTCTGGCATGCAGCTTTCATTTGCTAAGAAAAATGGACTGGCATCATTTACACTGCATCATAAACTTAACAGTAGGAATCGAACCCGTTCAAGACTAATACTTGCAAACTGTCCAGCCTCTTCAGCCCCTCACAACTCTTGACTGGAGGAAGTTGATATTGCCCTGAGCTTTTGGGCCACAACCACTACACAAAGTTCACTTCCCAGATTCCGAGAAGGGGCCAGTCACCCGACAGGATGGCCACTGCCTTCTCCCCAGTCAGCCTGCTTGCCGTCCCCAAACCCAACCCCAGTCCAGCTCCCTTCCGGAACTTCTTCTGAGGGGAGGCACCACCACAGTTCCAGCCAACAAGGAGAAGAACCGGGGTGGGGGGGTGGGATCAGGGCCAAGAAACACAGCATCCCTCCCCGTATTATGGTGATTCCTTATCACTTTATACTGATATTTTCTGGATAATCTTGCCCATTTCCTTACCTCCTTCCCCCTCCCCTCTCTCCAGAAATAGAATATATTCAGCAGAGAGCAGCAGATAATCTAAGATATCCTCTAGGAGTTACATATTCCCAAAATTCAAATGCAGCATTTTCAGTGCACAAAGTGAAGAGTGCAGTTGGATTCCAGAGATGCTCTAACCCTTCTCTTTCTTCAAGACAGAGGGTGGCAATGTAAGCCTCTTCCCCATCAAATTTCCCTTGCCTTCCTTCCGGCATTGGGTTTGGCTTTTCTCTAACCCTGCTTTTAGTAGAAAAGTCTGGAAGAAGAACACCTGTGTGCACACACACCTTGCGTGCAACAGGAAGGCCTGGCATATTTTGATACTCTGCCAGATGGCACAGAGGCAAAGCTGCAAACTAGGGCATTCTCCCAACCACTCTATTCCTCCTTCGGTGTGGGGTTGACAAGACAGCATGGTTGTCAGAATTACTAAAGTCATGCAAGGAAACACCTCTGCACATTCTTTGGTGCTTCATTGTGCTCAGGGCTGCTGTGACCCAAAGACCGCTGGGAAGGGGCTATGTTTGGAAAGGCAGAAAGAGGACTTGCTTTACTTCTCCAGGTGTGGGAGCCAAGCATCAAACCTGCCACACATTTTGCATCGAAAAGCACAGAGCCCGGCTGGAGGATTAGTTGAATTGGGTGCACGTGTATTCTGAAGAAAAATGCATTAACAAGTCTTTAATGATTGACTATGTAAAATACTTTATGGGGGACGCGGTGGTGCAGCGGCTTAATGACGCTGAAAGTTGCCGGCCAGAAATGGTCAATGCTTCAGCGGTTCAAGTCCAGCCTTCGCGTTAGCAGAGTGAGCTCCTGTTTCCTCCCCAGTTCCTGTCAACCCAACAGTTCGAAAACTCACGTGAGTAGATAAATGGGGACTCTCACTCCGGTGGGAGGAAAAATGCTGGCGGCGCCTTGCAAAAAGGAGTCGGGAGCAGTTGCCGGTAAGTGCAAAAAACCGCGCACGCCCGAAAAGGGCGCGAAGCAACGGAAGCCCCGCCTCCTGCGCTTGCCAGCTGGGCTCTGCCCTAGGAAGAAGGCTCTGGCAAACCACTTCCGAAAAACAATTGCCTTGAAAACTGCAAGGACTCGTCCAAGCAGTCACTGCAGAGTCGGTAATGACTGAGCGCAGATTAAAAAAAAAAAAAAGTAAAATACTTTACATTAAAATAAAGCTATCTATATCTACTTCTCTTGTTATTTTTAAACTGTACTTCTTTTAGCATAGCCTTTTGAAAAAACTGCTCCAAGCACCTTCCTTACTAAATAAAAGACACACACATTCAAAAATCGCTTTCCACAAGATTTGGGTCCCAGAAAACACTAACCTCTCCTGATCCAGCCAGAGGGAATGACATCTGGGAATCAGCACCTCTGCCTCTAACAGGCCTGTAGTCCATGTATGCCTGGCCCAGTTGTGATTTATAAGCCCATTATGACCAGCAAGACCAGTAAGGGACCCACTGCCTGCCTCCCTTTCTGTTGGAGATTTGGTTGACAAAAACCTGACACCCCCCATGGTTTACCCAGAAGTTCTTGACTCCTGGATGGTCCCACCAGTAACTAGAGCTATGAAGAAAGGAGGAGGTGTGTGTTGAAAGCCACCAACATCCCTTAAAAATCAACCATAGAAACCAACCAAGTCAGGGAACAAGCTAGAATGATTCTATTTTTAAATGCATAGGAAGCTGAATTAAACCTCTCCTCTCTCATGATGTACATTTTGAGAAACACAGTGATAATTATATCATGTTCGTTTGCATTAGAGATTGGAGGCAATCAGAAAACCTGAGACTAGATTTGCTTTTTTTGCAGGCCATGGAACGTCTGAGGGGTGATTAGACTTCAGTGGTCCAGTCCTGGAACAGATTCAACGGTCTGACCTGCTGCTTTGATTTCCAAGGCAACCAGGAAGCTGTGATGCTAGTTGAAGGCAATAGTGCACATGTCCTTTAAAGAATACCCCCAGCCCCAGAAGAGGGGGCAGAGAAAGCCTTCCCATTTGCCACTCCAAACCCCACCTCCATCAAACAGGCCAGGAGATGGAGGAAAAGGGCATGACGGAAAGATGGAATAGTGGAAGATCTGTCTCCTGCTGACTCTGTCTACTTTCGGTGGCTCTGCCTATTTTGATGGGGAAAAAAAACCTGGAACAGAGTTCCCACAACCAGCAAAAAAGGTCAAGCCTCCCTCAAGTTGAGCTTGACTCCTGGTGATTTCATGAACATGGATATGCCGTTGTTTTGGTGGCCACACAGATGTGGTTTGTTGCTGCTTCTCCCACTATGTTTTTTTCACTTTGTAGTATAGTCTACAACTCTGAGAATTCCTGGGGGTCCCTCATCCAAGGGCTAACCAAGTCCAATCCAGATTAGCTTTCAGAGATCAGCTAGTTACACCTCTGCTCCATGAGCTGCATTGCTGCCAGTTTGCTTCCAGGTCCAGTTTAAGGTGCTGTTTTTGACCTTTAAAGCCCTTCACGGCCTGGGGCCGGGTTACCTGAGGGATCGCCTCTTCCTGATTACACCCACCCATCCCATCAGCTCGGGCAAGGAGGGCATCTTGCGGGCCCGTCTGCGAGGGAGCTCCATCTGATGGGACCTAGGAGATGAGCCTTTTCTGCTGTGGCACCCGCCCTCTGGATCACCGTCCCTCCGGAGGCGAGGTTACCCCCAACCCTTGTGACCTTCTGGAGAGCTCTTTGGATCTGTTTTTTCCGGCAAGCCTGGAAAAAAGATCCCCTGGTGAGAGGGAGCCTGCATGCCGGCTATTTTACATAATATCTCCCCTGCTGTGATCTTGCTTTATTTATTTTGTTCTATCCATGTATGTTTTCATTGGTCTTATTGAAAGTTTTAATCTCTGGTTTTATTGTTCATTGCCCAGAGTAATTTTGCATGAGATGGGGGTCCATTTAAATTTGGTAAACAAACAAACAAACAAACAAATAAATAAATATCTCTGCATCTGCATCTCTGCAGCAAATTTCAGGAAAACAGTGTGGGAGGGGAGGGGTGTAAAGGGAAGGGGTATTGACAAGGAGTGATAATGTTTCATTCCAATGGACTGGAATGATTGTCAGTCAGAACATGGAGAAAAATAAAGTCTTGTTCCCCAGAAAAGAAAACAGAGGGATAGAGGCATTGGCCAGCCAAAACCATTTTGAAAGTGGGGAGCATCCAACATTGCTCTTCATGGCACACAGGACCTCCTTTTCCACCCAAGATGCTGAGCTCCTGAAGCTGATGAACCGCATGGGACCACTAAGTGTGAATCTGGCTTGAATGTCACGGAATGAGGGTGGGCTGCCTGTGCCTGATGATCCCCGGTATGGAGGACACTGGTCACGTGGCGCCTGCCCCTGGTGGTCAATGTCACATTCTCCACTGGTAGTTTGAAAAAGGCCCAATTGCCCCATTTTGCTCTGGGTTTGGGCTTGTGCAGCTCTTGCTTCAAAGTGTTTAATTTCAGTTTTAGGAAAAAGAGATAATACTTCACAAATAAGACAAAAATATCTCTACGTGCTGCCTTACCTCTGGACCTTGTTAAGCAGAAATGGAACACTTATTTTAGTTATTCATATAGTTGCTTATTTCATTTTAATTTATATCCTGGGCTGTCTGGTTATTTATTGCTCTGGAGCTAACTCCATCCTCCTTTGGCCTCATCCTCTTTGTCCTCCCCCCCGCCCCCCCACTCTGCCCAAGAGTTATCTCCAACTCTGTTAATGAACTGGCCATAATTTTACATCTTGTTCTAAATTCCACCCAAAGAATAATAGAAGATTTGGGGGGTGGGGGTGGGATGAAGAAGCATTTTCTGAAGGAATTAGCATAAAATGAGGCCATAAAACATAAGGGCTGCTGTGTCTTCAGTCATGTGAAAAATGTAGTTGTCAAAATCCACACAAAATGGGAAATCTGGGAAGTTCTGCTGGGTCACAGCAAATCTAGTCCAGGACTCTGGGCTCCCACGAGGGTCATGAGCTTCTTCCTTTGAATCTGAGCCCCAGTCCAAGCGATCCACCGGGGCTGAACTGATTCTGTCAGAGAATTACCCATGAAGACTGCTAGGGCTTTGAAATGCACAGTTGTGAGGGCTACCAGCTTTCCCTTTGCACCATTCCCTGAATGACCTCCACAGGAGGCCATAGCGCAGATTTGATAACAAAATGGCACTTCTGGCAGAAGGCACTTTGCAGAAGGTAACCCAGAGCTTGTCTGTTGTGTGAACGAGAAGTGACAACTGTGCTTTCTTCAATGAAAGGTTAGAAAGTTCCTACCAGTAAAATTCAACTTCAGTATATAAACAGCAATGGCAAAACAATGGCTTTTTTAACCAGAAAAAGCAGGGTATATTTAGAGAAGATGCAAACTGACTCTAGGCTGCTCCCTTTCCAAACTGACCTCTCGTTAAGGAGCAGAATTACCTCCTTTTCTAGCAGAAGAGAAGATTTCTGTCCCCTGTAAATATCACAATTAGCAGAAAGATCAGGAAACAAAACTGCCACTTTCAGTGCCACGTTAATGTCCACACCAAGCTCCACAATGGTTCCCTAGAAGGAGGGGATTTATTTTTTACAGCTCACTAAAGAATCATCTCCATATTTATAGCTAGGGGAAAATTGACTTGTTTTTATTTACAGCTGATATCAAGCTCAGAAAATAGCCTTTTCATTTCACCAGGTCAGAATTTGCTTTCAAAGAGATACGATACCAAAGATGCGCATAAAAGCCTGAAAACCAAAATGCTCCCCCCCACCAATATTTATTTTCACCGGATGTTGAGAAACATCACCAAGCCAAGAGCAACCTGTCTGGAATGTACCTCAGTGCTTCCCCTGGAGCTTTCTGTCCCTGCATCTACAGAACTGCGAGCCACAAGAAAAGCAGAGTCCTCTTTTTACCCTGTTCTCCTTACCCTCCAAACTGCAAAGCAGCCTGGTCTGGTTGGTGTAATAACTACTGGTGGCTAAGCATGTTGAGACGGTTGAGGGTTAGCTTCAGGGACAAGGAAGGGCAAAGCAAAAGAGGTGGGGGGTCCAAAGTAGAAACAGACATGGAAGACAGATGTGAAAGAGGAAAAGTTGAAGTGGGGAGTAGGCAATAGCGAAGGTTGCATAGCAACAGTACACAAGAACCTTAGAAGTAGAAAGCAGGCTTTCAACTTCCCTTTAGTGGAAAGTACCACAAGGAATGGACATGGCTAGAATTCTTCTCCCTCATGGGGTTACGTTTTGCTTGGAAGAATTTTTAATTCAGAGTATCCTTCTAGACCATCTTTCTGGAGTCATGATGTAGTTTCTCTCCTACCTGGAAGATCCATCTCAGAATGTGCCGATGGGAGATTCCTCTTCCTTCCCATAGTCATTGGCTTATGTTCTCTCTTGCCTACTCTATACTTTATGTGAACTACTGGGGAATTTACTGGTGGTTTAGGTGGACATTTCATCAGTGCATGGACAATACTCTGCTCAACTCTTAATTTCTACCTACAGTTTCCAGGGAAGCTGAAAGACTTTTAGGTTGATATATGAAGATGGTTTGGAATGAACAAACTAAAACTTAAATCCAAAATGATTTAATGATAAGCTTCAATCGATTCAAGCCTACAGCTGGATCTAGACAAGGTTGTTCTCCTTGGAGAGATGATACTATTTGGACCTTCTCTTCAAGTTAACCTTAAATTGAGAAGCTTGGAGTGTGTCCATCGACAGAGGACACAGCCATATCTAACTCCACAATCAGGCAACAGCCAGAGTATGTAACAGATAATAATGTTATCTGGCTCTGTTTTTAAAGGCAGGTTAGTAACCGGCAGCACATAATCATCTGGTACAAACTTTGATGATAAAAAATGACAAATTTGCACTGCAATGTTATGATATAAACCCTGGTCTTTCATATTTGTGTCCTGATGTTGGACACAAGAGGGACAGAGTTTGTGTTGCAACTTTACAACACAACATTTGCCTCCACTTGCCTCCCCCCGCCCCGCCCATGTGACAGTAGTTTTCAATAGGAGGAATAGAGAAGAAACAGAGGGGAGTGACCAGAGGACTTTCTATTCTGAGAGACCATGTGCTCAGCTACGTGCAACAAAAAAGTCATGTCCTGAACAGCGGCTGATTTCCCATTGTGTTTGACTGAATGACTGCTTCCTGCTGAGTAAGCAGAGGTTGCTGCAAAGACTATAGAAGGAATATAAAAACACCCGTATCTCTGGAAAAAGGAAAGGGGAGAACTAACAGGATTTTGGCAGGCAAGTTCAAAAAGTAAAATCTCAAGAGGGAGGTTTCAGGTTTTTCTCCATAACACTAGTACTGAAAGCAGGTATAAGCAGGCATTCAAAAACAAATCTCTGGTAAGTAAATTTATTGTAAAAAAAAAAAAAAAGCTAACAAAGCTGTTATAAACAAATTCCAGCGACTGTTCTATATCAGATGGAAGCCATACTTACAGTGAAACCAAAGTTTAAATTTTTGCACTTTTTCTCCCACCTGCATAGTATGACAGGCTTGAAGCCATTCTCTTGATGAGAGGGATGGCTCCTTCTACAGTATGTTTGCTTCTGACCTGTCAGACGTGGTTCTACCATCTTCCACTTCAAGTCATCCCTCCCTCCCCACTCCTTCACTTTTGGGAGAGCCTGGTGCTTTTCCATGCCTTTTCTGCTAGGCCGCTGGGTCAGGAGGGATCCCTGATTCCTTCCATTGATTCTCCCAAGTCTGAAGAATTCTCCTCCACTCCCTCTCCCCATCCAGGAACCCTGAAGGAAAAGGAATTTCCACTTCCTCCCTCCTTCCTTCCCATCCCAAGGAAACAGGAGGAGACTGCAGGCAGCGAGGGGTGGAGGGGCACGGTATGGGGTAGGGGAAAGGGCACCTGACACCACGGCAGTCCATGTAATCACAGAGGTATTGCTTGTAAAGGTAAGAGCCAGTTTGGTGTAGTGGTTAAGGCATCAGACTAGAAACTGGGAAACCATGAGTTCTAGTCCTACCTAGGCACAAAACCAGCTGGGTGACCTTGGACCAGTCACTTTCTCTCACCCCTAGGAAGGAGGCAGTTGCAAACCACTTCTGAACGGTTAAAAAAAAAATGCTTGAGGGTAGCATTTATCTTCTCTGGTTTACCATTGGATTATGGGTGATGTGTTGAGGAAAAATAACATTCAGAAGTTGAAAAAGAGTCCTCCAAAATCGGGTAATGAATTGAATATCTGTTGGAAATGGGATTATTTGGCATGCTTTCAGGTCAGGAAACATAAGAATGGGACAACTGGGCAGTCTCTGCTATGGAAGCGAGCCCCCCTACGGGAGATGAAATGAACCATCTTCAAGAAAAGGTCAACGAGAACTAGTATAGCATCCAGACCCTTGACACGTGTTAATATAATTCAAGGAAAGCAGGTGCCAAGGACCCTGTGGGGAGGTAAGGGGATGCAACAGACCGGTTGATTTGGTGGTTAAAAATTTGGCATGGCAGCAGATTTTCCAGGAAGACAGATAGGTCAGGAGAAGAAGTTGGGTAGTCTAAAATATACCATAATGTTCAGCTGGGCAGTTGTGATGACGCAACCATAAAAATTCCTTCCCCTGGGAAGGAGGAATGTATAACTGGCCCCTCTGATGCAATTCTTCCTGCCCTCAAGAAAAAGGGGAGGATGAATTGGCAGTATCTCTAAAGGTGATCTATCTGAGGCCCCAGGCAAGCATTCTGCTGCTGCATCATTTGGTGAAGTGTGCTTTCTGGTTCCCTGAGTATCACAGCACACTGTTGGTGATAAAAGTAGGTGGGAGGTCATAGGGAACAAAATATTCAGATTTGCATGACATCCCATCAGCTTGCTTGTTTTGTGAACTAGGGACAGAGATGAGGTGAACATTAGCCTCCCAGAGTTCTTGAGAGTTGGGCGGCATACAAGTTTAAATCATCATCATCATCATCATCATCATCATCATCATCATCATCATCATCATCATCAGGCAGCTTTACTTGGAACAGCTTATATCCTGCGACGATACCTTTAACACTATCAAACCATCAAACAACATCTGCCTATTCCAGGTCCTTGGGAAGGACTCGATAGATGGATAAAAATGCCAAATCCAGTCTAAACATCTGGCTGATTGTGTGAACAACAACAATAATAATACTGGAAATTGTGCTCAATCTATTTGGGTGCTGTTTGTATTTCTGAGATATAATATATATTCCAGGTTCTTGTGGTCTGTCTGAACTTTGATGAGAGCTGAAGCTTTGTCCAAAAGATGGCACCAGTTTTGAAAAGCATTATTGATTGTGAAAGTACCTTACTTAAAACTTCATAGTTCCTTCCTGCTAGCAGTATCTGTCTAGAATAAAGGTGCAAGGGAAAAGTTTGTGTCCAAAATCCTCAGCAGTCTGGGGAATGGTTGTACTTAAAGTAAAATCAGAAGCATTCATTTGAACAAAAGGGCCAGCAAGATCTGGATGGCCGAAGAGAAGCTGGGAGGCAAAAGCTTATTTGAATAATAGAAACACCTATCGTACATCAGAATCCTATTGAAAAGGGACCCTTTCTTAGTAAGCTATACTTACTAATGTACTCATGCACAAGGTGCAAAATGAGAGATAAAGTGATGATAAAAGTTTAAAAAATCTTCCCATACGCTGCTCCTTCACTTTCCACGGACCAACCAAGAGAAGCATAGAGACCACTTTACAGAGTCCTCAGAAAATATATGGAATTCTAAATAATTCAAGTCAGGACAAAGACACAGTTCTCTAGCTTAGCATACATGAAGTGTTGGCAGAGCCAGTCCAGCAAAGCTTAGATATGCTCAGTTTGGGTACCTGGATCTTCAGAAAATTAACAGGTCATCCAAATACTGTAGCAGATAAGAGTTCAATATGTGAAAAATGTGGTCCATAAGCCTTATAAAGATTGAGGAAACATTCACTAAACCATAGAGCATGACTGTGCATTCCAGTATTCCATAGCACATGTCAAAGGCAGTTAAGTATTCATGAAAATCAGACTGTAGGACCCCCCTGAGATCTAACCAGGTAAAAACACAGACCTTCTGTAGCCTTTCTAAAATTTTGGAAATCAGAGAAATGGGGGAGCGATTCCTAATGGTTGCAAAATTCCAAAGGTGAAAATTGTGAAACATCCTCAAGCAATTTGCAAAACACACACACACACACACACACACACGTGGCAATCCTGGCTAGGGATGCAGAGTGGTAAAAGGACCCCTTTTGCAAGTTATTGTCAAGAAACTCCTTTAGCTAGGCTAGTTCTTTTGAGGACATGGAATATTGGCCTTTTGCAGGGATTTATAACATTATCACAGGAATGGGAGGGAGGAGAATTTATCCTTCGTCTTTCTCCCAAAGATCAGCATAATCAAAGTATTTAGAAGGTAAAAGAGGGGAAATGTTCTGCTGATTTATGAGGAGAGGGGAAGGTTTCAGACTCCGCAAGCTGAGTTTGACATTTCTGAGAGTCAAATATAATATCTTCTTGGTTCTAGTGGATATGTGGGTTGTACATCTGAAGCCAATGAATCCATAATACTGTTGGAATATGTAGAAAAGTTAGGCTGTAAGGACGCCTGATGGTCAGAAATGGTGAGGTGAAGATGGACTATACATTCAGAAATCAGCCCAGAGTACAAATGTCTGCCATTATTAGTTTCCACCCTCATTGGTGGGTCTACTGCCTGAACGGGCAAAAAATATTTGCATGCAATTACTCTATCAAACTGCCCTTGACTCCAAAATCTATCAGAGCTAGAAGGTTAATTACAGAGTCAGTTTGGGTATCAATAGTAGTAGGCAAGATCATGGGTCCAGGATGAGTGCTGTATGTCTGAGCTTCACTTAATTGCCAGACTGCCTCCTTATCAAGCTCCTGGAGGAGAGGGCTGAGTCATTTCCCAACAAGCCAGGCTTGGAGTGTCTGGGCATTGGCTTGCAAAATACTCTTCCAATCCACATGCACAGCACTTCACAGAGTGGGAAAATTTAACAGGGCAAACTTTTGCAAAACGGCCAGAAATTCCACTCTATAAATAAGGACCCTGTGTATGCTGGCACTGCTGGCTGTCAGCTGCATGGGTTTGACATCCAAGGATTCTGACAAGTAGATGGAGGAGGAGGGTGGGACAATGAGAGACAGTAGCGCTACCTCTTTTCCCCATCCACAGTGTGTCACAATACTTTGAGCCTTCCCTTAGTGAGCTGGATTAACGATTCCAAATTGTTTGGGATGCCTCGTTCATCAGACATGCCCTCTTTACACTGGTCAGTCAGAGTTAGCCCATTCTGGCCCTTATCTTCAGCAAAAGGCTGAAAGTTTGCCTGTACTTGACATTTACATTGTTGCAAACATCAGATCTCATGGTTGGCTGCTGCCTGTTTGGTGAATCATCAAAGGCAGCTCTCAGTTTGGTCATGAAATTAATATAAATGTCTCCATTAGAGCTTTGGCCTCCAAGAGAGGGATTGCCCATTTTGCAGCTGTTCCAGTCAAAAGACCATAAATCCTGCTTGGGAGCAGTCTGTGGGAAATTCTCCCACTCTCAAGGAGATGAACGCTTCCCGCTGAGTGATGAAACTCTTGGAACCTCCATCATACTAGGCTGGAAGCAAGCGCAACCAGGCATTCAAGGGCTCTGATAATATATTTATTCTATATTAACCCCCTCTCCCCCAACTCTAATGAAGCTGTTAGGAAAGAATTCCAGCAAAGCTGTATATCAAATGCTAGCCCTATTTATAGTGAAGTTAAAGCTTAAATTCTTGTGCCTTTTTCTTCTGCCTGTTGGGATGGAATGGGCTGGAGGTCACTCTTTTTGAGGCAGGAAGGACAGTTTCCATCTATCTGTTTCTGGTCTTGGGAGAACTGGCATTCAACAAAGGTCTCTAATGGATTTTCCCTATAAGTTAACAGTGTGCGAAATCAGAATGTCATGGGGTATTTTGTAAACGCTTTGCTGAAATCAAGATAGTAAGAGACATTCTATGTTGTGACTGAAACCCACTGCCAGTTGCTTGTCTGAACTTTGCTTGTTCCATCACAGCACAGACATTTTTTTCCCAAGCCACTGGGTTCTATCTAAAGAAGTAATTTGTTTTTGTTTTAAAAAGCCACCCTTAATTATCTGAATGGAAGTTGGTGTGTAAATGTTTAAATACACTTTCAAAAAGACAGGCCACGTTTTGGGCCATATTCTTTGGAAGGAAACCCCTCTGAATTGCTGGAAAATCAAGTTCAAACACACAAACTCTATTCAAGAATCGCCTACCTCCTTTTACGTACTGAATAAATTGCCATTTCATTAAGGATTCAGATATATAGAGGACATTGCTAAGCTAGGGGGCAAGATTCAGTTTAGGCCTTTTGTTGGCCCTTGGAGTCCAACAAAGAATCCAGCCTAGGAAAGAACTGTGTCCTGAAGAAAGGTGTGTCCTTCAACTAGGCCTATCTCAATATGCAGTGTAGCAAGCCAGACCTCACCTGATCTGCCTTAAGGATGCCTTCATCCCAAAACTCAGGCCTGGCCTCACCAGGCTTTTGCTTTAAGAACTGTGCCTCACCAGACAGAAAGCAGTCAGTGTCCCCCACAGATTGTACTGGCCAATAGCAAATAGCATTATACTTGTTGTTCATACCTCTAACATAAAGACATAAGGTGCAAGCAAAACTACCGTAGAAAAAGAGATCCTAAGCACATATTTACCACAAAGTAGGCATATATCGGACTAATCTTTCAAGTAGGTGTAGAAGCTCACACACCTTGTCTTCAAAAGGGGGAAAAAAAGAGTTCTGCTCCATTGTGTAATCATTCCATTTTCTTGAGTTATAGATGCTCAAATACCTCCACAAATTGGTGCTGGTCAGCTCACTTCTGGCCAGAGGGGACAGCTCACTCCAACAATTCTTCCACAAAAGATCCTCCACCATACAGCAAATTTATTAGGGAGAAGACTAGCTAGAACGTTCACCGTAAGTGTTCTTCATATGTAGAATTATGTTTTTTACAGTGAAACTCTTAATGGATGCATTGTAGAAGATGGGTTAGAAAACACAGGAGTTACAATGGGAACAATAACTTCCGAACTGTCATGTAATTCTTTGAATGAAGCAAGGGAATTGCATAATAAAATTATCAGCAAACCCTGCATTCCTCAAATTAGTTCCTAATACCGAACAACATATCCCTTGTCTGCGAAAGAAAAAATCTTATTGCGGGCGTTCAGAAAGAGGCATATTGCTCCAGGGCTGAAAAAGAGAGGGGAGAAAGAAAAGAAAGGAACTTACAGCTTTGGGCTTGAAAGGAGGCTGAATTTCTTTCCGCTCAAGTTTGTCCCAGTCAATATATCGGAAAAAGGCGTGCTCTTTGATATCCCGTTCTCCTTCTGGGCCGCACCCCAACCGTTTAGCTGGATGCTTGGTCATGAGCTTGAAAAAAGGAAAAGAAAATGCTTCACCTTTCTCTTAGACACAAAGCTATCAGAACGAGGGCTCCATGTTAGAAACTATCATCCTCAAGCCCTAAATCATTTATTTTCCACAATGTAATCCTGCTATCTAACCATAACTTAAAACTGGCACAACCAAAGGTTCTAGGCTCCAAAGACTCAGCAAAATATTAGTGTTTTAATGGCCTCCTCGAAGCATTTCAAGGTGGGGCAGCCCAACTTCAAGGGAAGTGTGTTCCATAGATGGAGCAGTCACCAGTAAGACCTGACCCCAGGCTCCTACCTCTCTCATCTCTCAGAGGGAGCTCAAACAGCTTCTCTTGGACAGACTGCACAGGATGGCAAATTCAGCTCAAAAGAGATGGTTAATCAGACAGTCAAAGTCAGCACTTTCAACTGTACGCTGAAACCTACTAATACAGGTAGTCCTCGGGTTACAACAGTAATTGGGACTGGAATTTCTGTCGCTAAGCAATGTGGTTGCAAAGTGAGACATCACGTGACCGAATCACTTAGCAATGGAAATCCTGGCAGTCCCCATTGTTATTGTTAACTGAATCATTAGGCAAGGACCCAGCCTGAGCCAAGCCATTTCCGGCTTGGTCCCTCCCAGCCTTGAACCTCAGTAAGGTAAGGGGCTGCCTCCTCTTGAACTCTCCCCACCTGCCTATCTCTTCCCCTCATCTCTGCCCTTTTGGCTGCCCTGCACAGCGGCACTCCTCCTTCAGAAGGCCTCAGAAGCATTGTGAGAAGCCTTGTGAGAAGGCCACGTGCAATTTGAAGAAGTGTGCACGTGGCCTTGGGAAGAAGGCGTGGCACAGCCTGCAGCTGCCTTGCATAGGACCAGGTCAGGCGCATGTCATCAGCAGCAGGAGGAAGAAGACGGTGAAGGTCAGCTGGGGGCCATCACTGCTGAGGAGTGCCACTGTGCAGGGTGGCCAAAAAGGCAGAGATGGGTGGGAGATAGGCGGGTGGGGGAGTTGAAGCACCTTTGCAGTCATAAGTGCAGGTGGGCTGCCAAGCACCCGAATTGATCATGTGACCGTAGGGACACTGCAATGGGCATAACTTTGGGGACCAGGCATAAGTACCATTCTGTGATGGAATGTGAGGGTGGCCTTGGAAGGCGGGGGGTGGGGAGAAGAAATGCCACCTGGGGAGTGAACAGATAAAAGAGAAAGGAGTCTATAACAGGGTAATGGTCAAAGAAAGAAACTTAGGAAAGACCTGCCCTAACTACTCAGGCGTTAAATAGGGAAAGCGGGAGATTTGTGCTTTCAGAGTTGCAAGATTCTGTTAATGTAGCTTTACAGTAAAGTAGAATTCGCTCATCTGGTCTTGTTTCCTGTCTGGTTTACCTGGGAGGGCTGACATCAACCTTGCCCTGTCCTTGGTGCTAGGATGGCACCAACTACTGAGCGTGAGGTCATAGGGCTCAATCATGTTCACTCTTCACCCGGAAACCACCGGTGCTCTAGGTGTTGCTTTAGCTGCTTCATCTCAGTAAATCAGGAAACCCCCAAGACTGGTACACAGAGAACAATCTTATCCTCACCACCTTGGAGTTCCAGAGCTCAACCAGGCATGTGGGAGGAACTGCCAGACATCTAGCAAACAGCCCAGTGCTAGACCAGATGCTGCAAAGTTAAATGAGATGTCCAACGAAAACTGCCTTGACTGAAATTTCAAGAAGCTGCCCATAATCTTAAATTTAAAATCCCATAACTGCTATTTTACTGCTGTAAACTTGGCACTGGAAGGGCTGCTGCCCCATGGCCCCCTACTACTTATCCTTTGCATGCATGGAAAACACTTGCTTTCAGAAGATCCTACACAAACCCTGGTGGCATTCCAAGAGGGGGATTGTTGAAAGGGAGATTGCACGCACACTATATTGAAGGAGAAGATAAACACACAGAGGCTGTGTTTGTCCAACACTCTAGAGAAAGCTAAAGTGGGGCTGAGTAATTCACTGTGTAATACATTTTAGCATGTGATGTGAACCAAGGCACACTAATGGTTTACTTGTTTAGGCAAAGCTGGTCAAGTGAACACAGCAATTTTGTTTACCAAGGTTTGAGCTCTAGTACTTTTGATGGGCGGGTGGGGGTGGGGGGAAGGGTCTCTGCATCCTCAAAGGAACCCTGTCTGAGAAGATCCCCATCCTTAGTAGAGGGCCTGCCTTCCCATGTGACAGATAAGAAGCAGAGTGTTACTGCAGAGGAAATCTCTACAAGTCTACAACATCAAAGCAATTAAGTGCAAATGCTGCCACACCATTCAAAGAATAATAATCTGCTTTTGGAACCTCTTTTTCATTAGTACCAAAAACATGAAGGAATTGGCAGCATCCGGCCCTGAAGGCTTTGGCTTAATGAAGCAGCCGGTTCTCAGGGAAAGCAGAGAGTGCACGATGGCTGCTTATCTTCCCTGAGTCTCCTCCCGCCAAACCTTCTCTGGCAAGCAGGAGACAACGCAGCGAACCTCGGGCGGCAGCAGAAATGTTAATATCCTGGCAGCGGTATTTGGTTTCCTTCCTTTCTGAGATGGAAGACAGATGGTGGATTCAGAAGCTAGATAAGCCATGGAGGAACTATGAAAGAGGGTGCTAAGAAAGCATGGCCAGCCTTCTGTTTAGGTCTGTCACAAGGAGCAACGGTACACAGGAGGAGGGGAGGGCTAGTCGTTCGAATGCGGCTTCTGCCATGGCCAGAAAAGCTAGTGCTTTACAGAGGAAGGCATGCAAAACGAGGAGCCTGTTTGCCACTGCAAGCCGCTTAACACATAGTTCTCAGCAGAGAGACAGGTTTTCGCAAAGGCTGTACCCCAGCCATGGAGGGTTGAGGAAGAAGCCAACGGCCTCAGAGTGAAGGGGAAGCCTGCTGTGCATCCGAAGGGGTTGCAAAAGCATCTGTTGACACCCGATCCAGGACCCCTAGCATCCTTTCCTCCTCTGTCTCTTTAAAGGCAGCCTCGTGGCTGAGGGGAAGGAGCCTTGTGAAGGTAGAGGCAATAAAACTAATCGGTAAGTAGAGCTTTGCACAACTCCAGGTTCTGCCTGGCAGAAGCAGGGTATATGCTATGAGGCTCAGATGAAATTAGGATGTGCAAATTACAGCCCTTGGAAAGTCTACACACCCTACTCATTAAATTATTCCCATAAAGCAGAATGAAGCAGTCAAGCAGACTGTGGTATCTGACTGCAGGGAAGATAAGGAAAAAGGCAGGATTCCTAGCCTCATCCGGAGAGGGCTGGGCCAGAAATGCTGACTTTTTCATGCTGGGGAGGACTGAGAAATGGTTCCATCTCTGAAGAGGTGTTCTGTACTATTCCCCATCCCCACCCCACTTCTGCTATGTCCCTTGTCACAGAATTAGCCATTTCATACAGCGCCAGTGAGGCTCCCACTCTTGGTATCACTTTATACGACGCAGAAGAAGCCTGCTGGCAGAAGTTAGCATGGTAGAATTAAAGTTGTGCCATATGTGATGGAGGCGGAATGGCAAGTGGTTCCCACTCCTGTCTCTTTATTTCCAAGTGCAGGGCTGCCTCTGCCTCCTCCTCCTCCTCCTCCTCCTCCTCCTCCTCCTCCTCCTCCTCCTCCCCCGTCCAGGAGAGAGAGACATGGGTTCAGGAGGCAAGACTTCTGCCTGCCAGCCCTGCTTTGCTGAACTTCTCGGACTGCTCCAAGTGGAGCAGAATGAAGCTGTGTTTGTGTTTCCAGCAAAAGGAAATTCTCGCATTGAAATACTTGCGGGGGCAGGGTTTTTGCCAGGCTCAGCACACCCCAGATGGTTTAGGCTGGTCTTGCCACAGTTAAGCAGAACTATTTCCAGCCAGCTGAGACTCTGCCCATGGAGAAACAAGCCATGCTGTTGGCTTCATTTGGGAACATGGGCTGGCCAGCCAGATACATGGCCGCTCAATTGGCCACAGCAGAGCCTGCCAGAGAAAGGGACCTGTTTCGTTTTCCAGGGACCAGCAAACTGACAGCTGCACTGAGAACGTGAGCAATTTCTTGCCTCGAACTTGGTGCGGGGTGGAGGGGGGTGAAGGCTCTGGATGCTGCCAGCCGGTTCACCTGGAAACAGAGTTGTTCCGAGCTCCTTTGAAAATCCCCACACAGAGGTGAAAGCAAGTGCTCCTGTTTACGTGGTGACATGCCAGGGGCTCCAGAGCAGATGGAAAGAGACTCCAGAGATCATGGTGAAAGCTGTTGTTCTACAAAGCATCACTCTCTCAGTGAAAACACGGTGCACATCTCTTTCACAGCCAACTCCATGTACTACCAAAGGGGGAGGGTGGGAGCTGTTTGCACAAAGCTTGCTACTCAAACTAGTACAGTGACGTCTGTGAAAAGGAACCTCACAGTTGGGTGACAGGACTGCTTCCTTCATTGCCAGCTCTCAGGTGATTTCTCCTGGGTTCATGGGGTTTTGGAGTTGGGAGAGACCTTGGTGGTCACCTAATATTGGGTCACCTACCATTGTGTCCTGCTCAATCTGCAGTGCAGGAGGTGCTCAAGAACCACAGGAATGAGACCTGAAGTCCCAGATCAGGGTTGGCCCCATCTCAGTTCCCCAGTGCCTATCTTCTTAACTTCTGCCAGCACCCTGAGGAGATTCCTTTGGTCCTGGTAGCTCAACATGCCCTACAAGATCTCAGAAGCTGCAACGGCTGATCGGGGCCAGTTGTTTCCCTTGCTCAGAAGCAAGTGAGCAGTGGCCATGCATTCTAGCTTGAAAAGTCCTCCCTCTGGTGGGGGCTAGAACCAGCTGAGCCTCAGGGTGTGCACCCAAGTTTTCTTTCTCCTCTCCTGCTCTGGCTCCACGTTCAGCAGCTGGAAGCCATCTCCTTCTCCTGGGGAGCTGCCGCTGTCCAGGAGGATGCCTTGGCCTCTTGTAACCAAAGTTGTGACTCCTCTGCAAACTGACTTTGATACTTTTGGGCCAAACAGATCTCTCTCCAAGAAGCAGCTGCAGAATAAACCCAGCTGCTTTTCCAAGAGGCCAGCCTCCTTTTTGCCTGCTGGCTGGGGAGGCTCTCCAGGCCTGGCACCAAAAAGGTGTGTTAATAGGAAGAATTCCTCCCCCTTCTGTTGCTGGAGTACACCTGCAGCGGACACTGTTCCTAACATTGCAGCCAGAGCTGCCAGGAGCAAGGAGATGGCACGGCACCGCTAGTTTTGGGGGGCGGGCGTGGGTGGTATACTCAAGTTCACACTGCATGATTTTTGATGCGTACTCGAATGTAGCATTATGTAAGTGTGTGTCATATCTTCCTCCAGCCCAAAATAAAGGCAGCAGTGCGACAGGAAAGGGAGGGTGTCCACAGCTTGCCCCCCACCCCTTGCCTGCTTCGGTTGCTTTCCATTCAGCCTTGGCATTTGCCAGAAGTGTGAAAAGCCATTACTGAAAATCCAGCAGATGTTTTAATCAGTCTTATCTCTTGCCAATTTGCAGCCTTCCGCTTGGGAAAGGAAATAAAACTGGCAGGAAGTTCATCACGGTTATCTCTCAATCACTCCCCCAGGAGTCCCAGGGAATGGTTACAGCTGCAGCCCTGCAGAGGTCAGCCCTCAGTCCTGCCCCGCCAGCCGCCTCACGGCCTCCCCTCTTGGACTCGCTGACTTCAGAGTCTGTGTGGGCACCGCTGGTGCTGGGGGAGGGAGCAGCCCCCCACCCGAACGATGCCCTTAGCCCTGCCGGGCTCTTCAGCCCAAAGCAAGAGAAGCAGCGGGGAGCAGGGGGTGGGGAGGGGGTGTCCCACTCTTAGAAGCCCGGCACATTCTTTCCAAGGGAGCCGCCGCTAAACAGGCAAGTGCTGGGCAGGGAGACCTGGAGAGCAGGGCATTGTTCCATTCTACTCTGCCTTGGCCAGGCCCCAAGTTCCAGGGCCAGAGCCTAAAAAGCACCAGAGCAAACTGGGGTGAGTTCAGAGGAGGGCCGAGTGAGATAGCTAAAGGATGGGGGGAGATTCAGCCTACAGAGAGAAAGTGGGGAAGATAGGCTATCCATCTTCTGAGGTCTAAAGGGTTGTCCTGTGGAGGAGGGCAGGACCAGAACCAATGGGAAGCAGATGCAGATTAGGTATCAGGAGGAATTTCCTAATGGTAAGGGTCATCAGCCAGATGGCCTCATTCAATGCTATGTTCACCCTCGCCAGAGGTCTTCAAACAGAGCCGGATAGCCCTCTGTCTGAAATACTTTAGCAGATCCTTCCCTGAGAAGGGGGATGACCTCTGAGATCTCTTGCCACTCTATGATTCAATGACTTCTGAAAGTAGCTTTGGCACAGAATATTTGCTTCCCATCGTGAAAAGCAAAACACACATCTTCATCTATCTGTCACTGCTGGTTTTGCATGGCCTTGGAGCATCAGTGTCCGAGGTGATTTGGCAACAAAACTTCCCATGGGAAACCTCAAGGTGTAGAACTCAAGGAAAGCCCTGCCAGACTTCTGCTGGATGGTGAACTGGACAAAGTTCTCCCCCAAGGCCCTGGGAAAGGGAAGGATGGCTGCAGGGGCAGAACGCGTCATTCTAGTCCTTCCGCAGGCTTTGTCCGAGCAGAGCAGGAGCAAAGGGCCCTACGCAGAAGCAACAGCCATAAGCTGAAATCTCTGAGTGGCTCCCCAAGGCCCCCTGTGTGTGGGCCCCCAGAGGAGCCCCAGGGGGGTCCAGGGAGTTATGGGCTCTGCTTGGCAGGTGGGTTTCCCAGGGGCCAAGACTGGAGTGCTGATGAGTGATGGCAGTGAGGAAAAGGAGAAGGGTGGCCACCTGGAGCAAGGGCCAACCACGCAGGGATTCCCTGCCTTGCTTTTAGGAAAGAGGGCGAGAGCAAAGCAGACTCATGCTACTGCTGCAGCGGCCAGGGAAGCCAAAGTGGAAAGACACGAATGCACCTGAGGGGAGAAAAAGGTGGCATGAGGACTTTCTGAGAAGATCAACTGCCAGCAACCCACAAGTGGCCTCCCAGCCCTCTCAAAAAACCAGGCACTGCTGAATGGCTTTTTCCTGCCACACCAGCCCCCTGATCCAGCCTGGATGCCATTACACTTCGGAAGTGCCACAAATGAGCTGCACCTCTTCTGCAAACCTCAGCAACGATCAAGAGCTTTGCACAAGTCAAAGGACACGTTTGTTTTTAAAATGCACCCTCCCCAAAGTTTCCATTCCTGAGGCTGCACAGATTGACCTGTGGGGACGGGTGAGCGCTGGGCAGGATTCCTAACCGTCAGGGAGCTGAGTCTTAGGACTTCCTCTCATCCCTCCAACTCTGAGCAGAAAGAGAAAGACGCATGTGCAGGTGGAGGGCAGAAGGGAGATGCGCGGCTGTATTAAAAATAAATCCCAAGCCTGTCACAATGTTTGGATTTCAGTTACTGAGGTTATTTCAGGATTAGTTAGCCTTTACATTGTCATTGCTCAATGGGTCAAAGGACTTTGGAGCCACTAACCTAGCAAGATCCCCCATTTCTTTTGCTGAGAGCAAGAGGAAAAAAAAGTTTGGTTTCAGCTTTAGCAGTTCCCTTCCAGCGTCTATTCTGCCCTTCTCCTTATCATTCTGGTAACTACTGAGTGAGACATTTTATGGAAAATCCTAATTGATCTGCTCTATCAAATCTAAGGGGGGAGAAGAATACTTTTCATTCTGTACTGGAATTTCCACTATAACAGCCCACCGCTGGGAAGACATTTGTTTTCTATACTGTACTACAAGCTCAACCAAAGAAATGCTATGAGGCCTCCGACCCAGCCATAAATCCAACCTGAAGCAACATAAATTACTTCTGAGGCCCATCAACCTTGCATGGGAGACCTTCTTGCCATGCAAGGGTTTCGTTTGCAACAGGATGCAAAAGAATAGAGCAGACAAACTGCAGTCAAAGTATCAGAACACTTGGCCTACGGAGCAGCTCCAGGCGACCCATGGCTGTCGCAACAAGCCAGAATCCTCCTGATCTGGGAGGGAGATGAGAGAGCCAGAGAGCCAATCTAATGCCACCCACAGAGGTGCTCAGTGGGAAATACAGTGCCGGGAACCTCCCGTGTCACACCTGCTTGCTGCCTGTCCACAACTCAGCACCTCTCATACTGTGAGTGTGGAGAGAGACGTGCACCCTCCCCCACAACCCCTCCCACAGCCAGGGTAGCTCCAAGGCACCACTCACCCCTTTGCAGATTGCCACCGCTTCTTTGCTCATGGATTTGGGATAGGCCACATTGTGCTCCATGATTGACTGGAAGAGCTCGTCTTCATCTTCTCCTTCAAAAGGGGCCTGCATAATTGGGGAGCAGAAGAGGAAAGGGTTTCAGAGGCACCCAATCTTTTCTCTAGGGAACTCTGGGGATGCTTCACCACAAAGGCACATCCCACCACACAATGCTGATTTACCTGCCCTGCCAACATCTCATACAGCAAGACGCCAAAGGCCCACCAGTCCACAGATTTCCCATAGGGTTGATAGGCAATTATCTGCAAGACAACAGAAACCACATCACCATTGCAGGATTAAGTCCATATCCCCCTTGGTCCCAGAGCCATGTGGCAGTAGTATTCTGATGGGAAATGTGGTAGGAGGGGAACTGTGTTTGTTTGTGATGGCAAAATATCAGCAGGACCTTTTCTGATTAACACATTTTATTAAAAGGCAGAAAGTTTCATGAGCTGCACTCCCTTCATCAGATGCAGACAGCAGTTACAAGAAAGGCAAAGGAAGGTTGGCTGCTTAGCTCTCAGGAGTCTTGTGCCACAGGAGCAGATCCTCAACAAAGAAGGGAACACAAGCTTCTGAAATGGCAAGTTGTCTTTCCACTGAGCATGACCCACCAGCACCTGCTCCCTTATCCCACTGTTTGCAGTTCTTATGCTACATATTTGTAGAATATTTATTATCTGACTTTTACAGCAAATACCCACAGAAGGGAGTTTCCATGGAAATATAATGACACATCCAGATAAAAGAATTCCACAAAAACAACAGGAGATAGCTATATAAATTTAACCAAATCTATGCCTAACTTCCTTAGAGCTCAATATCATTTAAGATGATGAAAACATAATTAGGCCAGCCTCCATGCCTGCCTTAAGAGAGGCCAAGTGTCCCCATCCAGGAGGAGTCAGAGGTCACCACTGAAAAGGTCTCCTTGGAAAAAGACAGGCCGATCTCACTATATGGACAGGCTGCAATGGATGAAGACAACCTATCATATCAGTTGATCCTACAACTACAATAGGGCTTTATTGAAACTTAACTGGACCAAAACATAACAGCAACAAATACAAATCATAAAAGTTGGTGGTATCTCTCTGTGGGGTGTGAAGCAGTGAATTCTCTTCATGAATGCTTGAATTTTGCACACCTTTACAGTGATTTAAGTGTGAAGTTACCAATGTACATATAAATAGGAGCTAGGTTGTCCCTGCCCAGGAAATAGCACAGCTGGTATAGTAGCTGAAGCTAGTAATAAGTGTTCCTGGTACAAGGTCACTTGGTCCTCCAATGACAGCAATAACTTTAGGACCACCATCAATCTACTTCTTTATTCTTTCTAAGGAAGAATACCCATGGAGAATAGGCAAACTTCCCACTTCCTGTACCCAGGAACCTCCCAGCCATCATGTCAAGATCTAGTTTCAGTTTCCTAGCCCTCAACTACATCCCGATACTAGTTTAGAACACACACATAGAGCTTCTTCTGATTCAGATAGTACACAGAAGTACAATTGTTATATTTTCAGCCTAGTCGCAAAACTCCAGCAGCTCTGTGCAGATGTTAAACAACACTGAAGGCTAAATAGCGCTCTGTGGCATTCACAGCATTGCTGCCCCCAATCCCCAATTCTTAAAGATTATCCAGCATGACACCATGGCTGTGGGGTCAAAAGACACCCAAAAAAATCAAGCAGAATTAATAAAGAAACATTCCATCTCTGTTCCGCAAGAGGTAATCTATGATGGCAACCATGGCAGATTTTGTCCCCAAACCACGCCTGAATCCAGAATGAAAAGAGTCAAAATAACTGATGTCCTCCCAAAGTGTCTACAGCTGCACATGCACCCCCTTCTCAACCATCCTGCCCCCCAAAGTAATTGCGACTGGGTAGTAATTGGCAAAATTCTCTGGATCCAGGGAGGGCTTCTACAGGCGGGAAGTTACCATTGTCTCCTTTAGGGCTAGTATGTTAAGGAATGTAGACCTGGCCTTGGGAAGAGTAAGGAATGAGTGGACCATTCGTGGAGTGACTGCAGAAAAGGTTATTCTCTCCTGAGAAACTGGAATTCTCAGGAGTCTTCTCCAATATTAACATTTTAAAAGCATCAACCCTCTTTCTGTCTTGCTTCAAAGCCCAACTTTATATGTTAGGGACAAGTAGCGTCACTGGGAAACTATTGCCTGAAAAATTCTGTTCTTTGTAGGTGTAGAACATCATGGCACCTGAATATGTCTTCTAAGGCCTCCATTGCTATCCTACCAAGGGCTACTTTGCAGGGTATTTCTTGGTTCCTTTACCACTGACGGTCAGTACTAAAAAGCAGAAGTTATCCGCCATTTCAAAGTCTTATTTGTCAATTCTAAGGCTGGTTGCTCTTCCTACTGTTATTTGTTCAGTCTTCCAAGTCCTTTTTTCACTGTGTTCCTTGACTTTCATTACTGGGGCTTGTGGATCATTTGCATCTTCAGCTTTTCAGAGTAGTGTCATCAGCATAGCACAAGCTACTGATGTTTCTTCCCCCAATTTTAAAACCATGCTTCTCTTCTTCCAAATCAGCTTCCCTCAATATATATTCTGCTTAATATATATTCTGTTGTTCCTTCCTGAGATCTTTGCCTTTCCTGGTAGCAAGTGGAGGGGATCTTTTAGCGGTGTGCAGGAACAGAGTTCAAATCTTCAAAATATGAGCTCCATTCCTGCACACCGCTGAGAGGTTTCCCCTCCCCTCTCTCAGCGGTGAGCAGGGACAGAGCTCAAATCCTGAAGATCTGAGCTTTGTTTCTCCAGCCCCACAAAGGATTTCCCCTCCGTCCGTGAAGGAGAGGACAAACCCTTTGGCAGGCTTTAGGAACATTTGAGAGCCAAAGGGCTGCCTCCCAGGAGGATTTCAGCTCCATGCGGAGCTAAAACCATCCGACAGGCAGCCCTTCCGCTCTCAAAGAGTTGCCTGCTGGCAGGATTTCAGCTCCACACGGAATGAAGCAGTCGCATGGGTGTCTCACTTAATGACCACTTCACTCAACAATCAAGATTCCAGTTCCAATTGTGCTTGTTAGGCGAGGACTACCTGTAAGGAATATCTTATAAGGTATCTTGGTTATTGACCCCTCAGCTGTACAGAATTTCAGTACGCTCCTTCCGTCTTGCTTGATCTTCTTTGAATCAGTTATTACCTATCCATTACCATCCTTTAGCATGCCAATACAAGACTGGAACCTCCTTCTGAGTTTGGAGATCTTTTTGAAGATTTGTTGTTCCATATCTGTTTCCATCTTTGATGCCTTTGCAGATGTTGCAATACTGCTTCTCTGAAATTCTCTTGCATTATAACTCTCTGAAATTCTTTTTTAAGTTATTTCCTGAGATCTTTGCCTTTCTTGGCTTTGGCTTCTCTTCGCTTCCTGGCAATTTCTCCCCTTTGTTCTGACACCCCGTTTGCTTTCTTCTGTTTCCTGGTCTTTGGCAGTCACTTTTCACATTCATCCTCGACAACTCTTTCACCGCATTCCAGAGTTCCTCCGGTTCTCTAGCCACAAGGTTCAGGGCTTTAAAGCAATCCCTGATGGTCTAAAAATGGTGGGTTCAAGATCCTATCGTGGAAACTGGTGGCTTCGTTCTTCTGCTTTGGCTCGGCTTGGAACTTGCACCGGAGCAGCTTGTTCCACGGTCAGCCCTCGGCCATGACTTTGCCGTTACAACTTCTCCACCTCCAATGTAGTCAGCACGATCTCTGTGCGCTCAGCCTGGCGATAACCACGTGTGAAGGCATTGTCCTGGTTGTTTAAAGAATGCATCAGCAATGAAGACATTACTGGCTTGGCAGAAACTGATAAGTCATTCCCCTGCTTCATTCCTGTTTCTTGGGCCACACAGTCCAACCACGTTTTCCTCTTTTCTATTTCCAACTGTGCCATTTCGGTCTCCAATCAAAAGCAGCACATCTTACTTGTAGGTTCCGTTGATTTTAGACTGGACTTGACCATAAAACTCATCAACCTCTCCTCTTCTGCCTCAGTGGTTGGAGCATAAACTTGGATAGTCGTCATATTGTCGGGTTGTCCATGAAGTCTAACTGATGTTATTCGGTCACTGATTGCATCGTCTCTGCTCTATCCTTCCTATGAAAGCAGGGCTATTCTTTCCTAGCGTTTGTGTCCTGAGTAGTAACCAGAATGCTCTTCTAACTGAAAGTGTCGAATTCCGGTCCGTTTCAGTTCGCTGATGCGTGTCACTGTGTAGTCGATCCATTTCACCTTTCACTGTTTTGAGCTTTCCCGTGTTCATGCTTCTCACATTCATTCCGTGTTCCCAGTGTAATTCTGCCTTTGCAGCTTCGGATTTTCTTTTCCTGCCTTGCAACATCTGTAACTAGACGTCCCGAAGGCTTTAATCTAGCCACGTCATAAACACCATTAATATCCAAAAGATCTCTGCTCTTCTGTTGAATGTCATCTGACCTGAGGGGCCCATCATCTAGCACCACAGCTTCAATTGTTTTATGAGGCAAGATAGCATGACTTGGGGGGTTGCAGTCTGTTACTTAATGCAAAATCATTACACAGTTTATTCATCTTAATTACAGATTTATATTCTGAAAAGATTCATATATTCAAACATGGATCACATGGTAATTGCAGTAAGATATACACAGACTCGATCAAGTTTATTGCCAGGAGAGGCATGTTCAGAAGTCTTCCTAATGTTCTCCATTTCCAGTGTTCTGAAGTGGGGACAAATGTTTCATGGGGCAGCATGGGGCAATCTAGTCCTTCCCTCAAATGGCAGTTATCTGGCTCCAAGGAAGGCCAGGGCTACTTACAACCACATTAAGTCACTTGCCCAACCACCCGCTCTAGCCACTATTTTAAACCTTCCTCATCACCATCCTTATCTGCTTCCCAGCCTTTCTAAATCATTTTGCACTAATTGTATCATACGAGCACTCTAAAGTGCAGAGTCATATCTAAAAGGCAGCTTAATATGCAAAGTGGTTAAATTCAGCCAAGCATTTAAAAAGACTGAAGAAGCCCCCCACCCCTTTTTCATCTCCCCAGTCCTATGGGGTGCCTTCCTCCAGAGAGACGAGGCACTGGAGGCAGGTCAGGTCAGGTCAGGTCAGAGGGATGATAAGTGGGCAAAAGCAGGCTAGCTTCCTCTGACCGTCATTCAGTTGCTAGGCTCACACAACACACTGAACCGGCTCAGTTGAAACCATTGGTTGCATTCATGAAACATGCTACACCTGTTTTGTTTTAACTGGGAGAGTTTTCTGCAGCTTTTTGAGCAGTCCTGCTGGCTTCTCTTTGGGGCTCCCTCTGACACATGTGGAAGTCCAGCCATGAAGAAGAGTGCGGAGGCCAAGGATGGGGGTGGGGGGCAGGTAGGCAACTGCAAAAGGAACTGGAGGTAAAAGGGAAACATGGCCAGAAGGGCTACTGACTGTCACCACAAACCAAGTCTTGGAGTCCTCTTTGGACTGGGATTAGAGCCTCCCACAGTGTCACCTTTGTAGAAGGGGTGTGTGTGTGAGAGGTGTGTGTGTGTGTGATGGAATGTATCTACAAGGGGGGAGGTGGTATGATGGAATGCAGTAGAGAACCAGGTTCTCAGGAAGGAGGGAGTGCATTCCAGGCGGAAAGTGGGGGGGCCAAGAGGCAACACAGTCCAGAGCAGGAGCGTGGGAAGCATAAGAGGTTCAGGACAGCCCCTCCCTAGAATCTCCCAGGGTATATCCACTAGCCGCAGTAGTACAGATTTAGTCTGCCAAGATTCGGTCTATATGGTGTAAGCAATAAAGAACTGAACTTGGTTGTATTGTTTCCCTCTTGTTCTTGTTCCTGACAGGTGGTTTATGAAAGTGTCAGCTGCCCACAGTCTGCTAGTCCTTAAGAAACCACCCACCTTGTCTGTGACCCTTGAGGGCCAAAATATTGCTTTTAGAAGTACCTCCCCTGATCAGAAGATGTTGCCCCCCATCCTAGGGAGCCATTGTGGGCTGGATACAGTGGTGTGCTGGAGACGGCTTATATCAGCTTGCGGCAGCCAATTGTTAAATTTTCAGGAATTTTGCAAGCTGGTTGAGAACCTAGCCTGCCAATTAGCTTGCGGCATGGCACGGGCAATGGAGTCGGCAAGGCCACTGTTAGACATTTATCAGCCCACGGCTGGCTGGCTGGCTGCCTGCTGAAGAGCTGAAAGGGGGCCTGCGGTGGGAGGCCTCCACCCAGTCCCATGTCCTGGCTTCCTCAGCAGAGGGGCAATTTCTGCCTGCTGCTCTCCTGTCCAGCCTGGGCATCAAGGACCCAACTTAGAAAAGTTTGTTTGCCTGATCCTGTGTCAGGAGGAGATCTGCAACCAAGGGAATGAAGGAGGATGGCCAACTCCACAGCTGGCTCCCCATTCCGCCTTTTCTTTTGGCCTCCCTCCAGTATGGGTGCACTCTTTGTATTCTGTCTTTCTGGTTCTTTAGCAGGGCCGTAGTGGGGCCAGTCCTGTACTGGAGAGGCTATGGGGTACACGGAGTACCTGGCACCCCTCAGCTTGAAGAGGTCTTCTGGTTGGTCTTCCACAGAGCTCCCTGGCCAGGTGGTCAGGGTGGGGCAAGAGCTGCATATCTGCCTGGCCGGAAGTGCGTGTAAAGGAAGGTAAACCTGACCTTGGTTATGTGGAAGGAACAAACAAGCTGTGAAGATGCAGAGTTAGTCCCGAGAAATTGGAAAACCTGAGAAAGAAACTCAAAATCGCCCCATCTGGATTTTGTTTGGTATTAGATGCGGCAGAGGGCATCTCTGAAAGGCTTTCAAGGTTCTGTTACAATACCCTACATCAATGAAGTAGCGAGCCCGGGATCTCTGTTGTGCCTGTTTCCTGACCTGTCCTAGCTTGAAGGGCTGACAGTCCATTAAAAGTCCTGCACATGCATACAAGCCCACACAAGAACCCCGGGTGAAAAGCTTTACTCTAGCAGCCCAGATCAGAGCCTTGATGCCCAGGCTGGACAGGAGGGCAGCAGACAGAAATTGTCCCTCTTCTTTCACCTGATCCAGCAATCACTTTGGCCCTCTGGAGAAATGCCACCCTCAAGGCAGTACCTCAGACCCTCAGAGAGATTCTGCCGGGGAAATACAAACTAATCTGCTTATCCCAAGGCCTTTCTTCACCAGGAAATGCCTGCAGCCAGAGCCCACCTTTTAATGCCAATCGACATCTTTTTCCCAATGCAACTAAGTGAGAGTGTGTGGCTCAGAAAATTTCTTCGGGGGAAAACAGAAAAAAGTTTCTCCCTCCCACGCAATCCCAGGCATTCCCAGATTGCCAGCATTATTTGCACAGGGAAGAAAAACGAATTGCAAACAGCCCCAAGCAATTCCCAGGGGTTATTTAAGTACCCATTTCTTGCCCTCTCTGCACTGGCATGACTGGCAGTATTATTTTGCAGCAATAATACCTGGGTGCCATTTAGGTGGCAGGTCCAGGCCTTCTGGGATGGTAACCCTGATGCAGCAAGAGGGCATGAAGTAGGGGAAGGCTTCTCGACCACTTCATTAAACCCGAGATTTGGCAGAAAAGGTCTTGGAGCTCGGGCAGCTGTGCGTGTGTCTCTGCCTTTAGCCACACCTGAAACAATGTGGAGTTTATTTATCACAGTCACCAACTTATCCACATTCTCCAAGTGATGTATCCATGTCTTACCTTTATTTTGCTAAATGTGTGGTGTTCAGTTTCATGTCTTCCTCTTTAATATATTTTAAATAAAACAATTAATTAAAAGCAAAATGTAAGAAAATGAGCATTTCAGAGATGACGCTGTGTTGCCCAGCAAAGCACATGGCCGTTTGTTCTATTCCAAAAGAGCATTAATCACCCTGGCAGGGCTCCCGTATTAATCTTGGCAGAACAAGGGAAAATAATACACATTAGGGATAGTAATTAAATGTCTCCCTGGGAAGGAAGAACACACAAAATGGTTTAGCATCACTCAGAGAAGGAGTGGAGCTATTTTCCTTTACTCAGATGTTAATACAGCTTTCATAAAGATCACAAAACTGATTTTCTTATAGCCCATTTCTCTTCCTTGGAGGACAGGCAGTGGTGACAATGGATTTTTAATTAAGGTTGCAACAAATATTTACTTACTCATGTAAGCATCTTTACCCTGGCTAAAAAATTAATCCCAATTAATCATGGTATGGTCCACGCATGCAGGGTCTGTGTGTCTGCAGCATGGAAACAGGCTGAGAGACCGAGGATTTAGGGCACCCGTATCCACCTCCAGTATTGCTAAGTAAATAAGCAGCAAATACATCATGGTCTGAGGCACCCACAGAATCCTGCCTTTCTTCCTCTGGGCTTCAGCAAGAGGCTCTTGCAAGGACCTGAACTGAATTCACCAATTCTCATTAACTTCTTTCAGCTTCTCTGCTGGGCGATTGCTTGAGCAAATCTTGGCACAACTGTTTGCTATCTTCCATCACCCATTCCTTGCCTCTTGCTCACCACACATTTGACACAGACAGTTGCACTCAAGCTAGTTTTTACCCCCCTGGGCAGTGTCCTAGACTTTCAGTGGCAAGTGTGAAATCTTGAACTTCCTACCAAAACTAATCTACATTTTGCATTGTGCAGCTGGGTTCAGATTTGGGATCTGGGAGGACTTCTTGCGAGTCGGGGCCTTTGCTGAGAAGTGGAAACAAAAGTTTAAGAAGGAGACAGGATGCCTCTTGCTTACCTCAGGAGCAATGTAGTCGGGCGTGCCACAGAAAGTCTTGGTGGTGACTCCATCCCAGATATTCTCTTTGCACATGCCAAAATCAGCAATTTTGATGTGGCCCTCAGAGTCCAGCATCACATTGTCAAGTTTCAGGTCCCTGTAGCATTTGAGAGACTGGCGTTAGGCAAGGGAAGAGCAAAGACATCCCTGAGGTCAGTCCTTAGAGCTGAAACGGGAAGCCGAAGGGCATTCAGAAATGTATTCCGTTGAGTGATATTTTGCTGGAAGCTGAATAAACAGCGACATCTGGAAAGGGGTCTCTGACACTTTTGCTTGGTGAACAGATTTAGTGTTAACAGGTTTAGTTGGGTTTCAATCAGGGGCATCCACAAAAGGGGGTGAAAAAGTCAAGATGGCAGTTGCGACTATATGGCCAAAGCCATCTCCTAAGACAGTGTTTCTCAACCTCAGCAACTTTAAGATGTGTGGACTTCAACTCCCAGAATTCCCTAGCCAGGCTGGGAGTTGAAGTCCACACGTCTCAAAGTTGCTGAGGTTGAGAAACACTGTCCAAAGAGAAGGGCTTTGAGGGTGCGGTTGCAACCATCATCTTGACCTTTTTGACCTCCTTCTGGGACCAGTTGCTTTCCTTAAAGTGTGGTGGAAGGGGGTTGGGTGAATGGGAGGAGGTGCCCAGGATGGAGGCTTTAGCTAACTTTCAAAGTTGCAGGACCACCTTTCTCTGACTGATTCTGCCTGTCCTACCAGATCTGTCATGCTTCAGGTCCCATTTATTAAGCATGCATTCTCTGCCACAGCACCAGCCCTTTGGAACACATGCGCCCTGAAATTCCCTTGCCCTGACCCTGCTGGCATTTCATAAGTCCCCGAAGATCTGGATGTTCCCCTGGACGTGGAGTCTGGAGGCTGAGTGATTTTTCTTAGTAAACTGTCTTTATATGGGCTGGGCCAGATTGATCTTGGGCATCATGTTGTTGCTGCTGTTATTATTATCACTAGCTTTTATTGTTTTGTTGACTTTTAATCCTACGTTGGCCCCCCTGGGTCACAGCTGGGAGATGAGCAACTATATAAACTGATACAAAAAGTAAGAGGACAGTACTCAGTCAGTCAACCAGACCACGAGTCTTCCTGGGTTTAAAAATAGCCCAGCTGACAGGTAGAGGAGGAGTGCAGGGTGAAGCAGGAGTAAGTTCATAGGATGTACTGAGAAATATCTGCTTTATCCTGGCCCATCCTCCATTGCCCCAACCTGTCCAGCAGGGCTAATTTTGGACCCAGGAAGACTCTTGGTCTGGTTGACTGACTGAGTACTGTAGTCTTCATGTCATTTAGGGTAGAGAACGCCAAATGGCATTAGAGTAATAGTAATAGAAAGAGGAGACGGCATGGTCACGCAAAACTCCTGATCAGCAGAAGCAGAAAGCTTTTAATGCACTAATTTGGGACAGAACTAGCAATACATCTTTGTCCTACTTTAAATCAACCAGCAGCCCTTCCTTCCTTCCTTCCTTCCTTCCTTCCTTCCTTCCTTCCTTCCTTCCTTCCTTCCTTCCTTCCTTCCTTCCTTCCTTCCTTCCTTCCTTCCTTCCTTCCTTTTCCATGCTGAGACTTCTGTCAGGACAAGACAGAAAACACTACACTAAAACCAGAACAGCTACAGATGAATTTAGGCGGCCTCTGTAATGGGCTTGTGATGAGGAAATATCCTCCAAAAGGCCATGGGGGTGTGGGGCACTTCTAAGCCACCACTAGCAAACTGTGTGACACAGGCCCATCTATCAAACCTAGCTAGTTGTAGTAGTGGTGGCTGCTCTTGCCTCTGGGGGTTATAATCTTGTTTTTGGCTGTAAGGTCACCATATGACTTTATCATTCTTTTGCTGATTTTACTATGAGGTTCTACTGAGACGGTATTGCTTGAGCCAGCCAGAGTCTGGTGAAGTGGGTGGCAGACAAATGGTGGAAAATAGGTGAGTAAATAGGGAACTAGGCGTCCAGTGATACATTTCTGTATTTTTTTTCTTCTGTTGAAGCACGGCAGTACACAGGTCCCAACCAAAGTTCTTTCAGAGCAGCAGGGCAGCACGTCCTTCCCTGCCCCAGATGAAGATCTTGTCTAACAGGCCTTGAAAGCCTCTTTAGACAGGTCCTCATCAAGGTTTAGGGAAGGACTAGAAATGGAAATAAAACCATGTCACTGAGGGATCCAGCCTGAGTTCTCCATCTCAGTGGGATCCGTAGCAAGTGGCTCTCTTCCACTGGAAAAGGAGAAGCCCTCTGCGGTATGTGGAAGGTCAGAGCAGCCAGTGCAAAACGAATGCCGCCGGGTCTGGCTCTCCGGCATAATCTCTTTCCCGGAGATTAGGGCTTTTGCCCGGGGAAACCTTCTTCATGCTGTTCCAGCCCATCCTTCAGGGCGCAGCTTCTTCCCTGGGGCTCCAGAACTGAATCCTGGGGAGGGGCAGGCATTGCTTGTCTCTGAAGGGGGGCTTGTGTGTCTGCCCGGCTGTCGCACGCTTCAAAGGGATCTGCAAGACAGGGCTTCGGTGTGTGCTAGAGGGGCTGTACTCGCACGAGGTCTGTGGCACATCGTCACAGGGTGCACGGCCCTTGCGCAAGGACACTTTGTGGTACAACAGCCACCATCTCTCGCCCTGCAGCTACTGCCATGCCATTCTGGCGCTCTCCCCGAAGATCACGCAAAAGTATGCTGTGTGGAGGGTGGGCAGCAGAGGAGGAGATGCAGGATGCGGAATGAACGGAGCAGGGAGCAAAAGCAGCCCTCTTCTCGCCCGGAGGACACTGGGGTTGCTTCCGAGGCCAGGTCCCTGCTGCCTCTCCTTACTGTTTCCTGGGGCCTTGGGCTGGGCTGCCAACCTTGCGGCTCTTGCTGGGAGCAAATGGTGCTTGCTAACCCTGCTGAGAATTGCTGCTGCTGCTGCTGCTGCTGCTGCTGCTGCTGCTTTCCCACAAAGTCCAATTGGGGGGGCCTCCAGATGCTTCCGGGAGGAAGCAGAGCAGATGAACCACAAGAAGAGCTCCAGGTGCTGACCTGCCAATCTCCCCTCTGCCGCTTGTGACTCGTCAAGCCTACAGAAGCGTAAGATGCCAAGGAAAGGGGTGCCTCAAAGCCCTTCCTCCAGCCAAGGCACCTGCAGAGGGGCTGTCGAGACGAGGAAGGCTTGGGCTGGCGGCGGGCCGGGGCCTGGGCAGAGCCCAGGGGCTACAAGAGCAAGGGTTTGGAATCTGAGGCGAGGAACGCAGCCACCTACCGATAAATGATCCCTTTGCAGTGCAGGAAGAAAAGGCCCACGGCGATCTCAGCTGCATAAAACCTGCCATGCGAGAAGGGAAAGCAGTGGAGATGCCAGGAGCCGCAACCTCGGCCCGCAGCACAGAAGGCCCTTGGCATCGGCCCTCGCAGGGAAACGGGAACGACGAAAAGCCTCACCGCCCGCCTGAGCACCGCGTTGGTGACTTACACAGCGTGGGGCTCCTTGAACCTCCCAACCTGTTGGATCTGGTACATGAGATCGCCCCCGTTCACGTACTCCATCACAAAATACAAGCGATCCTGAGAGAAAGAGGGAGAAAAGAGGTGGAGGATGTGCAACCAGCGTCAAAAGAAGCCGTCTGAGCACGCACGTGGCCTCTTGGGAGCTCTGCCAGCAATGCTTCCTTTTCAGCTGGGGAAGGGTCTGTCTTCAGCTTGGCTCGCTGGGGGCGGCTCTTCTTCCTCGGCCTGCCAGGGCGTCCACAGGGCCTGGGCCACAAAGGGAAGACGGCGCCCTGGCCTGCAGTCGAAGCACGCGCCACTTATGCCAAAAGCGGGCCCAGTTGGAGCACAGCGCTGTGGCCGCCGCCTCGACCTTTGCAAGCAACTCCTGCCCCTGCAGCATGCAGGGAGCAGCTCCCGCGTCCCCAGGACCCCATTCCGCGAAGCTGGGCTGGGAAGTGGGGAGGAGCAGGCTCCCCACAGGATGCCGCCATTCCGTTGCAGCCACCGGAATATAAAATTTAAATCCTGATGAAAGGAAGGATTTTGCTGCCTTTCTGATATTAAAAAGAAAAAAATCCCCTTGCCTGCCTTTTGTGGGATTAGACATATTGCAGGAAAGAGGAGAGAGGATGGGAGCCAGCGAAGAGTAATGCGTGTGCTTAAAGAGGACGTTTGATTCCTGGCATTTCCAGATCAGAGAAACTCACAGAGGGACGAGACCAAGCGGGAGGTGTGGACTTGCGCCTGGATTTCTGGTTCTGTTGTCTTTTAATCGGCTACGCCGAGCTACTTTGTTCGGGATCGCCCTGGAGGTTGCCCAGGGCAATCCTTTAAAACCTTGTCCCCAACAGCAAGAGAGGCAGCCTGCTTAGGCCTGGTTGTCTGCAGCAGGTTTAGGCAGCGGCATCTACCACGGGGCGGGGGGCATGGAAGGGCTCAAAAAAGTCAAGACGTTGTGGTTCTGCTCCCTTTTTTACATGGTTGCACATAAAATGCATGTGTAAAAGGAGCGGGGCTTCAACCACGCAGTTGCAGGTGCCATCTTGACTTTCTTAACCTCCCCCTACGGGTGCCCTGGGCTTAGGAGAGCTACCGGAGCCTTGTCTGAAAAATCTGATGGGCACACTCCTGGGATCTGAGATGGGCGGTGGCAAATTTGATACGTAAATAAATAAATGAATATAAATATAAAATGAATAAATCTGGGGATGAACTGGGAGCCTCTCAGGTCCCTGAAATACTTAAGCAACTGGTTAATTCCCCCCCCCCACACACACACACAGACACACAACACACACACTTTTGAGATGGAGAGAGGAGGTTTCCAGCCACGAAATGAGCAGCTCCAGCAGCAACTACTCTCTTCAAACCTCTGCCTTTGGCCTGGGCGCTCGCTAATACCTTCTGCTACAAATTTTGATTATGCCACTGGTACGATTAGTGCTAAGCCCCAGCCAGGTCCGCGCCCTCTAATCCTCTGCCAACGCACTTCAGATGTCAAAAAGAGGCCAGGCGAAAGAGCATCTCAGCACGACGGCCTTTCATCGGCCGATGTCAGGAAAGAGCCACCAAAGAGTTTTTCAAGGCAGCCAGTGGGCTTTGGCAACTCAGACTGCTGGGCTGACATTTCAGGATAATCCTCGAAGCCTCCGTTGTCGCCCGTCCAAAAGCCCTCTGCCGTGAAGGGCTGCCCTTTTCCTCTTATCAGCCGCCAGCTGGAAACAGCCGGTAAGAAATCACTTTGCGGGAGCTGCTCCTGGAGTCATTTGCTGCACAGCGAACGGTTCATCACGCTAAGCCAGAGGTGGGAAGTCTCCTTTTCCTGCCCCTTGCAGGCCCCCAGTCCATGCTGCCAAAATTCAGTGTCAAATCACTGCATTGCAGTAGCACAGTTTGCCACTCTGGGTTTGAAAGACTCCCCCAAATAAATGCATTCAGCGCTCGAGAGGCTTAAGTTCTTAACCACTCCCAGATTGGAAAAGCTGCCCCCCCCCCCGCACAATCCAGCCTCACTGCTTCCAACCAGGTCACTACGTCTCTACCACTCCTGTGGATACCAACTGTTTTTAAAAGTGTGGTTACAAAAAACATTGTCCACCTGCTGCAGTGGAGATTTTCTGATTTCTGTTGCTCCATGTTAGACTATCGCAGTGATTTTACCTGTTGGTCATCGCCCCTTGAAAAAGGTGACGTGAGGTAGGTTGGCAGATGAGATACTTACTAACACTCAAGCAAGCGGGGTATATATAGAGAATTAAAAAGAAGACAGAAAACAGTTGATGCTGATTGAGATGAGAGTGGAATTCGTATCTGCAAGTCACTCCAGGGTGCAGCAGGCTTCTGGCCCCAACCCCAACGCCCCTCCCTGCTGGCTCTGCCAGTGAGATTAGGCCAGAAGGATCAAATGGGACTGCAGCTACTAGTCTGGCCTCCTTGAGCTGTCTGGGCTGGTGCTGGACTTCCCCAAACAAGTGGAATGGGCAACTTTAATTGACTTCTCTGGAAATGGATTCCAAGACGGCTCAGGAGTTCATGGCCACCATGTCCTAACCCAGAAGGTTATGGGGCCAACTCACAATAGTGGCCACTCATTAGACCTTGTTTTGATCTTGGGACAGTAGTGATGTGATCTGGAATTGGGTGATATCACAAAGAATCTCTTGATATGGTCAGATCCCTCTGTTAACTCTAGAGTTTGAAAGGAGCTTAGGGTTTTCCCTGGGGCTCTGATGCAGGCCCTTCTTGAATCAAACTACACCTGTGTGATTCTTTCTTTGCAGATCTGGGTGAGTCTCCTGGGGAGGGCTGAAGAAAAGATGGTTGGCTTGCAGCTACAGGGGGTGCTGGATGAAATGGACTATCTGGACCTTTCTTCAGACCACTGAGATAGCATTGATCACACTTTTAGATGACCTCTGCTGAGACTGGGATGGAGGTAGTGCATCCAGAGTCACTTGGATTGAGATGGGTGGCTATAGAAATTGAATAAATAAATAAATAAATAAATAAATAAATAAATAAAATTCATCCTAGCCTTTCTTTATCTCTTAGTGCTTTCAATACCATTGATGATGGTATCCTTCTGGGCTGACTTTGAGCTTTAGGAATGGGAGTTGCAGTTTATGTTGCTTCTCCTCCTTCCTCCATGGGTGTTGCCAGTCAGTTTTGGTAGGGGGGGAGAGATCTAGCCCAAAGTCCTAGAGCTCTACTCTCTCTCTACTCTGATTTAACACCTATGTGAACGTGCTGGGCAATGCCATCTGTTGGCATGGGATCAGGCATCATCAATATGCTGATAATACCCAGTTATACATCTTTACCCTAGGCTGACTAAGTGATGCCATCAAGATTCTCTCAGTGTCTGGAAACTATGGGAGTCTGGATGGGGAAAAGCAGGCTTCAGCTCAACCCTAACAAGACGGAGTTGCTGTGGGCTTTAGGGTCCCCTGACTGGGGCTCTCCACCTTTAGTCCTGGATGGGGTCATCCTCCCCTCCACAGAACTGGTATGTAATTTGGGGGCTTTCTTGGACATTTGGCTCCTGCTGGAGGAGCTGGTGGTAACTGTGACCAGGAGGGTCTTTACACAAATCCATCTGGCGTACAACTGGTTCCGTTTTCTGGATTGGGAGGCCCTATTCATTTTAGACTGGTCTAGTATGGTGAACAAAGCTTATGTGTGCTGATGGGCCTCCTGCCTTCTGTGCGCCCAGTTATGCTGTCCACCATGCCCAGTTATCCCCTTCCTTTTGGCCAGGAAACATGCCGCTTCTTCTACCAAGGTTTCTCTGTGAATGGTTCTCCAGGACCTCCTACTCTTTCTTTTCTCTCTTTCCTGTTAGTCCTTCTGTCCCTGCTTAAGATTGCTGCTTCTTCTGTGTCCATCCTAAAACTGCTGAACACCCTTAGCTGTCCAATCTCCAGAGCTTGGCATCTTGGCTCATATGACTCTCTTTTCTGCCAATGACTTCTTTTGTCTTTATGCCCTACGCAAGGCAACTGTGCGCATCCAGGTCAAATTTCTTGTGCAAGAAATGCACTCAAGGGACAAGATTCTCCTCAACTCGGTTGAGGAACTATTGCAGGATTCAGGATGGAAGGTTGTGGGGGAGCTTACCATGGTTTGGAAGCAAGAATGAAGCTGTGTGAGGAAGGGGGGCTTTCCAGCCAGTGCCAGCACTCGCTTCTCCACCATGGTGCATTCCACATCATCATCTTGGATAACCACATCCTTCTTCAGAATCTTTATGGCATAAAGTTCATCCGTTCCTTTCCTTTCTGAAAGCATCACCTGGAGCAAGACAAAAGAGGTGTAAAAGAGGCGTATGGTTCTGGGATTCTGTCTGATCCATACGCATAAGCTCAAGGCCCCAGGCTTCCACTACCTACCCATTCCCCAAGGAGGAAGCTGAGCAGGTTTGAAAGCAGTCATAATCGGAGTGTACATTACTCATGATCAAGCAAGAACAAGTGGAAAGAGATACAGATTTCATTTTGGAGAATAACCCAATCCCTTCCCCAGGCCCCATACTTCTGAACTGAATGAACAGATAGGAACACCCACCACTTGACCTGTGTCTTGCCCAAGAGCATCTCCTGAGTGTGGACAACACTGGCCTGATGCTGAGAAGTCCCCACCAATGGAATTCAGGCTTTCCCATATAATCCTTTTTATACAGTGGCACAACTGATGAAAATTAATCTGAGTAGAAGAAGCAGGGAGAGCCTGGATCCTGCCTAATGACATCCAAGCAGGAGACTCAGATGATCTCTCTCCAACCATCCTCTGTGATGGACTCTGAACATGTGCTGAGATCCAAGATGATGATGATGATTTATTAAATTTATTATTAGCCATCCACTCCAGAAGACTGTAGATCTTTTTCAAAGAGGTAATGAGCAATTTGTTTAGGTAGGCTGCTGTATTGATTTGCTTTGACATTTTGTATGAGAGTTGCCTTTTCTCGATGTGTGTGTGTTTTCCCCTTTTCTTCACTATTCTGTAACTTGAGTAATAGTTTGCAATACCACGACCCCCAAAATGATAAACGAATTTGTATGACACCTTTTCCCCACAAATAAAACAAATGATTTCACTGGTGTCAAGGTTGTGTAATAAATAACTATTGCAGTTACTTTTAATAACTGAATGTTTATTTCACAAGGACTGTCAAACTTTGTAATGGGACTGCCCACGCTGGGCTTATGCAGGCAAAGCCCTGAGCAAGTTTTGATTATACTTCTACCTTGCCTGAGCTAATCAGTTTTTTTTTAAAGTTGTGAGCCCCCCACCCACTCACACGCATACACACACACACACCTGTGACCTGACCCACAGCTCAAGAACCCCTGATCTGGAGAACTGGAACTATTAGTTTAACAAAGCAATTTCTCATTAAGTCTTCAACTTTCATTGCTATCCTTTGTGTTCCAGGACTAGCGTGAGATTTATCAAGGTCTATATTTCCTAGTTCTAGGCTTTCTTCCTATTTTCCTGGTGCTGGGCCAGAGGGAGAGAGCTAAGGACTCTCTACCTGGTCAGACTGTAGAAATGGTTCAGCTTAATTATCTTTCACTGGGCAAACTGGGAAGGAGTCTGCCATGAATCAGGGTGTTGCAGCAACACCAGGAGGCACCTATTTTTCTCCTTTGCACAGATGCAGTGGCTGTCCCTTCACTGACCCTTGCTGTGGAATCGGTGCCCTGCTTTCTAGGCATTTAGTTCATGTAGGCACAGGCTTTCTGAGACATATGAATGTTGCTCCTGCTTAGCTGGCCTGATTTAGTTCCTTTGGCCTGGAGGAGGTGATGCATGGAGAGCCCTTCCCCACACTGGCCAACCACGTGGAACTCATGCTGTGGCAGACAGGTGCAGTAATAATCTGTGTGGTCTTGCAAGCCCCTTAGAGATTATCTAAAGGTCCCTGTTTATCTTCTGCCCTTCAGAGGCCTTTGTCTCACAACCACCCTCTGAGAGTGCCTTCTCAGAAGGGTGGCTAAACTGAGATTTCCCAAGGAGGCCTGCAGCTGAGAAAGGCCAGGGATCAGATCCTTCACCTACCAATAAATCAAGACATGCTCACAGATGAGGTATGAGCAACCACAGCTCAGGCGAGGCCCCCGTGTACCCCTTCAGCAGCCCCTGAAGTACCCCTGAAATCAGGTGGCAATATGGCCAATTTTGGCAGGACACTTTTCACTTGCTTTTGAAATTTAGCAAAAGTTGGGAATGCAAACACAAGGCCTCCATGAGCAAAACCTCCATTTTCACTCTTAATTCCTCCCAAACAAGTGAAAAAAGGATGAACATTTTCAGCCCTTCCAGCAATGGCATTGGGAAGGCTCTATGGTCCAGCACTCTGTCCCACAACCAGGAAGCAGTTGCCTATTCCTCCTACAGCAGATATACCGACTGTCAGTCCCTGCCCTTTTGTGCTGTTAAATGAAGCACATGCAAGACCTGTTATACATTAAAGTAGCTATGTCTTTTCTGCAGCTTTTGTTGCAAAAAGCATGTGGCTACTTTAATCGTCTCTGCCCATCCTACAAGATCCAATAGGATTGCCAGGCTTTGGGTCCCGTCAACTAAACAGGGTCACCTGATGGGACCCAGAAGGCACAACTTCTCTGTCCCAGTGCCTGCCTGTGGAAAAGCTTCCCCCCAAGATTCAGCTGTCCCTACCCCTGTTGGGTCTAAGAAGGCCTTAAAGAGTTGATTCTTCCCTCAGGTACTGGGCACGATGACATATAAGTCCACTGCAACCATATGGTGTTTTGTTCCTGACATGCTGTACATTTTATCCTTTTATTATTGCTTTTAAGCTGTGACATTTCTAACCTTGTTAGATGCTCAGAGTCATTCATGAGCTGGCAGCCATATAAATTGAATAAGTAAATAATGAACAGCAGAGAGGTTCCGTGCTTGAATGCTTAATACTTCAAAACTACTGTTGAAGTGTGCATAGCCTTGTAAATTAATATTTTGTTTTTCTCTTTGCCCTAATTCCTTGACTTCAACCCTCCCTGCCTGGAAGATACCAACAGCTTCAAATACAGAGAGACAGATAGATGTGGTTGTTGTGAGTACAGACTGTCATGGATTTGGGGCTGGTCTGGATGACCTCTTGGGTTAATCTTGTGCCTAATATTTGACCTTGGTCAGTTGCTTGAGCCTACTGGGCCAGAACTCCGGACTGCCTTCACAAACTGGCCAAAGACCAGCCAGCCACTTCTAACAGCATAGAGAAGTATGACCAGGAACTGGAGAAGCAGGCAGGCTTTCTTCCCCTGCCTTCCTCCTTCTCTTGGGCTGGAAACAATGTCTTCAAGACTCAGGGGTGAAGACAATCATAGAAAAGGACAAGAGTTGGCTATGAAGGCATGTTGGACTCCTGGCCAAACCCTAGAAATGAGTGGGACTTTGGGACATGGCCTCGACTAAGCTCATCCCGCACACTGGTGAATAATCCCAAAGGCTGCAAAGCCTTCAGTGACCCAACCCAGGCTAGAACTATGTCCCCCAAACTGGTGCTCAGGAAACTGGAGTGACTGCAACGACTTTTTCTCTCCATGTCTAATAACAGCATTTTGAACTGGGGCTGGAGGGGAGGGGAAAGGGCTCAGGCAATGTTCCCTTCATCCACGTCTGCTCCTTTGCACCTGCCTGGGACAACGAGGAAGAAAATGCCACTGGCCATCCCAATAAATGAACCTGTCCTTTGGCTGGCAGGCCAGCTGGGATCAAGATGAATGAAGGTGCAATCCAGCTGCTGGGTGCAGAACAGAGGCTAGGCGACGTGTTGGGCAAGCAGAGGGTGGCACTCAGCTGCAGGGCAAGCCAGCCGATGGCTCTCCTCCCAGGTCTTCTCTGGCATTTTAAACCAGTTGCCATGGCCTACAGATTTATTATAATAAACCAGAATGGTAGAACTTCCTGCCAGGATCATTTTCCACTGTGAATCAAATCAAGGCAAAGGAAGCCTCTTGAAAAAGTGCCATCATCACCCTGCCAATTATTAAGACACATTGCTTCAATTTGCTAGGACAATTGCTTTGGAAGTAAACACTGCCAAGCCACCCCAGCTCATTCCATTAAAAATCGACAGGTTCTCTGAAAATGAATTATTCTGGCATGCAGAGAATCACCACCATGGAAGCCCTGGGGGTGCTCAGGATATAATCAGGTCCCCTCTCAGCTCTCCCCTTTGACCCTCCCGCCATGTGCAAGGCAGACAATCCAATCGGAGACCAGACCAAACCAGATCATTCTCAAAACCCCGTTCAGCTGCCTTCCACATCCAGGGCTGAGAAATGGGTAGCAAGAAATTTGTGCCACGTAAAGGTGGGAGAAAGAGATGCAGAGCCTAAAGCTTGGAGCTGACATACAACTACAGTATGGCTAAGACTCTTAGCATCCAATGGTAGCTGAGCGTCACCATTTAAGAGCTCCTTTTGTAGCTGCAATGAAAAGCCTTGTGCCTGAGCCTCATCCTTGACTTTTCCTCTCGTAGGCAGAGGCATGCATGGCCCTGTTCCCGAAGAGGACTGTGGCCTTGCGTGGCCTTTGGGGAGCTCTGATGCCAGGGGGGCTGAGCCAGCCTACTGGTGCTGGCTGTACCTGGGCAAGAACCAGCTTCCTCTGGGGCTGTCAATTCTCACATTGGCTCTGAGTGGGAAAGGGCTGCGCCAGTCACAGTAGCTGGCTGCATTTCCCTTGGATCCCGGTCCAAACAAACAAAGCTTGTGCTCAAGAATAAGAAAACTGTTGGGATTTTATCAATGTTAACTGTAACTGCGCCAAGCATGATCAGTTACTATGACTAAGTGAGGCATCCTGCATCCTATACCTGTGCATTTAATTCTTGTTTCCTAAATGAAGAACTTCACGTTTGTCAAATTTCATTCTTTTCTGTCACTTGTTTCAAGCTGTATTTCTGTCTCTGAGGGTTAGGGTTAGGGTCTGACACCCAATTTTGTATCGTCCTATGATGATTTTATATCATCCTGTTCTCAACCAGAGATGAAGAATGCTTTTAAAAACCATTGTCACGGATCTGCTCCTACATCAAGATTACAAACCAAAGAAAAACAATTCCATATATCAATGATGTGTTATCAGTTGGAAATGAGGCAAATAATATAAATCCTTATCCAACTGTGACCTAGCAAATCCTGAAAAATAAACTTACAGACTAGCCTCACACAACATGTGGAAAAACAACAAATTGGATACACCAGAAAACAATCTCTGGAGTGTAAAACACAAACATTAAAATTGATTATGCTTTAAAAACAAAAACCCGCTCCTAGAGATCAGGCACCAGTAACTAAACCATTCTCTGCTGCTCCCCCAGTGCTGCTTATTTCGCCCCAAGGGGGGCACACACCTCCTGAGACATGAGAAGCCAGGGACAGGCTCTAGGGCTTGCCTGACTGCCACTCACATCGGCAGGGCAGGGACGTCCATTGCCACCTGCAACCGAACACAAGGCTGTAATTTCCCAGCATGCAAAATTAAATGGGGAGAGACATGGGAGGGCTTGCTACAACTGTAAATGTTTGAATAGGCAAGCCTCGCGCAGAAAATTGTGTGGGGTCACACAGGCTGCAAGCCAAACCAAGAGCAGCTTGTCCCACCCAAAGACGTGGCTTGGCACCGGTAGGGAAATGACTCATCCTGAGAAGGCAGGATTGGGGCTGAGAGACGGTTGCTTCAAGCCTGGGCCAAGCCTCTGATCGCTACCCTCCTTCGGAGCAGAGCCTGCACGGCCCCTTCCTCAGCCCTGAGGCTGGAGCACAATGCGCCATTAGCAGCATTCGGGAAACAGCCGGCCAGCAGTCTGTTCCCCATACCTGGCTCTCTTCCCCTTCCTCTTCCCTCTTCTGCCCTCCCTTCCTCCCGTCGCTGCCTAACCCTAAAACAACTGGCCGGGATGCAGGCTGTCCTGGGTCTGAGCCGGAATAAGAAGAACCTGGAATGCCCCCGAGTCCCCTGGAGCAAAGCAAGACTGACACTCCAGGGTAAACATTTGGATGCAGCAGGGGAGGACAGTCCAGTCCAAACAGGCCCATTAGTTTCTTCCTTTTTTTAATATAATTTTTATTAAAGATTTTTTTAAAAAGGAAGACAAAAGCTGATGTAAGTTAATATAGAATAAGAAAAAGAAAAGAAAAAGAAAGAAATCAGAGAGAAAGCTAAAAGTGCAAGAAAGGAAAAAGAAGTAAAAGAAAAATAGAAAAGAAAGAAAAAAGATACAAAGAAGTAGCTTCCAATCTTCCTTACAGCAGTTAAAAGTACAATTATAAATTTGCCTCTTACTCTATGGTTACATCATGACACTCTTCTTTCTATAATCTATCCTGTCTAATCGTCAAAACCATAACTCCTAAGTTCACCTTTTTCTGTCCCACGCAAAAAATCTACAAGGGGTTTCCAGTCTGCAATAAATGTACTGTAGATATTGTTTTTTCTCTGATCAAAGAAGTCAATTGGCCATCTCAGCAAGTTCCATCATCTTCACCGACCATTCCTCCGTTGTGGGTAACGCTGAACCTTTCCATCTTTATACATACAATAATCTCACTGCAGTTATGGTGTACAAAAACGAAGTTCCATAACCTTTTTCCAGCTGTTTGTCCATCAATCCCAAAAGAAAAACCTCTAGTCTCAATTGTATATTAGTCTTTAAAACCCTCTGAATCAGTGTCTGTATTTGAATCCAGAATTTTCTAGCTTTTTTACATGTCCACCAAATAAGATAAAATGTCCCCTCTTGCTGTTCACATTTCCAGCATAAATTTGAAGTGCCTTTATACATTCTAGACAATTTCTCTGGTGACATATACCAACGGTACATCATTTTATAAAAATTCTCTAAGATTATGTAAACTTCAGTCCTTTCAGCCACATACAGTATGTTCCCATTGTTCCGTCTGTATATTATAACCACATTTTAGCCCACTTTATTATACATTCTTTCACTTGTTCTTCTGCTGTTTCAAAGTTCAGTAAAAGTTTATACATTTTATCAATTACATGTTCATCATTTGTACACAATTTTGTTTCAAACTCAGTCTTACAATGTTCAGAACCATAAATTCTTTTGTCTACTTTAAATCTTTCTAATAATTGTAAATAAGAGAACCATTGGCAACTATATCCTTCTGCCACCAGTTCTCCTCTTGATTTTATTTTGCATTCCCCTTGACAAAATTCTAGTATCTCGCGATAAATTAGCCATTTGTGTTTGCCTATTATTATTTTATGGTCTATAAAATGCTTCTTGCGCTGAGATCCACAAAGGTGTTTCCGGGCACAACCTGAGTTTATGTCTATTCCATATTCTCAGTATGGCACGTCTAACATAATAATTTTTAAAATCCACATTAACCTTGACTTTATTGTACCACAAATACCCACGCCACCCAAATCTTAGGTAATGATCTTCTAACTCCAAAGGCTTCTATTTCTCAGCAACACCCACTCTTTCATCCAAACCAGACAGCAAGCTGCAAAATACAATTTCAAATCAAGTGAACCCAATCCTCCTCTTTCCTTTGCATCTTGTAACACCTTATATTTAACTCTTGTTTTTTTCCCCCAGTACACGAATTTAGAGATATCCTTTTTTTGTTGTTTAGTCGTTTAGTCGTGTCCGACTCTTCGTGACCCCATGAACCATATTGTGCCAGGCCTTCCTATCCTTCACTGCTTCCCTGAGTTTGCTCAGTTTCATGCTCATTGCTTCAGTGATGCTATCTAACCATCTCATCCTCTGCCGTCCCCTTCTCCTTTTGCCTTCAATCTTTCCCAGCATCAGGGTCTTTTCCAAACAGTCCTCTCTTCGCATTAGGTGACCAAAGTATCTGAGCTTGAGCTTCATTATCAGTCCTTCCAATGAGCAATCAGGGTTGATTTCCTTTAAGATTGACTGGTTTGACCTCCTAGCAGTCCAGGGAACTCTTAAGAGTCTTCTCCAGCACCACAGTTCAAAGGCATCAATTCTTTGGCGCTCAGCCTTCTTTATGGTCCAGCTCTCACAGCCATACCTTACTACTGGAAAAACCATAGCTTTGACTATGCGGATCTTTGTCGGCAAGGTGACGTCTCTGCTTTTTAATATGCTATCTAGGCTTGCCATAGCTTTCCTCCCAAGGAGCAAGTGTCTTTTAATTTCATGGCTGCAGTCTCCGTCTGCGGTGATCTTGGAGCCCAAATAAATGAAGTCTGTTACTGCTTCCATTTCTACCCCTTCTATTTGCCAGGAATTGATGGGTCCAGATGCCATGATCTTAGTTTTTTTAATGTTGAGTTTCAAGCCAGCTTTTGCACTCTCCTCTTTCACCCTCATCAAGAGGCTCTTTAGTTCTTCTTCACTTTCTGCCATTAGGGTGGTATCGTTCGCATATCTGAGGTTGTTGATGATTCTCCCTGCAATCTTAATTCCGGCTTGTGATTCTTCCAGCCTGGCATTTCTCATGATGTACTCTGCATATAGGTTAAATAAGCAGGGTGACAGTATACAGCCTTGTCGTACACCTTTCCCTATTTTGAACCAATCGGTTGTTCCATGACCGGTTCTGACTGTTGCTTCTTGGCCCGCATACAGATTTCTCAGGAGACAGGTAAGGTGGTCTGGTATTCCCATCTCTTTAAGAATTTGCCACAGTTTGTTGTGATCCACACAATCAAAGGCTTTTGCATAGTCAATGAAGCAGAAGTAGATATTTTTCTGGAACTCTCGTGCTTTCTCCATGATCCAGCGAATGTTGGCAATTTGATCTCTAGTTCCTCTGCCTCTTCGAAACCCAGCTTGTACATCCGGTAGTTCTCGGTTCATGTATTGCTGAAGCCTAGCTTGTAGGATTTTGAGCATAACCTTGCTAGCATGTGAAATGAGTGCAATTGTGCGATAGTTTGAGCATTCTTTGGTGTTGCCCTTCTTTGGAATTGGAACGTAAACTGACCTTTTCCAATCCCGTGGCCACTGTTGCGTTTTCCAAACTTGCTGGCATATTGAGTGCAGCACTTTAACACCATCATCTTTTAGTATTTTAAATAACTCAGCTGGAATACTGTCATCTCCACTAGCTTTGTTGTTAGCAATGCTTCCTAAGGCCCACTTGACTTCACTCTCTAGGATGTCTGGCTCAAGGTCAGTGATCACACCAGCGTGGACATCAGGGACATTAAGATCTTTCTTGTATAGTTCTTCTGTGTATTCTTGCCACCTCTTCTTAATCTCTTCTGCTTCTGTTAGGTCCCTGCCTTTTTTGTCCTTTATCATGCCCATCTTTGCACTAAACGTTCCTTTCATATCTCCAATTTTCTTGTAGAGATCTCTAGTCTTCCCCATTCTATTGTTTTCCTCGATTTCTTTGCATTGTTCATTTAAGAAGGCCTTCTTATCTCTCCTGGCTATTCTCTGGAAATCTGCATTCAGTTGCTTATATCTTTCCCTTTCACCCTTGCTTTTCGCATTCCGTCTTTCCACAGCTATTTGTAAAGCCTCATCAGACAGCCATTTTGCTTTCTTGCATTTCTTTTTCTTTGGGATGGTTTTAGTTGCTGCCTCCTGTACAATGTTACGGACCTCCGTCCATAGTTCTTCAGGCACTCTGTCTACCAAATCTAATCCTCTAAATCTATTCATCACCTTCACTGTGTACTCACAAGGAATATGATCTAAGTCATACCTGAGTGGTCTAGTGGTTTTCCCTACATTCTTCAATTTAAGCCTAAATTTTGCAGTAAGAAGCTCATGATCTGAGCCACAGTCAGCTCCTGGTCTTGTTTTTGCTGTCTGTATAGAGCTTCTCCATCTTTGGCTGCAAAGTATATAATCAATCTGGTTTCGGTATTGACCATCTGGTGATGTTCATGTGTAGAGTCGTCTCTTGTGTTGTTGGAAAAGAGTGTTTGCTATGACTAGCTTGTTCTCTTGACAGAACTCTATTAGCCTTTGCCCTGCTTCATTTTGTACTCCAAGGCCAAACTTGCCTGTTATTCCGATTACTCCTTGACTTCCTACTTTAGCATTCCAATCCCCTATGGTGAAAAGGACATCTTTTTTTGGTGCTAGTTCTAGAAGGTGTTGTAGGTCTTCATAGAAGCGGTCAACTTCAGCTTCTTCAGCATCAGTGGTTGGGGCATAGACTTGGATGACTGTGATATTGAATGGTTTGCCTTGGATACGCACTGAGATCATTCTGTCGTTTTTGAGGTTGTACCCCATTACTGCCTTTCCCACTCTCTTATTCACTATGAGTGCAACTCCATTTCTTCTAAGGGTTTCTTGCCCACAGTAGTAGATATAATGGTCACCTGAATTAAATTCACCCATTCCCGTCCATTTCAGTTCGCTGATTCCCAAGATATCGACGTTCAATCTTGTCATCTCATGTTTGACCACATCCAGCTTGCCTTGGTTCATAGATCTTACATTCCAGGTACCTATACAATATTGTTCTTTACAGCATCGGACCTTCTTTTCGCTTCCAGATACATCCACAGCTGAACGTCCTTTCGGCTTTGGCCCAGCCGCTTCACTCTTTCTGGAGCTACTTGGAATTGCCCTCCGCTCTTCCCCAGTAGCATATTGGACACCTTCCGACCTGAGGGGCTCATCTTCCGGCGTCACATCTTTTAGCCTTTTGACATTGTCCATGGGGTTTTCTTGGCAAGGATCCTGGAGTGGGTTGCCATTTCCTTCTCCAGTGGACCACATTTTGTCAGAACTCTCTGTCATGACCTGTCCGTCTTGGGTGGCCCTGCACGGTATAGCTCATGGCTTCACTGAGTTACACAAGCCCCTTCGCCACGACAAGGCAGTGATCCATGAAGGGGAGATATCCTTTTGCCACTGTTTAAATGGTGCATCAGTTGTCAAAACAGGTATTGCCTGAAACAAAAACATTATTCTAGGCAAGACATTCATTTTTATCACAGAAATTCTCCCCATCAGTTAAAGCTGTAATTTCTCCCATCTTAATATATCTTTTTTAACTTTATTCCATATCTTCACATAGTTATTTTGAAATAACATACAATTCATACTTGTAATAGTGATACACAGATATTTTACCTTCTTCTCAATCTTAAAACCTGTTTTATTAATCAATTCTGTGTGATCTTCTATTTTTACATTTTTTGTCAACATCTTCGTCTTCTGTTCGTTAATCCTGAAACCTGCTAATGCACCAAGCAGGCGCATTGTTTTCTAATGCTCAGTGCCCAGAAAAGGGCTCCTCCTCCTCATCAGCTGGGAAAAGGCGGTACTGCAAACCCCTGCCTTTTAACCTTGCAAAAACCTCTGGCAAAATTTGGCATTAGGTGTGCATTGCATGGCAGAGCCTGGTGCTGACACCATCTCCTTGCAGACAGCCACGGGACTTCTGCTGCCAGTTGGGAAGAACAAGTTGCTCTCAGTACAAGAAGCACTTTACAGAAAAGAAACAGCGGACAAAGAGAAATGGTTAATATACCAAGGTTTGTTGGTACAGGAGTATGGAGAACTTAAGGTGAAGTCAAGAGAACAATTGACTGCAGAGAGATTTAATTTTCTATGGTTTTCATCTGCACAATTAAGAGAAAGATTTAATATAGATGAAAAGGTAATAGGAACTGGACAACATGAGACTGAATTCGAGATTGGACTATGTACAAATTATGAGCACATGATTGATAAAACGTATAAACTTTTGCTGAGATTTTTAACGAAAAAAGAACAAGTTAAAGAGTATATTATAAAATAGGCCAAGAATTTTGGTTATAATATAGAGATGGATCAATGGGAGAGAATGTGGTTAAAAGAATTGAAATTCACACTGTGTTATAATTTAAGAGAGAATTTTTATAAAATGATGTACCATTGGTATATGATTCCAGACAAATTATTTAGAATGTATAAAGGTACCTCTAGTCAATGCTGGAAATGTGAAAAACATGAAAGGATGTTTTCCCGTGCATGCTAGATTTGTGAAAAAGCAAAAAAATATTGGATGCAAATACATATGATGATACAAAGAATTTTAAAGATTAATATTCAGATGAACCAGAATTGTTTTTTTATTGGGACTTATGGATAACCAATTAGGAAAAAAACCTCATGGAACATCGGTTTTGTATATAGTAAATGCAGCAAGACTATTATCTGCACAACACTAGAGAAATACTGAAATACCCACAGTGGAGGAATGGATTGTGAAGGTGGCAGAATTTGCAGAAATGGCCAAATTGAATTGTTTGATCAGGGATAAAACAATAAGTACTTTTATAAAATACTGGAAACCTTTTACTGACTTTTTGGTGAAAATGGAAAAAAATGAAATAGTGATTTCTGGATTTGCTGATTAAAAAGGGTTGAATATAGGATAGAAGGGAACTATAGGTAGTCCTCGCTTAACAACCGCCCAATTAACAACCAATTTTCTGGTCCCTATTGTGGTCGTTAAGCGAGTAATCTTAAAGTGGGAGGAGGGATAATAAGTTTGAAACTGCTGTAAAGAAGACCGGAAGTCACTTCTTTAATTATCTTTTTTCTTTTTCTATCTTCCTAAGTATTTTTCGCACTTTATCTTTTATCTTTCAACTTTTTCTTAACTTTTCTTTATATATTTTCATGTTTATCTTTTACTTCTGTACAAATTTCTAATAAAATAAATGTATGTATGTATGTAAAAAAGAAAAACCAAGTTGCCAGCAGGAAGCTCTATGCAACATGAACTGTCCGTTGTGTAGGGCTGCACAGGACTTTGCCTCCCTCCTGCCCTGCCCAGTCTCCCCAGACCATCAGCTACTATTGGGACAGGGCACTGCCTTCCAAAGGACCTTTGCTCTGCTCAGTAAAGACCATGATTACATTCTTCTGACCACCTCTCCCTCTCTGAGGAAGCAAGGCAGGCTGAATACCTAACCATGAGCAAGGGGTACTTGCCTTTGCTGCCCTTCACTTGCTTTTCAATAAGCAGAGGAACCTTCACAGGCACAGACCAAATGTTTCCATCTTCAGCATTTCTACTGGATGGACTGCAGATATTTGGCCACTGAGATGGAAGAGCCACTGCTGTTGCATACTTTTTGGCCTTCTGCTGAGGCCTATTCAGCTTTTGTTCATATATCTCACTGGAAGCTCCCAAATACTGAGCCAAGCCAGTTTCCACCCAAGCTGCCCTTTATGGGCAATCTCAAAACTTAGGCCTGCTGATGCCCAGCTGGCCAACAGAGCCCAAACTGTGAAGTGCCAGCTAGAACATTCTTCCTATATTGAGAGCCAAGCTGGTGCACACAATCTTACAATCTTTTCCAACTAGCCCAGTTGGAAAAATACCTTTCCAAAAACAACTGAGTTCATTCACTACACCACAATATGGTTTCCTTTGTTTTGGCTTAGTGCGTTGATCTCCCCCATGTTGTGCGTATTCAGTAAACCATATTCAAGCAAACTATGGCTTAGCAGAATGCTTGAACCCAGCCAACAATGAAGGAGAATGTGAATGGCCCCCTTCTGACAGCACACACCTTTCCGAAGCTGCCTTTGCCCAACACCATCAGGAAGTTGAAGTCAGACAGTTTCATGCGATCACGGTTCCCGTTGTTGTCAAATTTGGAGATGGTGTTTGGTGTCTTCTCTTCTACAACCTTTGAACCCGGACCGATCCTGGCTCTCTAGAAAAGGAAAAGGCCTTTTTTTAAAAAAGGGGGGAGGTAATGAAAGCAGAAGAGAATAAGCAAAGCAAGACATACAGTATATTCCAATGTGCAACAGTGATGGTAGGAACACCTTGAGATTCTGGGTTGGTTATTATTTCTTTTAAATCTCTAAATCTTCATGAACACACAATAAATAACTATTTCTCTAATTCTACTATTTGGTTCACTGTAAAAAAAAAAACAGCATGGTGGAAACCCTTCTTATCATCTGAGTTTCCTTGGGAAAAGAGAAAAGCAGGCGAACAGGAGAAACTCTGCCAGTGCTAGTGCTTTTCTTGCTGTTACATCAGGTCTCCCTCTCTCTTGCTTTCTTTCCCACTCACCTGTACCCCATACTTCTCCGAAAGAGTTGCTTACAGGCTCCTAACATCTTTTTTAAATTCCAGGAAGGGATGCAAGGGAATTGCAGGGTGCAGGGAGAAGGAGCCATGCCAGCCCAGGGTCTTCCTGGGCAAGACTGTGGCCCTGAGGAACTGCAGCCCCTCTGGTTCCCTGATGGATCTGGAGGCTGACGTGTCCTTGGAGCCAGGAGACAAAGCACCTACCCAAATTCCTGCTCTCCCTAAGAGGGATTCCTCCATCCCCACAGCTGCATCCGATGATCTCTCACTCACTGGACAGAAAGAGAACCACATACTGGAAGTGACAGGACACACTTCTTAAGCCCTGATGTCGAGTCCTGGGGGCGGGGGCAGAATAGTGATCCTTGGGACCCCGGGGGGAGGGGCTTTGCCTCTTGCTGCTGCTTCAACTCTCAACTCCCAATGGGGGACTTAATCCTAGAATCACAGGGCTGGAAGGGACCCTGCAGGTCTTCTAGTCCAACCCCTGCCTGCGGCAGGAGTCCTCATACCATCTTGTGCCACTTGGGAGTCTCCTCGCCACTCTTGCAAGTGTTCTTCCTACAGGAACTGATGAGTGTAGAGAAGCCAAAAAGCCCAGGGAAAAGCGAGCAGGCCATGGCTAATATGAATCAGGCCAAATTGGTCACAACTTAAAAAATAGAGATGCCAGGAGGACAGATCAATATAGAGGTGCCTGGAGCCAGAGAGCCTGCGAAGAAGTGTCCCTCACCCATCTTGGACCCTTGTGAAGGCTCTCTGGGTGCTATTTTTTCCCCTGGAAATGGATTGCTTCTTTTCAATGCACCTGCATCTTGATGATAGTTAAGGCTAACTTTCTGTATTTTCCTGAATCAATCCTTAGCACTTGAAAACCTTTTACAGGTAGTCCTCGCTTAATGTTTAGCGACGTTTGAAGTTACGATGGTGCTAAAAAGTGACTTACGAGTGGTGCCCCAAGTTATGACTGTTGCAGCACCCCCGCAGTCACATGATCGCGATCCAGGTGCTTGGCAACCAGCTTGCAGTTATGACTGTTGCAGCATCCCGGGGTCACATGATCGCCATTTGCAACCTTCCCAGCCAGCTTCCAGCAAGCAAAATCAATGGGGAACTGCCTGACTCACTTAACAACCATGTGGTTCACTTAACAACCACATGATTCACTTAATGGCCACGGTGATTCACTTAATGACCGCCGCAAAAAGGTTGTAAAATTGGGTCTGGTCACGTGATGGTTCGCTTAATGACCACATCACTTAGCAACCTAAATTCTGGTCCCAATTGTGGTCGTTAAGCAAGGACTACCAGTATACTTGATTCGCTTCTATCCTAGCAAAAAGTGCTGTTTCTGCATCTCTCACTGAAAATAGTTTGGAAGAAAATACAATAAGCACTGCCTATTCCAACTGGAATCCAATTCTGATCTGAATAACGGCAATAACTCAGTGAATGTGTTTGCAAAAGGGACAGACGGGGCTTCCTCACTCTTTCCACCGCTCCCAATAGCTGCTGAGCATTCAAGAGCTTTCTAAAGGGATGGCAGCACTGCTCTTCTCCCACTGAGCTGGGGGCGGGGTGCATAACTTATTGGGACACAATTTGTTAAACACACAGACGCAGACGGATAGCAATCTCATAATTTATTCATTTTAATTTCTGAAAAACACGTGGCATTGGAGGCGCCTACCCGGGGCTCAGCCTAGCATGAAATTCCATTAAGCTGAGTCAGTTGGGAAGCTCCTCCAGGCTCAAACTAGGAGCGTCGGAGACAACTGCAGACGCTCAGAAGCTCTGCTGTGCTACCCTTGGCGAGGGGCTTGCATTCCTCCTCTAGAAATCCCCTCTCTCCTCCAGGACAGCAAGGCCCTTTGATTAATCCTGGTCATTGTGGAACACCTCTGCTGACAGCATCCCTCTCGGGCCATTCCTCTTTTGCTGATGGCCAGTCTTGTGCTACAACATTTTCCAGGTTGAATACGGCTCTGGCCACATGTCCAGATTCGCCAGGCACCTCACAGCCCCATCCCCACTGCCTTTGCTAAGCAAGCCACCCATGTTGGGAAGGCTAGGCCAGCTTCAGCCTAAACCTCTCGGCTTGCGAGCCATTGGGAGGCTTGGCAGAGCCCTGGAGAAGGGACCAAGAAGCCAAGGGAAACGCTGGCAAAGTGAACTCCATCCACAGGCTGGATGACGGAAAGAGCACGAGGCACACCCCCGCCCTCCCTGCCAGCAGCGTCTGCACTGAGCAAGCCAGTTCGCCTCTTTGCCTGTGGATTTTCTCTTGCTCAAGCCATTTTCTTCCAAATGTGCAGCCATTATTAAGAGTGTTAATTTCTCTTTAATGGAGCTCCTGGGTTCTTGTTTTTCCTATGGTGGTGAAAAACTATACTTTCACTCTCAGTGTCAAAGAAGCTTAAACAAAGCCGTTCTTGCATAATGCTTAAATTGGATTTGTAATAAAAGGAGCAGGGCTGACAAACAAGCCAAGCTGAAAGAGTAGATGTCATGAATAAGGGATTGAGGGAAACCCGCCCTTCGGACCTGAGATGTCTCCAGGGCTCTCTCTCAGCCTTTTGATTTCTCGCCCTCTCCCTCAATCTCTTCCTCCGTTTCCTCTTCATTCTGGGCCACCGGAAGGGTTCCCTAACGGCCTCAGTCCTGACAAGCCTTCGGGGATTATTGACTTTGGCCCTTTGCCCAACTGGTGGGAGAAAGTTGAAAGCCCCAGAGCAAGGTCATCCGAGTGTGTGTGTCCATAAAGTCAAGGTGGTGGCTGTGGCCGCCCACTTGAAGCCCCACTCCTGTTTTACACGCATTACAGCCGCAGCCACCATCCTGACATTTCTTACCCCACCCCCAAGAGAACCTGTCTGAGGGAACTTCTCAAAAATTGCAGCTGCTGCTTCTAGAAGCCAGGAGGGGGATGCCAAAGGCAGCCATGTCCCCCAAGGCCTCAGGGCCAAACAAAGCTGCCAAACGGGGTCCTGCCCGGAGCCCCTTACGGTGCCCGTGGGGCTTTTGATGTGACAGGAAGGAAAGCTAATTGAATGTGGAGGGAATTATCATATTATTTGCATTTAAATAGCTTAATTAAGTTTAATTATATTTAAATGAAAACAAATTTAGTTTTTTGTCCTGTCTCACCTAATCTTTTGGCATGTGGTTCCCGTTGTTAATCCCTGTCACCAATTTCCTGGTACTGCCACACTTTTAAGTGCAATCCTGTAGCAAAATCCTGCCCGCCCTCCGCCCCCACCCCCAGATCCTAATCCCTAAACTGCTGAATCCAGCACAGCTTCTGCTGTTCCTCCCAGACTCCATTTGTTTTCATCTTTCTTTGTTTCCCTGAAATAAAGCTTTGCTTCTGGACATTTGCCTGCTGCCGAAATCACGCTAATTTTGCCGCCAGTTAAGAGCATGGTTTAAATGGTAAAATGACATCCTTGGCCAACGTCCCCACTGGCAGCTTAGGCTTGGCCGTCTCCTTTGCCTTGAGGAATTCAGGAGCGCCTTCTTTGCCCGGAGTGGAGCAGAGCAGAAGAGCTTTGAGCAACTCAGGCAAAGTTCTGGTGAGACAGGAAGAGTTTTTGTGGCTTGTTCCTGGTGACGATGTGCTCATGTGTTATAAGTCAGTGACCAAAAGAGCGGGGTAGGGGAGATGGAGGAGGAAGAACTTTTTTTTGTCAGAAGCCGGGTTGCAGATGCCAACAGGAGGGCTGCCCAATTCTGCCTGTTCTAGCTCTGATCAAGGAGGCTGCCCTCTTCCTACCCCTTTAGCTGGGCACAAGCCTCCCTGGACTGCACGGAGTCCCACCTGAGCACACCTTACAGTGTTTCCTGGACTGCCCTCTTCAAGCAGTAGGTTATTGCCACGTGTGGCAAATGTCACTTCATTCTCTGCAAGGAGGCTGGGAATCTGCTCCCCTGAATCCGGTGACACTCGTATCTGGCCAGGCAGCCAGAGAAGCAGCTGCGTCAGCGGGTGCTCCTGCTGACTTCTGAGCAGGTGTAAAGGGAAGATTATCCCTTTATTAGGCGTTCTGCTTTCCTTCGTGAGTTCAAGGAGCATTTCTAGCACTCCTTCCTTCATTTCCCCCCAACCTGGTTATGGGTTAGTTGGGCTGGCAGCAAGTGACTGACCTAAAATCCCAGAGCGCTTCTGTGGCCGAGGGGGGATTAAAAATGGTTCCAGTCCAACACTTCAACTACTCCTCCACATTTCCCCTTGAAGGGCTTACGAGACAGAATACATTCCAAGGCTGTTTTCAATTTACCTCCTTCCTTATCAACTTAGCAAATCATTTGCTGTCACTTCTAGTGGCCTTCTTGATATAGGAGCCGCAAAAGTGCCAAACGTATACCCATGGCCTTGGTGAAAATGTTTGGATGGCTTCATTGGCCCCAACCCTCCGGTCTTTTGGGGACTGGAATAAAGAAGACAATATCTGTAGCTCAGGGTTGAACTGCTCTCTGAGCTTGGTTGTTTGCTTGTAGACCCAACTAGGCACATCGCCAACTAGGTAACATCTGCACTGATGATGGGTGCGTGAAATGTCTGCAAGCAAAAAGCAAGCCGAGACAGCGCCATAACTGGAATATGTTTGATGCAGCTCAAGCTGCTATCCTGCTTGTTCCACAAGCCTAGTGGATGGCACGTTTTCTTATTTCATTTATTTAAACCCGTCCCCTGCCACACAGCCCAGTGACTTTCAGCAGCTTGCAGGGCAGACAATACAATACCAGTTAAAACATCCACAGAGCAACCTAAAATCGGTCCATCATAAAACCCAGCAAAAACAGAGGACAAAGAAGGCCCAACCACAAAAGAGGCCTTTTCCTTCATATCTGTTATCCTTTTAGTGAGCTGCCGGTATACTGAATCGCTCCTCTTCCTTTATTTTGAAAACGTCCTTTGTGCTATTCTTAGTTTCCCTTAATATGAAGAATTCCAGCGTTACACAGTTCCGTCTCCCAGCTGCCAGTACTTTGCCTCCTGACTCTAGTGATAGGACGAGCAGCCAGGGCTCACTGAGGCCAGCTGATCTGCTTGTGCATTCCTCTACCCCCTAAAGGAGAAAGCGGAAGAGCCTTGCTTGACAGAATTTGTCCCTCTGCAGATGTGGAGAGAAAGCTTTGAAAGAGGTGCTTCACAATGTGCAGGAGCACAACAGAGCTCTTCTCTTCAGGTAGTTCAAACAGCTGCATCTTGCACAAGGCAGAAGCAACAGAATTCCTATCTGTTTCTGCGTGGACAGACATTTTCAAATACGTTGCGCTGCCCCAGTAATTAAAGTCCCCTTTATCATCTGCTACTGTGACATCTCCTTGGTTTCATCTAATACAATGTCATCTTCTCTTACAAGCAGTACAGGTGGCCCTCGCTTACTGACCACTCATTCAGCAACCGGTTACGACGGTGCTGAAAAAGAAGACTTATGACCAGTCCTCAAAGTTGTGGCCCTCACAGTACCCCTGGGGTCATGTGATCACGATTCGGGTGCTTTGCAACTGGCATGCATTTATGACAGTTGCAGTGTCCTGTGGTCATGCGGTCGCCATTTGTGACCTCCACAGCCAGCTTCCAACAAAGTCAATGGGGAAGCCAGCAGGAAGTCACGGGTCTTGGTCACATGATGTCATGCTTAACGATCCATGATGATTCACTTAATGACCACAGCTGGAACTCATGAACTGACATAAGTTGGGCACAGTCACATGACTTTTCTCTTTATGACAGTGACGGAGCTGCCGGTCCCAATTGCAGTTGGTAAGTGAGGACCACCTGTAGTGTTGCCACTTGCTGCTCCACCCTTGTACTTATTGTTCAAGCAGTGCTACAAGCATATGCCAAGTTGTTTCCTGGTAGGAACATAAATATGCAATAAGTACTGCAGGTCACAATTGTAGAGTCATGTCTGCTCATCTATTTCTGAAGACACCACCGACGGAAAAGCAGTTGAGACCACCCAGAGTCGCTCGGCAGTGAGATGGGCGGTGACAAATTTGAAATATAAATAAATACATACATACATTTGTTTCTTCTTCATCATCCCTTCTCAGACTCTCAGGTTAGTCACATACACATCCATGACTCCAGTTTTCCTTTTACTCTACCCCTTTCACTTTCTATTTGATCTTCCTTTTGCCTTGTACCCCTGTCCTTCCATGAACCCTCTTTTACATGTACCAGCCATTACTGCTTCACAGTGATAGGTCCCCTTTCCTGCTACCTTGGCTATTTTGTCTTTGAGGTTGTGAGGTCTTGATTTTACTCATACAGAGATGTGGCCTCCCTCTTGCTTAAATACCTGAATGTGGGAAGTGGCAGAGAATGGATCTTGCCTTTGCAAGTCCCTTTGCAGCTATGAAAGAATTGGCCCTAGACTGCAAGATGGAGAAAAGGCAGGATATAAATCTAAAAATAATTTGAATAAATGTTTGGCATTCCACTATGTAACCAGAAGGACCTCAACCTTCTTGGAGCTACTCACTCTTGGATGCTCAGAGCTGAGGAGAAGCAGAGAGCGCTAAACAGGGAAGCTGGGATGGAACTTGGCCATAAAAAGGAGAGGTGGAGTTAAGTGTGACATTTTGGGAGAGATTTATCTCTGTGTTATTGAGCTTTCTGAGTATTTTTCTGAGAGTTTTTCTGGCTTGGACTGGCTACTGGACTTTCTGTTTCCTAGGAACCAGGGGGTGGAGTCAGAGAGCCCTTGAGAGGGAGGAGGGGCTCAAATTTAAAGGGAGAAGAAGGAGGAGAAGGAGACAAAATTATGCATGGCATGGATAAAGTGGACAAGGAGAAGCTATTTTTCCCTTCCTGGAAGAATCAGGTTAGGATCAATAGCACCATTTAGTTTGGACTGAACTGATCCAGAGCCTAGTAGCTGAAAGATGGATTCCCTCTTCTTCCTCCTTCCCTCCCAGACTGTCTGGTTAAATAAAGAGTACCAAAAGTAATTTATGTTCAACATAAAAGGTGTAAGAAAATACATTGCACTGCAAAGTGAGATTGGGAGGAGAAGAGGGACAGTGCCTGGCAGAGCAGACCTCAGGGGGAGGCAGAATACTTCCACGAGTGGAAGAGAGCAAAACACACTTGCCTGGGACTGCCTCGATCCTGGCAGGGCAGGGGGCAGTGGCAAGTAGAAGAGGCCAGTTTTCTGTGACTCCAGGGCTTCCAGCTATGCCAGCGACTAGAGTGACAGTCCAAACAATTTATAGGGCATCAACTTGAGGAGGGCTGGAATAGACTTCCAAGAACACGTCCTAAAGGGTCTGATCCCAGGCAGTGGCACAGATGGACTGGCCTCCCAGATCTTTGGGGTCAGTAGGTATACTGGAATATTGAAAGCATGTTATGGGCACTCTCACAAAATGGCTGCCACACTGAATGTGGGCAACTTCAAAATGCCCACTTCTCAAAAGGCAAATAAAGCCTTTGGCTGCAGTTCCCCTTTTATTTTTTAAGAATGCTGCTGTAGAATTAAGTGGGGGCCAGAGTGTTCTTATGATGGTGCAGCATGCAAGTTTCCCATTTAAAAAAAAATAAGAATCTAAAAAAAGGGAACGTTAGGTAGAGCAGGGAGCACCAACTTGTGGTCCAGCAGGCTCCTTGCTTGTCTGCTCCCTTGACCCACATTCTCTTCCTCCCCATATCACTGAATATAACCCATCTGGCCTTTAGGTTTGCAACAAGGCATCCTCTGTCTTTTGACACTGTTGTGACATTCATCTGAACAATTTGGAAATCTTAGCCAGAATCAAGGGTTTGATATCTATGGTGCTGAACGGAACAGGGTGAATGGATTAGCCCCTTCATTTGTTTGTATGTGGGATCCTGCATCGTTTGAATGAGGCCACTTCTACACACTGTGTTTCCCATAAAGGGACGGAACCTCAAATGACCAAGGAACGCCAACCATGAGGAAGAAATACAGAGGCTAGAAGTGCTGGATGAACCCTGGCATGACTAGGAATGGGGAAAAAATCCACCCTGTTTTTCTACCACAATGGGATATGCAAAGTGTGCCAAAATAGACTCTCTAGACTCTTAGTATTTCTGCTGCAATACTAAGCACATTTGCTTGTGTCTGACTTTCTCTAGTTGGAAAGTTATATACAAAATCTCTCTGGGTAGAAGTGGGTTTCGAACAGACATATTTGCTCTATTAATGGCAATGATTCAGCTGATTCAGATTTACACTGATCTGCTCCTCCTGGAGTGCTGGGGCATCTCCCAGAAGGCAGGGCTAACTCACAGTTAACCTCATGTGGCCACATGCTTGGGCAGGGCTACAGGCGGAAGCTTCAAGGGCTGAACAGCTGAATGGCCTTTTGGAAATGCAGCTCACCTCAAACTTCTGCCTGAACTCTTCATTGCCTTCTTCACCTTCAGGGGGGACAGGAACATTGAAGTACTCTCCCTCTTCCTGGCTTAGGAGTTTAAACCTAGAGAGAGGAAAACGGGGTGATCAAAACAGTCCGAAGCTGGGGCTGCAGCCAACAGCCTGAGAATCCTGCACCAAGTATGTTATATTCTTTGTTTTAATTAGCTTTGCCCACTTTTAAAGAATGATCCAAGCAGAGCATCAAAAGGTAACAGGGATCAACACTCAACTCCCCCAAGAACAGAAGTGGATGAGAACAGAATCCTGAGCGAAGGCAATGGGGTGTTGGTGATATTTCTGAACCCTTTCCCATGTCAAAAAATTCTTGAAAGAAGCAAACAAAACCCAGAGAGACAGAAAGTGTCAAATGCTTTGTGCAAGTTTTGATTTGCAGGATATTTTTAAAACTCAGGCAATTATTTCAGAATAGTACCTCCTGCCTACTGCACATTCAGCCTGGTCAGGATTGGGCAGCCATGCCTGCAGAGAAGGCTTGCATGGCTCCAGACAAAGAGATTAAAAGGAGGAAGAAACATATCCTGCCTGAGGATGGAGAATGAGCAGACAAGATGGGATTTGCATCATGCTGAGGTCTCTTCATCTTTTCCGCCCCTTTTCTCCACGTACTGTACGTACCACAGCTCTTTAAGAGATGAAAAATGAACAGGCACTTTCCTCCTCGCAGAGTTTATTTAAGCCAAGTACTGTGACAAGGAAAATTACTTAGATCTTCACGTACTGGTTTTTAAAAATGCAGCATGTGGTTGTTTACCATATATTTTACATGCTTTCTAATGTGCTCAGCTGGTGAAGCCAACTGGAGGCAAGTCCAGAGGTGGCTAGGAAAGCCAAAATGAAGCTTGCAATGCTGGAGGAGGACCTGGCTGGCAGCCAATTCACAGAAGGGGCACATTTGTCTCCAGTGGTCTCGAACCTCTGAAGGCCACTCCTGATGCCCCTGGGCTGCCTGAGCCCTTGCTGAGTGACGGCGCCTTGAAAGAGACTGGGCTGCACCCGAGATAACAAGAGGCTTCCCGTCCAAGTATCTCACGCCGAGTGATGGCCACTGCCTTCTCCTCCAGTGCTTTGGCTGGGTCCACACATCATGCTTAATCAGCTAGTGGCTGGTTATGCCCAACAACATGCCCAAATCTGGCTAGTTTTCACCCAGATTTGCTTCAGGGCCGGATTCAGACATGGTGAAGCCTGAAGTTACGGGGAGCCATAAAATCTCTTTCTGGCAAAGTCTTGCAGAGAATAAGGCCGTGTCACAACTGAACTTGGCAAGAATGCCACCCAAATCTGTAACAAACCCTTGCTGGGGTGGGGAGAAGGTGTGACTGCATGCAGAAACAAGGCGTATCTTAATCAGTTAACAAGGGTCATGTGAGCTATACAGGAGGGCTTAATTTATGGAGACTTTCATAAATGAAATTAGAACTGTAACAAATGAAAATAATTCTGAAATGTTGAGAGGTGCCTTCAGTCTGTGGCTTGCTTAGCTTATGCCTAAACTCTCTCTGGTTTACTTTTTTTGTGGCTTATCACGTGGTATGTGAACACAGACCTTTATTTGGATTTTGGTGCCATGATGTAACCTCAGAAAGTAGCTTCATTCAGGTTGTTGTTGTTTTTTTACAGTCTCTCCCACTAACTGCCGACATTGGAGGGCTTTGGCAAATACGTGGAAAGAAGACAGCCAAAAACACAACTCTGCCCCTGGATACCAGCTACCGTTTCCCATTAGCTTCATTAAACCTTCATTCACTAGTACTTCAGCAAGGAAAAGAAATGCTAGAATATTCTGCTTCTTCAAAATGACCAAGTCAGTCATTTACAACACCAAAGGAATATACTGTATGCGGTTTATTTGGGGAGGAGGTCGCAGGCGACACCCTCCCCAGTCAGGGAAGTGCCCGCTCTCGCCCAGGCAGCCAGGAAGACAAGGAGGGCGCAAAACCACCGTCCTGGAGGCAGCTTCGGCGTCTGCCACCCCTTGCAGCTGTGCAAGTCCTCGAGTGGGCAGCCCTACCTCAGCGGCAAAAATCTGGGCGGGAGCAGAAAGACACAGAAATACACGCTCCAGCATGAATTGTCTTTAATATATACATTCTTGCAAGCAACCGATCCCAATGTCTTTTTGTGTGCATTTTTGCAATATACACATTTCTGTACATTTTTCATTAATATATGTCATTTTGTCTATATGTGTATACACACACACACACCACATAGTATATGCTGTATATATATTATGCAACATATATACTGCAAACCACATCACATCTGGAAAACTGAGGTTTACATTAAAAATATGCAAAATGAATAACTTCACATAAAAAATATAAACAGAACAAAATTTTCCCCCACTTGCATGGGAATCAACATGAAAACTGCATTGCTTAATGAAAAGAAATAAGCAAGTCTACATTATTTATCCGCCATTGGAAACCCTCAGATGCATGAATCCATTTTCTGTTAAATGGTCCTTCACTAATGACAGCCAAGCCACATAACGTGTTTTTCAAGAACTGACCTGGTCAGGTAGCATTACTTTGCTCCCCCAGTTTAAAAAATCAATTCTCAACTTCAGTTGAATGGGTAGTAAAACACTCCTGCCCACAAAGAAAGGAAAAGGAGAGCCGGCCACTTCTTAGATCTGTTGCTGTACTTATGCGCCTATCATTGTTACGGTTCGCACAGCTCTCTAGAAGCAAGAACTAAAGAAAGAAAAACGAAATGCCTTTTCTGGAGGACAGAGATGAAGAAAAAGCAAGGAGACCCTATTCAGCTCAGAGCTGGCTGACTCGTGGTACTTCCCGGCTGACCACCGGGCTCACTCCAGAGAGCATCTCCCTGGAGGAAAGTCGCCTCACCAAGGAAACGCTTTCCTCGCACTCAGACTGCCCAGGGGCTGAGGGAGCTGGTTTATCGGGAACGGCTGCTGGCGGTCCCAAGGCTCCCTGGCATGCCGAGGCCGGACTGAGCATCTGGTTTCTCTTTGGCACAATCCATCCGGGATGAGAGAATCCGTGGAGGGCAGCTATGAAACCGCAGAAGCGGGGTTATGGGCTTCCCACCACATGTTCTGGTTTTGCCCAACCCACCCAAAGACTGGAGGCCTTACAGGCAATGATTCCAGGACATAACTCTTTTAAAATTATCTTTTAAAACTGTATTTAATTTTATTTTCAGTACAGTGAAGATAATATAAAACCAGAATACATATGTCCTTATTTAATTAAATCATTTAAGAACCAGGAAGAGGATCATAAACAATTATTTTCTGTTGTCCACGATTCATTAATTTAAGCCAGACAGGATAAAAACAATCCCGCGTATTATCATTTTTTGTTCAACTTTTGCTGCACAGTGGTTTTCCAATATATCTGCCACCCTATGAAAACAGTCAAATCCTTTCTTGTTCCTCAGATTTATCTGTAATTGTTCTTATGCTTTAGGAATATTCCCAACATGTAAATCTTTTAAATAATAAGGTATTTCATTTCCCAACCCTCAGACTGTTAGATTTTATTTTCATCATTAAAAGAATGATGAAAGGGGTGATGGATGTAGTTATTTTAGGGGCCCCCTTTTCCAGACTTTGAACATGTTCAGAAGGCAGCGCCATCTGCAGGCGGGAGCAGAAACAAGCAAGAGAGCAGTCGCAGCGGCGCAGCCGAAGCCCCGCCCCTCTGCCCGTTGCAGGATGCTGACGATGCGCCAAAGGGGCAAGACTTGGGTGGCACCGATGCGAAAGGCACCTTATAATTTGTTCACATTTTTAGCAAGATCCTCTAGATAATAAAAAAATGTTCACAAATCTTAATCCTGGATGATTTGCTTAATATGTTTCGTATTGTCACAGGGATGTTTATACACACAATCCCTAAGGTAGAGAAATGAATGCATAAACCTGCTAATCTACCAAAATCTGTCCAAATATTCATAATTATGCCTAAGGGCATAATGGAGAATGCCTTAAGGGGATCCACTGATCCTTAAGATCAGTGCCATATCTTCAGCAAAGCGATTTATTTCATAAAGGGTATGTATAATAGTTTCCAACCCTCATACAGTATATCCAAGCATTCTAGGGTAAAAAACAGAAATGGCCAATAGAGGTGATCAAATGTCTTTGTTGCAACTAGTGAAAACATTGACAACTGCTTACCCTGGTTGTTAGCTAGATATACCGAGTTAAACATTTTCCATATTGGATGGGCAATTAATCTACTTTTAATAAATCCTGCTTGATCTTCATGAACATCTTTTTTATTCTTTATTTTCTCCGTATTGTGGTATTGCTGTTATATTTTTTATTTTGTGTATCAGATCAGTTTTAAATTGTTTTTTCTATGTAAGCTGCCAAACTTGTTTTGAGAGTTGTTTCCAGCACAGAAATATGTTTTATAAATAAATAAACAATATTTAAGTAAAAGGTTAGCTATCCTATTCTCTAATATATTTGTGAAAATTTTTGCATCTTGGTTAATTAATGCTCTGTATGAGCTCATGAAATCTAAAATTTTATTAGGTTTGGGAAAAAACAATTAGGACTTTTTCCATGAATCTGGAATTTCTTTACCATTTATAATACTATTAAACAGGGTAGTGAAATTAATCAAAACAACATCTTCTAAATAATCCTGTAAATCAATCTACTTCAGGTACTTTCCCTGTTTCCAGCAAATATTTTTAAATTATTATTAAAAAATCAAGAAAAAAGGAAAACAAATAATACTGATACAAATACACATTTAAAAGAACATACAGAATATAGTAAGGAAGGAAAACATTAATATAATTAATATATGAATACGAGTGTTTAGCCAACAAATCACAAATAGCCAGCAGATCAAATGTATCATATGACTAATATGTTCTAATACACCATTAACAACTTAGTGTACAGTAAGAGATTTCATATCCAATTTCTAGTCAAGAAATGTCTCTGCTGAGTGGTAAAATATTTGATTAACACTACTGAAATCAATAAGAGGAAAAAGAAAAGCTATGAACAATAAACAATACATCAAAAGAATATTGTAAATACTATAATGTGTAGACTTTATGTCAGATTAAAATATAAACCCTAGAACCCAAATTTGGGATGTGGCACAATTCCATGTATAGAATGGTAGTCCAGAAATGGTTTCCTAATGAAATAGGCTTAATCAGAATTTCTGAAATTCAGTATACTTTATGGTATAGTGCAGAAATACCACCTGGTCCTGGAGTTTTATTCATTTTTAACTTTTAAATTGCTTCTTTGGTTTTGCCTTCTGTTGTAGGTCAAGTAAAATCCTCTTTTTGTTGGTCAGCAATTGTTTTAGGTAATGTTCCATCCAAATATTCTTCAATTTTTGCTGGATCAGATTGCTGTCTGCTGTTTAATTTTGAAAAATAGTTGATGAATTGCTGGGTAATGTCTTTTGTTGTAGAGACATGTTTAGTTCCAAGCCAGAGAGACGTTATCATTCTTTTATTCTGTTCGTTCTGTAATTGATAAACTAACAGATTGTCTGGTTTATTACCTTTTCAAGGTACTTCTCTCCGGTAAGCGTCAGGGCCAGCTCAGACTCTGACCAGGAGGCCGACCATGAGCAGCCAGTTCCAGAGTTGCCGAACCGCTGCCTGAGCAGTTACAGGTCGAGGAGGCCGCCAGGAGACCCAGTGGCCGCTGGTCTCTGAAGACGGGGAGCTGCCACCCCCTCCCAGGGCTGTTCATTGACCCAGACTCCGTGTGCCTTGACCCCCGACATGAAGCCTTGTGACTTTGTCTCTGCACCTGGGCCAGCTGACGAGCTTTCTACCACCTTTGGGCCCTTGGACTCGCTTGACCACTCTTGTGCCTGCTGTTCTGGATTTGAGACTCTCTCAAGGCAAGCTTGCTGGTCTTCGGGGGACTTGTTTTCTCTAGTGCGTGTGTGGGTGTGTTTGCACTCATATTTCCTTTGCCGCTTGTGTATTTGCTTCACAAACTGCTCAGTAAAGCTTGCAATCACCCCTCTGTGTGTTTGTGGGCGTGTGGCCTGAAACAGGACATAAGATTCAACTTTTTATAAGTTTCACTTCCTTCCAGTGAATCAAATTGATTCTGGTTTCAGCTTCTTAACAGCCATTTTAATTTCCTTTTCTGTAATTAGTTTATTAAGAATATTGTTACATTCTAGGACTTCCGGGTGAGGAAAAATGGTGAACTAGATGGCTCTGAAAGAGGGGAGACACCATTGTGGCGATGACCATAGACCAGCAATAAGCTTGGTCCAGCGGAACCTCTCCGGATAAGGAGAGGATGAGAGATTGCCCACTTGCGCTCCGGACAGTGGCTGCTTGTGAGGAGACCGCAGGATGGTGATCATCCTGTGGGTCTGAGCACCAGGAGATAAGGGAAGCCATCAAGGTCTCAACCATGGCGGAGCCTTTAAGGACACTGGGTTTGACCACTCACTTTCGAATCACCTTTGGATTTACAATCATTTTACATTTAAAAGAGGTCTTCCAAACAACAAGTTTGAAAAACTACCTAGTGAGTAAAACTTCATGCCAAAAGAGAAGAAAAGCTAACTAGCAGTTTAAAGAATTTAAAGAATATAAAACAAATGCCAAAAAGCTAAATAAGAATTTAATCTAAGAAAGTTATAGATGGATTAAGGAACAAGACAAATTTGGAATATTAGGACTTTTGCTAAGATTTTTGAAAAACTGAGTAAACAAAACAACATTTCAGTGGGAACACCAATTGTTTAGTCTATCAGGAGAAAGTTCATTGGCTGAAAGTTGAAAACAAGCAACAAAGAAACCTGAGACTTCGTGAATATAGAAATGAGCCATTTCCGGGGGATTATAAGACAGATGACAGAGTGGAAATACAAATGATAAATCAAGAGATGAAAAAGGACTGGGCAAGGACTTATTTTTGGATTTATAAAAAGAGGGTTTATAAAACCTTGAAGAAATCTTTGAGATGGGAGAAAGGAAGTCTGAACAGAGATTCAATCCTATGACAGCAACTTGATGAATTAAAGATTGTCAGAAGCAAAAGAAAAGAATATAAAGTTGACTTGTTTGCTCAGGGCCAGAATAAGAAATATTTTTATAAATTATGTACTTTTGGCCGACATTTGGACAGAAATGACAATTTTTGAATTTGTGAATGGATGGCGGAGGCCTATGGGAAGAAGTGAACCATATGTGTAATTTTATAGGGTGTTAGGAACTATTAATTTGCCTGTACTTGTTGCAAGGAAGATTGGGAGTTGCTTCTTTAAATATTCTTTTTTCTCTATCTCTTTTCATGTTTTTTCTTTTCTATTTTGCACTTCGTATTTCTTTTTTTCTGATTTCAGTTTGTATTATCTTTTAGTATTATAAAACTAGCATTTTAAATAGTATTTAAAAATACTGTTACATTCTTCTGAAAGCTTTTTTATATTTTACCTAAATAATTCTTAAATAAATTATTTAAATTTTTAAATAATTATTCTTTTGGACTAGTCTTCCCATTAGAAGATCTGATAGTTATTACTTTTAGTAATTCTTTTTCTTTTTACTTGTTCACGGGAAAATGATTCCTCCTTTCCCTTTCAGAACATCGGAACATTATTTGCTTAAACTCTCTCTCTATAATGGCATTTCCAGACCCTAATGAGTTTATCTTTTGCAATATAGATTGTGTAAATTCCATTTGATTAGAGTTTGGGCAATATAATGACGCTATAATTGCATTTCCTTGTAATTTCCCTTTTATGAACACAAATCTACTCTTGTTGTCTCTAATTAAACTGACAACCTACAGCCCAGGGAGTTTGCAATCCAAACTGCTACTCCTCTGGCCTTAGAAGTACCATTACTCACAAAAGCATTCTCCATGGGTACTTTTACCTCTTCTGCTGAATTTCCTGTAGCAATAAAATATCTGGCTTGCTTTCCTTTAAGGCTTTATTAATTATTTTGTGCTCAGTTTGGGTGCAATACCATCAAAGTTCCATGAAACAATATTAACAATTTTTCAAAAAAGGGAGTATGTATATCCCAAAGAGTACACTTGAAAAAACACAGTACAGTAATTTGCATAATATTCATCTGTATCTCTCTTTTTTATAACTTTTTCTTGCTTCCGACCCCACTACATCATGCCCACTACCTCCAAAAATGACAAAACAATCCCCTGTTCTGGGATTCCAAGTAGGATGAAGATAGGCTTCCATTGCTCCCCTCTAATCTCATAAATATATCTGAGAGATAAAGTATTGAAAAATAAAAAGGAGACAAGGAGAAACTTTTCTTTCTCTTATTCCTCCTCTTGTTTACTAAATCATGTGTTAAATATTATGTATAAACCAACACTTGCATATGTTATTCTTCAACAGGAGTATCTCCTAAGTATTTATTCCTTTTTGTTGGAATTCTTTTCTTCTTCCACTCCTGAGCTGATCCTCCTCCTCCTCTCTAGTATTCATCTCTTAACCATTCTCTCTTGTCATGCTTGGTTTGTTAGTTCAAGATATGCTTGCTTCATATTTTTCAATGTAGATGTAATTTTCTTCCCATTTAAACTGAAAATCAATCCAGAGAGGAATGTCCAGCAATAGGTTATCCCAGGTTTTCTAAGGTATTCATTCAAGGTTTTAAATTAACTTCTTTTCTGAAGAAGATATTTCTTGATGTATTTGGACTTTGTCTTCATTGCAGTCTATCCTTCCATTTTCCTAGCCTTCTGCATAATAGCTTTTTAAAAAACATAATGTGAGAACTTAATATCACTCTGTTTTTTATTACCCAGGAATTTCTAGTACCTGGCTATCCTATTTGGAACACATTTTCTGTATCCTGAGGATTCTGGAAATAAATTATTGAGGCAATTTACTCCAACAGATTATTTATCCCATTCTTTATGCAATTCTTTCATATGTTAACCCTAATGTTGCAACAAGCAAATGTCACCTCCCAAACATAACACTCTTTCATATAAGCCTTGAAACCCTCTTTTTTGTTGCCTTAATTGTATTTGAATTCCTTTCAGTAAATTCAAATGCTTTATTTGCAGTATCAGAAACAAAAGATAGCTTAGAAATTTCTTCTTGTAATTATTTAATTACTTCTGTCCATTAATTATATTATTTTCAACTCAGCAAGAATTTTAGTGAAGAGGAACAATTTAATTACCTTCCTTATGATGTGAAACTTTCATTGCCATTACTGATTGTTCCTCCTCCTCAGAGCTCTGTCAAGAAAGATCTTTACCTTCTGCTTTCTTCTTAGAAAAATAGTACTGTAGATTTTTTTTCCTTTATTGACTTTTATTCTTTGGGACATCCTTGAACATTGAGCTTTATCAGGAGAGGAGTAATATGTTTCTTATTCCTCCATAATTAAAACTGAGGAGAAGCAAGGCAGATCACAGACACATTTATCCAGCTTAGCATAAAGGGTGAGTTGGTGGAGCTGATCAAGCATAGATCAATTCTGTTCAATATGTGTAGTTGGATCTTCAGACTAAATGAACAAATCATCCACATAAACTATCACATATCCTGACCTAAAAGATTTATAAGTCTTACACAGATGTACAGATTAAAAGATAAACCAATAGTATTGCCATGTATTCAAATTTCCAGAAGTGTCAAAGAGATATTTATAGCTCTTCTTCATCCAAGTTAGATTATAGTCTTCCCTGAAATTGATAAAAGCATATGCCTTCTGTAGCTGTCCTAAGAATTTAAAGGAGCGAGAACAGTGATTCCTAACGGTTACAGAGTTGTAGAGGAGCATGGAGATGGACTTGAAGAAGGTATTCAGCAGCGTTCACAAAAACCAGCTCAGGCATGGAAGGGAAGAGTGAGTGAGAAAGAAACTTAAGACTGCTTTGCCTTGATACTCTTTGGCATGAGAGGAGGGGGAGAGAATCTCTGTCAGGCTTTCAAGATTCTGTCTTTATACACTGCAGCAACAGGGTTTCAGTACTCCTCGTTTAGTCCGTTTCCTTGAAGAGCTGACAGGAGCCTAAAATTGTGAATAACTTGAAAAGTTTTTTATTTTTTGTTTACAAAAAAGGTTGCGACAGAAGCTGATGAAGAATAATTCACTTTTGCAATTAAAAAAAAATCATTTCAGAAATACTGATTTCACCAAAATGGGGTATTGGCGTTTATAGGGATGAGCTGTTACTGTGACTTCAGCATCCTTGGCCAAACTTTGGCAATTTGCAGTCTCTTGAGAAGTAAAATAATCAGTAATTTTTAATTGTCTCAGTTGTAAGTTACTTAGCCCAACTTCCTGTGTTAGAGGTTGCAAACCAAACTGTGCATAGCCTCAACAAGTGAGAACCACTATATATAGTAACTTGTAACTCTATCTCTTCATTTATTTTAACATGTACCTGCAAAACAACCATTAATAAAAGGTTTTATAGACTTTAATCAGTATTTCCTGCTGGTAACTTAATATTTGTTGTAGTAATAACATTATCTTCTAAGGTCAAGGTTAGGACGACTCCCTTTGCTTTCTTTTTACTAAAATAACCGTTAATCGCTTCTTTTGATGTAAAATTGGCCAGAAGTATAAAAAGTAAAGTATTTTCCAGAGGAGCTTTTAGGAGGCTCAGCTTCACACATTGCCACCTTAACTGGAAGTCTCCAAAATTAATGGAAGACAAGGATTAATGAAGGTTCATGACCCACATCCAGGGGAAAGTTTGACCAAGGATTCTGAAGCCACAGCAACATCTCATGGTCCTTAGGTCCTCGTCTCTTACTCCAGCAAAAAATTAGTGAAACTACTGTGAATCTTGCTGAAGAGCTTGCTATTGGTGACAATCGAGACTAAGTGAACTCAGCCACAGACTCACCCTAAGAAATGATGACATCTACAGTTTGGACAAAGGATGATACAATGAGAACTAATAAAAGGAACTTATCTGTTGATGATGCATGGTCGCCAACTAGACTTAGAATGATGGCTTTACAGCAGACAACCTTCTACCTAATGTTGGATACTTTGAAGCAATTGCAGGAATCAATTGATAAATTAAGTATGAAATGGGATGCAGAACTTCCTATAATTAAAAACTTTTTAACTGAGTGTAAGGACCTTCTATTTACTCTCTCTAAATTAGTCCAACAAATAGTGAAAGTGGAGAAATGTGGCACAGTTAAAGGGCCAGAGCAAAGAAATAACTTTTTACAATGTCCAAAGCTAACAAGTAAACCACGGAGTTCTAGGAAAGAAAATTCAAACTCAAATAATTATGATACAAAGAAATTATCTAAAAAGTTTAAATCAAAACAAGGACACCTGAAGAAGAAAAAGTAAAAATATAAAGAATTATAAAGCACGTAAACTGGCTGGGAAGCTAAAATTTAACAGACTGTTTAATATTATGGATGCATAACAACAAAAAGGAAAAGAAAGAAAGATACTATAAGAAGTTAAGTAAGAAATCAAAGAGAGCTTCAAACATACATCATAAAAATAATAACAGTATAAGCTCTGACTTAATGACTATTGGACTTGGTGAGAAGAAGAGAAAATCAACTGCTTGTCAAACTCAAATAATGTTGATGCAAAACAATCTTTATGCCCTTAGTGACAGAAGATCCAACTATGGTTAACCCCAAATCCAGTAAATGTAAGAACGTCATGACTATGTTGTTTAATATACCCTGGAATCCTAAACCTGTGCCTAATGTATTGGTCTTCATAAATTATTCAAAACCTAAAGGAATGTTTTCTCAAAAGGAATGGAAATTGCATTTTGTTCAATTGATCCAACATTTAATTCCACCAGTCACTATAAATTTGATTAGTAAAACTGAGTAGCTATTTTTTAATTATTTAAAGCATGAGCAATTGTTACATTCAAAACAACAGAAACAGCAGGTAGTGTATTCAATTTCAAGGATTCTACTTATAAAAATCTATCATAGTATCTTGTTTTTACAAAATACAGCCAGTTGTACACCAGAAATTAAAGACCAGCTAGTCAAACCACCAGGGAAAATAATTAACCAAGCAAAAAAACGTAATAATGTAATGTTTGCCCCTGACATGGAAGCAAATGGCACAAAAGAGAAACATTGCAGAATAAACCTATTATTGAGTCTGGTTCAAACTGGCAACAAATGAGGAATTTGGAGGCCAATGAATTAGGTAGTAACCCAAACGATCCAGTGGTCTTTACAAGGGACCCCAAGCCCACCCAAAACTCACCGATGAGTAATTCTAGAAGCAGGAATCGCTGTGCTATTTTTGACAAGGAAGGATTACTAAGTCGCTTTGATGTTGGAGGTTGACTACTTTCATAATGCAACCCTAAGCACTCCATTCTGAAAAGAATTTCCTAGAATATTGCTTTTTGGTTTCATAAGTGTAATGATATTTCTTTTACTCAGTATGTAAGTAATTTTGATATTATACTATTACAGGAAACCTGGGTGCATAATCATTTTTATCTTCAGGGCTTTACTCCATTTATTTTAAAGCCTTCTAGAACCTCCAAGAAAGGGCAAGACAGCGCGGGCTTAGCAGTCCTTGTCTCAGGTGCTTTAAAGGTGGAGACAACCTTAGTAGGACAATACGAACAATATGCTATTACAATCCAATTAAAATTAAAGCATTTTGATTTGATAATTATAACTATTTATCTTCCATCAGTTGAAAGTTGAAACACAATTCCAAATTAAACATATTTGGACAGAATTGGAAATATATATATATATATTTATATATATATATTTATATATATATTCTGCCTTTAAAATTCCCCCGTATACATTTTGTGATTCTGGGTGATTTAAATGTCAGAATTGCCCCTAATAATGGAGCATTGGTAGTCAAGTTCCCTTATTTATCTACCAAACCTTTGGCAAGTCGATTGTATGACAGACAATCTAAAGATCAGAACATCAACTATGAGGGTTCTTGTTTAGCCAGTCTTTGTAGTAAGTTAAATTTAATAATATTAAATGGTACAATGGCACATGATCATCCTGGTGAATTCATGTTTACTTGTGGGTGAGTAGCAAGCCGGGTAGATTATTGTTTAACATTGACCAATTTATTTCCCTTGGTCAGATTATTTAATGACGGCTTCAGATCAGATAGTGATCATCAACCTATAGTTTTAAGTTTGTTAAATGATAAAGATGTTCATCTGACTCAATATTATTCCACAGATGTTCTTCAGGAAGGCACATTAAATTGCAGTATTTCTTGGGCAGAACATTTAAATAATTATTTAGCTATAGTTTTAAACTCTACTCAAGCTTTAGATTTTAGATCATGTATAATAAAAGATGGGAGTTCTACAGAAAAAGTAATGTCTTTTAATATTCTAACAAAATCTAATCAGTAAAACTCTAGTATCTGGAGCATCCACTGAATCAAATCAAAGAGATACTCAACTGAGTATTACTTCCAGTTGGTTTGATGTGGACTGTGTCACAGCTAAGAAAAAATTAAGAGCTCTATATTTAGCATACAGAAAGTCTAATTTACAACAGCCTTCTTTAAGATATTATGAGTTGAAGAAAAATTGTAAGATACTAATACATCAGAAGAAACAGAAAGCAAAAAGAGATTCCTGTTCATTATTAATAAATGCTTCTCTGTGTAAAGAATCCAAAACATTTTGGAAATTAATTCCCAGGGCTTTCACTGCTCCCTCAATCCTAGATTGCTCTATACCATCCCATGGGAAAAATATTTTGAATCAATGTTTATGGAGCAGGGGCAGCCTGTTGCAAATATAGCAATATAGATAGATTAAAGTTACTTACCCTTCCACAGTGGGAACCAGTGCTAGAGGAAGGATTGTTGACCTCATATCAAAAGTAAAATGTAGATTTCAAAAAATTCCCATCTCTCAAAGATTTTGTCCCTGTAATGGTACTGACCCTGAACAGTGGATCATATTTTATTGTATTGTGAAGTTTATAAGAGTCTTCGGAAAGTTATCTGGCCTATTTTAAAATCCAAACCAGGAAGAGATACTTCTGAGTATGTGAAATTTTTTTCTTGCAGATGAAAATGTGGCAACAGACAGATTTTTAACTATGACAATAAAAACAAGGTTTTTAGTAACAATTCAATGAGTTGGAGTTTTAAGTGTACTAAGTAATATTCATTAAATATTTTATTTATGAAACTATTTTATCTAATGCCAAGGTTAGATTATATTTGTAACTTGCTTTTGGGCCTTTTGGCCATAAATAAAGCTGAAACTGATTTATAGGGATGAGCACTCCCAGAACCAGCTTGAGTATAATCACAGAATCTGTTGGGGGCAGGCAAATTCATACCTTTTCTTTCCCTCAGACATCAGCATAATCAGAATATTTAGCTGGTAAAACAGGGAAAATATCCTGCTGAAAGTGGGTTTCAGGCTTTCCAAGTGGTGAATCTTGAAGTCCACTGTATAATATACTGTACTTTCTTGGTCCCAGTAAATATGTAGACTGTGAATCTGAAGCCAAGCTAGTTCCAGTACTATTAATACTAACAATACTAACAACCTGGCCTCGTTTAAGTGAGCTTTGAAGACCTGGCTCTTCTTTTTTTGTTGGTTATGATTTTTTAAAACTGTTTTTAATATTGTATGCCATCCAGAGTCATTATGGAATCAGGCAGCTTTAGACATTTTATAAATAAGTAAATTGTAATTTTTTTAAAAAAATTAAAATTTTAAATAAAAAGTAAATTAAAATAAGTAAATTAATAAATAAATTGAGGGGAAGCTAAATAAAGCTACAAAAATTGTCATTGGTCACAAAAGGCAAGGCAAAGAAGGCTGAGTGTTAGTGCAAGAATCTGCCATCAGTCGTTTCACCCTTGCTGGGGGTTCTACAGGGTGAGTCAGCAAGGTGCATTTGTGTACAATTGCAAAGTTTACGAAACTGCCTGGGATACCAGAATATGTTAGGACTTGAAGATTTATTGCACAGACAGTTTGAGCTCAAGAGACTCAAAAGTTGGTACTGAACAGCCTGGCATGCTTCGGTTATCAGCTTGCAAATTGTTATCTTCTTTTTCCAAGGTATGGCACTTAGCCACTGCCTCATATCAGGGGAACTTAGCATGGCGATCTTGTGCAAAATGGCCTGAATATCCACAATATACATACAGTCTATGTGAGAATTGGCATTGCTGCTCTGCAGCTGACAATAAAGACCTGCTGATGGGTCTGACATCTGAAGAGTCAGATGTGCACAGGAAAGACAGAGGAAGGAGGAAATGACAAGAGTAGTTGCAACTCTCTTTTCTGTCAACAGTTTCTCACAGTTCCTCAAGTCTTCCATCTACAGCCACACAGAGATGGATTCATGCTTTCAAGATTTCTGGGGTATTTTGTTGAATTTGCTTGTTCAATATTTTGTCAGGTAGACCCTCTTTAAATTGGTTGATTAATGCTAGGTCATTCCAGTCTATATCCTGTGCAAAAAGTTGAAAGTCAGCTCAGAATATATTTGTACTCAATGTTTACCTCGTTGTCAAACACTGGATTTCAGAATTACTCATCTGGTGGGATCATCAAAGGCAATCCTCAATCCATCCATAAAATTAGTATAATTGTTTATATTTGGGCTGCTCACTTGTAGAAGAGGTATTGCCCATTTTGCTGCTCCTCCAGTCCAAAACTAAATTATAAATATAATTTGGGAGTGATCTGTGGAAAATTCTTCCTGTCTCAAGAAGATATATAATTTGATTTGACTGATGACAATCATAAACCTTTCCAGAGTTCTACTATAATCAGGAAAGGAACCAGGCAACCATACGGAATGGTGGTTAAAGCTGCCAACTCTACAACTGTCATTATAGCTCTGGGAAGAGATGTTGTAGCAGTCATTCTTGGGCTAAGTGATATGAAGTCAGAGAATCATAACATTGGATGGGACCTTTGAGTTCATTCATTCCAACCTCTTGCCTAATGCAGGAATCCACAACTATGGCAACTACCCAAAGTTGTTCTGCAGACGTGCAGACTTTAAATTTAAATAATAATAATAATAATACAGCTTTGATAGATGGCATCCAGTCTCTCTTTAAGCACTTCCAGCAAAGGAGATTCCTTCACCTCCTGAAGCAGTCTATTCCACTGGTGAACAGCTTTTACTGTTAGAATTTTTTTCCTGAATTGGTCACTACAATATAATCAGTACACTGCACCAGTTACTACATTCTCTGGTATAGTAATAATGAAAGATTCTCAGGATTTACTTTCAACTACATGCCTAGCTAGAGGCAGTAGTAAGCGCTAGGCAACTAGTTGGAAATCCACTGTAGAAGAAGATGGAGTATAAACATTGATTGGAGTAAAAACAAGACTTTTTCCTTTTTCTTTTCCTTCCCACCTTTCCTCCACCCACATACTTTCCTCTCTTTTCTTTTCATTCTTTTTCATCTCACCAGCTGCAGCTCCAGCTACTGGTAAGGCCATAGTACACACTAAGAATGGTTCAAGAGTGGTTCCAGAGCCAGCAGCAGTAGCAAAATTGGTGGTAAAATAAATCAGCCATGGTTTGTGTTAAACTAGTGCCTGGGAGGGGGAAGGAAGCAGGGCAGGAAGGTCTTGAACATCTGTTGCTATCACTGACCCACCTTTCATTTGAGGGTTTGGGGAAGCTGCTGCTGAAACTACATCTGCTGGCATCTCTTGCCCATGGCCAGGGCTGCTCTAAGATGTATTCACTAGCACTGATGGACCACAGGTTTCCCACTCTGCTTTTGAGGGATAGAAATGAATTCTTCTGGAAAACCTGGGACTGTGGTATATTGGAGGAGTGCAGAGATCTTTGGCACCTAAAGCTTCTGTCAAGAGTTGATCACATTTAGTGTTTAGGCTGGCTATCCTAACCCTATCTCTTGGTTGTGCGTGTCAGGACAGTAGCAGAATATTCCACAATCTCATCCTCAAGTTGGAAAGGCTCCTTCAAAATGTGCAGTGTAAAAAGTCTAGATTGTTTCTGTTCTAATGGCGGCAATTTCTAAAATACTTCCAAATGTATTTTATTTATTTATTTACATTTATTGGCCACCCAACTCCAGTGGTATTCCTCAAAGAGCTCCAATCACTTCCATGCACCTTTCCCCATTCCTTTTCTCACCCCCATTTTTATTTAATTGGAGAGCCAGTGAGGGCCCAAGAGACAAATGCACCATACCAGCCATCCACTCCGGCTTTCTGCAGCTCTGAAATTCCAAAGGACAGGGATCCCATAAAATCATTTCTGCTGGTCAGATCCCAGTCCCAGATCTCCACAGATAGTCGCCTGCCCTTGTCAGACTCTTTCAACTGGCTGGGAAAAACAAAGGGGGGAGAGAGAGAACAGATTTTAAGAGATATATTGGGGGGGGGGCTGCCTTCTGCAAGTTTCCATGCATTTCCCCATAATTGGGAAGTGGTGGTCTTCAAGAGCAGTGTGTACCCATAATGCTGAATTTCCAGACACTGGCCCTTTCAAATAAAAATATTTTAAAATGTCAGCTTCCAGTCCCACAACATTATAGTATTTTTTTTTTTTTTATCTACACCAACTGGAGGAGGAGAGGGGGAAAATTTCTTCATCCCCACTTCCCAGTTCTCAATTATTAAAATGCAGCAAATTTTCTTCTGTATTAATTCTAGGGAAGTTGCAGGTAGCTACAGTCATGGCTTGAGAGCATCTGATGCTGTGAAGTATAAGAAATTAAGGAGGGTTGGATGTGAGATGGAGACCCCCTGAAAATCCCAGAAAGTTAGGCAACAAGAAACAGAGAGAAGATGGAGGTGAAATGATGCAGGAAAATGCCATATCTTGCTTTACTTTCATGCATGGCAGTAGATTTGTCCCAATGGTCACCCTGACAGCTTGAAGCTCAGCGGGAGGAGCTCGCACCATGACTCCCTTCCTTGCCAGCACTACGCCTCTTTGCAGAATGGCAGTGTTGGCACAGAGGAATTTGAGAATGGACGTCTCCCATGCTATGCTGCAGCAGGCCCCCACTGAGGAAGAAATCTGAAAAGATTGCCCAAAAAATATAGGCAGGGAGCAAAACTTATTTGAAGCTACCTCCCTATGAGGAAAATCATAGTTCCATCTAGATCACAACTGTCTGTGCTATGGAATCAAAGCTGTCAAAAATCTGCAATTGGGGGAAGTCTTTTCCTTCACCTGGTACCTGAAAGTGAGATTTTCTGCATGGGTTCTGTCTGAGCTATAGCCTCTTTCTGGCTTCCTACAGAGTCAAGGATCTGGAGCTACTGATGAGATGAGATGTTCACCCACCAGTATCTCCCCTCTCTTGGCCTTCTGTTTTAAGATGTAGATGCCCCAGAAATCACTCCCCCCCCCCAACATTCAAATATTGCATCTAGCAATACTCACAATTTGAAGGTCTCATTCCATTCAGGATTCAAAGAACATTTGATGGTTTTCGTCTTCTGTTTGCTCTCATTTTTTGGGTCAGGTATAAGTTTGAGTTTCACATATGGGTCTGACAAGCCGTTGGGATCCATAGGAACAAGATTTTTAGCATCCCGTACTATAATGGGAAGGAAAAAAGACCCTAAATGGTGAAAAATGCCACAATATCCATCCTTTCTTGTATTTACATGTAGGAAAACCCAATGAGCTCAATTCATGGTGACATGTCCTGCCTCAGTTGAAGCACATTTAAATCCTCCAGGACTATCCAGATGAATACAATCTGGCTTGTGGAGTCCTTGGGGTTCTCTGAGCTTGGTTGTTTTCTTGCAGATGTTTTGTTACTCAGCTAGGTAACATCTTCAGGTAGCACTGAAGATGTTACCTAGCCAGGTAATGAAACGTCTGCAAGAAAACAACCAAGCTCAGAGAATCCCACAGACTCCACAGTTCAACCGTGAGCTACAGATATTCTCTTCTATTGGTACAATGTGGCTTATTGGCAGAAGAAATAAATACCCCCAGGCTGGAGACTCACTATTTTCTGTGCTGTGCTTATGTGCATTCAGTACCATGATATTCCATTCTCCAATTGTCCTTCACTCCATGTGCCTACCTACCTTTATATAGCCCTTTCTTTTCAGTGTTTATTTTTAACTCAGAATCTTTTAAAATGGAATTGTCTTTTGCTGCTGTTCTGAGCCACTGAGGGCACTCTGGTCCAATAAAAAATCAATACATAAGGACAGAATAAAGGAATTTTCCTACTGGTGTTTCTGACTTAAGGCCACATGATACGTGCCATATCCATTCCATTTAGGATGCCTTGAAATAGTGACAGAGAAGGAAAATCTAACTTTGCTTCCCATCTTGGTTAGACTGTGTTCTCAAAAGACTCAACACTCTCATTGAGAAACAGCTGAATTGAAGCTGCTCAGCCATCCCTTAAGTATTACTTACATAACAAAATGCAAATTAATAACACCCCACAATTAATAAACATATCACATTTGGGCCACTGAGGCAGGACTGAGTCCAGTCACTTCTTGGGTGAACAATCAAGGGCACTGAGTACGTCTGTAGTAAGGAACACCCAGTATCCATAGATGTCGGGAAGAGGAAAAAAGGCTGCCATTTGACCCAAAGCCATGAAGTTGCCCATTATTAGGCCATCCAAAGGTCAATACAAATGAGGAACTTGCAGTGCTGAAGCAAGTTTGCTGTAATCAAAATATGATGGACTTCAAACACCTTGGAATAAAAGAGTTTGGCCATCAAAAATTCTTCTTATCCAAGAAATCTCTTGCAAAGAGTTTCTGGTCTATTTCAGTTAACAAATGGACAATTATCTATTTCATGTACATTAAGACATTTTGATCTATTTATGCCCACCATAACAAAATTAAAGATTTTAGAAGGAGCCCAGAGGAAATGGGAAAAATGAATACTGCACCCTAGAACAATATTGCCTGAACCTGAAAGAACAGCCCACAGATGGATGGACACCACTTTATTTTTCAATATCAACAGCTGGCAGCCAAATATGTATATTTAAAACATACTACATTGCAGTGTATACCCAAATAGGCTAACTGAAAGATTAGACCTTTAGTGACTTTTAACACGTACAGGCAATCACTGGAGATTAGAAAAAACAAAGGGAAAGGGAAAGTCCAGATCAAATCTGTCCAAAATATTTGGGTGTTACTGAAGCCACAACACCCAAACAGGCAATGGGATCTTGTTTACTGGGGGTCTGTAAGCTAGACAGCCGTCTGTTAGCTATGCTTTCATCTGGATCCCTACCTTGATCAGGAGGTTGGATGGCCTCAAAAATCCCCTCCAATGTCATGGTTAATAAAAGCCCAACCAGAATGTACACCACAGATTGGGAAAGACAAGCAAATTCAAGAGGTCACTAGCATAGTTAATGAGAAATGGCAGGGGAACTATTACAGGAGAAAAAGCCTTCCTTCAGAAAATGAAAATGCTGCCTGAATGAGAGCAAAGAAGACAAATTTGCATAATAGAAGGCAATAACAGTTGCAAAAAGGATTACAGACATATACAACTTATGTAAATAAATTTTAAAAGGCACAGGAAAATGCAAATAACTTAGCCAATCCCTGGATAACAAAAGACACGAAGAAAATCTGAAAGAGGATAATGAGATAGCACGCCAGCTGAACACAGTCTGTGCAGCAGTCTTTGCTGAAGACGAAGGGCAACCAGCTATTCATTTCTCAACTGACATTCGCAAGAATGTGTTTTAGGAACTCAGAAAACCCTTGTAACAACAATGGAGTTTGCATTCTTACTGACAAATGGAAACCAAACACCTCACAGCAATGCTAAGTAGGTTCCACGGGAGGAGAAATTGATAGGAAAACAAGCTCAAAATGGGTGGAATGTACCAAAATCACAACTGCAAACAATTCCAAAGGGGTGGGGAGGAAGACAGCAGAAGAAATCAACTGAACACATATAGAAAATGGAAAGAGGGACAGGTCACAAAGAAAGATTACACAGTTCGGCAGAGCTGGGTCCAGAAAGAAAAAGCTGAGAAGGAGCTCTGATTGGCCAAAGATCCCAAGAATGCTACAAAGGGCTTCTTTAGACATGTTCAAAATAAAAAGAGTGGCGAAGACTGCAAAATGATGACAGGTAACAAAGAAAAGGCAGAGTCATCCAAATTGTATTTTGATTTAGTCTTTTTGTTGTTGTTTATTTATTAAAACATTTAAAGGAATAGAATAAACAGCTACATAAAAGAAAAAGAAGAATAAAAGAAGAGGCAAAGTGGATAAGAATAAAATATCAGTAAATAATTTTTTTCATAAAATTTAAAATTCATCATTTCATGAATCGATTAATTAATTAAACCTATAGAACTAAGTTAATTATGTCATCTTAAAAATAACTAGAAATCTCTATAAAACTCTAAACATGATATTGATACCACCACTAGGTAGTCCTGGAATTACGACCACAATTGGGACTGGAATTTCTGTCGCTAAGCGATGTGGTCGTAAAGCGCGACATCATGTGACCGCATAGCTTAGCGATGGCAATCTGGGCAATCCCAGTTGCTGTCATAACCCCAAGACGTGGAGGTCATTAAGCAGGAAGAGGTGGGAGTCCCAGGTAAGGAGCATGGCGGTGCTGCTTGGGGGTGATGGAGGCCTGGGAGGGCTGACTCAGGCCATGCCCGAGTTGGGGAAGGGGGGTGCTGTGGTGCAGCATGAGCTCAGGAAGGCTGGGGGAAGAATATGCTGCAGCTCAGGGGCTTGGCATGCCGTGGCTCTGGGGCTGCAAGCTTTTTGCAGCCCCAGAGCCACAGCACACCAGGAAGCCCCTTTGTGCTGCACAAAGGCCATCCCCAGCCTGGCCCAGCAGCATGGCGCAAAGCCACCACAAATCACAGCCAGCAGTGTGGCACAAAGCTGCCACAAAGCCAGGAAGCCCCAGGTGCCCCAGCCCAGTCCCAGCCACAGTCGCCCTCGCCACCCTGCACTCTGAGTCCCCTGCTGCCCTGTGCTCTGCCGCCCCAGCTGACCTTTGCCATCTTCTTGCTCCCACTGCTGATGAGGCATGCCTGCCTTGGCTCTTCGTGAGGCAGCTGCTGGCCATGTGAGGCCATCTTCCTCAGGTCTCGCAAGGAAACTTGCGACCTTGGGAAGAAAGCCTCATATGGCCAGCAGCTGCCTTGCGAAGAGCCAGGCCGGGCATACTTGGTCAGCAGCAGGAGCAAGAAGATGGGGAAGGTCAGCTAGGGTGGCAGGGGCCAAGGAGTGCAGGGGGACAAAAGGGTATAGATGGGGGAAGATAGGTGGGGGGGGGAGTTGAAGTGCCTCTGCAGTCGTAAGTGTGGGAGGGCTACCAAGTGCCCAAATTTTGATCACGACTGCGGGGGCACTACAACAGCCCTAACTTTGGGCACTGGTTCTAAGTCCCTTTGTTCAGCACTGTTGTAACTTCGAATGGTCACTGAATGAATGGTCATAAGTTGAGGGCTACCTGTATTTGTCCTTGTTCCAGAGATAGATGCACTTAACCATGTAATGGGAAAAGCAAAAGAAAAAAAGAAAAGAAAAATCAATAAACATATTTTTAAATTCCTTCCCATTGTATCCAACTGATTGCATCAACATATTTATAAACATTAAAATTGTTTCTAATTACTGTCTTAATATCAATTATTTCCTCTTAAAAACTGTAGCCTAAGTGTCTGCCCTGTTGTATGACATATGATATATAGGGGAACTATTCTTGCTTAAATTTCGTCAAACTTCTGTTCGGGATGCACGCATATTCCTCAAGTTTGGTTTCTTATATTGTTGGCAAAGTGTCTCTTTTCCAGTGCTGAGCCAAATTGTCCTTGCGATCATTAACACATATCTTATTAAATTATAATATTTTTTATTTATTTGTTCTGAAACAATTCCTAGTAGAAGAAAACCGAAGTTTCCATTCAAACTTTAAATTTTTTTTAAAAAATAATGTTGTTATTTCTTTCCAGTACTTCTGAGGTTTTTGTACATGTCCACCACATATGATCAAATGTTCCTTCTGTATCACTACATTTCCAGCATTTTTTATTATATGATATATCTATATTTGCAGTTATTGATGGAGTTACGTATAATCCATAAAACATTTTGCACAAATTTTCTGTTAAATTATAGCATGGGCTAAAATTTATTGAGTTTTTCCATAAGTCCTCCCACTGTTGAATTGCAGTTGTGTTGTGGGTCCTTTTTTTGAACCACTCATAACCAGATTGACCCAGACTCAATAGAAACAAAGCACTGGAAACTTAGACAACTCATTGGGTACTTTTATCTCCACTCAGTGGCTGGGAGGAGACTTTTATTTTACAAAAGGAAAGCTTAGAAATAAAGGAAAGTGGAAGACAACATGTAGTCCTCAGTTAACAACAGTAATTGGGACCCGAATTTCCGTCACTAAGTGATGTAAAGCCCAACATCACGATCGCATCGCTTAGCCAGCAGTCCCATTGTTAACTGAATCCCACCAGTCGCTAGGAGAGGATCCACCCTGATCCAAGCCATTCCCGGCTTGGTCCCTCCCAGCCCCAAGCCTCGGCAAGGTAAGGGGCTGCCTCCTCTTGAACTCCCCCCACCTGCCTATCTCCCCCCCATCTCTGCACAGTGGCACTCCTCGGCGGTGGTGGCAGTGCTGGCATTCAAGTAGAGACCCAGGGCCTTCAGCAGTCTCAGCTGGCCGTTGCTGCCCCTGGGCCTTGAACTGGACCTGTTCAGTCTTCCAAAGCATCGTAAGAAGGGTGCACGTGATTTGGAAAACAGCACACCTGGGGGTGGCAGTGGCCGGCTGAGACTGCTGAAGACCCCAGGCCTCTACTTCAGCCCCATTGCCGCCAGTGCTGCCACCTTTACCAAGGAGTGCCACTGAGAAGAGGGGCCAAAAGGGCAGAGAAGGGGGGGAGATAGGCAGGTTGGGGGAGTTGAAGTAACCCTGTGGTTGTAAGCATGGGTGGGCTGCCAGACACCTGAATTTTGATCATGTGACCACTGCAATGGCTGTAACTTCAGGGACTGGGAGTAAGTACCATTCGTTCAGTGTCGCTGTAAGTTTGAATGGTCGCTGAAGAAATGGTTGTTAAGCAAGGACTACCTGTAGTGTAGAAATGAATCTTAACACTAGAATTATTTTCTATTTTAACCATCTATTTTCTGTAAGCTCTTTATCTACATTACATTTAAAGTCTACATACTTTAAAGTCCAATGTCACTATATTTTCATATCTTTCTATTCTATATCTCCAATAGATTTGTGTGTTACTGACTTCTGTACTTCTGTTGTCTCAATCCCTGTAGTGTCCCTCTCTTTAGAGCTATACTTGCAGTGACCGTACGTCCTTTATTATTTCAGAAAGCCGTCCTTTAGATTTATTTAATTTAATTATGTATTTTCTTGGTTCTGCTCTTGAATTTTCCTTTGCAAAGTTACAAACATAAACTGTTCAATTGTTTTTATCCTAATGAACCTCTTTCAGATTTGCCCCCTTTTCAGATTAGCCCTTTATTCTTTCCACGAAAATATGGTCACTGTAGCTGTCTAGGGAGTTGGATCTGTCTTTTATCTTTTTTATTTCCTGCTTTCTACTCCTGCTCCATCAAAGGCTCAGCCTTTTCTCCATCTTTTCTCCTGGCTTGTTCCTGGCCGGTCTTCTTGATTCTCTTCCTCTCCTTCTGAATCTGAGGGAAACAGCTCCGAGGGAAGGGAAAAACGCCTCCCCGTCCCTGGTTTTCTCAGCTGCCGCCTCCTTTCCGGCTGCCTCTCCTCCTCAGGGCCGTCCATCCTGAGTTCTGCTCTGGACTCTGCTCCCGGGCGTCGTGCTCTCGCTCGGCCTCTTCCTCCCCAGGCCTGCGGTGGCAGCAGAGCTCCAGGCAGCCATCTTGCCTCCCCTCCTTCGCGCCTCCTGCCCAGCGGGGCTGCCGGATTGGCCGCTGCTGCTGGATTGGCAGCTGGGCCGTCCTGACAACGGGGGCGGGCCAAGAAGGCGGGGAAGGAGGAGCCCAGGGCTTTCAACCTGCTCAGGCAGGTGGTCCTTCCACCGGCGGTTTCCTTAAGAGTTTGCATCTGCCTTGGCTCCCGGAAGCCTTTCAGATTCTGTCATTTGCCTTAAAATCCTTCCGTCTTCCTTAAGATCGCTTTTTATTCCTCCCGTCATCTGTAAATACAGCAACCATGGAAGATTTCGGCCTTCGCTAGATAACGCTCGCTGTGCCTTTAATCTGTTTCTGGAGTCTGGACGCCACATAAGTAACTGCACTTTTCTTGCAATAATATCTCCCGAATAAAAAGCATTTGAGGGTGAGGCTAACGGTGAGAAACGAGATTTTTGCAGGATCCCGTGTTTTTATCCAGCTCGGCCTTATAATATGTCCTTGCAAGTTTTTGTCTTCTGCTCTACCCTAATACCAGAAAGGTCTGTGAAGTCCATTAGCTAGATCGACACCTTCTAATATTGGCTGTTCATTTGATTTTATCCATGACAAACAACTTGCAGGGCAATGTAATTTAAAATTCGGAAGAGGACATGCACCTTTCTCTTTTGAATCTTGTAACACTGTTTTATTTATCTCCAAATACATCTATTTTAACAGTCACAAGTGATCCTAACCTAGTTTTAAATTTTTCCACCTTTCAAAATCTTTTAAAATTTTTCTCTATAATTTGGTGTAATTATTTTGAAATATATCTTTGTTACTGCCTGACAAATACAGTCCCAAATATTTCATTGAATCCTTTGTTGTCTGGCAACCTGACTTCTGCACAAAGCTTTCTTCTTCTTGGGATAAGTGTCTCATTATTATCTTTGGTTTTTGCACGTAATTTTATATCCTGAGAATTCACCAAAACCTTTAATCAGCTGTCTTATTGCACTTTGCAGCTGCATAACGGTTAGTACTATATCATCTGCATAGCATTTTAATTTATATTCCTCTCCTTGAATCTTAATGCCTGATATTTGCTTATCTTTTTGAACCTTATTGGCTAATACTTCTAAAGTGATTGCAAATAATAAAGGAGAAAGTAGACACCCTTGTCTGATACCTCTACTTACTGAAAAATCTGTAGAAAGTGTTCCATTAGCCATGACCTTTGCTGTTTGCTGTTTATAAATGCTTTTAACTCAAGCTTTAAATTCTTCTTCTGGATTTATTTTATCCAATTCTGAAAATAGAAATGGCCATTCCAAATTGTCAAAGGCTTTTTCTGCATCTAAAAAAATTACTGCTCCTTTTTTCTATTCTTGTTGATACGTTCTACTACATTTATTATAAATCTGCTGTTGTCCTTGATATAACCTGTTTGATCTATATGTATTACCTGGAACACACTTCTGTAAACATTCAGCTAATACTGTAGTAAAAGTTTTGTAATCAACATTTGACAAGGAGATTAATTTATATGACTGCGGTTTCTCCAGATGATTCCCTTCTTATAAATCAAAGTTATATATGCTTCTTCCCATGTTTGTGGTATTGCCTTTGTCTCTATGGTTTCATTTTGGTTTAGTCTTCACCAACACAATTCCACCAGGGAATTGTGAAGAGCAGGAAGAAAAAAGAGGATTGAAGCCTGAGAGTGACAGAAACAAGGTTAGGGAAAATCTGCTTACTCTGAATGAGTTTAAAACTCCAGGGACTGATGAATAGTATTCCAGGGCATGGAGAAAGCTTGCTGATGTATAGTTGGAACTATTGCACATTACGTTTAAGAAATTCAGGGGAACAGATGGATTTAAGTTACCAGAAGGCAGATTTTGTATGAATTTTAAGAACAAAATTCTGACAACGACAGGAGTTCAGCAATGGAACCAATTATCCCGAGAGGTGGTGGGCTTCCTGTCACTAGATGCATTCAAACAGAGGGTGGGCAACAATCTGTTCTGGATGTTTTAATTAGGATTCCCAGAGGGAGCAGTGGGATGGGTTTGTCAGTCTGAAGAGTCCATTCCCATTCTACATGTAACAGAGCTACCTCTTGAGATACCATAATAGAACTGATTCTTAATAGAAGGGATAATTTGGATCTCTTTATTCATGCCTTCTCTATATGAATATTGTGTTACAGCAGAGAGTTGTAGACTAGACCGGGAAGTAAAAACAAGCAGTCTGAAGAAGGCGGCAATGGCGAGCCACTTCCGTACAATACACAAGAAGACATGACTGTGCAGCCACTAGAAGCTGAATGTGACTTGGGATAGAATTGTAATTTTACTCTTGCACTGTAGTCATTTTTATTCTGTTATTTGTCAAGAGGGCTGCACTGGAAGTTGTGAAATATGTATTGCATAAATAAGGCAATTTTACTTAATGCAACACATTAGAATTGACTGCAGTGACAAAAATTGACTTGTGGGCCTACAACCTGAACACTGTTCGACAGCTTGCCTAATTGTTGGAATTATGCAAATTGATTTCTCAAATTGCATGTTAGCAAAGTTACTCATCTTGGTTAAGGGACATGCATAATAATTTTAAAGAAATGGGACAAGAAATAGGCTGAAAAATCAGAGTGAATTTCAAAGCAACTCAGTTAAATTGGTTCTAACTGGGTACTTCTTCATTACCATCCCTCTGCAAGGGGTCAGGCATTCATATTTGTTGTTCAAATAGAACATATTTCTGAAGCTAACATGAACATCCACAAACACTGAAATGCTCCATTTGGGGAGATAAAACTTGCTATGAGTACAGAAGGAAGAGGAGGGGGTGGTTTCATCCTTGGGTGTTGGTGTAGAATAGAGGGGGTGGCTTGGTCAACACCTGTCATCTTGGCTGCAGGGCATCATCTGGCTGAAGATTCTGAGCAATGGGACATCAAGGCCCTTCCTGTTCTTTTGCCACCTGGCCCAATGCTGACCCTTCAGGATTAGCTGGTCACTGTTTAACCTTTAGCTCCACCTGGCATGGGGTTCTGTCTGAAGATGTGCATTTGGGACTGCACTGGGATCAAGGGAGTTCAACACCATTTTGAGAATTGTGCAACCTACTTACCCACAACTCAGATGTAATGGCTTTGAGATTATGGCAAAGCAGACAAGACCCTTTTCAGAAAAGCTGAGGATCAGAGTTGTGCTTTTGTTTGGCCCTGGATCAGAGCAAAGTGACCTCAAACTTTAGTCTGCTTCTTCTACAACCTTTCATCAAGTTTTCCTAAAGTCATGCCCCTGACTTAATCCCAGTAATAAATATGTCTTCGTCCTTCTTTCTGGGTTCCAGGAACAATATCGCTACTTAAATGTCAAGTGTTTAGACTTGGTAACCTTGATTGATGGTTTTGGTTTGGTTTAGCTGCTCACTGTGGATACTGGGAGTTGCAGTTCAACCCAGTGGGTGGGCACCAGGTTGAGGAAGGTAGAAATGGCTGAGGAAAAAGGGCAGGATGAGAGAAGTAATCTACAAAATGACTCAGAATGGAGATGAAGCCTTGCTTTCTTCATGAATACCTGTAGGCCACCAGCATTCAATTGCCCTTTGCTTCAAAGATTTTTTCCCCCCAAATCTGCTTAATGGAAGTCATATTTTTCCACCTGAGCATTCCCTCTTCTATTTCTCTTTCAAATCAAATCAAATCAAATCTTTATTACGGTCATAGACAAGCATAGTATTTCTCTTTCAACTCACTACCAGCTCAGTTTGTTGTCACCAGTGCATTATGGCATTATTATTATTATTATTAAAAATTATATGCTGCTCAACTCCCAGTGATTCTCCTGTTTGCAATAGCAACTGCCTAGACAAGTTCATGCAGTTTTCTTTACAACATTTTTGGAAGTGGTTTGCCATTGCCTTCTTCCCAGGACTGAGAGAAACTGGTTGGCCCAAAGTCACCAGCTAGCTTCATTTTTAAAGTAGGATTAGAATTTATGTCTCCCAGTTTCTATCTTAATGTCTTTAATGACTATATCAAACTAGCTCTAGCTTTCACTTGCAGAAATAAGCTTTCTGCATGTGTTAAATATGTTCCAGCAACAGACAAGGACAAGCATACACTTCTGTGGTATGCCATTACAACTCTCAAACCATGCAGATCCTCCCCTATTCTGTCAGATATATGGATTATATGGAGGTGGTGGAACAGATTTCCAGGGAGACAGATATGTTCTTGAAGCCAGCTCATGAGCATTACCAATGCAGTCAAAGGGAGGATTTGGGGTCAGTCTATTCCAGAAATATGTGGAGGAAAGATTAGCCCCACTGCTCCTCAAGCAAATACTTCAAAATAAATTTGCATAAATATATATCATGGAAAACACATTTTCTTATGGCAGCATCTTCCCAGAGTAGTGCACTTTAATTAATGCATTTCTGACTTGTTTATCTAATTGCTGCATAATTTGTTCAGCTTGGCCCAATGTCTCAGTCCATCAACTCATTCAATTAGCAAGTATCCAGTCTGTGCAATAAAAACCAATCCCATGTGGGAAAGAGACAAATTCACCCGAAGCAGTCAGAAGAATTTGCCCTTCAGTATGGGACAGAGTGATAAAATGACCAGCAGTATCCCAGTTATACTGGGTAGATCTACACATTCCACAAAGGTCTTCATCTGAGCTAAGACTCTATGGGAGACGACAGTCAAGGTCCATCTTTGGTAGATGCAGAGGGACTGACTTCTGGCATGGTAGGAAAACAGGATGGGGCTGAGTGTCTCAAACAGGGATTCCTGCAAGGACCTTCAGAGCTTATGCTTTTAAGAAGGGAAGCTCAGCAGCCAAAGAGCTGTCTCCACCAACATTGCCTCTAAACAACACCAGTATTTTTCTCCCACACCGGAAGAACCTTCTGTCAGAGACTGTGGCTGCTCTCCAAGGTCCTGAAAACCTCTTGCCTAAAGAGGGGGCAATCTGTGCTCTGCAGTCAACCACCAGTCCTCCACCTCTGGCTCCCTGAGAATAAAGCTACAAAATCCAGTTGCTAAATGGCATATTAATGATTTTGTGGCTTCTATTTTTGTTTTTCCCAAAATAAGGGTGGGGAGTCCCACATGCCATCACTGAAGGCTTGGGAAGGTTAAAAGTAGAAATGGGATCGGTTTTCATCCAAAGGTTTTCATCCATCTCCCACCCACATTCTCACTCTTAAGCTCCATCTGCAGATCCCCAAAAGGTTCCCCAATTATAGCCATACTCCTTCTAGTGATGCCACCAGGTGCCTTCTGATCAGAGGGTCAGTAGGCAGAGTTGTGGCTCCAGCCACCCAAAAGATGCCCAGCCCTAGTTTAGTTCTAAGTAGGCAATAATGGATCGATGCAAAAAAGAGCAATGTGCAGTTTCAAAAACTTCTCAGGAAGTACCCACACCCGATCTTTACAAAACCATAACAGATGGTTTCTTCAGTACTCCAGCTGATATAAGATAGCTTCCCCCCCCCCCCCCCAAATTGTTGCTAGATCAACAGGATACACGGGAAGAAAACTCCGTGTCTTGCACTGGCCTGGAAGAAAAACACTTTTTGTTCCATTTCTCTGTCAACAGAAGAGTTAAAGAATATTCTCACCTGCACCCAGATACAACTTTTTCTAGCACTACGTGGTAACTAAACAATAACATCGCATTACCTCTTCCCCCTCCAACTGACAGATTTAAGTTGAAATTTGCTGACATTTGCAGAGGTAAGCAAATCAGTTGGTATGAGCAATCTTGAAAGATCTGCTCTTGGCAGCTGCTGGGCCACAGAAGGAAGGATCCCCATCCCAAAGGCCACGGTGCCTTATTTCTGCAGCCTTAAGACTGCTGCCAAGCTGTGCACGATGTTTCCAGCTGCCCGGGATGGAGCCTGAAGAGATCAGCCTCAGACATAAACTCTGCCATCACATGCTGCCATCTGCGGGCCAAATTAGTCACTGCTCCATAAAGTGAAATATTCTTAATCTCCAATTCAAGGTCACCTCTAATTAAGTGGCACTTGGGACTAATTAAGTGAATAATCAAGGATGATATACTCTTTAACACAATTAACTACTATTTTTACTCCCTCCCAGATTGCTTAAAAGTAGCAAAAGGGGGAATCTTCCTGCCCTCTCTAAGGACAGATTGAGAAATGTACTCGATGGATGGAAATGCTGTGTGGAATCAGGGGAGGAGGCAGCTGGTAATTCTTCAGCAAGATGGGCAGGGCTGTCTCTGCTTGCTCACAGCTCCTAACCACGAGGGCTGGAGTTCAGCATTCAGATGGGCAGCTATATAAATTAGATAGATAGATAGATAGATAGATAGATAGATAGATAGATAGATAGATAGATAGATAGATAGATAGCTCTCTTTCTCATCTGTGGAGTCCTTGGGGTTCTCTGAGCTTGGTTCTTTCCTTGCAAACGTTTCATTACCCGGCTAGGTGACATCTTCAGTGCTAGAAGGGAGTGGGGTTTCCTCCCTATTTATGTGCTGTGGCCTGCCTTGCCAGTGCTGGTAAGGGTGGGTTTATTTTTATTTTTTTCTTCTCCTGGTAGTTCCTTGGTTAGGGTATTGTTTACTGCTTGATTGTCCAGCAACCATCACCCAGGTAAGCAGAGATTAACACCAAGATTATCACCAGACTTACAATCAAGCAGTAAACAATACCCTAACCAAGGAACTACCAGGAGAAGAAAAAAATAAAAATAACCCCCCACCCCCACCAACATGGGCAGGGAAAGCCACAGCACATAAACAGAGAGCAAACCCCTCTCCCTTCTAGCACTGAAGATGTCACCTAGCCGAGTAACGAAACGTCTGCAAGGAAAGAACCAAGCTCAGAGAACCCCAAGGACTCCACAGTTCAACCCTGAGCTACACATATTCACCTCTGTTGGTATCTATCATCTATTTCTCTAATTTATATCTATCATCTACCTATCTCTATAAATTATAGAGATAGAGTTGATAGATAGATAGGCAGGCAGGCAGGCAGGCAGGCAGGCAGACAGAAAGACATTGGTTTGACTGTCTCTGTATGTCAACTTGGTTGTTTTCAGTTTGAGAAGAAACATTTTCTTGCAATGCATTACAGAAAACAATTTGCTAATTCCTTTCCTGATCAGCTTGGTGGTGTAAAATAATTGACACCTGACCTTTAAAAAAATCACAACAAACAGAATTTGCTTTGGAAAATCCTCTGACTCAAAGACGACTGTGTGCCTTCAGGAACAAGATGCGTCATTTTCCTCCCATTCCTCTTCCCAGAAGGGCGGGGGGCAGGGGGTCCCCAAGACCCCCTCCAATAGATCCTTCAATAGACCAGCCTTCAGACATGGCGGCATCCAGGGTCTTTCCTCCCAGGCCTTCAGGAGGGGCAGGAGGAACCGTCCTTCGGTGAGTGAGGGCTGCACCTGAATGGTGGTGGTGGGGTCCAACAACTGTGGGAGGGCAGAAGCAACAAATAGGCAGGATGAGGGGACGGGAGTTTGTGTTTCTCCCGGATTTTCGGAAACCCTCTTCCTTTCCATCAAGCCTGCTCCAAATGACCCCTGTCCCAAAATGCAGCCCCACTTTGGCGTGGAAGATTGGAGCTGCCTTGGGACTTGAAATGTAGCATGGGGAGGGGCTGCAGCTGGGGAGGAGGCCGGTGGGTTTAGACATCTGTCAGAACTTGCCCGGCTTGCGCTGTGCTGTGCTGCAACGTTGCCCAGGTGCCACATCCAAGGGGAGGCCGAGCCCAGGCTGAGAGCAAGGCTCCTCTGAGCCTCGGTTCTGGGGGAAGAAAAGTAACCCTGTCTTTAAACCTGACTGACAACCGGGGGGGGGGGGGGGCGGGCAGCAGTTATGGGTGAAGTGGAAAGGATCATCAGGTGGGGTGGGGGAAGGCTGCCCAGCAGATTTCAGTGCTGAAAAGCTGCAGGGACAGAAAATGAGAGCGACGGAGCCCAACATTGACAAAGCACATGAAGAGGGCGGGTTGTGTGCACGTGCGCGTGTGTGCGCTTCCTCGGCATTTGACATATCATGGTTCTTCCCTCTCCCTTCTGGAGAGCTTGGAAGGCAGGGGAGCTCACTGATGGGTTTTAATTGGGGAGGGGAAGCTGAGCAGGCGATCAAGGGAGTTTGGTGGGTGGGGACCACATTCTCTCGCCCACCAGCCCAGACTCCGCAGCCTGCTGCTGCAGAAGCGTTTGACACCTGGGAGAGCACCCACCCTCCTTTCGAAGGAGAGGCCGATTGCTCTTTCAAAGGGCTGTGGGGCTGGAGACTCTGGGGAAGCCAGGGATCCCGTCCCTGCTGCAGCTCAGTCTGAGGTGGCCATGGAGGGCAATGCAGAGGGACTCGGGGGGGGAGGTGCCCCCAGCAGGCCGACGTGGGCAAGAGGAGCCGGGTGGATTGCCAGCATCCCTGACCGTGTCCAAGCCAAGACTGGTGTCAGGAGAAGCGGGAAAGCACTGTTTCAAAATGGAAATCCGGTGGCTTTCAGCTGCTTCTGAGGTGGGCTAGGAATGAGATGGTGGCAGTCACGAGGACACGTCCTTCAAGTTAGTGTGGCACCTTGGTGCTTTTGATAGAGAGCCTTGAAAGAGGCTTGAGGACGGGGAAGAGGCCGTCTGCCCTCTGAGGAAAGTGGTAGAGGAGTACCCAGTTAGAAAGTAGGGCCTGGTTTGGGCCCTGGAAAAGTAAAATGCAAAGGTGCAAAGCACCGTGCCTGGCCTTGCATCTCTCCCTCCCATTCTTCTTTTGCCTTCCGTGAAAGTTTCATTCTCTGGATTCCTCCTCCTCTTCCTCTTTAGCAGGAACCAGAGTTGCATCAAGGAACTGATACCACAGCACTTCTGAATGCAGGGAACTGTGCAAGAACCCCGGGTGCATGTTGGCATTGGGGGAAAGTTTATCTGTGTGCCCCTAACACAGCCCTACATACAGTAGCTCTTTCCAACATCTTTTAAAATTCCTTTTCTCTCTCCCTTTCATGCACACATGCACACATCGTTCCCACAGACTCACTGGATGAGGAAGCAAAGCCTCCTCCCCACAGAATTCCCTGTGCTGTCTGCTCTTCCTTACTGGCCACTTGGGGAGGTGGGGGAAAGGGGTTCTGTGTCCCGGGTGCTCCCCCCACCTCCTTCCTTTGCTGATCAGTGGAAGGAATTAGTGCCGGAGAGGAGAGGGCTGTGGAACTGAGGGCTTTCTCCCCACACTCTCCTCTGGCCTAGGGTTCCTTACCAATCAGCTAAGCAGTCCCAGCGGTGGGATGGATTGTGAGAGGGGAGACTCGGAACTGATCCAGCAGAAAACAGGGGTCTGGGGGAAGGCCTCCAAGCCAGCCCAAGAGCCCCCATGCCCCACCCCTGCCCTCAAATCCCAGGAGTCTGTTTGGGATGCTCTGACCATGAAGGGGACCCACCTGGCTTGTGGCAACCGTGGCCTCAGTGGGCAAAGAGGGCCTTTCTACAGTTATATTATGGGTGGGCAACCTGAGGGCCCCTGCCCCCTTCTGCAGTCCACCAAGCCATAAAAACAGACAACAGTTGCAGAATTCTGTGGGCAGTTTCTTGCCCCTTGGATGTCAGGAACTCTCAGAACTGTACTTAACATTTCTTTTAAAAAGAAAATCCCCAGTTCCCCCTCTAAAATACAAGGAACCCCTACCCCACCCCAGAAGTCCTGATTTTGCCATTTCACCTTACCTCACACACTCTGGGGCCCAGATACCCCCAAATGGAAACTGCTAAGATCCAAAGGTCCCCCCTGCCCGCAAGTTATACCCACTGTCTGGAAATCTCTGGATTGGATTGGATTGGATTGGACCAGATTGCAGCCATGTGTTCTGCAAGCGGCAGCTGCTGAAAAGGGTCTAGAACTTGGGGGAAGCCCGTTAATTGACTAGACCCTAGCCCTCCCCTTCCTAGTTAGGTGCAGGCACAGGCAACTGCTGCGGTTTCCTTCCACTCCTGGGTCCAGGTTCGAGGGCCCGGCTTGAGGTGAGGCTGCCTGAAGGACTGCCTCCCTCCCCGCTTCTACCGGAGCCTCAGCCTGGGGGCAGCCTGGTTATGACATGCCCTCTCCCAGGATTCCTTCTCTGGCTCTCGCATTATTGTCCAGCCATTTTGGGCTCAGACACTAAGCAGGGTCAGGAAACCCCCTGGAAATCCCGCCACAGAGGCTCAGCTGGGAAGTTGTAGAACTTCCTGGGAGAAGGCAAGAGCAGACCCCTTCCATCCTGCCACCAAGAAAGCAAACAGGGCTGAGCTGAGCTGAGCTGAGCTGAGCTGAGCTGAGCTGAGCTGAGCTGAGCTGAGCTGAGCTGAGCTGAGCTCAGCCTGAAGGAGATGTTCCCTCTGGACTCTCATATTTAAGCTCTGCGAAGGCAGGAGACCACAGCATCCTGCCCCCACATCACCAGTGCGCAGATCCCACCAAAATGCAATTCAGCTTAAAGCTGGGCATGTGTGCAAATGATGCAAAGGCCCAGCTACCCCCTTGAGCTCCTCCCCAACAAAAGATGCTCAATCAGTGCATGCTTTCTGGCCTTTCTGCACTCCCATGGGTGTCTGCTTAAATTGGCATGGGCAAAAGCACCATTCAGACGATTTACAAATTCAGTCCCGAGTGCCAAGAAGAGGAATCTGCAGGTTTTTGTTTGCCAGAAAGAGAAAAAGGGTTGGGAAGAGGAAAAAAGAGGTGATGTGAGTTGCCCAATATTTTTGGTTGTGCCCTGATTACCCACCCGATTGACAGGGCTCTGCCCACTCCAGCCAAAGGTGAGTTCTCTGCCCCCAGTGGCCCAACAGACACAAAGGATTGAGGATTCGTGCTACAGGGTTGCCAGACTCCCACGCTGGGAACACCTGCTCTTTGGAGCCATTCTGGCGAGATGTGTGCTCCGTGTGGCTAATGCCAGCAGAGAGAACTCCAGCACCATTTTGCTTCTTCAGGAGCTGCTCAGGACTCCTCGTAGAATGCCGATCTTGGGAGATCAACTTTTGCTTCCAAACTGCAGCCAGATGGTGGATTTTTTCAAACATCAGGAAAATTTTACAGTGAAATTGCATGCTGATATTTCAGAGACAACGAAAAAGGAAGAGCAACTCTTGCTGGATAATTCAGCAGCTTGAATTAGGAGTTGCCAACCCAGAGCAGTTGTTCCTTGGAGCTGACTCAGAGAAAGCAGTGGGCTGGCCGGCCCGGTCTTGGCAGCTGGGAATGCCTGTCTTGCCTCTTAGGCTTGGCAAAAGGTGCTGCAACCCTTGTTTATGGTGCCTACCCTGGAGCTAAGCCAAAAAAGGGTCCTTTTAAAAAAACCATCCAACATTTCTCCAATGAGAAATTGGAGAATTCACTTGGCATCTTCTCACTTGCCCTCCACCAACTCATTATTCAGCAACGTCTCCATTAGCGAGAGGCTTCCATGAGAGTGGCATTGCCCTATTACCTGCATGACACTTCACTGAGTGGCATCACCCCTTCAATTAATCTGGGAAGGAGGGCCAGGAAGCAGGTGCCAAAACTGGCAGAGAATCAGCAGCACTAAATAAGGTGGGGGAAAGTAAATGTTCCAGTAACTGGAATATTTTCTGTAGTAGATGGGATTGCTGCATTAGGTGAGTGTGTGTCAGTGAACTGCACGTATCTCCTAATGGATGCAGTGAGGGCAACAAGATATTGACTTGCAAGATAGACCCTGATTTAAAGAACCTGGCTCACACAGAACCACATCAGCTTGCTTACATTAAACATGGACTTGGTTGTGTTATAGGACAAGTTAATGGTATAGGATAAGTTGATGGCCAGGCACTAAAACATTGAAAAGTTGCAAAATCTGAAAAGTATGTTCCAAGATGTTCCAAGCCAAGGTATGAAGGGATAGAAAATTCTTGAACATACCATTCTTGACCCCTGTGCTATCATGGTATGGTCACAACAAAGAAGATCATGATGACTAACAAGATTACTAGATGAACAGCCACTAAAAAATGATGGATGGTGCTGAGGAAGCCCAGCCATCCAGCTGAGTTTGGTATCCTGGCCAAAATGTGCCATGACTGACTGGTACAGTTCTTGCCCTAAGCAGTGGCATGGGTAAGACTAAGGCTTGTAACCTAGTCTACACCCTCTCTAAAAAGGTATTAAAGGTGTTATTGAAAGCCATGATTGAACAAAGCCATGATGGGTGGCGGGGGTCAATCTCTATGGGCCCATTTGATGATGACCATGATGTATGCATGAGAGCCAGTTTGGGGTAGTGCTTAAAGGCACCAGGCTAGAAACTGGGAGACTGTGAGTTCCAATCTGGCCTTAGACAAGAATACAGATGGGTGACTTGGGGCAAGTCACTCTCTCTCAGCTCTAGGAAGAAGAAGGCAAGGGCAAGCCACTTCCAAAACAGTCCCCAAGAAAACTGCAGGGACATGTCCAGGTAGTCATCAGGAGTCACGGTTGACTCAAAAGATCAGTCAATCAATCAATCAATCAATCAATCAATCAATCAATCAATCATTGATGTATACAAGATTACAACCTGAAATGCAAGGGAAGTAAAGATCACATTTTTTAAAAAATGAAAAAGATATATTGTGTGAAACTAAGAGAAAAGGGAAGGATATAATAGATCTGAAGGAAAGTGGCCAGATCTTGTGGAGGGGAGCTGATAAATACATGCAGGGAAGTGAAAGTATAAGCTTAATTATGAATGAATTGGTGCCATCTAGGGTGTTGTGAGGGTGTAGGAATGTAGGAACCCATAGACTGGTGATAACTGCATGTTATGCTCCAGTGAATTAGGATTACAGAAGAGCCAAATACGACTTTTGAGGAAAATTGTGCCATATTCTGAATGAAAATTATCCATATAATTATGTTAGGTTATATGTATATGCGGCTTGATGGGAAGAAAATGAGAAAGTACAGAAAAGATGATTGGGCTATTTGGAGAAGCAGGAATGGTAGACGCCTAGAAAAATATCTCTGCCTTTCAAATACACAGTTTAAGCATAAGTCTACTCATATGTACACAGGGCATCCCCAGGACGGAGACAGAGGTGAACCTGGCTGCCAATGATCTGTAACCTGAGGTTCAGGAGGCTGCTTTGCTTGTGCAAATCCAGGGAAACAGGATCTTCAGAGATGGGTGGTGTAAACAGGAGGCAAGGGAGGAAGAGATTGCTCTCTCTTGCTGTAGGGAGAGAGGGGCAGGAAGGAGCAGGTTCAGGAACTGGAAAGCAGAGCACAAGGGGGGTGGCGATTTAGAACAAGAAAGGGAAAAGATAAGGAGTCTTCCAGAAGGGGTGGCTTTTTCCCAAGAAGTAAAATGCAGAAATGAAGTCAGTTGAAAAAGCAACGTAAAGGAGGCGAGTAACCAGAGGGCAAGCCGTGGGCGCGCCCAGGAGAGAGGGGTTTCAGGAAGGGCGTGGGAGCATCCAGAAGCTCGCCAGGCAAAAGCCGCCCGGGCAGAGAAGTGGAGGGAACTCCAGGAGCCTAGGAGAAGGTAGGGAGGAGAGGAAAAGCAGGAGGGATGAGGAGAGAAGGGGGAGGCTCCTCCCCTCCCCACAGCAAGAGCAAGCAAACTGAGGATGACCCTCTCAACCCCAATGTGGAGGAGGGGCACCTGAGGACACATAGAAACAGGGGCATCTGCAAGGTATGGTCAAAAAAGTCAGAGGATGGCGGCCATGATGGTGCACTAGAAGCTCCGCCTGTTTTTTATGTGTGATTGCACCGCTGCAGCCACCATTGTGACTTTTTTGACCATGCCCTGCAGTTGCCCCTGCAAAGCAGCGAGCGGTTTGACTGGCAGCAAACTGGCCAATGGAGGAAGCTGCTGGCAGAGTCAGCAGAGGGATGAAAGCAGCCGGGACGCAGCACGACTCCAGAGAGACAGAGGGGGACGTCACGCAAGCTGGCAATGCCGGGCATCCAGCAGTTGATGTCGGAGAAGCTGGAGGACCCGTTTGGCCTGCCGTCTGCCTTTAAGGCTGCCAGCCAAGAGTGACAAGCAACAAAAGCTGCCGGACGAGGATGTCCCGTGGGAAGGGGAGGAGGCCGGATGCTGGTTGCAGAGCTGACGCAGAGCTCAGAGGTTGGCTCCTGGCAGGCTCTTCTGCCCTCTCCCCCTTCACCCTCTCTCAGTGTCGACCAGGGTTAACCATTCATCCCTATTAGAAGTAAATGTGGTAAATCTGTTCACTGTTCATGACTAAGAGATGTTACAGGGAAGGGGAGGGGAACCGATCCATGGAGATCCCTCCACTGCCCTGGATGGGACCGCTGAATGGGTGCCCAACGTTACTTAGAGAGAAGTGCATGGGAACTTGGGAGAGCCTGGTGAGGTTCTTGGGGGAAACCCGTTTTCAAGCTCAGGAATGAATGAATGAATGAATGAATGAATGAATGAATGAATGAACGAACACATGCGTGCGTGGGAAAAGAATAAGGTAAAAAGCACAACTGATCTATTATTGATGACGAAAGATTGAGACAGTTTACGGATACAAGACCTGATAAGAGTGTTTTGGTAATGTCAAGAGTGGAAAACGGATGTGGAAGAAAATATTATCTATCTATCTATCTATCTATCTATCTATCTATCTATCTATCTATCTATCTATCTATCTATCTATCTATCAAATTATATGGCCGCCCATCTCACATGAAGTGACTCTGGGTGGTGTACAGCAATTAAAATAAAACAATAAATATATTAAAAACAATTATTAAAAATCAATCATTATTAAAAATACAACCATCAGGTACAGGAGAGAGTAAATTGAACACAATGAGAGAGCCATCCTAAAATATCCCGGGGCCCCTGGGGCCCCCAGGCCTGATGAGAAAGCCAGGTCCTGAGGGACTTACGGGACACTAACAAGGATGGAGCTGACCTCACTTTGGGGGGGGGATGTTCCATAAGGCGGGTGCCACGGCAGAGGAGGCCCACCTCCCGGGACCCACCCAGTGTGAGTCCCTAGCAGGCGGGACCCGGGGCATGCCCTCTCTGCCAGACCTGATGGGACGGGCAGATGCAGCTGTGGAGAGGTGGTCCCTCAGGTAATCCGGCCCCAGGCCGTGAAGGGCTTGAAAGGTTGAAACCAGCACCTTGACCTGGACCCAGAAGCAAACTGGCAGCCAGCGCAGCTCGCGGAGCAGAGGTGTGACGTGTGCTGTTCCGGAAGCACACATAACTGCCTGCATCACTGCATGCTGTACCAGCTGGAGCTTCTGGGTATTCTTCAAGGACAGCCCCACGTAGAGCGCATTACAGTCATCCGATCTAGAGGAGAGTAGGGGTGAGTCACCGTGGGCAGAGCCTCCTGGTCTAGGAACTGGCACACAAGTGAAGCCATGAAAGGCCCTTGTAGCCACGACTGCCGCCTGCTCCTTGAGCCCAGGAGGACCCCCAGATTGCACACTGGGTTTGTCTGGGCCAGCACCACCCCATCCAGCACCAAAGACGGCATAGCCCTAGAACCGCCAGGTCCCCAAACCCAAAGCCACTCAGTCTTGCCAGGGTTCAGCTGAAGCCTGTTGTTCCCCATCCAGACCCCCACAGCCCCCAGGCACCGGGTTAAGACGTTCACGGCATCACTTAATTCGCCAGGGGCAGAGATGTATAGTTGGGTATCATCAGCATACTGATGATACCTCACCCCATGGTGGTGGATGAGCTCACCCAGCAGCCTCATGCAGATGTCAAATAGGAGTGGAGAGAGCACTGAACCCTGCAGAACCCCACACAGTAGGAGCCAAGGGTGGGCTCTCCCCCCCAAATCACCAACTGGAATCGATCCCAGAGAAAGGAGGCAAACCAGCACAATACAGTGCCACTCACCTCCAATCCTCTGAACTGATTCAGAAGGACACCATGGTTGATGGTACTGAAGGCCACAGAGAGGTCAAGTAGGGCAAGGATGGATGCACAACTCCCATCCTCCCCTCGCCAGAGGTCATCGAAAAATGCGACCAACGCCATTTCCATCCAAACCCAGGCCTGAATCCCGACTGAATAGGAACCAGATAATCCCCTTCTTCCAAGGTCCTCTGAAGCTGCTGCCCAACCCCCTACTCAGTCACCTTCCCCAAAAAGGGAAGGTTAGATACTGGACAAAAAGAGGTAAAGGAACACCCCCCTTCACTCAAAGAAGAATTCACCACTGCTAGAACCCACTCACACGAACACCCCCCACCCCCCGGCCGCTTTAACAACCCAGGAGATGCATGGATCTAAAGAGCAGTGGCTGAGCTCACAGCTCCAAGGAACCTGCCCACTTCCTCAGGTCCAACAGGTTCAAACCGTTCCCAGAAAACTGGGCAAGACTCCTCCCCAGGCACTTGATAGACATAGTCTGCCACATACGAACCTTTATGCCCCCTACACCCATCTAATGCTCCTACCCCTCCTTTTAGATTCCTTTTAGATACAGATTGAAAATAAAGTTTATTATGCATCTGTTGGTTTAGAGCAGTGTTTCTCAAACTTGGCAGTGTTAACCTGCATGGACTTTGACTCCCGGAACTCGCCAGGCAGCCTGAAGTCCACACTTTCTATGAGGTAATGATAAGTAGATGATAAGGTCAGAGAATGAATTAATCGAAGACGAAGGTAGCTGACAGAGAAAGTGCAGTGAATGACTGCAAGTTCTATGCAGATGGCCAACTTGTTGGAGCAATGAAGAAATTTTATGCTTTCTTTGCAAATGCTTATGGAAAAAGAGTGGAGTGCGGGTTGTGTATGTCCAGAGAAACACAAACATAAGTTATATGCAGTGGAAATGGGTTGCTTAGGAAGTATATGGGGTAAAACAAGAAGAGAAAGGATCAAGAATAAATGGGCAGTGAATGAATGTGGACTGAATACACAGATGAGTGGCCCTGTGGGAGAGAAGCACACCGAAGTGGTTTGGTCACATGGAGAGGATAAATGAGGATGGAATGAAACACACATCTATGAAGGAAGAGTGAAAGGACTGAGAGGAAAGAGAAAACCAAGAAAGACACGGCTGGATCAAACGGACGAAGTCTTCCAAAAGAACAAAAAATGCAACACATGAAGGGTGGAGGGATGTGGTGGAAGCAAAGACGTTTTACGAGGACAGAGAGGCGCGGAGCGCTGTTGTAAACTAGAAATCTATCATCTTTCTCATATCTCATATCTTTAATTTCCTTTGCTTTCTAGTTCTTATTTTTTTCCGGTAACATTGCTTACTACAAAAGGCATAGAGTGATGTCTGTATAATGAGATGGCTAGTTTGCACCCAAAAAAGAAAATAAAGGATGTCTGCTGTAGCTTGAGCATCACTTTTAATTCCCAGCAGATGGAGACACAAGGAAGGATATGGAAGAAGCCACGGGCTGAGATGTGGCTCCCCGGCTTGAATCCTTGGCCTGGGGTTGTCTTCAGTTGCTCATTGTAACTAGAGCTAATGATCTTTGTGACTCAAAAATCAGCATTATCAGTTTGTGGTCATTTGAAAGAATGAAATAAAATGGCCAAACTGCCAATGCAGGGATGTCTGCTCTAGACACCTTCAGTCCGAGGGAGACACACGATGAAGAGAGAAGCCCTCCCAACTCTGCAGTGTTGTGGGCAAACTGAATGAAGGTGGCATTCAAGATAGAGGTGCCCCTAGATAAGCTCCCAGCACATTTCAGGGAAGGCAGGTACCAGAGTTAAGAAGTGATCGATTCTTGAAAAAAACAGCACTTGAGGGTTTTAACAGTTCTACAGGCCTTTCCCTGAGAAAATATCCACAACAGATTAAAAGGATCCCAGCACAAAACATCTCCGAGGCCCAAGCAGCAGGCAAGACTAGTCACCAGGCAGGTGTCTGGAAAAGCTGGCACTCCCCCCTATAGTGTCTCTATCCCTCTCTGGAACAGGCAGGAGTTTAAATTGGGTGATTTAAGAGTGTCTTCGGTGGGGGAAAAAAAGAGAGTCCGAGAGAGCCTGCATGACCGCCCCCCCCCCCGCCCACCAATTTTCAGCCAGGAGGGAGAAGTCCTTGGCAAGGCACTGGGGACCATCGGTCACCTGGGCCAGCTTCGATTCAGTGATAAACTCTCCGTGTCTTTCGTACTGCACGTCGCCTGTCTCTCTGGAAAGGCAGGGAGCTGACCCTGCAGGTTTTTGTGAAGGAGCCAAGAAAAGCCGTTTTCCCTGCATGCTTTGGTCAGCCGCCTCGAGGCTGAGCAAGTTCTCCCTTTCTAGCCACGCATCACGGATGCAGACAGCTGTAAAGCAAACCATGAGGTCCCCGTCGACAGGAAGAGAAGGATTCCGTCCTCCTTCCCTGAACCGCCGAGAAGCCAGACTTACCAATAACCATCAAGACTTCGTTCTCAATGTCCGCCTTGATGTGTATCCGGCCTCTGCGTTCGGTGTGGTCTGTCCCGCAGAGGCTTGGCACGTTCATGACACAGCGCTTGTGCACGTTCATCATGCAGGCTGAGGCAGAGAGAAAAAAGCGTTCAGCCAAAAGTAGCAGGCAACAGGTGCATCTCACTGGGCCTCCTTGCACGGGGCTGTACTGAGGTACCCTCTGCTTGTTCCTGAACACAAGGCTGAGGGGAGACCCGATGGCGGTCCTCTGATATCTGAAGGGCCGCCACAGGGAAGCAGGTGCGGCAGGACAAAAACCAGCGCGTAGAAGATTGACAAGAGACGTTCAAATCCAAAATAAGAGACATGAAATCAAAATAATTTCATGACTCTGAGGGCTGTTTAAGCCTCCTGGAGTCACTGGGGCTCCATCACTGGAGATTCTTAACCGAAGATTGGACAGCCAATCTCTGGAATGGTCTGGGGGTTCCTGCCCTGGGCAGGGGGCTGAACTAGACCTTCCATAAGACTTCCAAGGTCCCTTCCAACCTATGATTCTACCATGATAATCTGGCACTCTGGGAAAATGCTCTTTAAATCTGGAGCCCCTCAAAGGGCTGTAGGTACTTCTGTCTCACTGCATTTCCTTCTGACCGTTTTCCCAAAATCTCTCTTTCCCAGGGACATGGGAGAACAAATCCTGTCAGTGGGGGGGAGAGGAGGCCACACACTGTCACACACAGACTGCACCCCTAACAGAGTGCTCTTTAAGAGCATCACCACAGAGCAGCTGCTTCTTCAAACATTAACCAGGGTTCTTCTCCTTACAGGACTGCTAGGACTTCATAAAAGCCTGGGGGAATTCCAGGGGTGCAGCCGTTTTCTCCCCCACCCTGTCCTCGGGTTCCTGAATGTCTCTCCTCCCGACGCCCAGTTCCAATGGGAACAGGAAGATTACCGGAAAACAAGCTTTAAGGAGGCGGTGACAGGGCATCCTTAACTCAAACATGTATTTTCCTGGATTCATGCAGCTACCAGGAAAAGATGTGCCTTCTCTCGGAGGCCGCTGGCAAATGTGCCCACACCCCTTCTGAAGGGTCCTCCCGGCTTTGGATCCAGATGCCTGGAGGGAGCCCATTTGCTCGGTCGCTGCGCTTCACAGGGTGGCCACTAGGGGCCTCCCCAAGATCACCGCCTGCCACTGCTGGCCTCTCCTTCGCCTCCCACCCGGGGAGCTTTCAGCCTCCCCCCCTCCAGCCCCAGCTCGCCTTTAATTCAGAGAGACCACGAGCCCTTTTAAGGCCCAGAGAGATGAGCTGGGACAGGGGGGCGCTGGCAGTTATCCCTGACGGCGGCCGATGCGCCGGGCGGCCTTGCCCCACACAGCCAGCGCAGGCGAGAAGAAGGCTGACGCGCAGTCCCCCATCTGCATAAAGGGACCGCACAGGGTTGTGAAAGGGTCCCCTCACGCAGATAGCCCTGCACCCCCAGAACGCCTCCTCGTCCCCGCAACCGGGGGGGGTGCTTCCTTGCACGCCCCCCTCCCCGCCTTGCAGAAGGGGCCGCCTGCATCCCCAAAGGAAGCAGGGCTCTCCGTTCATTGACCTCTGTCTTGGGATGCCAGAACTGCAGCCTCTCAGGCAGGCAGGTCCCCCCCACAAGCAGCCCCTCCGCCCCAAAGCCCCCATGCGCTAAAACACGTCCACAAGGACCTGTGTGAGAAAGGGCGCGTTGGGACAGAGCCGCCTCCCTGGGACTGGGCCTCGACGGCTGGGACTTACTGTCGCATTTCATCCCCTGGTGGATAAGTCCGTACAACAAGGAACCGCAGTGGTCGCAGAAGGTGGGGCTGGAGTACGTGTGGATCTTAAACTTGTGCTTGCTCCGAGGGTCCTGGAGGGGAAGAGGACAACTGGGTAAATACAGGCCACCCTCGCCAGGCTTCACCCAGATGTATGAGTAACTGCTTGGTGGCATGCAACATTACTGTTGCAATTCCTATTCATGCTGGAAAGCACTTTTTCAATCACTCTCATTCAATTTGATGCAACATAAATTATTTTTGACTTATTTTCCCGAAGAAGGAGAAATGTTCAGTGACACTTGCATGGATGCAATTGCTGGACTTCAGTTCCAAGATGGCTGGAAGGGGGAAACACCTTCTCTCTCCAGGGGCTACAGCCTCCCTGACTGCCCCGACTTCCCTTCCAAAAGGAGCATTTCTTGGGTTGGGAACTGTGGCCAGCAAAGGAGGTTTTGGGGGGATGGAAACATGTACAGCAGAAAAGCAATTCCAGTGTTATTCACGACTGAGCTCCAAATCACACTTTTTGACATAAATTGGAACGCATCTTTAAAATGAAGGGGGAAAACCTTTGCAATGGAAAAAAAAAATGCTGGGAAATATGAGACATCTGGATCTTCATGACTATCTACCCTGCCTTTCACCATCCAGGGCGCTTCCTCTGCACGTTGCCGCTCATCCCAGGAGGTCGATCCCATCTGACAATAAAGCTGCTCTCTGAAAACTTCAAGGGGGTGAGCCCGGGCCTTCGCACACTCAGGGTTGCCCTCAGGGCGCTTTCCGGCCAGAAGCAACACCATCATTCCGTGGCCACCTTGTGAGACTCAGTCCGTCCCCGTCAGCTGCCTCGGCTCAGCTCAAGGGTCCACCCCAGAGAGAGACGCTTCTCTAAATCGGAACGAAGACGAGAAGCTGCCACACGCCGAGGCCTGCAGGGGAGGTCTAACATTTTCTTTCATTTCAACACTTCATTACTTTAAAAAGCAAACAACTGGCGGGGAATCATTTAGTGCCTATTACAACACTTAATATTACAATCAAGTTTCTCTATTTCAGTCATTGACCAGCAACTAACCCTAAAGAATCTAACATTTTACCAGGCAGAATGTTTATAAGGAAGATGAATGACAAAAGTCTCACAACTGTCGCATCATGAACCACTTCCTTAAAAAGGATGGCAGTTTGGGTTGAGGCCACCTAATCCTACGCGCGTCTGACTATTACTTGATCCATCTTTTCCCAAACTGCTGCCTTCCAGCTGCAACGGACAACACTTCCCACCTCCCATGTTTTAGTCCCAATATTTGGCACACAGGAGGTCGGAAGAAGCCATCCTGCTTTTTCCTTCTTAAAGAGTCACTTTTTATATGGTCTGATAAAAAGTACAGGAGTGAAGCAACAGAGGAAAGTCATTCAGTCAAGATGGGACCACCTCAACGCCTTACGAGAAGTGAATGGCCAACGTGGGGGATTGCTAGCAAAGATGTCTTCTGGCAAGGTCTGGCAAGGTTTCTCTCTAGTTCCCATCAAATGGATTGTGTCAGCACCCTGCTTGAACCCACAGCAGAAATCCCACTGGCTTGCTAGGATGCTACAAACACTGATGAAACACGGCATTTCACAGGGATACAGCCTATCTAACGAAACGGAAGTGTCCCTGCAAGGTGGCCCGGTTTATGGGAAGGGATGTGCTGGTTGAGGAAACTGGCCCAACAGCAGGCAGTGGACAGGGCCAGAGGCTTTGGACTCGGACATCTGCCTGTCCCAACCAGCATGTCAATGGCTCATTTGCCCTGGGGACCAAAGCAAGCCAGCGTGAGGAGAGCAGAGTGGAATCCTGGATCGGCTCAGATGCTCCTGTAGGGCCAACTCCTTGGACTGCTTACAGTGAGAGCAAGTGAGCATCCTGGATTCTAACAGAAGGTCCAGAAAGAAGGCTGTAAGTGCAGTTCAATGCATGTCTGCAGCACTCTCCCCCCCCCGAGGGGGGTACACAGTTCCCCCCCCAGTTCAAGGCTTCCCTTGTGGGAAGGGGGCTGTTGCCTATCCTGCCTTACCTGGTTCTTGCAACATAAAGCAGAAGGGTTTTTTTCTTGCTATCATGGCAAAAAACAGGCTACAGCTCTAAAGTTTTATGAGAAAATGGGTTTTTGAAGTGGGATTGGCCTGAAGGCTAAGAGGCAGCTAAAGTGATCAGATTCAGTCCCACGGCTTTCTTGCCAATGAATCTTAGCCCACATAATTAGGGTAACAGGCCCTCCAACCTTTCGGAGATGGAGCCCTAATGGAATTTCACTTTGCTCAAACTGCTGAACAGCAATTCATTGGCACCGGCTTTGGCAAAGTTAATTACTTCAAACCGTACAGAGGCTTCAGCAACCTTCCTTCAAATTCATAAATGTTCCAGATGCTCCTTTTAACGGCTGGGCTGACAACTGAGTAATGAAAGCCAGAAGAAATGGGGGTTAACAACAATTAACCTGTTTTCAGCAACCATCAGACAGTCTAGATCACTAATTACGCAATACTGTTCAGAGAAAAATCGCTGCTTCCAAGAAAGATTACAATCTGAGAAGCCGGCAACTCCAGTGGAAGGTCATGGGCCAAGTTTATGGTGGGCTCCCTCACCCTCCTGGCTTCTGGGCTTCTTGTAAAGAAGGTGAACCAGGTGGACTTAGTCTTGATCTAAGAGGGCATCTCAAACCTAGTCAAGCTAGCAGGTAGCAATCAGCAACACCACCACTGTCAAGAGGCCGAGGCATTTGCTGACCAAGAACTTCCAGCTCTCAGCAGCAAAATGCAAGGTGATGCCCTAGCCTGGACTGTGTGAAAAAGCCAACTATACTGGTATCCAATTTTACTTCAGCAGGGACAATGAGAAACTACCTCCACCGAAGGAAGGACTTGTAGGAAAGTTTGGGGCATACATTTCTGTCTTTAGCACTGTGTGCCCCTGAGTCCTTGCTGAGAACAGAGTGCAAGACTGTGGTTTGGCAAAATAAAACCAGGGAGATTTTAAAGCATGCTGCAATAAAGATATTTGCTTTATTTTATTTCTGAATCTGGTACACTGCCCTTCAAAGCAAAGTTTCCCCAGGGCAGCTTACAACACATGAAAACCATGTTTGGGAATGACAACAATAGTAATAAAAGTGCGATATGTAAGCCAGAAAGGCACTAAATACTGAGGGACTCTTGAATGTACAGTCCTCAGTGCTGGGAAAAGTGCAGAAAGTGGCTTGTTTGGCAGCCCAGCCATAGGTGGGCTCCAAGGACTGCAGGAATACAGCCTTTCCCGGCTTCCAAGAGGCAGTTTTGTTATGGGGTGGTGGGAGAGGTGTCAGGGATCTCACTGCAGACAGACAAGCCCTCGAAGAAGCCCCTGTGCTCTCAGCAGCAGAAACAGCCCCCTGGTTTCCTCATCCATTTGGCAAAGACGGAGCCACAAGCTGCTGAATCCCAACAGAAACGAAAGAGCAGCAGCTGGGGTTGGCTTGTGTCTTACAACATGGGGAGATCAATAGGTGTCAATGTGCATTGCCCCAACAGGCTGCCCCAGCCACCCCATGGAAGCCATGCGCTTATTAAGAGAACATATTAATTCTGTACACTTTGGCTGGCGTGGGTCTTCCGGGCTGTGTGGCCGTGGTCTTGAAGTTTTGTTTCCTAACGTTTCGCCAGCACCTGTGACCGGCATCTTCAGAGGGCAGGAGCACAGACAGGAGCAGTTCTCTCTGTGCCCAGGGTGAAGTGACCCTTCTGTGGGTATTTATAGAGATCTGGGGAGGGGGGTGTGGGTGTGAGGGGGGTTACTGAGTGGCTGCTTGTTTTGGTGTCAGCATCTGTGTGTATCTTCCTGGGGATTAGGCAGGGCTTTTTCTTCTACTGAATTGTTAACGAGGGGCTGCTGGGGGTGATTAGCAAGTTCATTGTGTGAACTGTTCACATGTCCTGGTGGTTGAGCTGAGTTCGTTGACCTTTTGCAGGCTGTATTTTTCAGGATTGGTAGCCAGGTTTTGTTGATTTTTAGACTCTCCTCTTTTTTTTTGTTGAAACTGTGCTGGTGTTTGTGAATCTCAATGGCTTCCCGGTATAGCCTGGTATAGTGGCTGTTGGTGTTGTCCAGTATCTCTGTGTTTCCAAATAGGATTTTGTGTCCAGTGTGCTTGAGAGCATGTTCAGCTACTGCAGATTTTTCTGGTTGCTGTAGTCTGCAGTGTCTTTCGTGTTCTTTTATCCTGGTATGGATGCTGCGTTTTGTGGTCCCGATGTATACCCCATCCCCCCCCCCCAGATCTCTATAAATACCCACAGAAGGGTCACTTCACCCTGGGCACAGAGACAACTGCTCCTGTCTGTGCTCCTGCCCTCTGAAGATGCCGGTCACAGATGCTGGCGAAACGTTAGGAAACAAAACTTCAAGACCACGGCCACACAGCCCGGAAGACCCACACCAGCCATCGTATGCCGGCCGTGAAAGCCTTCGACAATATATCTGTACACTTTGTCCACTCCCACATCCATATCCTTTTCATCCCATCCTAAAGTGGAGAGGGCAAGCTCAGGGTCCTTAATCCTCCTCCACCTGAGGCTCTCGGCTTGCTCTTTCTTCCTTGGCTCCCGGCGCTCTTCTCGTGAGTTGCCCCCAGGGTCCCTCCGGATCCTGTGGGTTTCCTCATGAGGAGCTATCTTCCGGAGCACCGGTGAGTGACCTCTTGGCTTCTCCTTTATCCAGAGAGGCTCTGCAGGTCTGAGCTTGCTGCCTAGACACCAGTCTCTGCCTTAGTGTTGTCCCCTCAATGTGAAGGTGTGTTAGTCTGTCATTTCTCCACTCAGAAGTCCTTCAAGTATAAGTTTCTGACATGATGTGGGCCTCCCCTTAAGACCTAGCAAGTCTCTTCTCTTCTCTTCTCTTCTCTTCTCTTCTCTTCTCTTCTCTTCTCTTCTCTTCTCTTCTCCCCTCCCCTCCCCTCCCCTCCTCTCTCTTGGCAAGAGATGATAACAGGCAGGGAGGTGAGGATGCTCTGGTCTGAGAGCTTTCTACATCCTACAGTGGGAAGGGACCACCAAACCCAGCCACTGCAGGAATCCAAATTCAAGCATCCCAGACAGTACCGGCACCCTTCTTGGCAACGTGTTTCACTGTCAAAGGGCTCTTATTATTGGAAGTTTTTTCTACATTCCAACATTTGATCAGCATCTCCCTTCCTGTAATTTAAATGTATCGTTCTGTGTCTTGCCATCTGGAACAAGACAGAACAGATCTTGCATGTGACAGCTTTTCAGGTATTTGAAGAGTGTTGTCCCCTCAGTTATCTTTTCTTGAAGCTAGACAAATCTCTTTCTAGTCTCCCATCATCCGCATTGCCCTCTTCCAGGTCCTCGGATTCCTCCTTAACATGCTGTGGGGCCCAGAACTGGACACAGGATTCAAGGCAGAACACCATACATTCATTTATACCTCTCACACCATTTGCTTTCAAGTAGAAATGTTTTGCAAAGCACAGAAGAGGGGTAAGAAATAGTAAGAGAAAGGAATTAGGGCACGAGGTAAGGGAAAGGAAAGGAAAGGAAATGTAACTAAATCTAGTTTAATCAAACCAAAGCACTCCACCCTCTGTCTCCATAAATCTATTTATCCTTGTAAACCATCCTTCCTTCCACCATATCCATGTGCAAACCCACATATTGCTTCTTGTTCTTTAAAATCCCCCCCTCTCTTTTTGCAGACGCCATCAGACAGCATCCTCTTTCGCAGTCTTAGTTCCCCTCAGCCCCCTTCCTCCTGCAGTAAGATTCTCATTCGTTCCCTCTGTATGACCAGACTACCTCTATGTTCTTATCTGGTATTCATCATTCATGTTAATGAGCAATACCAAATTAAAAATCCAGTTTATTCAGCATCCATTCATTCGTGAACCTGTCTCTTCTCACGTTATCACACACTCCTTTAAAGTAGCCAATGTAGTTTAATGTTTCCCAATATAACCAAGTTTTACAGCCATAACCAGTTAGGCAGAAGCACACTATTACTGCATGCCCAACCATTTTAGCTTCTTCTGACAGATTCATTCCTTACAACAAGCCACATATTGTCCACCACCTTTCTACCAGCATTTGCCCATCTTAATATTTCTCCGTCCAGTTTCCCATCCTCGCTTAATGTCTGCCCCACCAGGTAGACCAGGCCAGGAAATCAACTCCACATGAAGGCTAAAATTAGGTAACGGTTCCTGCATATCTCTGTCAAGGTCCGTTTCCTTGCTCGCTACAGTTAACGTTCTACTGAGGCACACAAATTCATCTCCTTGCTCTAGTTTTATGTCATTTACCTACATAACTCCCAATCATTCACCCCACTTTTCCTGTCAACAGAACTTCCCCGGCCTTTGCTACTTCTTGTGCATCATATAATCTGTGCCACATTTGCCACAGATCATTTGGGGACTCAGCCAACGGCATAGCACTGTCTGCATATAAAGCACACACACACTCACGTCCCTAGCTAACACACCTGTAACATCCCCGCAAGCGTTCATCCATCTCTGAATACATTAAACAACCAAGGGGACATCACACATTTTGTCTTACTCCCTTCTCAGTGCTGGATCTTTTGACAAGCACTCCATTTACCCTCAGGAAAGCTTTGCTTCCATCATAAAGAGTTCTTATCGCATTTAGCAACCAGCATCTCTCTCCACATTGCACGCAAAACATTCCATAATTCAAGCCTGTGATTACTTCCCGTGAATTAGAAATACTTCCGTGGACCCAGCCTCACTGCAGTCAGGCATCCTGTTTCTGTGGCCAGGATCCCCCATCCCATGCCTCAGCTTTGACCTCATTTTTCTAAGCGAAGAGCTATCTGATCGCAATGCAAACCGATCACACATCTCTGCTTTCTGAATAGCCTCAAACCAATTTTAATTTCGTTTCTGTAAGGGCAACCCGTGCTCTCCCTCTGCAAATGTCTGGAAATTGGCCCAGCTCCAAGCTTGAAACACAGGTGGCCTGGTTTTCACCGTGGGTTTCCTTGGCACCCCCGTCCCCCCACAGTGCTGCAAGGCATAACTGGGAGTGGGGGGCGTGGTGGAAGCCCCTCTTCTCCCGGTAGAGAGCAGAAGAGAATCCCCAGCCGCCCCTCCCCCAGCCTGGCCCGGCCTGGCTATCCATCAGATTGGTCTGCTCCCCTCGCTCTTCATCTGCCCGCAGGTCCCCCTCCTCGCCTGGATCGGGATGGCCTTCGCTTGCACATGGCCTGGCGCGCCCCTACTGCTCCCGTCCCGGACCTCCATGTCTGCTGCAGCCCTGAGTTATTTCTCCCTCCAGCAGCGCAGGGCTGGCAGAGGGTGGGGAGGGGGCTCCACAACAGTACCCTGGGCTCTCAGGAGCTGATCAGGAGCCAAGGAGTCCCGTCTTGGGCAACTGATAAGGCCAGAGCCAGCGAAGCCCAGAATGTAGTCAAAGGACTGGTGAGGAAGCAGACAATTTCAGCGTGGGCGTGAGTGCCGTGGCCGCGGCTGGCTGGCCTACTCTGCAGCCGGAAGGCAAGCAGGGCCAGGCTGGTCAGGCTCGGGCGGAATCTCGGGGCTGTGGCCTGGCAAAGCGTCCGGGAGAAGACAATGGCAAGCCGTGCCCATATCCTTCCCAAGAACACCATGCAGACCTGCCCACGAGGGTGTCCTCATGATTCAGGCTCAGCTGGAAGGAGGCCTAGAGGTGAACGTCATACGTGGGGAGGAGGGAACACGCTTCTAAACACGCCTAGGTCTCGCCATCACTTCTGCAGGAAAACGTGGCTAACAGAAAAGAACCCAAGTCCTGCCGGCCAGGCTGAGGGGGAAATGATTCTGAAAGGCTTCCGCAGCAATTGTCCTTGAATTTTGCAAGCGAGACCCCCTTTTGGCCCCCGGCCACAGCCGGCCTGGAAGTTGGAAGCAGCAGCAGCGGGGGGGCTGCTCCAAGGCCTGGTGGGCATCCTTCTGCTCCCCGGCCTGCAACAGGGCATAACCCCGCAGGAAGGAGAGATTTCGCTCTCTCCGAATGCTTTCTCTAGGCCTGGCTACCTTCCCGGTTCCCAAAGGCACACTGTCAGTCAAAGGAATAAAGAATAGGCTTGCAGTCTGCCACAGTTCTAAGCGATGGGCTCTTCCCGTCTTAGAGCTTGGATAATGCAGCGGCTATTCATGCCCCTAATTCTGATACGAAAAGATCACAGTACTGCTTAGAATCTACTACTGGAAAGCCGGTGATAGATTCCTATCTAGCCTCTCACGAAGGCCACGATATGATCCCGTTTGCATTGCAGTCTTCACCCAGAGGAAAGCTCCTCTGAGCCCAGTGCAGACCAGAAATCTGGCAACGGAAATGCTCTGGAAACGAAATGGAGCAGATTCAGCCCGTCCAGTGCCTCCCTGCGGCACAGCTCGCTTCTGTCATTAGGCCAGGCTGCAAACCCTCTGTTTGTCCGCTCGCTCTGCATGCGATCGGAAGAGAGTGTCACGGTGCAACGTCTCCCCCCATGTTCACCGCACTGGCTCCTCCCAGGCGGGGGCAGGTGGATGCCACCGGCTTGGCAGGGGCCCTCCCCATTCGATCGTTTCTCAAATGACATTTGGGATTTCGAACTGGTAAAAGACACAGCGGTGCAATTAATGTGCATTATCTGCCTGGAACGAGAAAGCAAATAAGAATGGAATCAGCGGTATTCTTTATACTGTATGCAGAGAGAGAGAGAAAAGGAAAACTGAAGGGCTTTTAATACGATCATATGCTTTTTGAGAGAGTGGAAGGCAGGCAGGCAGGCAGGCAGGCAGGCAGGAAGGCAGGCAGGCAGGCAGGCAGGCAGGCAGGCAGGAAGGAAGGAAGGAAGGAAGGAAGGAAGGAAGGAAGGAAGGAAGGCAGGCAGGCAGGCAGGCAGGCAGGAAGGCAGGAAGGCAGGAAGGCAGGAAGGCAGGCAGGCAGGCAGGCAGGCAGGCAGGCAGGCAGGAAGGAAGGAAGGAAGGAAGGAAGGAAGGAAGGAAGGAAGGAAGGAAGGAAGGCAGGCAGGCAGGCAGGCAGGCAGGAAGGAAGGAAGGAAGGCAGGAAGGCAGGAAGGCAGGAAGGCAGGCAGGCAGGCAGGAAGGAAGGAAGGAAGGAAGGAAGGAAGGAAGGAAGGAAGGAAGGAAGGAAGGAAGGAAGGAAGGAAGGCAGGAAGGCAGGCAGGCAGGCAGGCAGGCAGGAAGGAAGGAAGGAAGGAAGGAAGGAAGGAAGGAAGGAAGGAAGGAAGGAAGGAAGGAAGGCAGGAAGGCAGGTTCTTCCACAGAAACTGGTTGGATGTTGGATATACTGTATGTTTATAGGCATAGGCAAGAACAGAAAAGGGCAGTGGGGCCTAATGGTCTGCAGTTCCATTATGGAAGCCAATCTACATCTTTGCATACACCGCAATAACCCTGGCAGCATTTGGGGTCTTTCCTGGATAAGATTTCAGTGTGGAACGTGTCCCATCCCAGGCTAGAATATAATTGCAAGTAATGCCACACTTATTTGTTTTATACGTGGAGGGGAAAATCATGTTGTTTTTCTTACAAAATTTGGGCAAAACTAACACGGGATGTCTCAAAGCCCTGCAGAGGGGGCTTTGCTCATTCAATAATATATGCAAATACAAAGTGATTTATGGCCTCGAGACTCAGCAGATTTTATTAACTTCAAGAAATCTCACTATATAAAATTACTTTACCCTAAAAAAGGGCGCTGCCTTGTTATTGATTTAATAGATTAATAAATACGTATACATTACTGAATTTGTTATCTTTTAATGTTTGATAACTGTATTTGAGCATCATTGGTTTCCTTTGTAGCATAATCCATATCTATGTACTTTATTTTATGCATTTAAATACATTTTTCTGAGAGGGGGACCATCGTTTCCCCAGACTATCCAAGGAGTCCATGGCACAAAAATGTGAAGAGCCTCTGATCTGGGGGGTTCTTGGAGGTGGGCCTTTGTGACTGTTGCCCCCCCATCTCTGCAACAGCCTCTCTTGGGGATTCAACTTGTCCCTATATTTGGAGGATCTAGGAAAGCAATCGAAACTGGGTGATTTCAGGGGAGGGAGAAGAACTGAGAGATTTTCCTCTCGGGATTGAGTGTGTGATTATATGGATTTTTATGGTTCCTCAGGCTTACTGTGGTAGCCTTCCATTTCTTCCTTAAGTATTTATTTATCACGTTTATATACTTTATATTTATTTATCCATCACATTTATATATTTCTGAGTCATTTCCATCCAGTTTGCCCACAGTAAGATTGTAAACCGCTCAGAGGTGGTTAGCAGCTGAAGTGGTGTGTAAGCCCGACAAAATAAGAGACGTCTGCTCATAAAAATGTGCTCTGCACCTGGCAGTCACGTTAGTTTCCGTCCCGGTGGTTATACTGATGCAGTTTGCTGTACGGCTTTGCATCTGACTTTGTTTTCATGCCTATTGCAAACCACTCAGAGAATGTCATTGTTAGGTGGCAGCAAACTAATGACATTAATAAGTAAATAGTAACTATTAAATCTAATAATTCTCCGCGGGAAGCTGAGGACCAACTGGAAGCCTTTGACTGCCTCGGTCTTGCCTGCATTTGCCTGAGTGCCAAGCTAACAGCTGATGATGACGACGCCAGTTCGGGCCAAACCCCAGAATGAAATCAAGGTTGTTTTCTTCTTCCTCCGCACCTCGGGTTACTCGACTGCACTGGCGGAGGAAGCCCCGTGCAGCTCCTGACGGACTTATGTCTTTCTTCATCGTGAGGAAAGCAGAGTTACTGTGAAGGAATGGTTGGATGAAGGCCGCGCTCGGGGAGATAAGCATTTCCTTAGCCCCCAACAGGAGCGGGGGAAGGTGAAGAGGATGAGGCTGGCACCACCCTAAGGAATTCACGGTGTTTGCTTGCTGGCTTGAGAAGTTAGATTCAGTCTGGCGAGATTCTGTCTTTGAGGTGGAAGCTAATAAACACAACCGAACTGTATCTGCCGAACTGTCTCGTGGAGTTCTTTGGGCTGAACCTGACAGTTACGCACTGCTGACTTGAATGGCTGCTTTTCTCTGGACTGAGGGATCTCTCGGAAGGCATCACGTTATCGGTCTTATACCCTGAGATCAAGTGAAGTAGAAGGAAGTGACTTCTCATGATTCTCTCCCGATGCTCTCTGTGGAGAGTTTATTAAAGCGCACATTATTTGGACTCCGGCGCTTTGAGACTGAAAGCCTAAGCTGCGTTTCGAGCCAGCTCCTTCTGCCGCCCTCGGCAGCGGGTGGCCCCGGGGCCGGAGCAAGCCAGCTGGCTTCAGAAGGAGCGCCAGTCCCGCCAGCTCGTCTGTCTTCTGGGCTGTCCCCAACTCGTGCAAGAGACCAGCAGGAGCGGCCCTCCCATCTTGGCTGGCATGATAGCAAAAAAACAAAAAAAGTGTGGGGGGGTCCCCACAGAAGGAGCAGAGACAGCAAAGGCTGAGAGGAATGCCCCCTCGCACATTTCGGCAGCCATGGCCGCCGCAGAGCCCCTCCGCTGCCTCCGTGGACGACCGCTGAGCCCCGGAGGAGGACCGGCCTCTGGTGCTTCAGCAGGGCTGCTCTACAGTGCGTCCCAGGCGGCCGAAGGGAGCCTCCTCGAAGCAGAGATGAAGAAGACGAACGCTTGCCCCGGCCCACCAGTCTTTGGTCTCCCCTCAGCATAGAGAGCGAGCCACGGAACGCCTCCCGTGGCTTTGCCCTCTTCCGTACGGAGCCAGGCCCGGGCAGGGGACGACTGCCGAGGCTTCTTCCCAGGACCCGGGCTGCCTGGCGGCCTTCTTGCTCATCAGGAGGAGCCTCTGTCAGGCAGCGAGAGGGGCTATCAGGCTCCCTGGAGTGTTAGGCGGAACATCTGGCCAGCTGTGGGGCAGCGCTGGGGCTGCTGTCCTGGGGCCGGCAGGGTCCAGAAGGGATGCCAAACGGGCAGATCTGCTTTGAATCACAGCTACCTTCGTGCACCAGCAATCCAGCACCTCTCAGGGGAAGGAGCTGTTGCCCATCAAACTGCTTTCTAGCCCTCTGGGAAGTGGTATAAATGGCAATACGTTTGCTGCAATCAAAAGAGTCAGATGCTGACTTTGACTTGAGAGCTAGAACGGAGTGGTAAAAGCAAAAGAAATAAATATGATTCGTTCCTAGCTCAGCTGTTTCCAACCAACGAAAGGGGCTTTGTAGCATGGCGGGGAAGAAATATAAGGGGGGGGGCTGGCCTCCCTGAAACAAAAGTCCTTCCTTTCCACAGACAAAGCCCTCATGCGCTTAAGCGCAAACCTCATAGCCCTGTGTGTGGGTTCATTGTCTAATGCGTGTTGTGCAAGAGCATACAATCTTCCTCTGGGTCACCAAAACAGATGCAAAGTAGCAGGACTTCCACAACCTTGGCTGCAATACTGCACAATACCAGAATATGCATTTATAGGGGAGAGCTGGATATCAATTATTCCACTGTAGTGTTATCTGCTTGCTCATTTTCTTCCCCCTCCTTCACACACTTCCTTATTGGTAAACAAGGTGACACTTGCCAGACCTACCGCAATCCTGCTTAGCAAAGAACACTAAAGCAAACATCAAATCGAAAGTGGAATCACATTTTGTTCTGGGCTCAGTCCTCCTTTGCCCTATTTATGCCAGCTTCCTTTTGAAAATCTTCTTTCTACGGATTTGGTGCAAGTCTTCATCCAATTCATTCATTCATTCATTCATTCATTCATTCATTCATTCATTCATTCATTCAAGCAGAACATAAGGAAACACTGCAGAGCAACCCACCTGGATCAAACTGCCCTGCACAGAGAATCACAGAAGATATAGGTTGAAAGGATCTTATAGGTCATGCAGCCAAACCCAAGTGCAGGAATCCACTAAACCAGCATTTCCCAAAATGTGGCTGACAGCCCACTACTGGTCCAATTCTTAGAACATGCATAATCATCATTCTCTTTCCTTCTGATAAGAGCACTGCAGCAGTTTTTCGAAAAGTATTTGAAGTTGGATTTCCTAAGTGTAGATAAGGCAAGAACTACGCAAAGCTGAAACGCCATTTGGAATGTAAACATCCAGAATACGCAAATAAATCCGTAGATTTTTTCCCTTAATTAAAACAAAGTATTATCTTCCACCTAAGCCCTGCCTATGCAGCATGTTTATAAAGTACTTGAATGATGGGTTAGAATGTTTTTTTTAAATGTACAGTAGATGGCATTTTAAGGTTTTAACTGTTTTCATGGCTTGCTTTTGTTGTTATTGTTTGGTTATTTATTTGTATCTGCTTTGGGGGATTTTTAACTTTAACTTTCACACCCAGAGTCACGTATGTGAGATGGGCAACTATACAAACTGAACAAATAAATAAATAGTGGGGACAGAAACAGTTTGGAGTATCAAAGTTAAAGAGTATCTTGACAAACTGGAGCAATGCAGAAACTAGCAATATGAATTTCAGCAGGGACAATGAAAATCCCTCCATTTGGACAGAAAAAACCAAAGCGATGAGTATAAGATGTGGGAGACCGTACTGAGAGTGCTGAGTGTGAAAAGGGTGTCTCGGTGAAGCATGAGCTGAACATGAGCCAATAGTTTGATGCAGCTACCAAAAGAAAAAGAAGAAAAAAGGGCAAATGAATCCCAGAGGGGCATCAGGTCAAGATCAAGAGAAATCATTGGTCAAATCACACCTAGAATATTGCAGCCAGTTTTGGGTTGCATATTTTAGGAAGGTCATTGACAGACTGAAGCACGTTCAGCAGAAAACAATCAAAATGATGAGAGGAACCTGAAAGAAAAAGCTTATGAGGACAGTTGGAAGCACTAGGCCTGCTTCGCCCTGAGAAAGAAAAGGGAGATCTTCAAGTAACTGAAGGGCTGCCATGTAGAGGACAAGGCCTAATGGCAAAAGCTGTTCAGTAATGGAACCAGCTCCCTGTGCTGGGCGGTGGTGGGCTCTCTTTCACCGGAGGTGCTGAAGCTGAGGCTGGATGGCTGTCTTCTGGGGAAGGGGGCTGGGGGATTCCTGCAGGGGGTTGGGGAAGAGGGCCTCTAAGATGACTTCGCATCCCTATGGTCTATGATCCATGATCATTCTACTAAATAAAATGAAAAATGCACTTTCTTCGTGTTGACTCCACATGAAGTTTCCATATTGATAGTTGAGTCAGGTTATCTGCACGCTATTGACAAAAATGCTTCCTACATTATCACATTCCAGGTTTATGGGAAAAGTTGAGCAAATCAGTTGAGTTCCCTGTCTTTATCCAACAGTTCAGTGAAACCTAAAGCTGAAGATACGGCAAAAATATTGAGAAAACATTCCTCTATTAAACACGTAATAGTCCGTTTTTTACAAACAGTTGAAAGCACTGTCAGAACAGACAGCCACTTTGATCCGTTTTGTTAGACATGATTATGAAGGCTGCCCTCAAGAAGTACTTTGGTCAGTAAACCACTTCCAGCAAGAACAAGTGCTGATGAAACAATTAAGCTAATCAGTGAATTTATGATTCAAAGGCATATTGACCAGGAAAAAACAACAACAACTGGAAGGGTGCTGGGCTAGGAGGAGACCCCTTCTCCTGGGGCCAAACTGTTCCACCAGTCCGGGCGTGGTGGCACTAGAGGAAGATACAGTGGTGAAAAATATGCCCTCGCATTTGAATGCCATTCCTCAAGAATGTGTGATGTTTTTTGATTTGCACAAAACCTCATCCTTTACACTGCAGAAGTTGTATGCTTTGTACAAATAATTAGGAAGTAAACATGAGCTCTGAGGTTTAATGACTATCAAAAGGAAACATTTTTAAATAACTCTTTAGAATGAAAGATGAAGTTTTATTGTTCTTGGAGTGACATCCTCTATCAGCAGAAGATGTTCTATTTAAATGTAAAGACAGATTTCATGAATTTGACTGGCTAACAATGGTGGCTTACTTGACATATTTTGACTTTTAAATGAGTTAAAACTGGATTTACAAGGCACTAAAATTAGTATTCTCAAAGTTCCCAAAAAAGTTGAAGTAACAATTTAAAAACTTTGTTTATGGACAAAGCAAGTTGACAAGAGAAGATTTAAATATTTTTTCTACTTTAACTGAATTGCAGGAGAAATGTGGTGAAACTAATACCTTAAATATGATTTTGGTATGAGCTTACATCAGACTGAAATGAATATTTTCCTCCAACTGACACTGGAAAAATGTGGATTAACAACCCATTAATTACTTCCCCCCAAGATGAGAAAAATGCAACTGACTACATCAGAAGTAAATTCATTAAAAGAACTTTCCTGTGATACTGCCTTAAAAGAAACGTTGAAAAACTGCCCTTTATTATAATTGCTTGAACTGTAGACATGAATAGTCACATCTTTATGACACTGCAATTTCTTGATGTCTTTTGTCACAACATAAAAATATGACATGGTTTTTCTTCCTTGATTTTCCCCAAAAATAAGTATGGAAATAAACTGAACATTGACCCAAATTTGAGAATGAAACTGTTTTCTTTTGCTCCTAACATAAAGTAACTACTTAATGCAAAACTTCCCCTATCCTATTTCTTTCTTATTTAAAAGCTACAAAGTGCACACGTGATCAGTGCCTTGAAACTTGCAAGTTTAAATAACAAGTGAAAATGTACAGTATTTGTTTTCAATGGGTCTTGTATGGATTTATATTTTTAAGTAGCAAAAAAGATGCAGAAAAACTGGACCCCAGAAGCTATATAAAGCTGGAGAAACTCTGTGCTAAACCCTCCCCAACAGGCGGCCCTCCAGCCCCATCTGAAAAATCCCGCAAAGCAGAATCCATTTTTGCTGTAGGCCAGTGTTTCTCAACCTTGGCAACTTTAAGATGGGTGAACTTCAACTCCCAGAATTCCCTAGCCAGCATGGCTGGCTGAGGAATTCTGGGAGTTGAAGTCCACATGTCTTAAAGTTGCCAAGGTTGAGAAACTCTGCTCTAGGCAAATAGTCCCACTCCTTAGGAGCTTCTACCATCCGGAAATGGCTCCTAATCTGTTTGAGTGTTAACCCTTGTCCTTGTCCTGACCTTGGGTTCCACAGAGAACAGGTCTACCTTCTCTTGCACTTTCTTTGATTTGATTTCTTAATTCCCCCTCTTGCACTTGAGGCCTCCTAGATATTGTATCGCCCCTCAATCTCTCCTGAAGGCTAGACATGCCCAGCACTTTAGGGCTTTCTCCTAGGACAGGGGTTCCAGGCCCCCTTTTTGTGTGGGTGGCTCTTTCCTGAAGCTGGGCAGCTTCTCCCTGACCCTTATGAGGTGCAGCACCTAAGCGTGGAAGCAACACTGCAATCCTGCAGGACGCCGCACGCGTACATCTATCCAGCATTAAAAGAGCATGTAATTTCTCCGTAGTGAGGCGGGCAGCAATTTCCTGAGTAGCCAAGAAGTGGGACCTTGTTCTCCCCACCAACGCCAGCAATACCTCTGCTGCTCTTGCAGGCCACCGCCCCACCACATCCTTTGCCCAAAGCCAGCGCATAGCTGCTCTGCCACTGCCGTCGTAGGGAGAGACATGCTCTGAGATACACTCACGGACCTTTGGAGGTCCTCAATCGTCTGCCTGCATTCAGGCTCAACAAAGAGGTGAGCAGCTGTATCGGGCCTCTGGTAGGCCCACCGCAAATGGAGCTCCTCAGGTCAACGGAAGAGTTTCTCCAGAGGAACTGCTGAGCAGAGCAGCCTCACGGAATACTGGAGATGCCGAGCCCTGGTGGAAGGTGGAGGGGCTGCCGTCTGATGACCCAGAAATATCTTCACGTTGGAGGGCGGCACCGTCTGCCTCCCGGCCACGTGGTGTGGAGAGAGAGTATGTCTGGGGTGGGGCGAGATCTCTCAAGGCCAGATTCAGACGGGGGATGCAGCTAGAGTCAAAAATGCCATGACCTTCATTCACAAGACTATATCATTCAAACACCATCCCTATATTCAACACAGAGCCCCTCGAAGCCCTTGCAGATCCCCTAATCTGCCCAGGATCAGGGACCAAGTAAGCAGGAGGGGAAGGGAGAGGAAAATCTCTCCTCCCCCCGCCCCGCAACTCCCCACTGCCTGGTGGGAGAGCAACAGAGCCGTGGAGGCCTGAGGCTCTGTTCAGTTGACTAGACAACCCACCCCAGCCCACCTCGGTCAACGTTTTAAACAACTGCTCCACATCTGCCTGACAGCTGGCCTGCGAGGACAATCATCTGGGTGTATTTTGGTCTGCCCATCACCAAAAGACTAAAAATAGAACCTGCTGGAGCAAAGAGGTTCATCAGCATCTCCAGATCAATCACAGTGGCAGCCCCTGAAATTAGCTCTTCCCTACTGTCAGCACATCACCTAAAGGGGGGGGGGGGGCTCGTGCCTTGGTTGGTGCCCAGAATGTGGATTCTCTCCTGATTTTCTAAAGACCGCTGAAAGCAGATTCTGAGTTTTTATTGTTTAATTAATTACCGGGTTCCTAGCTAAAAGGGGCCTTAGGCACCATTTATAGATATGTATAAAAGTTTGGAATTTGGCAAGAGAAAAATGCAAGCATTTTGCTCCAGACTTATTTTGCATTTCCCCCTAAAGTTTCAAGACTCTGAATTTTTAGTTTGCCATCTTGACAAGTTTCACAACTGCGCACCTTCCAGTTCAGCTTGAAGCGGCTTCTTTTGTTGCTCTCACAGGAATGAGTCTATCAAGGGTGTTCCTGGAGCAAACCTTCAATCACACCATCATGGCTCCATCTTGACTTTTTTGACCACACTCTGCAGACGGCCCTGCATGGCAGCTGGATTCCACAGGAAATGGAGGAGGAGGGCCAGGAAAACTGCCCCTGAGCAGAGAGGCTCTCTTTCAGCATACTCTGCCCTCCAGCCTGGTGTGTACTCAAAGCAGCATTTGAAAAACCAAACCCAGAATAGGAAAGGTGTGTCTGGGGAGGCCGAGCTCAGGATGGGCTAAAGGAGCAGGGGCAAGGAGGCCACAGCGGTGCCCGCGGCCATGGGATCAAAGCCCCTCCCCTTTTACGTGCGTCGTGACTCCCCCTCCCCACAGACACCCCTGTAAATAAGGAATACTTTTCTGTGGGGAGTCCCAGATTCACCAGGGGTCCTAACCCAGACTGGCCTGGATTCAGTTCTCCATGCTTAGCCTCCCCTTCCTCTTCCAGATGGACATGCGCACGCACATGCACACGCACACAACCCAAGGCACGTGAATGGGATGAACTAAACCAGCCGCCAAAGCTGTTCAAGGAGCGAACATTCAAGTCCATGAACAGAATTTCCTCCTGTTCAAATCAAACCACACAGAATGTGCAATTTTGACTTTTTAGAACTGTCTGAGCAGTGCAGCAACCTCCAAATGGACCCGATTTACTTGTTCGCTTATATTCTGCCTTCAGGCTGTGTAAATCACATTCCCACCTCCCCGCAAAAGGTTCGGTCGACAGAGTGGGCCCAGAGCCCCCCCCCGAGCATCCCCAGCTGAGAGTGGGCTCTGTGGCCTCAGCCACCAGCCCAGGCGGGCCCTGTGGGGTCCCTCCGTTGCGTTTACTCACGTCAGAGGCAGGGCCCTTGTCGGCACCCGGGCAGGAGAAGGTGACGAACTCATGGCACCTCTTGTGGACAACGAAGCAACAAACTGCAATGAGAAAACAGAGAGGCGGCCAGTGAACGGGGGGCTCGTGGAAGAGGGTGAGGTGATCTTCGGTCCAGCCCAGGGGTGATCGTTCGGGCGCCCCGTGTTATTCCTGCCACTTGGCTTGCTGCGTTTCCTGCAGCCCACATCATGATTCTGTAGTTAATGTAAGGCAGGACTAATTTGTTTCCTATTGTTTAAAAAAAAGGATGAATTTGTTTAATTTACAATTGTAACAAGATTATCCCTCAACTCTATGTGCGTAGTGCGTGTGTGTGTGTGTAAGAACACACCTTGCAAGGAAGATAATTCACAAACAGGTTTGGAAGAAAAAACATTCATCTGTGCGAATTAGTGGCAAGCAGGGTTGGACTCTGGAGGGGCCTTTCCTAACCCCAGTGGCCATGGCCAGTAGCCAGGGTGGATGGGACTTGTAATCCAAAACAGCTGGAGACTGGGATAAGACTCTTTGTTTGCTTATCTGTACTCTAATCCAAACAACGTCTTAGCAGGTTCATTTGAACCCAGACTCGGCTGTTTGTGCCCAGGACCAATCACGGAACAAGAGATAGAGATCGATCTTTAGCCCGGTGTCCCCAAACTCCTGAGTGAGCGAGTCTCCGTAAGTATGCTGACAAATGGCGCAAAACATCTGTCTACCCTTCTGCACTTGACTAGGAATTTATAAATGGCAAATCGCTGATTTGCCCAGAGAGACCCACAGTTCCTGGGCGGTCGAGAAGCTAATCCTTAAATGCCAAAAGCAATCTCTTCTGACAAGCTGGTGTGGTGGTGCAAGCAATCCTGCTCACCAAGCATCCAGATGCACCCCCCACATCTGCAACAAGGGGGCCTTTGGCTTTTTACCCATTCCCCGGAGCAGAGAGACAGCAGTACTTACTTACTTATTTATTTGGCTGCCCATCTCGCACAAGGTGACTCTGGGCAGTGTACAATAAAACAAACAATTAAAATATATTGTAAAACCACTTAAAACACTTAAATAATTAAATATAAATAAAAACAAGCTCACAAGAGGGTTAAAATCAGGATGTTATGTGCAGCCAACCGGTAGGTACAGATGAAAATGTATATCCTGAAAAGGCTAGACGCATAAAAATGAATGTGGCTCTCACAATTCACACCCACAAAGATCTCCCACTGCAAATGCTGGAGCAGGCCCAGCCAGAGCTGTTCTGTGCCAAGGGCTGCCCTCCAGACATCTGCCAACGACCAGCAAAACCACCCAGGGCAGATGGGAGCGCCTGGCCTTCTCGGCCATCGATTGATTTATCAGGCCGCCGGCTGTCCTTGCCACGAGGCGGACTATCAGGAAAGGAAGACGTTTCATTTACAAACGAGCGCCAGCTGGGCCCTGTGACTCTGAGCCCCGGCTGCAGCCTGAACTACCCCCGGCGATCCCATGGACTTTGCTGGGCAGGGGCAAAGATGCAACTGTGTGCCACGCCGAGGCCCCCTGGCACTGGACTTGCTGGCAGCCAAGAAGAAGAGGCCCGCGGGAAGAGAGGGGACAGCGTGTCGGACGGTAGTGGATCACGATTTCTCCATGCCTCGGTGTGAAGTTCCAGCTCTTCCGGCCTATAGCAGATCGGCATCGCACACCGTTCACACCAGGAGCCGGTCAATTATGCACAGCGACCTTTTACATTTGATACCAGAGAAGAGAACACGTGGAAGCACGGAGGCCCTGCAATATTTCACATGGAGAAGGAGAGACAGAGGAAGAATACCGACGTGCTCAATTCACCCATCTCTGCTTGGATTGTAACTGACACTCCGCCAGTAATCACCCAAGTTTTTAAAACGGGGGCGCCCTTCGCCAACGCAAAGCCTGCCTGCCTCGCATCCACCCCGGGAGCCTTCTTGATGTCAAGAGTCTTTGCAACAAGCCTTTGTCTGGAAACTCCCCCTCCAGCCCAGACACGGACCACAGCAGCCGGTGACCCTTTCTGACGACCCTCTCGCCGTTGTGGGTCCAGGAGGATAAGAATAAGAGGCGCGTTCTTGCAGCGCTCCTTGTACCAAAGGATCTTCCCCAGTTTTCTGGATAGAGATTATCTGCAGACATCAGTAAGAGAGGTCTGGAAAACAGGCTGCCTCACACCCAAGAAGTCCATATGGCTTTCCTGTAGCCAGCGAACGAATCAACCCCCCGGCATTTGCTGCTCCTTGGAGAAGCCAGAAGGGTGTGAAAAAGTACACAGGCAGGTACAACCTCTGCAGCTACAACTCATCTCAAGTTACCTACAGGATTTCCAGCTTTCCTCTTGGGTAAATTATTCCTTGTCTTCTCCATTTCTTAAAGAGAAAGGCAACACCCATCTGCTTTATTGATCTCCCTTCCTCTTCCTAACCTGAGCCTGCCCTACTCCCCGCTGTCTTGGGGTCCCATCTTGGGATGATTTCATTGTTTGCTAACATAAATTACCTTCCCTAAAGTATCACCTGTTTTTGAAATCTGGGTGCCTTTCAGTAATGAAAAAGATGTTTAAAAATCTTCTTCCACTAGTGGCTCATCAAGTGAAGATCCACGAGAAAGCAAGGTTTTATTTTTATCAGTTTTATTTATTGATAGGTTTTTATCCATGGGGCAAACAAGCAGCTTTCCAAGCAGAATTTGTGCCAAACAGAGAACAGTCTGGTTGAAAAAGGGAAGGGGTTCCTGTATTTTCTCATAATCATGCAAAGGCAAGAATGTCAGCCACTAAAGTTTAGCGAACAAATTTCCCCTGTCCTCCTTCTACCAAAGTGTTAAAAAATGCAGGAGCCTGATCACCTCCCTCCTTTGCACTACTATTTTTAAGAAATAAAAGCAAGGAAGAAAGAAGGGAAGCTCTTCAGCAGCATTTCCAAGTTTTCTCCCTTATACAGTCATGTGCAGCTTCTCCCCAAACGCTGGGGCACGCAGTGGCAGAAGGAAGGAAGGAAGGAAGGAAGGAGGGAGGGAGGGAGGGAAGGTGCCTCATGTTCCCCAAGAGATGATCTGGTAAACATGGCACCTATTCATTCCAAGCTGAGAGCTGACAGATCTTTCAAACCCTAAGAGACTCCTGGCTGAGAGACTTTGTTCTCTTCAGAAGAAATAAAGGGAGAAGACTGAGGGAGAATAAAGGGAGAATGCACTGAGATTGCTTCTGACAAGGGAGGTTGCCCTATGTTGCCCCATTAAAAGAGCCAAGTGCGAGAGGTGGGCTGATGCAAGGGGAGACCCTGGTGGGAAGGAGGTTGCTTGGAGGGCCCCCAGCTGCTGGGATACTTCTGCCTGGGTCAAACCTGCAGGCCCAGGGGTGGACCTCAGATGAAAAGTCCATGAAGGAGTTCTTTCACTGCCAAGGAATGAGTGGGGTGTTGGAGAAGCAGTGAGAACGCTGCTTCATTAGACCATACATTTCTGCAATATCCTGAAATCACTCTATTCTGGGAACAAGTCAATGCATATATTTCTCTACCACTGAGACAGGTTGTGATATTTTCAGAGGCTCATATTTTTCTGAACGACATATCTACTAGGTGGAACGGAGGGAAATGGAATCTCTGTGCTTTTCTCTTTGCTAAAAGACTAGTCTGTCAACCCTGTGTGGCTCCAGTTACTCCAGGGACCAAAGAACGGACAGTCTTGCAACTTATGGCCGCAGACTAAGTACCGACGGTTAGAACGAAATGTAGTTCATTCATGTGCATTTTGATCTGCATGAGACATGCAGTAGTGACCTCCACAGGATCTTGCAGCTTTTATCAAAATGACAAGAACGTCTGCCCCTCGTGAGTGTGTCTGCAGCGTCACAAGAATAGATAAAAGGGGCGGAGCTTGTGATGTGACACTGCTGCTTTCATCAGCCTGACTCCCTGGCCCACTGCTGGAGATGCCGGTGATGAGATGCCTTTACCATTTCTTTTCCTTCCCTTGTTTTCCTTTTTCCCCTCATTGGTTCTGTTTAGTTAAATACAAGGATTGCTTTACTACAATGTTTCCTGGAAGCCCAACTTTTCAGTGGGAAAATAGCAGGCAAAATTGGGAAGGGTTTCTGCTGCAGGAATCAGATCCATCCATCCCCCATTCTGGACCCCAAACTGGCCGCTGAGCCTCCCACAGATCTTGGCTTCTGTTTGGAGTTAAAGGCACAATCATCACCTCTGCTGAAGACATTCTTGAGGTCTAGCTACATAACCAAGTGGTTTAACTCTCATGGCGACTTCAGGAAGAACCCAACAAATATTAAAAACTGCTTGGAGGTCAGGGGTGTCCACAGGGTATGGTCACAAAAGTCAAGATGGCAGTTTTATCTGTTGCACACAAAACTCAGGCAGAGCTTACATCGCAGTGTCCTGGCCACCATCTTGACTTTTTTGACCACACCCTGCAGACGTCCCTGTTGGAGGTCCAGGACAGCTGTGGTTGTTCCACCCAATGACAAATGCCTTTATCACTGGTGGTGAACTCCCCGTCCGTAGAAGCTATTTCAGAGAACCCGCGTTATTTGGAAATATATTTCAGAAAGCAGTGTTTCAGCCTTGCTTTTTTCTTTTCGCAGAACCACTTCCTGTTTTCAACAGACCATCTCAGGTTTGCCTTTGGGAAAAAGAAGCCACCCACGAGACCAGCAGGTGCTTCCTTTGGCCCACCCATCCCCAACCAGCACCAAGGTGTGCCCAGAGGCTGCCAGGCAGCACAGCATCACAGGCAGGGCAGAAAAGGAAGGCGGGTGAGCCTGGCCCAGCCGCGGTCCCAACCGCGGTCAGCTGGACTCAGCCAGGCAGCCCAGAGCAAGGCCTCGCCAGGCGGTGCCGCCTGCTCCGGGGGCAAAAGCCAGGCGCTGCCCACAAACTCTGCCACCAAGCCAAGGGAGAAATTCAGCGTAAACAGCGATGGATCCGTTGTTGACCCCCAGCAGAAGGCAACGTTGTTCAGACTTGATGCTCCTTAACCCCCCCGGGGCACTTTCGCCTGCCAAACACGGCCCTGTTTACTGCAGGGCTGCAGGAGATGCCATGGCGGGGGGGGGGGGGGCGGGCAAGAAAGCGGCAGGTGGGCGGGGGGGCTGTGAAGCAGCACAATAGATGGGCGAAAGGTTGGAACTGGAAAGAACTGGACGCCTTTCAAAACGTGGTGCGTGCCCAAGGAGACCCTGCCTCAGGCCCAGCCTCTCGCCAAGCCCTTTCCCTGGGTTAGCTCAGTGCAGGGAACCACCAACTCATTTAATGGGTTGGGTTCATATCACACAGATAGCTTCGCAAACTAACCAAGGCTATTATTAACCATGGTTAATGTGCACTCACCTAGCCAGTGAGTCCAAGTGTGTTTAAGACTGTTGCTTAAAAGTTATACAGAAGTGATTAACACCTACCCCCATTGGATACATTATCCCCATCCCCAAAAGGTTTCTTGAATGGGTAGAAAATGAAGGAGGGATCACCTGGTGGTCTACTTCTCATCTCTGTTCTGCTGCTATTCTGTACATAAAAGGGTCAGGGATGGAAGAGCCAAAGACCCCTCCCTTGGGGATTGTCTGTGCTAGTTACCCACAGGCTGGGGTCCAGCAGCTCTGGAAAGTTCTGTCGCTTTTTGGTTGGTTGGTTGGTTGATTGGTTGATTGACAGGCAGCGCACATCTTGCCTGCTGTTCTCGCTCTCCCTGCTTTTAATTCCATTTTGGCATTTAACTGGTCGTGATATTTGCAGATGTTTCATAAATAAACATCAAGCTTTATTTTTTAGCTGAACTGAGTGGCATGTATGCTTGTTCTGACCTGGAAAGAGTGTGCCGGGTATAAATTAAGCTGGAAAGTACCCACAGTAATTTTCCAGCCCCCCACCCCCTGCTTAGAAGTTTCCACATTAGAACAGAGCAGCTCTTTTCCTCCCCATGCGCGCCCATGTGCTCACAGCCACAGCACTGCAAAATTTATTGTGGTCCCCATGCTAAGGTCTGCTTTTGCAGGTAAAGTTTAGATCTCACACCTAAAGGGGGAGGGGGAGGTACATACAGGCTGCCACACATTAGCACTCCCTCATAACAGGCAGAGAGACTTTCAGAATGTCACAGTTCAGCAAGGTGGAGAGCAAATGTTCACAGCAAAGGTAACCACTGCACAAAATGCTCCGGGGGGGGGGCGTCAGGGGCTGGATGGGTCAAGAGGAGTCAAAGGCCAAGTCTTAGCTACTTTCAAGGTTGAACTGCAACACACACACGAACAACTAGGTTGTGTTTTCCAGGGCCCTCGCAGACTTCTTTTGTTCAGGAGGAGCTGTGAGACCCCACGGACAAGGAGTCCTGAAAGTGAGCCTCAGCAGCACCCCACTGGTGCCCCCCCAGCCACCCCAGAGCCTCCCCCAGAGCCGGGCACACGACACGTCTTGGCGGCGCTGCCCCGAGAGTGGATCCGGCCCCTCCTGGCCCCCCAGGCTCGCTCAGCAAGCAAAGCTCTTCTGCAGCGGAGGGGGGAGAAAAGGCATCCCGTCTGCTGCCCGATCACGTCCTCGGCCTCCCTTCGATTTTCAGCTGCCCCGAAAAGAGCCCCTTGGGCGATGCTCCCTTTCGGCCCTTCTGGCTGTAGGAGTGAAGCTGCACTCCACCCGAGGCCTTTTCGGCAGTGTTGGGGCAGAGCTGCCTGGCCTGTTGGTGGGGGAGGATGGCATTTGCAGCCTAACCTCTGGAGGGTGCCACACAGGCAGCGAGCCCTTTGCCCGGGCCTCCAGGGAGTCACTTGCACCCAAGCTTCCAGAAGTACTCATCTTCCATTTTAATGTTGCCTCTCCTGGGTGAGCGGCCTCCTTCCTCCTGGCTGGGGTGGGGCAATGGGAGCAAAGAGGTGGCCGTGACAGACCATGTGTCTCTAGCCGCACGGAGGGCAGCCGTGCCCCGTCCTGTAATTCAAGTACCTTAAACTGGAAATCCTGCTAAGGGCTGAGCGGGGAGGGGTCCTGGGACTGGGCCTCAAGAGCAGGAAAAGACCCCCCCACACACACACACACACAGAGCATTGCCTGCAGCCCTCAAAGAAGCCATCTGAGGTCTTCAGTTCCAGGCCCTGCCTTTGCAAGGCTCCTGATGCAAAACATGGCCTCTGCAACGTAGCTACGGGACCTTTTTTGCATCTCTACAGCCCCTAAGATGAGGCAGGATTCGCATTCAAATCAAAACAATACAGCAAATCTGTACTTCTAAGTAATTTAGTCCGTTTTGTCCTGGCCCCCATGGAAGACCTGTCCCTCGGCGGCTGTGGAGGAGCCAAAGGGAGCCTCTGGCACTGAGTCAAAGGGCACAAAGGCGCCAGGCGCCAGGGAGGAGCCCAGCAGTCTGGACGGACCCTGGGCACTTCAGCTGGTCTAGCGCGTAGACCGGGAGAGAGATGCAGAGCTGTCCACCTGGAGAAGACCCAGGGCTGGATGCCACCCTTCGCCCTGCCGCACAGGCCAGAGCCTCTGTCCTGGATCCCGCCCTGGAGCAGCTCTGACTGGCACCTGGCCCTGCACATCTCGCGCTGCCTTGGCTGAGCTGGGGCGGCTGGTGCTCCTCCACCCCTTGGCCAGCTGTGCTTCACTAGAGGAGACCTCAGCGAGTCCCTTCCGCCTGCCCAGACGAGGACCAGAGACCTCTCTGGCGAAGCGGAGCCCAGCACTGCATTTTGCAAACACTTCTCTCCTGTTGTAAAAAGGTCAAGGCAGGTTTAAAGGCTTGGCAAGTGGAGAGGAGGGACTGGGATGCTTCCAGGCAAAGCTTTTATTGTGTAATCGTCCAGCCTGATTCATCAAATGTCGCCACCGTCCATCTGGACCCCTCCTGTGTTTTCCCAGGGCTTCATCTGTCTTTTTTGTTTCTTGTTTCCACAAAAAAGAAAACCATTAAGGAGAAAAAGATGGAGTGCTGCACAGCCTCTTTTGATGGGTGAGGCTAGTTATCCTCCTCTTGGAAATTCCTGAAAATGATATTTTCTGTGTGCAGAACACAGACCCAAACAGCTGATGCTGCCCACCCACAGGACTTGCCAACATGCCAGTTCAGGGGTCATCTCTTTCCTTCACACCTGCCTTGTTGCTGTCGGTGGGAAGGACCAGTGCCCAATTTCACAACCTTGAAAAAAAGCTGTTTCAACCCAGTAAGTGACATGCAATCCAAGGGAATTATTCTTATTCTTTGTATTGATCTGACTTCCTATTTTTAAAAAATCTTGAAATTATAGCATAGGTTTCTCTGCCTTGCTGGACTGTGGAACAAGGTTTTTTTCCTTTTACTGCACTCATGCCAGATCCTGAAAACAGCTCCCAGACTCTGGACTGGTTGTCAGTCTAAAGCCGGCGGGGAGGGCAGAGCGAGGCTCCCATCCTTTGCCCCGCCAAGGACAGCTGTAAGCTGGGGGCTCCTGCAGTGTCCCAGAGGCGGGTCTGGTGGAGACCAATGCTCCCAGAGACCTTAAGACAGTGTTGTCCAAACTTGGCCACTTTAAGATGAGTGGACTTCAACTCCCAGAATTCCCCAGCCAGCCATGGGAGTTGAAGTCCACTCATCTTAAAGTGGCCAAGTTTGGACAACACTGCCTTAGGAGGACCATTCATGGAGAGGAACCGTCCCACCTCTCCTCCGGCTCTCTGTAACGTAGCCTTGCAAAGGATCCCACCACCCTGTTCTTTCTGCAGGCCCTGCTTGCATCCCTTTTGGGTGGGAAAGGGGGCAGGAGCATTCTTCCTTGCTGGTCATCTGGAGGAGCAGCCAGAGATGACTGGCCAGTGTCTGCTCTCCTGGAGGCTGCAGAGCTCATGGGGAGCCTCCCCCTCCCCGCAAAAGATCCGCCGTGCAGGGGGCTGCCTGCCAAGAGGGAAGCGTTGGCCTTGCTGGGGTCTGAAGGCTGCTGTTTGGGGGGCCCAGGGTGGCTGGCTGCAGCCTGAAGAGGGGCGGATGGGGGGTGACCGTTGCCGTCTGAGCAAGCGTGGACAGTCCTTGCCAGGGCTGCTGCTTTCAGGCTTCGACACGGTTCTCTTCTCTGGGTATTTCTGATGAAACAAGGAGTCCCAATGAAAAGATGAACTCGCTTCATGATTTGGGGCCGTAGGAAGTCGTTTTTCATTCATTTGGCCTCTGCTGACAGGGCAAACACGTTGATTATTCTTCTGATCTTCGGGACAGAACAGTTTGCATTTCAAAAATCTGAAATCTGTTCTGATTTCAGAATGAAAAGAAAGAAGCCCCCTCCCCTTCCCCCCCCTCGCAGCCTGCAGACCGGCTGGACGGTAAATCTCACCATCCCGCCAGCCGGGCTGGCTTGGAGTCGTGCCCAGCGCCCCTGCCTCTCCCCGCCCCCCCCCGTGGCCCGGCTCTGCTGTCCAGGGAAGGAGCTGCAGATCTCCAGCAGCAAGCCCACCGCCCAGGGCCCCCAGCCCTCTCGCCCCCGCCCAGCAGTTGCCCGGACTCTGCCGGGAAAGGCCGGCAGCTCTGCAGGCCCCCCGGCCCCTCCCAGGCGCCCGAGCAGGAAGAGTGGACCCCGGAGCCTGGAGGGGCAGACCCAGAAGCTGCAAGCGAGAGGACAGCCAGGCAGAAGAGGCAGCGGAGAAGAAGCCAGGTGCGTGCCCTGCAGAGAGGCCGGCCGGCTGGCCGGCCAGCCTCCAGGAGATGTGCCTCTCTCGGCTGGGAACTCCTCAGCCTTCTCCTGCCCCCGCCCGGGAGACCATCCTGCAAGAGGACTGCCTCTTCTGGTTTCCTCTTCTGGGATCCCTGCCCATCAGGAGGGTCTTCAGGGCACGGGCAAAAACATCAGGCTGATGGCCACAATGAGGTGATCAAACTCTGCCTGTTTCTTAGGTACATCACACCACTGTGGCTGCCATCTTGACTTTTTTGACCACACCCTGCTATGCACTCCTCTAACTAGGCAACGGACCACGTGGATGATGCTGGAGAGTCCTCAGACCTCCCCTCAATTCTCTGGCCAAGACCAAACCGGCGCTTAACTCCTAACCATGGGGAGAATGGAGCCCCCTTTCTGTGGGCCCCAGAATCTCTGAAACGTCCACCCTAACCGTGTGCCCTCCCCGACACCCAGAGGCCAAACGACCCCTTCAAGAGAGGCCCTGTCATGCCAGGCAAGCCTGAGACGGAGGAGGGCACCGCTCCCCAGACTGCAGCTCTGCCACCACCGGTGCAGAGGGGGCAGTCTCTGGCTGCCTGCGCGCCCACGGGCCCAGGGCCAGGCCTAGGCCCAGGAACGGGGTCTCCGCGTCCCATGCAGCCGGGCCACTGGGCTCAGGCACCGATCAAGAGGTAGTTTAGGGTTCCTCCTGGGGGGTGGTCAAAAAAGGCAAGAAAGCCATGAGGGTGGGGCTGAAGCTTCTCCCGTTGTGTGATGCACACTAAAACCTTTTAGTAAAAAGGCTTTGAATGGCTGTTGTGCCCGCCATCTTGCCTTTTTTGACCATATCCTGTAGACACCCCTGCCAGATTCAAGGCCGTGAAATGAAAAGAGGGCCTCCAGATGTGTCCAGTTGTCAGTACTCGTGGAATGCACACACATACACACACACACAGACATGCCCCACTGGCTTATATTTTTGGTTCCTGCTGCTGTTTCTTGCAACAGGAAGACCAAGCGCTGAGCTGATGGAACTGGCCCCATGCCTGATATTCTTCAGTGCTTAGGACATGCTCCCAGCCTGGGGCCCTCTCGGTCTCTCGGACTGAAGCTCCCCAGGCCTTGAGCCCTTGGCACGAGAAGCTGGACCCGCCCCTCCCTTGCCCCAGGGCCTGCCCCTCCTGAATAGCTAGGACAGTCTGGCACTGATGGGTGGGGTCCAGCGGGCACGGCTCACGCGCCCTGGGCTGGGCCTCCGCTGGTTCTCCCACCCTGGTGAGGCGGTGGCTGCCTGTCTCTGTGGCTGCGCATGGACTGGCCCTCATCGCCAGATCTTGCAGCCGTCTGGGCACTCTGTCTCTGGAGTCGGACAGCGACCCCTCTCTCCTCTTTTCCAACCCTGGTCCTTCCCTTCCTCACCCTCCGTGTGAACTGCCTTTAATTGGCATCAACTTCTTAAGCCCGGTTTCGGAATTCATCAGGATCCCAAAGATTTCAGGAGAACAACCTTGAATCGCTCTGCTACCCAGCTGTGCCTATCCTGTGCCAGATGGCTACTGTTGCCTGCACCCAAGACCAGCCCCGTTTTCTTACGTTTTGGAGCTGCCAGGCTTGATATGAGTGATTGAATTTGGGACGGAGGCTGCTAGAATGCTAGAATCAGCTAGCGTCGAGATCTGAGCTCATGACAAAACGCCGTTCAGTCTGGGAGAAGAATTGCCCCGTCAGACAGTTCCCGCTTTCCTTCCCTTCCTTGACTGCAGCCCCCTTTGCCCCTTTTCCCAGGGGAAGCATCAATTCCCAGCACAAGGACTAGGCAGAAAGGTGGTCCAAGGTGGTGGCGGCATCAGAGAAACATAACACCGCCTGGGGAGGCCGGGCGGGGTGGGAGGAGGTGTCATAAAATGTGACTGTTTTGTCTAGCAGCCATTTCCACGCCTGGCAGGACGAGCAGAGATTTTTACGTGGAAGAATCCGAAGAGAATTGTCCCAAGTGAGACTGTCCAGGAGACTCGGTGACAGGAAGAGCAAGCAGTCCGAGCCCAGGCTGTTGCTGCCAGGCAAGAAGGGGGCAGAGGGGCAGGTCATGACGATGCTGGCTCGAGGAACGGTGACCCTCCTGAAGTGCAGAAATCTACTGCAATGAACCAGATCCAGCTACAGGGAAGGCAATTTCTCTCTGTGTGCGTGTTTTTTAAAAAAACTGTAATGTCAGGGGTGCATTACGGTATCAGAAGAGAATTGAACCCCATTCCCAAAGACCCACACAGAAATGAGTATTAGACAGCCGTACCGTAGAGGCTGCAGATAATCTGGAGCCTCTTTTGTGGCAGGGTCATAAAAGAGCATCTGCTTTTGGGCCAGGAAAATCAAGAGGCCACCAATGCAGGGTTCTTTCCATACTAATTTTGGAGTGCTCTGAACAAGCCTGGTTGGACCAATTAAAACTCGGGTTCCAACTTCTCAGCCAGCAGAAGCTTTTCAGGTCGTCCCCGCCGGCACCGCTGTGATCCGGCCTGGCCGGTGCCCGAGCCAGATTCCTCCCAACTGACCCGACAGACATCTGGCTGGCTGCCCTAAGAATTTCTCCGCCTCCACCAAGGGGATTCCTAAGCTCTCCCACAGGAAGGCGGAGAATCGGCCCACCCGTTCCCCCAGGCAGCCAGGAACAAAACCTCCGTACCCAGAGCTGTCATGCTCTGCCTGACCTTCAGCGCACAGCAAAGCGCCAGATCAGAGCAAGCAACTCCCGTCTCTCGAACGTAACAGGACTGCTACTCAACAGAAGAACGGGAGCTTCTGGAAAAGTTCTTATTTTGAAGCGGTCCACAAATTGGTCCCTCCCTCATTCATAACTCTTCAAAAATAATACTTCGGCTGCCCTCTGCTCTTCTGACCTGGAGGGCTGCCTCTCTCCCACACCATCCTGTTTCCTCTGCGTTCATTGTCCAGTTCTGCACACTTTATCCTCAAGCCGCCCTCACCTTTCTCGCAAAACAGAATGAAGTGGGAACAAGGAGATGGATGTTCTTTATTTACACCATTGTAGCAACCAGCAAATCAATGCAGAGGGTAGCAGGGCGGGGGAAGTGGTTTTCCTCAGTGCTCCTGCCCTTTTCACCAGTCCAGCATGTCGCCTTTGAAACAGACAATGTGGCTGTAATGTAGGGGGACCTGGGCAAGGAACACTTCCTCGGCCTCTCCTGCCATCGTCGTGTTCATTAGCCACCGAGCGGGTGCCCTGAGCCAAGGAGAGTGGGAGGGCAACCTGTTCTTTAAACAATCAACCTTGGCATTAACTCCCCCCATGGGTCCTGCATTTTCTGCACTTCCAAGAAGTTGGCATCCATACAATTTCTCCACCCTTCTAGAAAAGGTGGCATGCCTGGTTTTCTTTATGCCGCACATCTCACCCGCAAACAGCCTTTTGCAGAGCAGTGCCCCTGCACAATACACCTTCAGCTGGACCCATTTGCCACTGCAGGCGGCTTTAAATTACATCTGTGCTGGGCAAAGAACTGCCACTTTTAAGCCCTTGCAAAGGAAGGTGGGTGGAGCCCTGGAAGGCCTTTCAAAGGGGGACAATGGGCCTGACGCCCAGGACTCCTCCACCCCAAGAACCAACCGGCCCGGCCCCAGCGTGAGTGGGATCAGGAGATCAGCCACCAGCCCCAAATCCCTGAAGAGGAAGCCACATCGGCAAGTGAGTGGATGGCCCTTCAGGTCCAGGAACCCTTTCAGGGATCTGACAGGAGGAGAGCAAGAGGGGAGCTGGCACAGAGGGAGAGAGGGGGAGGTCAGATTCTGCAAGGATGTTTGCATTTGCGGGGGGGGGGGCAACCTCAGTAGCCTTTTGGTCCTCCAGAGACCCCAACCCATTTCTCCCTCCCCCTCCTCCAGCCTTTACTAATGCTGCTGCTACAAAGATGGGATGAGAGGAATGATTAGAAAACTGCCGTCGATACAGATTGCTGGAGTGTGGGCGAGAACCAGGACAGCCACGGGACAGCCACATTGCAGCACTGCATTGGTGGCAGGACCACCTTCTCCAAGGAGAATCGATTCATCCGCCATGCTTGTCCTAACTAGGGATGCTGAGGGTTCCCCAGATGCAAGCAGTGTATGTGGGACCCAGCCTGTGGGGAGCCAGAAATGCTGTTTGTCTGAGATGGCCACCACCCTATGGAACAGGCTTGCACCAAAGGTCTGGCTGGCACCAGTTCTGATGTCTTCTCCTGCAGTGGCCAAGTCAGAGATTTTCTGCAGGGCGACTTGACTCCTGGTTGGCACCAGCGTATTTGTAACTATATTTCAGTGTCTCTATGCTGTATTTCTGAGTTTATGGTTCACCCGTATTCTGTTATTTTAATGGCTTATTGCACCCCATTGCAAATCGTAAGATGCAGCCCCCTTTGGAAGATAAACCAAGGAGTCTTGGACTCACTGAGGTCGGCTGCTCTGCTGTTCCTGGGCAGGAATCATTTGGTGTTTTGCTTTCAGGCAACTGAGATGGGGCAGAGGAGGAAATGCCACTGTTGTCCTTTTGTCAGAAAATGACGCCTGGAGCCCACAGCTGACCCTTTAACGTTACCAGGTGCTCAGCAACTCTTGGCCTCCCACTCCTCCATGACTTCCCTGCGCTGGCATCCTTTGGGAAGATTGCAGTGGGTGCTTTAGCACGACCGTCCTTCTGCCTGCCAGTCCTGCCTGCCTCCTGCGTGCAGGAGAAGCTCCCCCCCCAATTAATCAGCAGGAGGGGTGGACCCCTTCCCACACCTTTAACTGGTAGGAGAGCCGCCCTGCTGCTCTTCAGAGGCCCCCTCAGCAGCCCAGCCCAGCCCAGCCCAGCCCACCCTGCTCCGCTGGATTTTTCGAACCAAGTCAGCAAGGGGAAACTAGAAGTCCTTTGTCACTATCGCCACCAGCAAAAGAGTCTGAGGCCCTTAGGAGGAAGTTCCTCTAATGTGTTATCAAAGACTATTTTAGCCAACAGGATTTCCGATGCTTCTGCTGCACTGCCAATTACTTCTTCCTCCAAGGGGGGTGCAAAGCGAACTTGCACCCCGGCCAGGGTGCCCTAAAAGCAGCCATCTGGGAAGGGGGCTGGGCATGCCGGCCCTGGTGGACCCCTGACAGAGGCCCTCTGGCCTCCCGCACCAACAGAAGGGGAACCCCAGAACCTTTCTCCACCCTCTGCCCCACCCAGCCCCAGAGGCCAAAACACCATCCTCCCCTAGCTAGTTCTTGCAAGCCACCTGTGCCCACGGGGCCCAGAGGCAGCCCCAGACAGGACAGTCAGACCCAGGAGGAGAGGCCTTTCATCCATCAGCACCATCAGAAAAGCACTTCCTTCTCTCCGTTCCTCAGCATGCCTTATTCTCCCGCTGGCTGCCCTGGTCGTGCTGTTGCGGCCACAGCGCCTTGCATCCAAAGAGGCCCAGGGGAGGGTGGTAGGCCCTGTTCTGCCCTGAAGTAAGGTCCAACGGAGTAGTAGACTGGGTGATCTTGTTCAGGAAACAGGCCGGGTGCAACCTGGGCCAGGCCTCCTCAGGAGGTCTGTGAGCAGTGAGAACGCGAAGGCCAGGCTTGATTTCTAAGTAGATGCCTCTGCGTGGAGGGGACCATCCAGTCTGCCCACCCAGCTGCATCCCTTCCTTTTAAATCCCACATCTGTCTGCCTGGGCAGGAGTCCACCAAGGCCTGCTGAAGGGAATGCATCACCGTGGGAGCTGGGCAGCCTCAACCCCCCCAGCCTGCCTGGTCCCCAGATGCAGCTGCCAGCCCCTTCCAAGCTTTCTCCACTCTAGTTCTCTTCCAGGAGCTCCCACTCACCTCCCGCTGCTTAATCTCCCCTATTCAAATCCAATGCACAGAACTTCACCTCCTTTGAAACTGCACTCAGCCCTTCCATTACATCAGAGAGAGGAGGGAGGGGGAAAGGAACCGGATCCACTTTATTCACTTTGCAAAATTATCTCCTTAAATATTACTCCCCCTCCCAAGCAGCAGATCCACCTGACAGTCTCTGACACTTGGCAAGACTTGCAAATTATCATCCTGTGATAGAAGAAAGGACTCTTCTCCTTCCTCCCCGCCATGAATCCTGCTATTAGGCTTTCTGTTAGTCACTCTCACTCTGGCTCTGACAATGGGGAGCACCTGATTTAGAAGCACCCAACCCAAGTCAAGCCATGGAGAGAAAAAGCGGCCGTTGTCAGAGCAACCCCTTGCCATCCGTTGCCCCTCTGGGCAGGTCCAGAAGTTGCCCCCATCACAAGTCTACCAGGGAGGTGTCCTCCTCAGCAGCCAGAAAGGGCAAGGTGGGAGATCTGGCCCAGGGGACTCAACCCACCAGCAGCCTCACCTGCACGGGGGTGGACTCAGCTATGTCCTGCCAGACTTAATGGGGAAACGGGGGCGGGGGGCGTCCAACCAGGATAACTGCTAGTGGGTTACTTTGATTTGTCTACATTATCTTAGTCATTGTAGGAGGAGGAGAGCCATGTTAGTCTACGATAGCCAAAAGTCCAAAGGAGTCTGGAAGCATCTTTCTGACCAGCAATGCTTCTGCTGTTTAATAAAATGTGTTGGTTGGAAAAGGTGTTACCAGATTCCTTTGGACTTTGGGCTACTTTGTCCTACCATTTGTTCATTTCTTCTTTACCAGGGATTCATGGGGTTCAAGACAAGAAACCAGGAAGAGAAAGGAGTTACTATGCTGTAGTAGTAAACAGACCAGGAGATCAGAGTTAGAGCTCCTACTAAGCTGGAATGGTCCCAGGACCAGATTACTCCTTCAGCTGAATCCACCTGGTCATCACAGTTGTAAGGACAAAAACTAGTGGGGAGAGAGAGAAACATCAGGACCCTAAACTGCTTCTGGCGAGAGCTATTTAAAGATGACTTGAATAATTAACAAGTCCTATCTAAAAGCCATTAGAAGCATCTTCTGAATGGACGCAAGATCCCAGAAAGAGCAAGTATAAATCTTCACCCCATTTAAATGCAGCAGGTCTGTCTTCATCCAGAGGCCTGGCAGGTCCTGTCCTTCAGAAGGGCAATGGGATGCTGCCCATGACCTTCACACAGAGCGCAACCCTCTCTGCAGGGCCCACTCCATCTCCAACCCATGATGCAAAGGTTCCCCCTCCCGGGGCAGGAGACACTCCCACACCTACTGGATCTTGGTTCCCATCCCTCCCTTTTCTGAAGCCCAGCCTGCCCTCCGTGTATCACATGGTGGCTCCTTGGGCTTGGCTTTGCTGCAAGAGAACAAGCAGCTGCCTTCCGGGGTTGCAGCAGATACCTTCCTGCTTCCTATCCAGAGACTGAGCCAGCAGCCCTCCATGTGCAAAGCCGGGCCCCTCCTCAGGCCCAGCGAGGAGCCCGCTGGCCAAGGTAGAGGAAAATCGGTGAAAAATGCAGTTTGGTGATCCTGTGTGCCTCCCCCAAATTGTTCTGGCTGCAAGCTGGCATGGGCCATTGATCTGACCCAAGGTTTCTGTGATGGAAAGGAGCTGAGGGGGGATTTGAAGGGAGAAGAGAGGGAGCAAAGGAGCACCCTGCTGATGGACGCAGCAGAGCCAGTGAATCTGAGGGCCAACGCTCACCCTGGCAGGAGCTTTTTCTACAAAAGAGTTGACCAAAGAAGCTAATCTTAAGCAAAGGTACCATTTAATCCAGGAAAAGTCTATGGTGGGTCCTCCCTCCTTCTGCTCGTTGACACCTGGGCCTCTCACTTGATATGAGTGTGAATGTTGTCCTGAAGTAAGGCCAGTTTTGACCAACCTCTTGCCTTGCCCTTCACTATCTCTGCCCCAAAGACAGTCAGATCACCTTGGTACAACAGCCTTGTCAGCATCTCTGGTTACATTGCTCTTGACCCCAAGACATGACTCAATACTGAGTTCTGGGCATCTACCTCTAACTTCTTGATCCAGCCCATGGGGATCTGGGCAAAGGTCCATCCCAGGCATTTAGTGTCTCTAATCTCCTGCCAAGTGCTTCATTTTGGTAGCCTGGTCTGTGATCCAAACACAATCCCCCTGGGCTATAGGACCTGCAGAGCTGGCTGTTCAACCCACATATCCTAGTTTTGCTTCCTATGTTGTAACCTTCCACAAGAAGGACCATTAAAGGACTGTTTGTCCCCTGACTTCCCTACTGAGAGCCACGTAACAGAGACAATTATTTAAAGCATCTATAATTCATTCCCGTGTGGATCAACAAACGTGAAACCCAATCAGTAGCTCTGAGGAGCCTCAACAACCTCTCTCTTGTATCATGGACTTCTTCTGAACTTTATTAATAATGCTATAAATTTAGGTAATATGAATAACTTCTCATTCACCTGCATCATTCATATTGTCAAAGTATTAAAAGGTGAAGATCACAATGACTAAATATATAATAAATATTGGAAACATTTCTGTATAAGCCAGTCTGGTATAATGATTAAGGTGCTGGACTAGAAACTAGGAGATCCAGGTTCTGGTCCATCCTCTACCACAGAAGCTCTCTGGACGATGTTGGGCCAGCCACTCTCTCTCAGCCCAACCCACCTCACAGGGTTGTTGTTATGGGGAAAATAGGAGGCAAGAGTGTTGTGTACACTGCCTTGAGTCATTCTATTCCGCTTTCCACAGATTCAAAGAAATAATGTGCCAAAGAATGAAGAAACAATTTAAAACCTGTAGATAGTGAATATGGAGGAGAAGGAGAATCTACCACCTCTTGGACACCAGCTCAGTCTTTCTCATCTAACCTTTTGGCTGAATGAGGTCAGTTAAAGACCTAGTGGATGCATTCTCCCAATACACAAAGCTTGATTAATATTAATCTTAGTTAGGTTTTTGCAGCTTAGCCTGTTCTACCAACCCAACCCATTTGGTTCACTGCATTGTCCGAGTCCAGAGAATTGTTAAGTCATCAACTTAACTATATTGGATGACCCCAGTGAATCTGGGTTGCAGATGGAAACCAAGAAGTAAGAATTTCAGTGAAAACATGTGCACTTCTCCAGTAAGTAAGAGAATGACTAAATTAAGGTGTATTAACTACTCAGTGAAAAGTCAAGCAAGAACATCACCTCCTAAAATTAATGAACTTCCTTGTGCCAAGGTTATACTCAGGCCAATGCAATAAATCTGCCTCTAGAGGTCCCAATCCATACTCAATAATTTTCATGGAAAAATCAAGGATTGATAAATAACTTCTTGGAAATATGAAATAGTAATGACATAGGTCAGCTTCTATACAATATCTCTCTGGGTAAGAAACCAACAGACAGAGACAGACAGACAAACTGGGGTTTCAACCATGGGTTTCTTTCTCCTGCCTGTTCATTATAACAAACTTCTAGTAGCCCATTTCTCAGGCACCTGCACTGTGTTCACATACAATGGTCTTCTATAATCACAGGGTCCTTGTTTCCTACCGTGCCAACTTCAGCCCCCATATATTGTCTTGATATACATGCTCAGAATACAGGAAGAAAACACAATAAGCCTGAAGTCTTATTACAGGAAGACAATATGATTTAATAGAAATCATGGAAACCTGAGGGGTTGATCATCTTCCCTGATAGCTATTGAAGGAAGCAAGTTGTTCGACAATAATAGAAACAACAAACCATGAAGAATTATGCTGTATGTTAAAAATATCCACCCCTGCTCAAAAACACAATTGAATGAACTTGGCAGTGCTATGGAGAGCATCGAGGTCAAATAAATGGAGGAAGAAATAAAAGCTAGACCAATATCGGTGCCAACTACTGATCACCCAACTGAGAAGATGTAATAATGCCTTCCAGAAGGCAAATTGTGGATCTTTCAGAGAGGCATGAAATAGTAGCGATAGGGGACTTTAATTACCCCAACATCGGTCAGGAGACAAGCTCTGCCAAGCGTGGTCCTCCAGGAAATTCCTATACTAACTTGCTGACAATATTCTCCTTTGCCGGGGGAAGGGAAAAGGCAGAATTTCAACTCTTCAGAGCCCTATGAATTGCATCCCAGGAGACTGATGGAACAAGATGGTGGTCTGGCTGAATGCCCTGCCCACTATCTTTGAACGATCCTGCAGAATGGATGAAGTATCCAATAACTGGAGGAGGGCAAACGTTGTTCCTGTCGGGAGGGAAAAAGAAGATCCAGCTAACTAAAGTTGCAACAGGATGACATCGGTTCTTCAGCAAACAACTAATTGATAATCACCTTAAAAACCAATGCAGCACTTTTTAGAAATCTGCATGGATTTGTCAAGCAAACGTCTTGGAAAATTAATCTTTTTTCATTTTTTAAAATCTAATAGCTACCTCAGTCTAAAGACTAAAACAATAAAAATTAAAATGTAATTAAAATACAATTAAGAGCCAGTTAAAAAGCCTGGGAAAATAGAAAAGTCTTTAACTGGCACCAAAATGGAGCTAATGTGGGCGCCGATTGAGCCTCTCTGGGGCAGGAATTGCATAAGAGGAATTGCGTAACAGAAAGTGCTTTCCCGCAGCTCACCTCCTTTGGCAGGGGGAACTTGGAGGGCAGCCTCACTAGACCGTCTTAAGGTACACGGGGAAGACTCTCCTTCAGGTAACCTGTTCCTAAGACTGTTGAGGGCTTTAAAGGTCAAAACCAACCCTTTGAATTGGGTCTGGAAACGGACCAGCAGCCAACACAGAGGGTGAAGAATTGGGATAACAGCAGCCAGTCCCTCTCATGCTAACCTACATCACAGGTTTGTTGTGGGGAGAAATAGGAAGGGGGCACTATGGAAGTTGCTTTGGGCTCCTGAAAGAAAGAGGGGATATAAATCTAATGAGCAAATAAATAAATAAATAAATAAATAAATAAAGGGAAGATCCACAGATAACCACAAGGAAAGAATGTTCATCAAGAGCTCCTCATCAAACGCTATTTAGTTAATACCACAAGGTTCAGTGCTGGCATTGTACTTCAACCTGATCATTAATTATTTGAATGATGGTGGGGAGGGAATACTTATCGAATTCACAGATGATAATCAGTCCAAACTTATCACATCTTGCCTCACTGTTGAGTATTTATTGTCATGAAAGGACAAAGAAATGTGTTCATTGGAGAGACAACAAACTGCCTAGGGTGCAAGATTTGTTCATTAGGAAGACAAAGATAAAATCTTTTGAGACTCTCTCTTTGGAATGGTCAGAACTACCCAACTGGTTGCAATATTTTCAAATAACCAGGGTAAATTTAAAGGAAGAGCAAAACCAGGCAGGAATACTTAGATATTTGATAGAATTTGAAAACCTCATAACACAAAATCTGAAGCATTTGTTGGACCTTATTTATAAATTGTTGATGAAGTATGACTCAGCAGCTAAACAAGACTGTATGATCAAATGGATGAAGAATGGATATAATAATTGTTATGCAATAATTGGAATACCAATGGAGAAAGAATATTAAATTCGCACCAAATATTACACCGATTACTAAGTTGGACTGTTCATTTTCTAAAAGTTGTTGGAAATGTAACAATTAGGTTAGATCATTTTTCCATATTTGGTGGCAATGTTGTAAAACGTAACAATTTTTGAAAATTATTTACTGTATAATAGAATGAAATAAAATTTAAAAACTCAATTTCCTTTCTAACTTCCTATTTTTCCATTATATATTATTAAACCTCACATTCCCACAAAGTATATTGAATTTGCTGTGTATATGGTAACTGCCACAGAACACTCCACATTTCCCATTGGAAAGTATGCACTGTTCCTTCTGCAGCAGAAATGCTAACTAAGTTTTGGAGTATGTTTCAAAAGTAAATCTGACATGGAAATTAATTCAGTTTGGAAACGTTTTTGGATTTTAATTCTATATACAGGCTTGTACAACATTGGAAATTTGAGTTTTTCTTAATATAAAGTCTTCAATTGCTCAGATAGAAATCACTGTTTTATGATTTATAATACTGCTGTTGATACTGGTGTGGTACTATTAAATATTAACCTGATGCTTGTATTTTGTAAGGGGGTTTTGCTTCTCTTTTTCCTTTTGTTTGTTTGTTTTTCCTTTTCTTAATGTGTGTGTGTGTGTGTATTTGCAGAAGATACAAAACTGGATGCGAAAGAAAACAAAAACAAGGTTGAAAATGATCTTAGTAGGTTAGAGAAGTGAGCTGAAAAATAACAAAATTAAATTTAATAGAAATAATGCAAAGATCTTAACAAATCAAATGCAGAGGTTTAGGGTGGGAGATTTGGTAAAAGTATGCACAATCTTGGACGTAGTTGATTACAAACTGGGTGTGAATCAGCAGTACGAAATGGCCGCTAAACAAGCAAGTGCAATTTTAGGCCGTATCAACAAATGGATGGTTTCCAAATCAAATCACGAGAAGTAACAGTTCACATTATTTGGTGGTCAAAATCCCCTTCTCCAGTATTATGTCCAACTCTGGGCACCTCATTTAGCAAAGATACCGCAAGACTTGAGGTGGGCCAGGCAGGGATCAGTGGTCCCCAAGCCAGAGATACCCATTATGTAAACACTCAGCAACCACTCAGCTTCAAGACCCCAACCCAGTGTTGTTCCAAGGAATGATCCAATATTTGGAAGGGTGAGAGAAAGAAGGCTTGAGCTAAACCCTTTGAGGATATCTAAGCTATTTCCTTCTTGGTACTAGCAGTGGGCAGTCAACTTTTACATTCAGCTACATTTTTGTCTGCAATAAAGATTCTGTTCTAGCCATGGTCTGTCTGTGAATCTTCTCCCAATAGCTGAGCAAAGCTGTGACATTTCATGATATTATTGCCAAGTCAAGGTCAAGAGAACATTACAGATCTGGAGAAACCATAAAAGATTCAGAGAAGGAGAAGAATGCTGGAAATGAACCCTTACAAGGAGAAATAGAGAAATATGTGTAGATTTAGTGTTAGATGACTGAGTGGGGATTTTTCAGATACCTGAAATGGTGTCACACAGGAGGTCAAGACCTGTCTCATTCCTGAGCGCAGGAGATGGAATAATGTTGTCAGGATCTACGCAAACCAGATTCTTCAATTGTTTTAATATGCTTTAATTACTAATTATACTTTTGCTTTAATTGCTAATCATAGATCAATAGTGTAATGCTGGGAATGTTATTCTAACCGTTTGCTTGACCTGCCATAAAGGGGGGGAAGGAGGAAGCCAGGTGCCGTTATCTCTATCTTGAGCCAGACATCCAAGGCCAGGAGGTGTGAGAACTGGAGCAAGGATTGAGTGTGCAGACTCTGACAAATGTTACGGTGATTTCAGCTGAAGGCATCCAAACAGTAAGAGCAGCTCAGGAATGGAACCGATGGCCCAGAAAGTGTGGGGCATTAGACACATCCAGGTAGAGGCTAGACAGCCATCTGCCAGAGGCGCTTTAATTTGGATTTATCCCTAAATACCCCCTTCCAACTCTGGTTCTATGAAGACTGGGAATATTTAATGGCATACGGGGAAAGGGCTGACAGATCTGTGCCTGTGATGGATGTATCTTTTTGTTGAAAAGGGTGATTCCATTGGCTTCCTCACAGTGACTACATGATCTGCAACCCAAGTTTATGAGTGGAGGTATTCAACAGTCACTCTGTAATTTCTCATAAACGAATTATTGACTCATTTAATAGTAAATAAGCTTTAGTCCCAGAATCACTGAGAGTTGGAAGAAGGAAGATTCGGCAACCTGCTTGCAGGCTGGATGAAACCTGAGAGGCAGCAACCAGCAACCTTCCTTTCCTGTATCTGAATTCAAAAGGAGCCACCACTGCAAACCACACAGGGGTGCTGACTTTCACATCCACACAGCCACAACGATGTGTGTCCCTCCCCTCCTGGAGATGGGTAGTAAACACATTGGTACAAAAGGCCCTGATCTCTTGGCCAGTGAGGCTGGGAGTGTTGTTGCTCTCACACAATGGTGGGGTTCGTTTCAGGGCACAACTGGTGGCTTTCCAGCCAAGCCTAAAATTAGGCAGCTCCACTTACTGAGAATCCCCCCACTGCCCGGTGGCCAAGCCTCCACCAGGAGAGTCTGCTGCTGGGAAAGCCACTTCTCTTCCTCCAGATGCTGACATTTCCTAATGGTTTTTTAAGGACAGAGTTTTAAAAAAACCACTGTGTGATTTCTAGCACCTGGAAGATGAGAAGGTCTGCCATGGAAGTAAGCACGGGTACAAGAAGGACCCCCCCCAACCCTCCATTTTGAGCCTAATTTGTGCTCAGGTTCACAGACACTAGCTAGGCGTATTGTTGCTCGTTGGGCTCTGGCATTCGGTCTCATACAGTACGAGGCCGATATGCCTTGTTTTGCATTTTTGGAGGCTCAACAGTTATGGTGAAAAGTATCTTCCACCTTGGGGGAGGCTAAAAAGTGGGAAATTGTGTTTTTGCCACCAAATCTTAACAACGCAATCTGGTGGTGTCCTCTCTCACACACAGGATGAGGTAAAAAACCATTTATCTAGAAAGCCCTACATGGCATAGGGCCTGGTTACTTGAGGGACCGCCTGGCTCCCATAACATCTGCCCAGACAATTCCATCCTTCCTTCGATTAAACATTTGGACCACTCCTTGCCTTTCCATGTTGGTGGGAGGTGATTCCAACACCCGCCTCTAAGACCTTACGACTTAAAATCCAAGGGCAAAGCACCGAATGACGGGCAGATGGAAGTCGGAGTAGCCGGGAGATGGAGGAGGATGGCCTTCCCCAGGCTGGGGGCCGTCCAAGGGCATGGGCTTCTGCAGCCAGGAAACTAAAGGGTGCCCTTTAAGGACAGCCTGAAAATCCACAAGGAGCCACGCAGGGAGAGGTGTTTCCAAGAGGCAAGAGCTACGCAAAGGGGGTCTGACCTGCAGCACTCTGACCGAGGGAACTGCCCATAACCCTTCATGAGACTCAGGCAGGTATTCCCAGTGAGTCAAGGCACCCCTTCAGTAGCCCTGCAACCTATTTTTGAACTTTAAAGGGTTACGTCTGCACATGAAATTGGACCAAACAATGTAAGGTTATATTTTCCTGAAGGCAAAGTCTTCCTCAGTTGAGGAAGTTAAGTTGAACCCCCGGGGGCTTTGTGGCAGCAATATGGGTTTGTATCCGGCTTCTTCCAGGATGTTTTTCAGTTTCCCACATTTTCTGATGGTCTCCCACCCAAGAAGTAACCACGTTTGACCTTGTTTAGTTTTACAAGAGCAGGTTGGCTAGATGCTGCCACCTGTTATGATCGCTAGCTAAACTTAAACTTGGAAAGGCACTCCTGGATGGGTCCACAGATATGTCTGAATCCAGGAGCTTATCCTGCAGACTTGCAATCTTACTTGCATCCTTAGTTCTCTCTGCTTTCTGCTCTGTTTTGATTTTATATTTATCTGAGCCAGAGAACATCTATTTATGGGGCAGCTACACAAATAATCCTAAAGGTTCAAAATCTACCACTTTGGTGACCCTGGCAAGCTGCTGCTCGCAGACCTGATCCCTCCCCAATCAGTCGTGCTTTTGAAAAGTAGGCTGGAAGGGATCACAGCATCTAGTGACAAGCCAACCCAACCTAGCCATGAAACATCAGAACTGCAGCACAAATAAGGGACCTTGAAAAGCCCACGCACTGGGGCCAGGACAGAGCAGCCCTAGATCCTACTGGTAATCAAAGAAACTCCTGCGTCACAGCAATATTGTCAGAAATGCCAGGAGTGGGGACTTAGTGGGAAGCAACAGGGAAAAGTTGGGGGCTTTGCTTATATCCCCAATGAATTAGAACGCCGTAGCCCAGCTTCGTTTTAGCCTTATGTCAAAAGACCAGACAGACAAGCCAACCCACAGTAGAAAACAGCTTGCTGGCTTATTTATTTATAGACAGCCCACTTCCACAAAGGACCTGGGGTGGTTTACAGTCAGAAAACAGCAAGCCAGTAAAAGAGCCATCTGTTATCTTAGAGTAACTAACCCAAATCAGCCCTTGTACTAGTGCCCTGAAGAGTACAGCTTTCAAGACCTTTGGGAAGGCCAGGACACTGGGGGCTCCTTATCTCAGGAGGCAAAGCGTTCCTAAGAGAAAGGGCTGCCTGAGAAGGCACATTGCCAAGCCCACCTCCACCTGCAGTCTTTGAGGGTAAAGACCCCCCCAAAGACTGCACGGGCTGGGCCCTCTCTGGGTGGAGAGCAGCTCTGCAGGGACTCAGGCACCAAGCCATATAAGGCTCTAAAGGTGATAGGAGGCCACTTTGAGTTGGACCAGGAAGCAAACCATTAACCAATGAAGTGGTTGCAGCAAAGCTGTAAGCATTGCTGAATCTGCTAACCTCAGGTGGACTGATGTACTGTGGACCAGTAGAAGATTCTGATTTGTCTTCAAAGGTCTAGCAGGAACTGCAAGTTTGGGAGGCTCCTCCAACTGTGGACCTGCTCTTTTAGGGGGAGTGCCACCACATCCGAGAAATGTTGGAATCAACCTCAGACCAGGTCCATCAGCAACAACTCTGCCCTTGAGGTTTGAGCTTGTTTTGACCCTCCAGGCATCAAGCAAAACTTTGTAGCATCCTGGTCCAGCCTGGGGTAATTGTCAGCCTTACCAGGTAGACCAGACAGGAAACACAACCAGATAAACTAAATTCTACTTTATTGTAAAACTACCTTAACAGAATCTTGCAAGTCTGAAAGTACAGTTCTCCCACCATCTCCTTTACAACCCAAGAACTTAGGGAGGGTCCCTTCTGAGCCTCTTGCTCCGCCCACTATGCAGCTGCAGGCTATGCCATCTCTTATCTGAGCATTTCCTAGGCAGCGTCTCTTTGCCCCATCTCCCAAGGTCTTTCCCACATACCGTTACAGTAATGGTGCACCATTGGGTATCATCAGCATACTGATGATACCCCACCCCAGCAGCTTCATGTCCGATAGGTTCAGACCCTATAGAACTCTAACTGGAGTGACCTGAGGGCGACCACTCTCCCTCCGTGCACACTGACTGGAATCACCCACTTAGTGGAACCACTGCAACAGCCCCACCCATCCAGGTAGTCCAGAAGGATACCACAGGGCTGCTGAGAGGCCTAATAATATCAGAAGTGCCCTCCCTTCATCCAGTCCTGATAAAGATCATCCACCAGGTCAACCAACGTCAACTCCATCCCATACCTAGGCCTGAACTCTGTCTGCAAGGATCCAGAAAATCCATTTTATCTACAGAACGATCCTCAGCAGCTGGAACATCAACCACTTTCTCCAAACTTTTCCTGAGGAAGAGAAGGTTGGATTGGCCAACACTGTCATTATCCAAACTGGCTGGATCAAGAGATGGATCTTCACAAGGAGCTGCACCACCCCCTCCCTCAAAGAAACATTAACCACCATCCCAAATCCAGCCACGTATCCCTCCAAGCTGCACAAATCGGAGGGAGAGATGGACTAAGCTACAGGGAGCAGAGCTCGTGCCACAAACATCCATATCCGCCTCCTCAGGCTTCAGGAGTTCAAAGCAATCGTGCAAGAAGTCCATTGGTCATCTCGCTATATTTTGCTCAAGTGCAGTCAAACCCAAAATGAATGCAAGCAATTTCCTCTCTCTAAAAGCTCGCAAATGGGCCCTGCAAGAGGATCTTCACTGCCATCCCTCTCCAAAAGGCAACAGGCAGCCTTGAGCAAAGCCACCGGACACTAGTCCACACATGCAGTATGAAGGGAGAAATGGGAACATTGGCTGCTCTTAATGCCACAGCATATCCCCAGATACGGCCACGCAACTGTGATCAGGCAGGTTCACTTCTTTTCCGCCACCTCTCTATGCCTCTTCCTCTTCCGCAGCTCCTGTTAAACAAGGTGCTTACTGGGATTTGCCACGGAGGAGAGGGGGCCCCGCGAGAACAATCTTGTGCCCTGCTTCTGCCATCGCCATGATCCAGAGACCATTAAGACCCACGGCAGAGCTGCCTCCCAGATTCCTGGGAAATCCCCCAAAGGGCCTCTGAAAGCCCAACGAGTCCATTTGGTACCAGGGCTGGGCCATCTTAACTGGTCTGACACCCTGCAGAGGTCAGGCATGCTGACAAAGCCCATGTGGGTCAGAAAGTGACTTGACCATAGCAGGCAACATCCTCTGTCTTCAGACTGGGTTCCAGGTCCAGCTTCACACTTCACTCCAGTAGGAGCACTTCCCTTACCCCCATTTCTCACTTGCAGAGAAGAACCTGCCTGCCAGTGCCCTCTCCCTGGCAGACCCATTTGAGCTATTTTCCCCAAAGCAATTTTCCTGCTCTTAGGGCTAAACGCAGCGAGATAAACTAATGCGAACTGCACAAGTCCCACTGAGGTTGCACACTCCCCTGCTTGAAAAAACTATTTTGTGTACTTACTGCAGCCTAACGTCAACCAATTTTACAGATGCTGAACCAATGTCCAGTTGTGCCCTCAAAGACATTTCATGCAGCTTTTGGACCTCGCTACAGTCATTTCTATGCCGCAAATGCTGGCCGTCCACCAGGAGGGCTGCCACCTGGCCTAACCAGCACAGCAATGCTTTAACATGGCAGCGCAGATGCTCTCTCGTGTCCCAGTCTCAGGCAATGAATCCTCTGAAAGGGCACCAGCCACTTATCACAACGGTTAGGCCTGGCAGTGATTGCATAGCTGCAGTGACTGAGCCCAAAGAGATGTAAGCAAATGGGCTCTGTCTTCTGCTGAGGCACTTGATCAGGGCGGCATCTGGAATGCATCAGGGAGCCTTTGCAGTGAGACATAAAAGAAAAGCCCCTGGAACCAATGATAACAGCCACAGCTCCCACTTGCAAGCATGTTTCTGGCTGCCCTCAGGCAGGAGCTTAGCTGTCTCTGAGTAGCCCCAAAGCTTGGAGAATCTGCTGGAGGTCGGACAGAGTCTAGATCAGTGTTCTCAACCTCTCCAACTTTAAGATGAGTGGACTTCAACTCCCAGAATTCCCCAGCCAGCATCAATGAGCGGACCTCCATTCTGGGAGTGAAGTCCACTCATCTTAAAGTTGGAGAGGTTGAGAAACCCTAGCCTAGATAACCAAGCCAGGGAAGAGGGGAAACAAGGGGAGGACCAAACTGACTATGACTGAAGCTTAATTAAATCAGTGGTTACGGATGAACTCCACTGAGAGCGCCGGATGGGGATGATGGGAGTTATAGAGGCTCCTGGATCGGGAAGGCTGCTGAAGGTGAACCGATAGTGGAATGCAACATAAAACAAATTTCTTTGTTGAAAACAAGTAGAAAGGCATAAATGGAATAGAGGAGAGCTGTGGAAAATGGCTTTTAGGCAAGGGGGAATTGATGGCCCATGAAGTAAAACACAACCGATCCAGAAACTTCAGGTCCAAATTCAATTAGAACATGGTTGCGAAAGAGTTCCACACAGGAGGAGAAATGCATCAGGAAAATCTGGAGAGCGGCTTGGCCATCGATCCTCCTTGCATCTCTCAGCTTTGCCGTTTCATTATTTATTGTTATTTGACAAAGCACCAAATGTCGCTTTAACGTACCTTTTCGTGATTCTGCTGCAAATCTTGGGCAGCAGACTGCTGGCATATAAGAGAGCTGTTCCTTTTCCTCTCGAGTTCTTGAGCGTGAAAATGAAACAGCGCTGCAGAGTTCCCGACGGGAACATTCCTGGTTTGTCCAAACGGTTTAACCTTTCGGAGGGAAGGGGCAAGGATCTACCCCAGCTTTCATCGGTTTCCCACCTCAGCCTGGTAGGACATTGTGCCATCAGTTCTCAGAAGTCGTAGTCTGAGGGGGCTGCAAGCCTCCCCCCACCGCAGAGCTTCGTGTTACCCATTCCACTCTAAAGGGCGTTTTACGTACATTAAATGCAGGATGAGCAATAGCTGGCTCCATTTAAACATCTCCAGGGCAAGGACCAGTCCCTCTGTGGGGCTTTGTCTCTGACGGCTGATTGGGATACGTGCATGTTACTGTTTACATGACAAGCATATATGAACCTGCCCTGAAAACTAAACATGTTCATACAACATAGCCACCCAACCTCCCACAGATCTACCGTATTTGCTCAATGAGCTAAACTTGGTTGGTTTCAGTTTTACTTATAAATTTGGTTGTTTCTTATATGACTTAGTGTGCTATCCAAACCTAGCTCTTTGGGCTACTAATATATTGTACAAACCCAGAATATGAGTTAATTCAGCAACCAAGTTCGGTGTGCTGTGTAAATGCAGCCTTTGAATCATTTTCACAAGGTGTAAGTGCTGGGCACTTGCTTAACAGTAAAGAGAACGAAAACACATTGGCTCAAGGACCTTTTTTCTGGGCTACACAGCTCACTGGAGCTTTATCTTGGCATGTCTGTGAAGTACCTTCACATCAAACCATTGTATCATTTGCTTGTCTTGGTATAGCATGCTGTATGACCACAGGAACTATGTCTTGCTGACCCAGCTTTAGGTGTGTCATGTGAATGACACCCCCCCGCCCTGCTTGTTACAAATGGCAGAATCAGAGCAAGCAAACCCAGCATTTATTATCCCCAGTAAATCAGTTCTCTTTTGGCTATTCCTTCAATTGCTGCAGGTTCTGACATAACCACTCTGTGCCACCTTGGGGGGCGGGGGGGGGGTCCTCGCAGCACTGCTCAGACAGACCAGATTCTTTCTCTGGGCAGGCCCGAGGCCAAGCACAGCAGGTCCAGTTCATTACTGGAGATCCGCAGAAAGCCATCTGAAAGAATTGGCCGAGTCCACGCTGAAGGCTAAGCCAAGATTACAGGCACTCCTGGATTGTGTTGAAGGACCCTGGGTGCAGTCAAGTCAGTCCCACGTCGCCCTTCTCTGCTAGCAAATCTGCTGAACAACCCAGCCAGGAGGAGGGAGCCCGGAGCGTCTGCATGTTGCGGGGTGGCCTGTGGGCTGGGGCGGTGCGCTCCCCACCCCTGGCTTGGCAAAGTGCCCGCAGGGGGATGCCGCTCGGCAGAAAGCGAAGCCTTCGTGTTCGTGTTTTGGGGAGGGAGAGCGCGGCGCCTGTGTGCCCCAGCCCAGCACTGGTTCGCGATAACATCCTGTCTGACCACCCCAAGTCACCGTGGCTGGAGCCCCGCTGAAATAAATAGGAGCCCTGAATCCCTCATGTGGGGGGGGGGGCGCGCTGTCCTCCCCGTGATCTGGCAGCCAGCCAAAAGAATCCCCCTCCGTGCAATCAAGATGCCTCTTCCTCACTCCCTCGCAGGGGGTCACGGCGCCTTAACGTTTCTTCTCTTTGCGTAATGCTAGCTATTTTTTTCCCTTCCTTTCTAAGGCCCCTCAGCGATTAGTCGGTGCAAACAACACAGGCCCCCAACTCGGTTCCAGCAGCCCGGGGGAAAGCGGGGTGGACGCCTCCTCCAAGGCCCGGCTGAGGGCACAGGCGGCCTTGCCTTTTCCCTCTCGTAAACAAATGCGTACGCACACCCACACATTGCGCACACATTCACAAGAGGACGCCGCAGACATCATAGCCAGAGACTTCTTCAGCCAAACTCTGAGCCGCGCTCAGTCACCAATAAATTTCCATGTCGTGTTTTTTTAAATAAAACGCAGGCGCAAAAATGTTGATGGATTGCAGAGGGGCTTTCACGCTCCCACACTATATACTGAAAACTGCTGAGATGCCTAAGTCAGTGGAAATATCCACCACAGCCTGTTGCAAAACCTTCACACAGACTGGAAAGAAATTATTTAAAGGCGCTTGGAACCCGGCCTGTCCCTCCGTCGGCCTGCCGATCAACAGGATAGCTCTCTAAAGGAGACTGGAAGAATTCCTGAAGTTCGGCTCTCCCCGCTTTCCCTAATTTGCCACGGAGGGCTGAAAAGACGTTCTGCCAAGCCCCTCGGCACATGACTGGACAAGCGGGGCCAAATGCAATGTGGGAGGAAAGCCAAGTCAAGTAGGGGACCGGGGTGCATCAGGCACCTCAAGATTTTCCCGGGGCTTCCCGGCAGGAGGGGCCGTTGGGCAGCAGTTGGGCACGGCGGTGACTGTTCCACCCGAAGCCCCTCCCTCCCACCCAGTCACGTGACCCAAAAACCCACAGATGTCACATAAGGGGGGGCAGAAAAATCCCCCCCCCACTGCCTGATTCCTCATTGCAGGGAAGACAGCGCAGGCAGCTTCCACAGCGACTCTCCGCCGAAACCCGCTTCAAATCCCAGAGGGACGAGGGTCCCGGGGAAGGGCCAACCCACCCCGGGGGCCCCTGGAGCCTCCCGCAGTGGAATGAATACTTCACTCCTCGCACCAGCAGGGTTCACGTGGCCGCAGGTGCTCTGGAATGCACCACGCCGCTCACCGCAGGATCAGCCGGCTGGAGGGCTCCGGGGGTCTGGCGAGTCCGACCCCCGCCCAGCGCAGGAATCCTCTACTGCGGCACCCCCGACCCCCTCTGCGCATCCGGCAGGATCGCCTGTTTTCCTGGGGCAGCTACGAATTGATGAGGGAGGAGGGAGGAGGGAGACAGGGGAGGGAGCAGACGGGAAGGAGGGGGCCCGAAGACCGGGTTTTGGCTCAGCAGACAGCCCACCCAGACTGCCCTCTCCCTCTCCGTCACCCCCAGCAACCTCAAACAGCAGCCCACAGCCAGATGTTTTATTTACAACAGAGGCGCCCAGTCAGAGGTACCTCCAAATACGTGAAGTGCTGTTTGGACACCCCTAAGGTTTGAGGGTACCTCTGACTGGGCTTGGACTGGACTGGACTGGATAATTAAAGGCTCACGGGGTAAAGGTGAGGCACCATGAAAAACTTATGGAATAGCCTTTCATCCATATTGAATTGATTCACTGTAACTTAAGTAAGTTGATTCCAGTTCAAGTCTGGTCCTAGTCCTACCCACACACCCTGATTTCTTCTGTCCAGGTCCTGGTCTGCTCTCAGAGGCCAAGGGCAGCTCCTGGTCCAAAACTGGGCAAGGTGAGTGCAGGGAGCAAAGCCGCTGCATCCGTGTTCTGGGGACGATGGAAAGGCTGAAGAACCTGCCTCGGAATGAGCCTCTTCTCCGGCAACACAACCAGGACTCCTGTCCGCCTCTTCCTCCTCAAGCAGGAAATGATCCCAGGATCAAGGTCTATTTTTTAAAAGCCATTTCTCCGATTGCTAAGGATGGGAATAAAGTCTTTTCTGCCTGGGATCCAAGGCTCAGACTAAACCTTAGACTCAGACTCACATGAAGCACTTCTTCTCCTATTAAAGAAGATCAGCCTGGGAAGATGAAATTCAGGGTACGTGACTTGGGGGGGGGGCTTCACATTTTCCCCATTCTTTTCCAATCAAGATCACCTTCCAGATTTAAAGACAAGAGAGAAAAGGGACTGCGGGCAACTTTGAGCTGAAAGGGAAAAGGTGAAGATGAGCCTGTTCTCTCTCCTCTTCCTTTCTTCGACTACCAAATGCAGCCTCTCGAATCTGCTTTTCATTTTTTAAAAAATGCAAGGAGAACATTACATTTAGTGAGGCTTTAAAAAGACAGAACTTCCCAACCTTCCTATTTACAGGAGACAGTCACCACCTCCCCTCCTCTCCCCTCCCCTCCCCTCCCCTTCCTTGAAAGAAATTTCTGAAAAAGAAAGAAGGAGGGAGAGACCCAAGAGCCAGACGGAGCTCAGAGTCAGTTTACCTCTGGCGCTACACTCAGCATCTCCAAGGGAGGAAAAAGAGCACCAAGTCTGTTTCCACTCTTGCATTATTGAAAGCACCCTGCCCCATTCACATATCAAGGATATCTGACGTAAGATTGAGCCATCTGGCTTGGAAAGCAGTGAGCTCCCTTGCATAAAAAGGCAGACAAAAGGAGCCAGTTTTCACACAAAGTGTGGCTGGCTCTGTTTGGCACCATACTTCTGGTGGAACCAAACCCTCTTCTCCACAATCAAAAGCAATACCGCCCTGGTTGGCTTAACAGTGACTAAACCACAGCTGATTGGATTCACCCAACATGCTAAAACAAACGAAACCATATTATTGTGATGTGTGACCCCCGACACTGTCTCAGATGAGATCCTGATGGCAGAGGGCAAGCGTGAGCCATAGGTTCCATCCCTGGCATACCCTGAAGAAAGCTTGTTCTTGGCAGGGTCACGCCAAGTTTCCCTCAAGTCAAGCTTGAACCGTGGTGGCTTCACAAACAATCCATGCTGTTTTCTTGACAAAAGGCAAGAAGCTGTTGGCCATCGGCCCCGGGAGGGCAGCAGTCAAAGTCAATATGACGATCACCTTGCTTGTAACAATTTCCCAATCTATGTTTAAGTTAAGAAAAACTGCCAACTTTTGGTACTGCTGGGGCTTCTTGGAATTTGCTTCTCTGGCTCTTTGAAGAAAAAGGACCTTCCTGAAATTTCGCTTCCCCCTGTGCAGAAAAGCCAGAGCCAGTTGCATCTCTGGCTCCCTTGCCTCCACACCCACATGCACAAGGAAAAGCAACTTTGAGCTTTAGAAAACCTGGAGAAGGAAGGACGCTGCATCCCTGCTCTGTGTTCATCCTTTGCTCCTCCCAGCCCACTTCCCACAAAGGCTTTTTAGGGGAAATCAAGGCACACAGCTACATGGACTATTGAAGTTTGGGATGTGGTCTCCAAAAACTGCCAATGAATTACTGCACCCTCAGGCTTAGCACAAGAGCAGTAGGAGCCTAGAGTTACAGCTCCACAGTTAACAACAACTCTGCCCCCCAGATCATGAAAAGTCACCAGCAACCGTAGATTTGGTGAGGTGATTCCAGGTTAGACTACCTAATATTCACATGCAGGGATTCAAACGGAGCAAAGTCTTGCCACCCGGGTGTCACAAAAAGCTTGGAGAAAACAAAATTGCAGAGAAATTCCTATACGCTCAGATCTTTTGAAGTGGACATGTCTGGAACATCCAAGAGTAGCCAAGTGGACCTGCGCTTGGAGAATGTTTGCATGGAGTTTCTGTTTCTGTTACTGCCCCTTTCTCTTCTCAAAGTCCAAAGCTTGAGTTCCTTTGCCTCTTGGTCATTCTGTTCAGCCATTCCATCAGCACAGTGTTAAAGCAATACACACAAGGGAGAACGGCGCCTGAACCCCACTTCCAAACTGCACAGCCATAAAAACTTCCAACTTCCCTTTGCTCAGCAAGGGGGTCTGCAGTGGATCAGTGAAGCTCTTTGTGTAATACAGACAAGACCAAAGTAAAACAGACCATTCTTCTGGCATTCCCACAAATGCAAGGAGAAGCCCCTCCAGACCATGCCCTACAACTGAGGAAGACTGGGGCCAGGTCTGACCTCAACAGTCACCCACTTTTCAGGTTTCTTTGTCCTGCTCAGACATAAGGCTTCGCCCTCATGGTGGTGGCCTCTCCCAGTTCTTCAGCATGAGCTTGCTAGCTTAAAGTCCCAGCTAATTCCCTCCTTCTACTGTCACTTTTCTGACATGCCATCAGCTGGATTTCTGTGGTTTTCATGAGTTGTGTTCATACAGCAGGCTTAGCATTTGCATTCACAGAGCACAACTTTGCTTAGCTTTCCTTTGTTTGGTTGCTTAACAAGTTGTCCCAACCAGGGGGCTTGATTAGTTTACAATTCAATAGATTGTACAAAATGAAAAAATAGCTCAGTCAGTAACCAATTTCAATGTGCCATGTGGAATGCAGTTGCTAGGTCTTAGGTTCAACCGCCCTTCGTAACAGGCTCCCTTGAGGAGGATAAGGCCTTGGGATAGGGGTGCCAGTGGGAGGGGGCTCCCTCCATGGGCCTCTTCTCCTGCCATCTCATTCCCACCTGCGAGCTGAGCACATCCTGGGCTTGTGAAACAGCTCCAACCAACCTCTTTGTGCAACCTTGTAATCCTGAGGTCCATCAGCACAGCCCCCATGAGCTGCCAAGGGGAGTCTGCCCAAGACCCACGTCCCATCCTTGCCTGAGGAAGGACTCTTCCTCCCCAACACAAAGCAGCCACAGGAGGAGTGAGGAGAGGCCTGACAGTCTATCCCTCACCCACCCATCGCAGAGCATCTGCCATGCCGCTTCTTCTTTTGGCCAAGGAGGACTATTCTGGGGCATCGTAAGTGGTCCAGCTCGTTCAAGGCCCTGGCAGCTCTGCTGGACCAGACTTCTTTAGAAAAAGAAGCTGCTGGAAGTACACTAGGGAGAAAGTGTTTCTTAGGACCCCGTTTGGGAACGGGCAGTCAGTACCCTCTGCTCTGATAATAGCTCCAAATCCAGACCGGAATGAAGTTCGCACTTCCCACTGACCTCCTATAAAGCAGAAGCTTCACAACCACCGCTCACATTTTCCCCTCTTTTCACTTTTTTCCAGTGGGTAACCCCAGGACAGGGACACTCCTCCCGTACATCATTTTTAGGGCAGCAAATTGATCATGGTGGGTTGTTTTCGTTTCACAGAAATTGCCTGAAGATAAACTCTGATTCTCTCCAGGCACAGATTAGGACATCAGAGAGGAGAGAGAAAAGGGGAAAGTATCAAGGTGCTATTTTTAAAATGTCTCCTCCAGGAGGACATAATGCTAGGACAGGCCAGATGCCTGTGGTCAAAAATATCACCTTTCTGAAGACTCTAGACAAATTTAGTCCCAGTATAAAATATGAGTAAGATATAAAGGAGTTCTATAAAACATAAGCCCCCCTCCATGCTCTTCTGTTGCAACAGACTTTCAGAGACTTTCTAGATTAGCTCTCTCCATTCTTTCCAGTGTTTTATTGTTTTATTTGGTAAATTTACATAGCCGCCCATCTCACATATGTGACTCTGAACAGTGTAAAAAACACAAAAAACAATGCAAAAAAATAACCAAAAACATTTTAAAAACATTTAAAAAACATTAAAAACAATAAAAACCATTAAAAAAACCATAATCTGTGGGAGAGCACATTCAGTTTCCCTAGTAATACAGCCACTTGGTTTAATGTTCTTAGGTTTAAATCAGAATCTTGCTTTGATGGTATCTACCCAGTGTGTTCTTTGCCAGCCTCTTGAAGAAAAGCTCAAAACATAAATGCCAGGATTTTATAGCTCTTATGCCCAAATGGGAGTTCTTTTACAAAAAGGCCTTCTTTCTAACACAGCAGTGCCTGACATGGCCACAGCTGGTTCTAAGAGTGAGACTGCAAAGGAGTCCTCTTCAGCCCCACTTGGGCGTTTCCTGAATCCAAAGCCAGCGCGCTCATCAGCCCGGGTCTCAAGGCAGAAGAGACCGTTGCTGGAGCTGGTGCTGAGCCCGGGGGAGGCGGGGGCGTGAGACGGAAGCGCCCCCTCCTGCGACACCCTCTGCGCCATCCGAGCAGCCACAGAAGGATCAAAATGTAATTCTCCCTTGCAAACGCCACTGTCAAATATGTGCCAGCTATTCTAATACATCAATATTTGACATCCAGTGATACATTTTACACTCAGTAGGGATTTTGGTCTTGAAGGAATAGCAATAAAGAATAAAAGCAAGATGGGCTTGGGAGTTTCACACATAATGCCCTGTCAAGCCTCAAATGACTTAGTCGCTAAAGTTCAAAGAACCCACATTTCAGAGTTGGTTGCAAAATTTCACATTTGGAATTTGAAAAGAAGCATCTAAGTTTGCGTTCGTGTGGCAGACTGAGGGCCTCGGTGCCTCTAAAGCCCATCTTCCACGCGCCCACATGGCAGGGCCTTCAGCTGTAGCAAAAGCTCCCATTCAACTCCCAGTATTTCAAAGGCCTGGTAAAGCATTTTGAAAAAGGGACCTTTTTTGCTGTCTTTAAGGGGGTGGGAGGGTGAAGCCTGTCCCTGTTTCTTTATTGTGGTGGGAGGGCAAAGTGTGCGCCGGGTGGGGCAGATGGCCAAAGCCAGCGATGCCGCGGGGCAGCAGAGCAGCTCTCGAGCAGGACCCTCCCAAGCCTGCCAGGCACCGCTTGCAGATCTCCAGCAACAGAAGCCCTCTGCTCTTGCTACTGGCACCATGGGTTGGGGGGAGGGGGGAGGTGCCTGAGCAACAATGGGTAGAAAAAGCAAAAATCCCATTTTTAAGGTGAACATTTATGTAACTGTACAGAGTTGGATTAAAATATTTGTTCTCCTCCCCTGCGAGTGTTGCTTTTGACCCAAGAAAGAAAATTGGATATCATTCAGCACAGCCGAGTTATTTGAAATGAGTCAATGTGTCTAGAATGGAAGAGAGAGAGCAATGCACAAAAGTGGATGCCTCCCACTCAAAGCATGGGTGACAGAAGGGCAGAAGAGCTGCCAGTTCATGGGCTTGTGCCCAAATTAGTCACATCAAATTACAGGAAGCTCTGCAGTCAATCAGATGCGGTTACTACTTTATTATCTGATGTAACTGAAAGTCAAAGTCAATTCAGAGTGAAGGCTGTGCAGAATACATCTCAAGAAGTCACCATCATTTCCTTAAAGGAATCAAGGGGGGTATTTCAATTCATCCAAAACTGCGTATGTGCCCACTTTCTCAACTGACATTATTTACTAATATTTATCTGAAAGTCAATTCAGAGTGAAGGCTGTGCAAAATACACTTCAGTCAGTCACCAACATTTCCTTAAAGGGCAAGAATTGAGGGGAGAATTTCAATTCATCCAAAGCTGCATATTGCTTTGGCACAGACACACCCTTTCTCTCTAATGTTGTGGGTAATTCTGTAGTCCTCCTTGATGGAATTCAAAGCACCTTGTGCTCAGATCATCTTCTGGGTCAAGGAGGAAGCCTGCACACCACAGCACAGCTAAGCTCCTGAGTCTAGGCCAGGGTTCCTCAACCTTGGTGACCTGAAGATGTGTGGACTTCAACTTTCATGGCTGGTTGGGGAATTCTGGGAGTTGAAGTCCACACATCTTCAAGTCGCCACGGTTGAGGAACCTGGTCTAGGCTGCAGTGCCCTACTTGCAATTGCCCAGGGCCCAGGGAAAAAGGTGGAGAAAAGGGGGCAGCCCAAAGAGAGCCCGGGGACACATTGGACCATCCCTACTGCTGAGTTCAGTGGTGCCTTCATGATAACAAAATGGCTTTCCAGCCTGAGTCTACACTTATAAAATCTTCATGGGGAAATTCTGCTCAGTGCTTGCTAATGTTCTGGGAAACTGAGTATTAATACCAACCAGAAACATACAAGGGGCAGTTCCCCAAGCAAATTATTGTAACTCTGAACATTTTAAAAGCTTTAAAAAGGCTTTAAACATTTAAAGTAAGACATCTGGGAGCACCATGAAAACTAATAGATCTATTGTGGATAGCATATAGTAGCATCTGCCACACGGTGTATTTTAACTGCACTCCTTTAAGGGGCAATGCTGCTCTTCCTCTGAGGATACAGTTTTTTTTCAAAAGTGCAGCAGGTCCAAGTGATCAACAGCGATTCAATGCAGGGAAGGAAAGAAGCAACAGGCTGACCCATTTGCAACGAGGGCCAAGTTTGGAAGGTTTCTAAGTTTCTAAAAACAGCTCAAATGAAGGAGCTACAGGAGAATTTGTCTCCTAAATGATAAGCTTGTTGCAGTCTGCTTGATGCAACCAGAAGGGCCAAGTCATCTCATCCCATCCCATCCCATCCCATCCCATCCCATCCCATCCCATGGAAAACGATGCTAATACGCTAGAACTTGGATCTGACCTACTCTCTCAAAAGAATAAACCTTCCTTCTTTGAAGGAGACATGTCTCCATACACACATACAGTAACTTCTTCAGTTGCTGTGGTAGAATATCTAACAGACCCTGGGAAGGTGGAGGAAGGAACAGGGCTGTTCCAAAAGAGACACATCAGCCCAGGGGAGGGAGGAAGAGACTCAGAGGAATTCTGCCTTAATGTCGCTAGGTCTAAGTTGATCTGGATAACTGTCTGAGCAGGCTTTCGAGATCCTATTGCATGACCCTCCTAGCAATAAAGATCTTTCCAGAAATCCAGCTGGTTCTTATTTCCTGAGCCTGCCCATCTTGCAGGAGTTGACACCATCCACTGATGCCCATTTGCTCCAACTTTGCTTTTGCCATTCCCAGTCCTAAGCCAGAATTTGTGATGGGCTTACAAAACTTGGCTTGTTTGGACACAACACAAAGTAACTGTGGTTGGGCATATCCAGTCTGTGTTACTTGTTTCTCCATTGATGTGAGGAGAAACCAAAACAGAGAAATGAACCCACCACATGTAGATGAAATGGAGCTTGTTAAATGCACAATGAGATTTAATAAGCCAAGATTTCGGTGCCACTGGCTACAATACCAAGCATTTTCATGTGTGATACTAAATCAAACTTTTTAACTACACTTTGTTCAATAAGTCATCGGGCAGGTTTCCACATCATGCTAAGCCAAAGCCATAAAACCATGGTACAGCTTGTGATGTGCAAATCAAATCAATGTCTTTGATATCAGGAAAAAAAAATCTGATTTTCCCCCTTTCTTTCAATTCATTCAAGGAATCTGACTTAAACTCCAGCTGCAAAGATTTCCACTGGTGGACTAGAAACCAGTTATGCTAAACATAAATGTACATTCTATAATGTTCAATCTCATTTGAAAAGCATAGCTGTATTACTGGTAGTCAATCTATAAACTTAACCAACCATGCCCTCCACCTTTTGTTAGTGTGCCCCACTTGTGGACTGCAGAAGAAAAGGGGTTTCATTTCAGATGGAAAAATGCCACAAACAGAATTATATCCCCGCAGCCCACTGGAAACTATGGGCCGCAGGGCAAGGAGCAGATCCGCCTTGCAAGCCAGCAGGGGCTTCCACAGGGGGCATCAAAAAGTCAAGATGGCGGCCCAACCGCATAATTGAAGTACTACCCCTTTTAACATTTGTGTGGCACGTGCACCCATGGTTGGAGGGGCTTTTAGGCCAGAAAAAAGCATTCAGAGGCTGCAGCCTGGAGTCCTCAGGCAGTCTACATCTGAATAAGCTGAACCATCCCTGACCCAGTCTAAACCAGCTTGCAACAGGTCTCCTAAAGCTACCAACAGGAGATCCTTCAGTCCAAATAGGAAAGAAGACAGTACCTGGGGGAGATGACCATGCTGTCCTTGAATTGGTGATGTCCGGGGAGAAGGAACTGAGAAGGGTCAGACCTGTATAAGGGGCTTCGGAAGAGTGGATTCTAATGAACTCTCAGGGAGGGCAAGTCGGGTCCAGTAAGGACAGGAAGTTCTATGAAACGAGACAGTGAAGGCAAAATGAAGAATGGGAAACGTCTAAAGAAGCCATGGCAGATACACAGAGAGACACATTCGGGAAATGAAGGAAAAAGCATAATCAAGGCGGTCTCCAGAAACTGTGGGAAAAGTGTTAGATTAAAGTTCAGAATGAGCTGAGGTTTGGGAGAGGCGCCGAAAGCAATAACAAGGGGGTCTCGAGTACGTCACAAACAAACCAAAAAGCCGAAAAGGTGTGGGAGCCCTGCAAGGAGAAAGTGTGGAATCGCAGCAGCATCGGCTGGTGGGTAGAGAGGGCAAGGTGGCCATTGCGGCTGGGTAATCAAAGCCCCGCATCTTTGTTAGGCGCATCACACGGCACTAAAGAGGGGCACGGCTCCAGTCATGCAGTTCTGACCACAATCTTGACTTTCTCAACACACACACACACACACACACACACACACAGGGATGCCCCTGGTGAATCCTGAATGGATAACAATGAGGAGGAAGAACTCCGTAACTCCTATTTTGCACCCACCTTCTCCCAGAAAAGAAACAGGTCCCTAGCTGGCCATTCTTAGGCCACTGAGGGAAGGAGAGAAGCGCAGCTCGGGAAAGACCAGGAAAGAGAGCGCTTAAACACATTCAGCTCTGCAAGGCCGGATGGATCCCATCCTCGGCTACCAAGAGAAGAGGCACTGCCGGACCACACTCAAGAATCTCTGAGAAACAGGGAGGGGAGGCTAATACTTGCGATGGAAGAGGAAAGGTTCAGGAAAAGCTAGGCAGACGTGAGCAGCGGCTGAAACGAATGGGATGGAACTGAGCAGCGAGAAATGTGACGGTGAAATCTGGATAGGAAAAATATAAGGCAAGTCTGGGATGGGAGCGAGCTGGTTTGGCAGTAGTCCACGTGAAAGGGGTCTGGGTGTCCTTGCCCAGCACAAGTTAAACGTGAGCCAACAACGTGATGCAGCTGCTAAAGAGGCATATGCTATGCTGGGGGCCTCTGGGGCCTTCCCATCAAAAGGGAAGTCTGGCCTTGGGAAGAAAGGCTTGAAGGTTGGACACCATCCCACCCCTATTTTGGCCCATGCTTGAAGGAAGATCAGCACTGTGTAACTGCAGTGACCCCAAACTCACTGGAGAGAGCCACGGGCTTACTGCGGGACGCACACGGCAAGCAATGAGCGATGCTCGGATATTGCAGAACGTGGGTGGGGCCAGGTGGCTCAGGAGCAGAGCCCACGGAGAGCGATAACTCAAACGCCGAGAGAGGTGAAATTAGGGCAGCTGCGGCTTTTCGTGTCAATTAATTAGGACACGCAAAGTGAGGTAGTTTCCAAGAGGCAATTGAGCTAACAGGTACAAGGGCCAACTACTGGCCCAGGTGCTTTAGGGAATCCTTGGCCATGGATTCCCTCTGGAATGAGGTTCCCCCAAGGTTCAAACGGCCCCACCCTACCGGTGTTTCGAAGGGTCTTGAAGCCATGGCTCTTTGCCTAGGTCTTTGGCGAGGGTGACGGAAGCCCACTTTTCTTCTTTGCTCTGATCTGTTTCAGTCATTTCTGCCATCTTTATTCTTTGTTGTTGTTTTTAAATGTTTTTAACGATTTGTAAATAGCCCAGAGTTGCTGGGAGTCAGGTGGCATATACATTTTGATGATGATGATGGTGGTGATATGACAGCACCAACCTCAGATAAAGCCAAAGCCTGAATTTATTGGCTGGGTTCCCACAACAAACTGCAGCCAAAGTGCTAGGGGACCCCAGCCAAGGTCTTGGCAAGTTGGGTGAAGTAAGCCATCGCTTTAACCCTGATTCATTTGTTTGGGCAGAACCTGTTGAATGAACCCAGGCACTGCTGGCACTCAGCTGAGCACCCTGGACCTAACTGTGATGTCCCCTCAGTCCCAAGAAACAGCAGAGCAGCTGTCCTCTTCCTGCCCATGGAGCTGTGCTACATGAAAAATCCTGCCTCATTCATGGTGGGCGGGAGAGGATCTTGCCAAAGAGAACTGTTTGGGTGGATTTCCTCCCCCCCTGGAAACCAACTGTGTCAAAAACTGAACACGTTGCATATTAGCAAAGATATGGCTGTCAAACTGCCAAGACCCAACAAAATGAGCATTCGGAGAACTAACTAGCTAGTAGACTAGGTTCATTGAGGATTTCTTTTAGCCTCACATCAGGATCTGGTGCTTTTCAGGACAATTAATTAAGATGTTAGAAAAGGAATGACACATCGCTTAAGTCTAAATAGCTACTCAACCTCTATCCCAGGGGTCTCCCTGTAGTCTACGCCTGGCGCTCTGCACAAGAATTCACTTGAGCTACAGAACAGAGGAAGAAAGAGTTGTAATGGCAAGATCCTCAGATCATGTGTCTCCTCCTCTTAGGCAGCCTATGGGGTCCTCATGACTTGTAGCGACCAGGACAAGCCTTGGGTCTCGCAAAGGCTGCCGCAAAGACAGACTTTGGGCTTTGGATGAATGGCTTTCCTACTCTCCACAGAATCTCACTGCCCAAATCCAGTTCAAGAACCCACATGCTGTCTTCCATACACCTCAGTACTCTGTGGCCTGTGGCTGACCCTGATCCTGGAATGCTAGTCATTTTCCATGGTGATCTGCCATCGTTCCATCCAAGATTGGCCTCAGTCTGGCTGGGACTTTCAGTTTGGCTCCTCAGTGACTCAGTTATCTCCACAAGAACAGAAACTCCCTGGACCCGAGACATAGCTCAGATCATCACTTATTTTGGCTGTAACTTTAGACTCTGGTTATGACACCACTGTGCTACATACTTGTAGAGGGTTATGCCAGTTTGGCTCTTGTGTGTTTCTCCAAGGACCTCTCAGAATTAAGTGCTGTGAGTTCTCCACCAGAGAGCCTTAGTTCCCCTTGCAGTTCCAAGAAAGAAGAAATAGCCCAAAGGCTGCACGGTCCCACTCACTTCCTCCTCCTCTGTAAAAAACTGATCACCTTCCTCTATTAAGGAAAATTACCACGAATGCTTAGATCCCAGTCTTGGAGAGAGATCAGAGTGGATCTCTGCAGTAGAGGAGGAAAGCACTGTTCAATTGCAGTTCTTTCTTGGAACGGCAAAAGCTCCCTTCTTGCCTACTATCCCAACGCTGCTCGTTTCAGGGGAGAGGTTGATCTCCCATCCTGCTGAGGAACATACCAGAGGACCTTCCTTCAGGACGAGAAGTCAGAGCTCTCTTCTTGGGTTCACAGCCCACAACTGACACTGAGGCAAGCACAGGACGCCCATGATCTTCACAATGGCTAGTTTTATGAATCATAATAAACCAAACGGAGGCATATTTGCTTTTGGTTTAGTATTTTGTGTGAACCCAGCCACTGTAGCTTCTAAACTATGACTAATGGTTTCTTATTATATGTGAATGGTGGCATCAGCAAACTACAGCTGAATGTGATGTATAAACCCAGCCAACACATCTGGCCTGGAAGATGGAAGGCACATGAAAACATGTCCCCTCTTCCAAGAATATGCCTGTCTTTCCTGTGCAAGAGGTCTGCCTCCCTCCCATCTCTGCAGCCAGCAGGCAGGAATAATAATTTGGCAACCTAGAGGGCCCGTATCTCCTCTGTTAACCACAGCTTTCAGCACAAACTTCCACATCCTGGCTAGGTTCACAAAACATATTAAGCCAGGTCAGGAGAAGATCTAGCAGATGCATTCACGCAGCATACCAAGCTTGGCTATTTTTAACTTTAGTTAGTCTTGTTACTGTTTAGCACGTTGTGTTAACCCAGCTTATCTGGTTACTGCATAGCTCAGTGTATGGTATGAACCTTAAAAATGGATATGACAGTACCCAGGTTAAGCATCTGTGAAGAGAGCCGTTGTTTCTCCGCAAACCCATTAGAGTACACCTTCCCTTGCTAAACTTTGACCTACAAGCCCACTTATTGCTGCCGAAAAATGCCCTGATCGACCCTCACCCTCAAATCAAGCACGCCTTGGTGCACACCCACCCTGCAGCCTTAACACAGTAGCTCTAAAATGTGGATTTAAGTGCCTTGACTTATCCTGAAAAGAGACCAAGGAACTGACAGTTGGAAAGACATGTATGATTTGCTCACCCAAACAAGGGAAAAACAGTTTTAAAGTAAGAAATAGTCCAGAGGCAGAGAATGTGTTCAGGATCAGGAGGCAATGATTGGTTGAATCACTGCTGTGACGTCATGGGATGCATACGAGATTCTGAACAGGCAATGAAAAGCCGCCACCAGCCCAACCTTCTGCCTCGGTCAGTTTAATGGCCAAGGAATGGGCAGGAAGTTCTCAGGCGCACAGAAGCTTCTACTACAGGGCACAGCAGAGCAGCTGAAAAAAAGGGAACTGAGGAAGACCCGCAACAGAGAAGCACCGTGATGTGCCCATACATGTGAAGAGTCTGGCGCTTTGTCTGGGTTTCGCTGTTCTAAGCATCTACAGAAAAAGAAAAGACGCCTCAGCGAAGAAGCCGGCAGCAACATGCTTTAGTTTCAGATCAATGCCTAATTGAATGCCTATCAATTTTAGTTTATGGCAGATCATGAATGCTCCACAACCTCTGGCCAAAGGAATGTTAAGAAAGAAAGACATCTGGAACCCCGTGAGCCCCGATTTCCCATCACTGGTAACCTCTGGGATTGTGCTAGCACTGAAATGGCCCCCAAGAAGTTCAGGGCTTGGGAATTCCCTGTCCTGTGAGCGTTGAGGTCAAACAGCAGAGGAACGCCCCAGTGAGAGACACCTGGAGTGTAGAGTCAACATGGCTTCTAAGTCCTGCTGTCCCCAAAGTACCTTCTACCTCTTCCAGAGAAAACCACTGGAAAGAAAGAAAACTGGGGGAGGGAGGCCCAGAGCCACATGGCCTCCCCCCACCACCATCCCAACAGCAAAAATGTTCCCTGCCCCCCACCCCAATCGAGACATCTGGGAGGCAGATCCTGAGAGATGCCAAGGAGGAGGTCTGCCCCAGGAAGGTTTCCCACCCCAGAACCCCTCCCAGTCTCCCTCCTAAGAGCGTGCTGGAGAGCCCTGCTTAAAGCTGCAGAGGTGGGGGGAAGCAGGTTTCTAAGCCGGGGTACAGGGCCCAAAGGAGCGTCAAGAGTTGTCACGGGCCTGGAACTAAACCTCCATGTTCTGAGGTGGCAGCACAAAGACTATGGAGATACAAAAACTGGAGAGGGTTGTTTTATTTTGCGGCCTTGGGATAAGCATCCCAAACGCTGGAAACCAGGTCTGATCTCTATTTTTAACATTCCGAGTTCCAGGGCCATCAGATCCTTAGGGAGCACCTCAAGCATTATCTTTTTACATTGCAAATCCCAAAGGTGCGACCAAGAGCTTCATCTGTGATTATTTTTTTCTACCCTCCTAATAAGTACTGCCATGTCCTCCAAGCCTGCAGCCCTGCTCTTTATGAAGCAAAGGCGCTCTTGAGGTGCACGTTCGATGCACAGCGCCAGCCCACCCACTGCTGTCCATCAGAAACTGCTCCTACCAAGACAGGCCATGACCCCCCGGGGTCTCTTCCCACCGACTCTCTCTCTGAGGCTGGTTCAGGGTGGACCTGCTGGCCAAACACGGTCTGAATGGGAGATGCTGTGGACCCTCTTCTGCGCTGCAAACGGGCCCAGGCCTTCACGTGCCGCATTTTTCATAAGAGGGCCTGACTCAATGGGTTGGCAGAATAAGGAGAGGAGCGGCCTTGTCAAAAGAGGGACTCCCCCTGGCCTGCTGGAGACAGTCAACTGCTAGAGGCAAAGGCAAGATCCCATCTGACTGTGTGCGCGTGCGCACATACACACACCTGCACGCTCACACACACACAGAGAGCTACCAGCCAGAGGTGAATAGAACCTTACTTTGACACCACGGCAGAAAATGCAGCATTTGGGACCACTCTCACTTGTACCCTGAGACAAATGATTATTTGGGGAGGGGGGAGGGAGAGCAGACCAGGCAGCACAAAAAATCTCCACCGCTATAGGCTGTTACATCTGCCTGCTGCCCCCCCCCCCGCATCAGGCTTCTGAACAGCTGCTCATTCCGCCTCAAGGCAGGACTGGAGAGAGAAGGTGGCTTAGCTGGAGAAAAACAGGAGAGGCAGGAGAGAACTGCCAGGTAGGAAGGATATGCCTGACCCCTCAGCACCCTCCTGACCTTCCCATCCGCCCCCCCCCCCCCCCGTTTCCCCAGGATCTTACACAGGACTAGGCGCAGTGCCTATTTACTCCCACCACATGTTTAACTTTTGGATCTGTCTGCCCAAATGGGAATTTTGACAGCAAGAAAGTAGAAAATGGTTCCCCTTTGTTCTTTCTTTCTACTCCAAAGCCACCCACAACCCGTCTTCCACTCTCGCTGATGGGGCTAGATAATCAAATTCATTCAAAACAGGAATGCGCTAAATTAGGGTTGGAAGAGGCAGTGCTAACTTTCCTGTTAATAAAATGGGCACGTAACTAATGTGAGAATACATGTCAGACTTGCAGAATCCGTTCCGTTCTTAAGATGACTCGATCCCTTTTCCTCTCAAGCATCCTCAGAATTCAGCTCCATCCATGTAATGACCCTTTCAAGTCCTTGAGGACTGCATGAAATCTAGCTACTTAGCACTTTGAAGAAACTCAGTTTTGTGCACACATCTGTTAAATGCTTTGGCCGCATTAATGTAGCTTGGGCAATACAATCTGAACCCCATTAGCATGAAAAGCACCTGAGGAGGAGCTCCTGACAGGAAAGGCACCATGATGTTTACTATCCAACTGCAACAGCATTCCAGTTTCCTTCATCCTGCAAGTAAAGGGATCCTAGAAATGAAAGTCTTCTGTAAAGTACCAATCCTGCATTTATGGTCTCCTTCAAGGAACTCCGTGAAATGGCTACAGCACCAACTCACGTGCTACGACACTAACCACTGTGCTTTCTTTGACCTGTTGCATTTCATTCAGTCCATCATGGATAGTATTTCCTTGGGTAAATACAGGGAGAGAAGGCTTACAAGTCAAAAAGATGATGTCTGAACCCGCCACAATGTTCCTGGGAATTTCACAGATCACAAAGAACCCACGTCATACGAAATCTCGCTCCTTTCACCACTTGCACAAGAAAAACTGGGGGAAACCCTTCCACCATTTTTCCCTCGACGGTATATTTTACCTCTGAGCCAAACAGCTTTCAGAACTGGCTAACCGGATAAAATATTCAAATTACAAACAAACAAATCAGAGCAGCTAAATAAATAAATAAATAAATAGCCTCAAAAGAAGTGAATAAGATTGCAAGTCTGTCCAGCATTTTATTAAAATGGGAGGAATCCTGTCATTTCATATCTGAAATGTGAACAAGATCTAAGATGGGTCCGTACTGCGTGATCCCAAGAGCGGACGCCTCAGGCAGGTGGCATCCTGTCCTGCACAGGAAAGCGCTGAGTTCTCCAGCAGAGCATCCACGTGGTGGCCAAACTAGCTAAAAGCCCAAAACGCCTTTCCGGCAAGGCAAACAATCCATTTCTTTTTCGACCCTCCATCTGGGCTCTCTCTCTCAAACTAGGGGAAACCATCCGTTGCTTCTTGAAAAAGCAATCCCGTCTGACAACAACTCCGTGGAGCAGTCTGCCTGCGCCCGCCCGCTGCCTCCCAGATGACTGACAGAAGAGAAAGGAAGCGGCAGGGGGGAGCATCTCAGTCGAGTCTCACATTAAGACAGCTTCCACTTCCCCTTCAGCTTCACCAGCCACCCCCACATCCTGGATGCTGACAGAGGGGCCGTCCATTGCTGCTCAGAGGCTAGGCAGCTGGGGGGAGGGGGCTGCCTTTCTGAGCTTCCTCCCTGCTCGTCGAGGCCCATCTGGGTGAAGGTGCTCCCTCTCTTCTCCCTCCTGAAAGGTCCCTCCCCGAGTGTGAGGGAGCAACTCAACAGGGCCTCTGCACTCATCCTGCAACAGGCCAAATCAAGAACGGGCAACAGGTTTGCCCCCGACCCCGAGACAAGACGAGTGCCAGTGCTACTTGCTGGGCTGCTGAGAGGGTAACTCACTTGGAGTCTCTTTGCGGTGCCATTCAGACTTTCCAAACGTGCCATCGGCCCAGAGGACCTCAATGTCTCGCCAGAGGATCCCGGCTGAACAAGCGAACCGGTTAACCCTGGAGAAGACCAAGGCGGCGGAGACACAGAAAGGCTTTCTCCGTGAGAGCTACAGCGGCTCTCGGCACATGGAGGGATGCAGGCTTCACTTCTGGAATCCCCCCTTTATTTTTAAAATGAGGGGAGCCTTTATGCCTAAGCAGAGGGCTGGGTTACTTCTGGGCCTGAGGCCTGCACGCAAACAGGCTCCTGGGCGAAGCCTTAGAGAGGCCCTGCAGATAAGACAACATGCATCTCGAGCTTGTAACTCACCTTGACACTGGAATCCTTGTTTTCCAAATCCCCTGCAAAGGAAGAAGGCACATAGCATTAGAACCCATCCATGTGCAAAGACGCCCCTCTTCACTGCACTTTCTGCGTCTCTGGTGAGTCCTTCCACCCCCAGCTCTCTAACGGGCTCAGCACAAGTCAGGAGCCAAAGAACACATTTCACTGAATGAGGAGAAAAGGGAAAGCAGGCGCAGAGGAAGAGAGAGAGCTTATAGGACTGGAGGAGAGGAAATGGCACTGAGTAGAATGGCCCAAGCGCAACTGCCGTGCTGGATGATGGGACCGTTCCCCAACCTGGTGCCCTGCAGCTGTGCTGGACTACAGCTGCATGGGTTCCACCCAGCACGGCTGCTGACCCAGCTGGCTGAGACTCATGGCAGTTGTAGTCCAGCAGTTTGGAAGGTACCCAGCTGGGGGAAGCTGGAAATGGACCCCAAGCAGGGTGGCCATTGCAGGGAAGAGGAACAGGGTGACATCCTTTGTTTCCTCCAGAGCAGGAACTGATGGGAGACAGATCTTAGGCAACTCTGGGACTGCAAAGACACCTGTTGTAGGCCCCATCCCGTTATCTTGCGGACAAGGAGGAACTTAGAGGACTTCAGCTTGGTCCAGCATGGCACTGCTTATCTTTTAAACCAACATTTGGGTGCTGGATCACTGATCATGGCTTACATATCCTGTACTGGCCAAGAAATCCTGTGCTGAATTTCTGCTCTGCTTATTTATTACATGCTGTGGAGACCCCCCGCTAAAAGGAAAAAAGGAGTCGTTTTCACATTTCCTTATTTCCCAAATTGCAGGAGAAGCTAAGGGAATTCTGCGCAGGGTTAAAGAACAGATGTTCTTACTATGTTTATCTCTTGCATCTAATGACACAAAAATTTATCTCCCTCCCCGCTCCTGCCCCCCACATGGAGCTTTCTCCAATGGGTAGGATCCCTGTTCTGTCTGGGGGCTGCTGTCTCTGCAGGTCCCAAAGATCAGCACGGCACTCATCTCCCCATACATGATCTGGGGGCAATCCTCACCACCTCCAGGAAGGCAGGTGAAAATAATCCCTTGCATCCTGCAGGGCAAGGGACAGAGTGAGGTAAGACCATGTCTGGCTAATTCCTGGGGATGAATGGAGAGGGGCAACATTCACAACATTGGTTAGTTTCTGGCAGGTACAGCAATATGTGAGAAGGTCCCTGTTGTAGGGTTGGTGGCAAATCCTGAACCAAGCGAAATACAGTGGGAGAAAGACCCCCTTTGCACACCAGGAAGGGGCACTGCAGTGGGGAGGCAAGAAAGGGAGGCGATCAGTTCTCAGCTTCTGGGCACACAGTAAAGGGAAGGGAGGCCACAGGGAGTGGAGAGACACTTGGTGTGGATGCTTGTGGTGTCCATACTGATGGGGAAGCTGACCCCGTGGGTGGGAGTGTCCAGTCCTGAATTAGGCAGGCAATTCCCTCCCTGGCCTTCACCCAAGAGGCCTCTCTCCGAAGGGAGCAAAGCCCTCTGTGGGGGGAATCATGCATGGAGAGGGCCTTAGGGCCATTTCCCCACATGGAAGCAGTTAGGCTGGCGCAAGAGACTACAGGAGAATCAAATGGATCTGAGTTATGGGAATCCAACCATTGCTGTAACACATTGGGTGAACTTGGCCAACATGCTCAGCCACAAGGTGGTATGTTAGCTTGGCCATTGTATGTTATGGGAATGCAGCCATTCTGATTTACTCACCCAGGCCATGCGAAGCCTGGGACCCCTCCCTGATGCCTCGGAAAAAGTTGTAGGGGCACAGAAGTGGGGCATGCTGTAAACAGGAGGGTGCCCCCGTCCAGATCGAGCCCTCCCTTCAACCCAGCCAGCCCGCACAAGACAATGGAACATGCAGCCCGTCATGCTCGGAGGGCTCCAGATTGGGGAAAGCCTTGCCGGGCTAAGGCGGCAAATGGGGAAGGCAGGAAAGAGCTCGGGGAGGGGGCGATGGTGCGGAGGGGCCCAGACAGCTGGTTTCAGCAGCGGGCGGCGAGAGTCGCCCGCTCTCCCGTGCGGGGGGAGGGGGACCGCCGTGCCCCCCGGCGGGCAAGTGCCAAGCGCGCGTCGCACAGGCAGTGGACCAGGATGGGCACGGGGGGGGGCGCTGAGCCACGAGCCAAAGGCGACGGCAGGGAGGCTGGCGCTGAAGCCCGCCGGCCGCGGGGGCGCCGGAGGCGGGCGAGCCGAGAGCAGGGAGGGCGCTGGAGGCGGGGGCGAGCGGGCGAGGGTCCCCCCCCGAAGGCGGGCACCTCACCAGATGAAGTCGGTGCAGTGGCTGCAGAAGGTGGGCTGCTTGAAGAAGCGGGCGGTGAACTTGTGGTTCTTGACCTCGTGCACGTTCTTCTGGCGAAGGGCGCCTTTGCGGGCGAAGCGGACGTGGCCCTGCTCGCCCTCCGGTCCGGGGGGAGACAGGGGCGCCGCCGCCGCCACCGCCACTGGCTCGGCCATGCTGCTGCCGCCGCCGCCGCCGCCGCCGCCGCCGCCGCACGGATGCCGCCGAGCTGCCTCGCGCGGCCGCTGCTCCGCCTGCCGGTGCTGAAGCTGCGGCGCGCGACACCTCTGGCCGCCACTGGGCAGAGGCAGCGCCGAGCCTCTCGCGCCCGCTGCGCCGCGCCCCGCCCCGCCCCGCCCCGCCTACCCGCGCGGCGGCCCGCCCCCGAGCCGCCGCGCCGCGCCACGCCCCCCGCAGCATCTTCCGGCGCCCCTGCGCCTTCTGCCTGGGGCCGAGGGGCCCGGGGCCACGAGGGCCCCTGGAGACGGGCGCCTTTCCGCTCCTGGCACCCGCCGTGCGCGGGGAAGCGGGCTGCGCAGGAAGACGGAGCTTAGGCAGCAGCCCCGAAGCGAACGGGTGGGGGCCTGAGGAGAACGTCGGAGTTCAAGTGACCCCGGTGGGCTCTGCAGGAATGGAGCCGCCGGGGGCAGGAGAGCTCTGCACTGGGGGGCCCTCCCCTCCCCTCCCCTCCCCTCCCCCGCGGACGCCCTCGGGTTGCAGAAGCCGCGCGGGCGCAGGAGCCCCGTGTTGCTGCGGCAGAGGCGGCCGCTTTCGGTCTGGGTCTGGTTCCCACGCGGAGATTGCTTGTGCCCGTTCCTCCCGCTCGGCCCTTCAACCAAGCATTCATGGATGTTCGTGGAACGTCTGCTTAGAAAGACCACAGCTATAACACCCCTCTCTTTCTTTCCACGTACAGACGCAGGTTCAGTAAACATCTAGGACAAAGATGAGGAAGCGACACCCGCCCCCCGGAGCATTTCCCACTCCCATTTCCCAGTGGTGCACCCGTGTCCAGGCTCCCCTGACAATCTTTCTTCCCTTCCTGGCATTCAGCTGCGCTGGAGCAGAGACGGAACCGGGCTAAAGGATTTGCCACGTTTTCTGTGGGAAAGGCCTTCAGTGTTCCATCCGGCTCTCAGAACTCCTTGCTGGGCCCCCATTTTCCAGGGCTTTGCTCTGGAGTCTGAAACGTCCTCCCCCCAGCTGAAATCCCACAGGGGCTGGCTGCCTGGGGGGAGCCTCAGAGTCTCCAAGCTTCCCCTGTCCTGGCTCCTGTCTCTCTCGGGAGATGGATGGCCCGTAGCCCCCTCCCCACCACACCTTGACGGTGTTTCCTCTTCCTTCCTCCCCTCCAGACTGAGACGGCGGTGACTACCCCAGGTGTAGGACCGCCAGGCCAGCAACTCGTGTTAAGGACTGTACGACAAAAACGAACCAAACAAATTGCATTGTTCTATAGAATGTGTGTGTGTGTTCTTAGCTTCCAAATAATACATTGCTGAAAAATGCATTTTTACAGTGCAACAGTACAAAATACTTTCCAGATCTACGTTTGGGTGCTTTTTATTGTTTAATAGCAAGGGCAGTGGCAAAACAAAAGCTCTTCCAGTTGGGAATACGTGAAATCCAGCCCAGGCCACTTGGGGAAAAGTAGGCTGGGAAACTCATCCTGGTTCTGTTCCAAATGGAGATGTGACTTCCTTCCTCCCCCTCTTCCTTCTCTGGCAGAGATGGTGGCCTTGGCAAAGAGCTCCCCTTCTGTCTCTTCACCTGTTAAATGGGAACCATGATGGCTTCCTTACAAATATAGAACTTGATAAACTTTGTAGATTAAAAATAAATAGAGTGGAAACTAATATAAATTATAATTGGCGGTAGTCATTAGTGCTTTCACAACTGGCGTGCCAGTTCAATTTGTCTAACTTGGAGGAGGCATCTGGAACTGAGTGTTATAATGAGTGAATCATTTCACCAGCAAATCTCTTCTGTTACCACTTGATGATGTGTGAATGAACCATCACAGTCGGCAATGAATCTCTACTTGCTTTTTCAATGGATGGCTACACATGTGGCCAAGGAGCAAACATCTGGACTTCATGGAAGGCAGATTTATTGCTGAGGCTTTGCTGTGGAGTAAACTGAGCCTCCATCTTCAGAGGCAATAAACCTGAACTTTTGAGGGGCTGTATCAAGGGAGGGCCAGTAGTGTCCCAGATGTTTAGGGAAACCCACGTTCCATGGGTTTTCATGGTAACACTGAAGCAAAAAATAGTCTCAGCACAGTTCTTCTTAACTTAATGGGAATGACAGATTGCAAACAGGTGAAGGAGCTCCTGTTTTGTTCCTCTGTACCAATGAAGAATTGGGGGGGGGGGCTGGAGAGAGAGAGAACTGCCCTTTGAAGAATCCCAAGTTCTGCAAAAAAACAAGAGGTGCTTCCTGAGAGCATCCAGGGCTGATGTTTTACAAACCAGCGATCCTATCCCTGTTAACAGCTATCTTGTCCCAGATTTTAACAGGTTTTAACAGGCTTATGATCAAGAAAACCTTGCACAGGTAGAGCAGGCCAGTGCAGGGGGGGAGGCACCCCTTTTTACATGTGACACATGGTTGTGACCACCATCTTGACCTTTTTTGGCCCCCTCCTTGCAGACACCGCTGAGGCCAGCCAAGGTGGAATGAGGGGTGGGTGGGGAGAGTCACCTCGCAGCCTCTTGTCAGGATCCCAAAACTGGGCTGCAAAATCCAGGGGGCACTCGGAGCAGCAAAGAGATCCGGGGAAATCTCTGCTCCCATCCCACGTCCACCCAGAGTTTTGCAGCTCAGATTGGACCATCTCCTTCTTCGTCTGATGTTTAAAAAGTTCTGCTTAGAACTTCCCTAACTGGGAGGTGAAGCCCTGTGGAAGTCAAGGGTTTTTATCAAGGTTATTGAACCCTCCTGCCAGAAGATAGAAGGCTGGGAATTGCAGTCATCGTGCAATATTATCCCAGAAAAGCATACTCACAGACGCAAGAACTTGACAGCTCAACTTTGCTGAGTGGGTGTGAGGTACAGTCTGAGCCTGCAAGATATTCTTTTTTTTTTCCCTTATGGATCCATGAAACAAAGCAGAGCTGTGCAGGAGGGGGAAGCAGACCCAGAATGCTCCTTAAAGGAGCAAACGCTGTTGCCTTTGTTTAAATTGCACCCATTTTAGTAAATGTAAACATTTTAAATGCGTTTTAAAGCAGTCCTTCTGGCAAATTCACTCTGTAAACCAAGAACAAAAGCATTTTGATCAGGAAATTCTGGATTCCAGGAAAAAGAGCGAAGGCCAGTCTAAATGTTTGATTCCCATGCCGTGAGCATGCAGGTCCTGTAGCTTTTTTCTCTCTCATAGTCTGTTCCCCTACCCCCAACTGTTTTTTCAGGGCATTTGTGGAGTGATTACAGCTTCAGGAATTCCCAGATAAAATGTGCTTCCATTTTGTCTTCTTGGATGCTTTCTGGGGAGAGGAGTTTCAAAGTCTCTCTGCACAGAAGGGCAGAGGAAGAAGTCATCCATCAGGGATGAGGCCTCACCAATACCAGGAGGGGCTGAAGCTACTGTGGAAGCCTTGGCCAGTATTTGGAGTCTGCAAGGTCAAAACAAACTCAGATTAAATCTCCGCTGTTTGCAGGTGATCTTTCTGGCACAATCTCATCCCAGAGATGGTTTGGAATGGATGATGCTTCTCCCGAAAGAGCAGGTCCTTGAAGTGGAGCTTGGGGCCTCCTTGATTCACGGCCGCTGCTTGAGTGGCAGGTAGACACCCTGTCCAGGCAGCCCTTTGCCCTGCTCCGGCTGGGGTGCCTTTTTGAGCTGGGAGGCACCTGCAAAAGTGACCCTGCCCTCATCTGCCGGCAGAGAAACCACTGCCTGCGGCTTCCCACCGGGCCGTCCTGAGAGACAATCTGGAAACTGCTGTTGCTGCAGAACGCAGCAGCCTGACTGCCAACAGCCGGGGAGGCCTATCGGTGTCGTGCTGTTGGGGTGCTGCGCTGGTTGTCCATGAGACTCCAGGCCCAATTGGAGATGCTGGTTTTCATCTTGAAAGCCCTACCAGGCTTGCAAGCCGTGTCCTTGCAGAGCCCTCTCCTGGCCAGGGTTGGCCTGTGCCGGGGGTCAGAGGCCCACTTTCTCAGCAGCAGCCCCCACATTATGGAGCCTCCTGCCCCTTGAGGTAAGGGGAGCCCCTGCCTCCCTTGAGGTTACTTGATGCTATGCTACGATGATGAAACAGCCTTGAGTTGTATGAAGTTAGGGTGGTATAGAAATGTGGCAATAAGTGAAACCAAGAAATTAAAGGCCTGAGCTAAGAAAAAGAAAAGGACAGATAGCTCAAGCCAATATGCACCCCTCCCACCTTTCCCTCCTTGCAAGCAGTCCTTGCTTCCCACGTGCCCGCAGGCAGCCTCTGCTCCTTATACCTCTCGCCGCTCCTTCCGAGGGTCTCATCCGCTCCATCCAAGCATAACTTTCTCAGGCTTCCTCTCGCTCACCATCCACTCGTTCTTCCTTCAGATAGTTGTTTTGCCATCACATCCATGTATCTTCAAGATGACTAAACCCTCTCAAAATACTCCCTGTTTTATGCTCGACTCTCTCTCTCTCCTCTTTCTACCACTTGCGCTTCTGAAGCATTCAGCCTTGTTGCTTCTCCTGCATGCCCACCTCTCACTAGCGATGGGACAAAAGTTCGCACACACGGCCTTTTCTGCTTCATTCCTAGCAACAGACCACATGTCACCCATGACTTTCTACCAGCACTTGCAAATCTTAAAGCCTCTCCATCCATCTCCCATCCTTAGGAAACGTCTACCAAGTGCAGAAATCCAAACAAAGGCCAATGCAGAGGACAGATGGCCAATGGCAACACCCCACTCAATGTTTCTGGGGTCAGAAGGTGACAGCTCCAGTTGGGTAAGTACCTAGAAAGGGGTCGTCTAGAAAAACCCAGAGCTGTGGGCTAGACCAGGAAGTCGAGAAGGAGTAGAAGGAGGCCGCTTTCGTACCATTGGCTGGACAAGTAAATGGATGCGTGCACAACAGCACCAAGAGTCAAGCTTGATTCAAGGGAGCCCTTATTGTTATATAAAACAAAGAGAAGGATTATGGTTCAAAACTAGGCCCGTTTGCGATCAGAAAACCGTATTCCCAAACAAACATGGGGGCTGCTGGGCCCACAATTGCCCTGCTCTGGGTTGTTCCAAAAGGTCGGGTTTTCTAGATCTTCCCCCCTTCTGCAGTTGCAAAATGTGGGGATGCCTCACAAACAGGTCCTAAAAACAGAGCATATTACTCCGCACCACTTGGCAAACGCCTGCAACAGGCCGAGTTCTGGAAAACTGCCACCGTTACCGTCCTTCACCCAGGAGCCAGAACTATGGCAGCACAACATAACAATCGCACGAACACACACCTGCTCTGTGTTCTACCAGACACTGGGATTTTCAATGGAACGTTTAAGTTTTATGCACATCTTACGTATTAAGAAAAGTTTTCAAGGAGTGGAAAGAGCTGGACCGGGCGGATAGACCCATTTCGAAGCAGGTGAGATGAACCACCCATCCCAAACAGACGCGCTGCAGAAAATATCTGAGGAGATTCAGCTTCGTTTACGTTGATCCATCAGCCAGAGTGAAACAGGCAACTTCTTTTCCAACCACTTTCCATTTTTCTCCAACTCTAGTTTCTCTCTCTTGCTCTGTGACTCATCTGGTTTTTCTTTTCTTTTCATTCTTGCTCAAACTAGAAAACGGCTCTTTTTGATGAATGCCAGAGATTTGCAGGCTGATGAACCTGGTTTCTGAATTAACCTAGTTTCTGGATTCTCACAAAACACTGGACCATAAACCAACCAAATGGGCTCAGTTTGGATGATAAGCTAAGCCCAAAGCCCCAAATCAGCTATCTTTCTGACAGGGCTGAACAATAGCTGGGAATTGTAGTGCGACAACGCAAGAGGGCCAGAGGCTCCGCCTCTTTGGCGAAGACGGTCCTTGTCCTACTGATGGAACATTACGATATCACGGTGATCCGGGTCGTCCCGGCCAGGGCAGCTAATGATACGTGAAGCGGGGACAGGCTCTTCCCCAGTGGCAGGTTGTGCTACTTGCTGTGAGGGAGACCAGCCCAGCTTGGCCCAGAGGGGCCTTCTGGGTTGCAGCCTCCTGCCTTCAGCAGCTGTAACCACTGGTTCCACTCTGAACGTGCAGACGCTCAGCTCTAGGGAGCCGCAGAAAGGGGAGGGCAGGACGGGGCGGGGCAGGGGAGATCAGACCCCTGCAGCCTTTCTGTCAAGGGGAAGGCAGAAGCATGCAAGGTGTGTCTAACAGCAAGATAATGAGAAGGTTAGGGTTTGCCGTGTCCAGTGAAAGCATCAAACCATCTAGCTAGGCTTCCTGCCTCAGAAAATAGCTGCACTCAGAGAAGAAGGAAGAGAAGGGGAAGGGGAAGGGGAAGGGGAAGGGGAAGGGAAGGGGAAGGGGAAGGAGGAAGGAAGGAAGGAAGGAAGGAAGGAAGGAAGGAAGGAAGGAAGGGAGGGAGGGAGGGAGGGAGGGAGGGAGGGAGGGAGGGAGGGAGGGAGGGAGGACGGGCACATTCTCTCACCCCACATCCATTTATCAGAATTTTCGAGGGCATGTTTTTCAGAGAAATTCATCAGAGGAAAAAAGTTGGTTTTTCCGCTGCTGCTGCTGCTGCTGCTGCTGCTGCGTAAAAATGGACTTGCAGCTTCTGCAGTCTGCTGTTAAAACAGACAGAGCAAGAGAACGGTTGGTGGAGGCATCAGAAGCCAGCAACCTGCATTCGGACCCTGGGGCAGCAAAGTTCTCAGATATGGCGCTGTGCACAAGCAGCCGAGCGAGGGAGTGAGGAGGCAGGATGTCACCACCCGAGCAGTGGGCCAGTTCCTGGGCTGAGTCTGCAGCCGAAGGTGAGCGCAGGCTGCAGAGTCTCAGGCCAGCCTCAAGGCTGCCAAAGGAGTCCACGGCACGGGGCTGCGAACGGAGGCTCGGTTTCCCCACCAGAGCCTCGGTGGCGCCTGTCAGTCTGCCAGAGAAAAGGCAAAGGGGCTGTGGGCTTGTACGTTTGCATGGGCCAAATTCAATTCAATTCAAAATAATCTGAAAGGAAAAGCAAGTCACCGTCAAGACATGCGTGGCCATGTTTTAAGTGTTCATGGGAAGCTTCGGGGCACTCTGCAAAGGATTTTTTGACTTGGGTTGGGCTCAATCTACAGATATACAGCATGAAGCTCCAGGCCAACATGCAGCTTCTCCAGAAACTGCCCCTGAACTGTCATTTTTAATATGACAGGTATTTCATGGATAGAGAATAAGCACATTAACGTATCCACTGTCTTTAAATAATTCCATTTTGATTAAGTGCAAAATTAAACCAGTTTTAATTTTGTCCAGCCCAACCCTGTGTACTTATCCAGCTCCTGCCGTGGTCCTCAAAGGCCAAGCGTGGTCCTCAACTCCATTGAAATGGTGCTCCTGACCTGAAGCTACCTTGCTGAGTTGTCTGCTCCTTGGCAGAATCAGGAGAAGAAAGGGTGATCAGGTGGTCTTAGCTTGGCCCCACACTACCAGCACCTTATTGCCACAACTTTGTATAAGGGCCACTCTGCACGTTGCCCAGCAGCTAACTGGATTTGTCCCTGAATGTCCACTGAACAGGGAGCTGCTTCGAGTTTTTGCCTGTCTGCTTGGCAGAACAGTGTTGTATTTCATTGCTTTCTGAGAGCTCTTTGTCACGTTTACACCTTCTTTTTCCAGGGTACACTTAGAGTTGTTTTTAGTGTCAGAAGACATATAAATAGGGGAAAATTAAGTGCTGGAAAGCGCTGCACAAACTTTCAAACACCTATAGAAGCAGATATTTGCTTGTACCAGCAGAAATTCTGAAGGAACATGCTTTGGAACTCAGCTACTGCAGAGATAAACAGAATATAACACTGTTTCCTAACTTGTCCAACTTCCAGCTTGCTGGGAAGGGAGGCCTTTTATTTCCATTCCACAAATGGAGAAAGCTCGGATATTAGCAGAGCTCTGTTGATTAAAGCTACTCTACAACCCCCCGGGCTGAGCTGGAATTCAAACCTGCATTTCCCATTGTCAACCCTGCATTTATACCCACTGGCAGGAATGTGATGTAGGTGTACTTGGAGATAAGAAATTAAAACAGATAAAAATATAACTCGATTCAAAACGGCCCCCACTCCAAACATTAATTCCAGTCTTAACAATGCAGATTTTAACATTTAAACCCACAGTTCAGTAAAAGGCCATTCATTTTTAAGAACTTGCAATACATATCACTTTAACTTATATTTTAAAAAATGCAGGGTTTTGTCCTGCCATGTGTACATATTTTTCTCCTCCCCCCCCCGCCTTTCCTTTTTTCCCTACAAACTAGACAATTAAGAAGACGACTCTACAGAATGGCTACTCTGCAGTCATAGTCACCTACTGAGGCTGCAGAACGTGGCTTCTGTCCAAGACGTGCTCGTTCTTGGGTGGTGGGGGAGGAAGCTACAGGGGGGTAAGGAGACCCCCAGCAGTTGGGGGCCATGGCAGCATTTTACCAGGTGGAATTCTTTCTTCCAGAAGGTCACCGGGCCCTTCCTGGTGGGGGCCCAGAGACCTTCGGGGAAAAGGAAGACTCAGCCGCTGCTTGGTTTCAGCAAAAATAACAAGCACCCGTGGTACTGCTGCCTGGCAAGCTTAGTAAAGGGGGAGCCCCACCCTGGCACAGGAAGGAGGGGGCGGGGGACACCTGAAACTTAGCACTGGTCCTCTCCCCCTCTGCGAAAGAGACTGAATACCCAGAGTGTTTCCTTAATACCCCATAAAGGCTGGAAGATGTTTGCTCTGCTCAAGAGCCACGCTGCTAGGTCTCTGCCCCCTCCCTCTACTTGGGTGGGATGGAGGAAATTCGTGGAGCAGAAACGCAGCCGACTCTCTGCAGATGGCAGGGCAGCCGATTCCTCCGCTCTGGATCAGCCCGACGAGAGGCCGCCTCTCGTTCGCGCGCTGGGGCTGCTTCGGACCGCGGCTTCTGCCTGGGGGGTGCCTGCTGCCAGCTGGGGCTTGCAGGACCCTCAGGCCCCTGGTTCTCCCTCCTTCCCGGGAAAGCGTCCTGTAAACTCCTTGGGCAAACGGGGGGGGGAGGGGGGCCGAACAGGATGCGTTCGCTGCACGTCTTCCTTAGAAGGGAAACGCCTGACGGCCAGTCGGCGGAAGAAAGCCTTTCAGACGAGATCAAAGGGGACGCGGCCCAGCGCGGGGAGGGCAATCCTGCCCTTTAACCAAATTTGTCAGTCGCAAAAGGTGCTCCCAGACGCCTGATGAACTGGCCCTCTTCAGTCAACGAATGTTTTAGGTCCCGAATGGGTTTTAGGAAATCCCAGGGCTGTTGGCTGCAGCCAGGGCCTTGAAGGGGTGACAGAGGAGAGGGGTCGGAGGAGCCTCCTGTGGGATGTCCCCAGAGGAAGCGCTTGGGGCCGAGGGCGCCCCGACCCTGAGCTTCCAAGGTGCCCCCAGCTGACAACCGCTCTTCTCTTCTCTTCTCTTCTCTTCTCTTCTCTTCTCTTCTCTTCTCTTCTCTTCTCTTCTCTTCTCTTCTCTTCTCTTCTCTTCTTTCTGGCCCTCGTGCAAATGCCGGTGAGTCCCTCCCCACAGGAGTTTGTTTATAATTCAATCAGCCTGTTGCTCTTTTTTGTGAAAAATGCTGGGAAATCTTATGTGTGACCCAGTTCTGAAGTGGACACCGCAGCGACACAGGCTGGAAGAGAAGCAGTCGGCTACGGGAGCCCAGCAGAGAGAAATCAACCTCATTTGTTTTCCAGAAAAGATCCTTTATGAAGATCACGGCTGATGGTCTGGGTCAGTAATTAAATAAGGGAGTTAATTACCTAATTGCCTCTTTTTTCTGGGAAATGGAGAGGTCAGGATTTAAAAATCTAAAGTGGAAAAATCCTGCTTAGAGGGAGGCAGCCTCTTCACAAAGCAATGACATCGCTTAATTTGCATGGAGTCAACAGGCATGGAAAAAAGTGCATGAGATTATTCACGTGGCCTGAAAAACCAGCCATATATAAAGGCTAAAGTGGGGCCAATTCGCATATCTGATGTGAGAATTATGGCTTGATATGTTTGCTTTCCCTGACAAGTGATACAGTCACAATATCTAGGGACCGATTTCTGACAACCTTTTGTGTCACCCCATCGCGCTCCCTGGTACCAACCAGGCAGATGCCAAGACAGAACCCTGGCATCCCCCTCAAAAGAGCCAGGAGGGGCTCCAACTGCAGCTTTGCCAGCTTGGAGGTGGTGATTCTGCTCTTTGCCGTGCAGAGACCCCCTCCACTGGAGGTCACTTACTCCAGAGTCCATGGTGGAGTCGTTACGCTCTTGGCCGCCAAGTGCAGAGCAGCCCCACTCACCAAACGCAACCCCGGTAGCAGCAAATCTTACACAAGACCTACACAAGGTTGCCTAGGTTTACTAAATCATAGCAATTCTGTTTTGGGGGGAAGAGGGGGCAGTGGCAGTGCCCTGGCTGGAAAAAACAACAGCCTCCCTTCCGTGTTTTTCTGGGGCCCACTTCCATGGCTGTTGTGATGAATGCTGGATGACTTAGCTCTTAATGGCACCCCAAAACTAGAACTGCCTTTAAGAAATGGGAGATATATGATTGGATTATAGAGTTGGAAGGAAGCCAGAAGATAATGTACCCCGGCCCCTTGCCCTGTGCAGGAATCTACTACGACATCGTTCTTGACAGGTGGCCCTCCAGCCTCTGTTGAAACACCTCCAGTGAGAGAGGCCAAGATAGCCTGTGGCTGTGCCATTGTTGAACTGTTCTGACTCCTAGTAAAATTTTCACAGAATCATAGATTTGGAAGTGACCTCAGAAGCCATTTAGTTCATTTCCCTTCTTGGTGCAGGATCTTCTAAAGCATTTTGGACAGATGACCATCCCACTTCCATCCGAAAACCTCCAGTGAAGGGGAACATACCATTTCATGAGACAGCCTGTTCCACTCATTGACAGTCTTTACTGTTAGGAAATTCCTCCTAATAACTAGTCTGAATCTATAGCCTTTGGGCTCTGGTCCTGCCCTCTGAGATGACAGACAACGAGTCCACAGCCTTTTTTATATGTCAGTCTTTTAGATATCTGGAGAACAAACATACAACTTTGCATTTGTCCCCACTGAAATTTATCTTGCTGTTTTTCCTTGTCAATCTTCCTGAATTCTTGATAGTCGTCTAAGATGTTTGCTGTACCCCACCTTTGTGTTGCCTACAAATCTGATAATCATGTTTTCTAACCCCCTCAGCCAAGTTGTATATGTACTGTATAATGTGTATATGTACAATGTATACAAGTTTTATATGTACAATGTGGAGCCATTGACGTACATTTGCTAGGTATGATTGTTCAGCCAGCGCTATAGCCAGCTAAAGGAGGCAGAGTGAGGCCCGCCCTTTGCCATCCTCTGTACTAGGAGACTTTGTCCAATGCTTTGGTAAATTCAAGGGACACCCTGTCCATGGCGTTCTCCTGGTCAACTAAACTGGTCCTTCGATCAAGGAAGGAGATCAGGTTGCTTGGCCAAGACTTGTTCTCAAGAACCCCATTGCTGGCTCCGGCCAAGAAATGCTTCTTTTCTAAGTGCTCATGAACTGACTGCTTGGTCATCCGTTCCAGAGTTTTGCCAGTATCCACATACTGTATGCTACAAGGCTACACTGATGCGGGACAGCATCATTGCCCAGAATAGGATTCCATCTATATTTTCTAGCGAGATGGAGCTGCACCATTCCTTAAATGGGCTTATTGAGAAGATATTGTAACCTGGATCAGAGGAATCTGCCTAGAAATGCCACTACTCCTGAATTCAACCACCACAGTAGCTAAGAGGGAATTCTCCCTATAGTGTTGGGGGCAGTTGAGAGGCAAAGCAGCCTGTGGGAGGAGTTCCAGTGGAGACAGCAAAGGGTTACTGGGGCATTACCATCCACAGTCCAAACCAGGCACCAGCTTCAAAAGTCTCTGCCACTTTGCCTGGTGGGCAGAGTTGGGCCACCAACAGGAAGCCCCACAAAGAGCTTCTTGATTCCTCCAGGCACTCTTCAGAAGGCGCCCACCTTTGCATAATGGTGATGGCCACCTACCTGACCTGGCTTTTCACCTTCGTTTCTCCCCATTACTATTTTTGCCCCAAACTCTCCTCTCCGGGGCAGCGTTTCTGAACATTACAAAGCCTGACTTTTTCATATTCATGACTCTGGCATCTCCATAGCAACAGAAGCCCTTCATAAAAAGGGAGGGGCAGGAAAAGACTAATAATAGGCCAGGGACCCAAACGGAGAGTTGGCGGAGAGGAAGTGTTCCAGGTTGGAGCTGCTTGGCAGGATTCTGGGCTTCCCTTCTGGCGGATCAGCCTTGTGCCAGTCCCTGAGGGAGCCCTTAAAACAAAGATCCACAGGGAAGCCACAGGGATTTCCCTGAGAGTGGAAGGAGAACCAAGAAGGACGGTGCCCACTGGGTCCAGCAGCCTTCCAAATGCTCCTTGGAAAGCCATCAGCAGGACGAAGCACAGTAGCATTCTCCAGCGTGCTCGTCCACAATTAGTGCTGGGAGGCAGGCAAGTTCCAGCGTGAAATCGAGCTGCCCGGAAGACTCACACCTTCTCCTTTAATCCTTTTCCCCAGAGCAAACAGGTCAAGTGGCGTGACCCCTTCTCATAAGAAGTTGCTCCAGCTTCTCGATCATTTGGATTTTCGGGCTCTACGGTCTCCTTTTCAAAGGGTGGCCACCAGAAGTACACACAATATCACAGAATCAGAAAGTTGGAGGGATCTGAGGGGCTATCAAGTCCAACCCCCTCCCTGGTACAAGAACCGCTAGAACATTTCAGGGGGGTGGCTATCCAACCTCTTTTGAAAATCTTCAGTGAATGGGAACAGACCACGTCATGAGGTAGCCTACAGTCGGTCCCCCTTTCAAGGGAAGACTTAAATCCAAAGCTGGAGCACACTCTGCCACAGAGGCCAAACTATACATCTCTGCCCCTGGTGAATTGATGCTGTGAACGTCTTAACCCAGTGCCTGGGGGCTGTGGGGGTCTGGATGGGGAACAACAGGCTTCAGATGAACCCTGGAAAGACTGAGTGGCTTTGGGTTTGGGGACCTGGCGGTTCTAGGACTATGCCGTCTTTGGTGCTGGATGGGGTGGTGCTGGCCCAGACAAACCCAGTGTGCAATCTGGGGGTCCTCCTGGGCTCAAGGAGCAGGCGGCAGTCGTGGCTACAAGGGCCTTTCATGGCTTCACTTGTGTGCCAGTTCCTAGACCAGGAGGCTCTGCCCACGGTGACTCACCCCTACTCTCCTCTAGATCGGATGACTGTAATGCGCTCTACGTGGGGCTGTCCTTGAAGAATACCCAGAAGCTCCAGCTGGTACAGCATGCAGTGATGCAGGCAGTTATGTGTGCTTCCGGAACAGCACACGTCACACCTCTGCTCCGCGAGCTGCGCTGGCTGCCAGTTTGCTTCTGGGTCCAGGTCAAGGTGCTGGTTTCAACCTTTCAAGCCCTTCACGGCCTGGGGCCGGATTACCTGAGGGACCACCTCTCCACAGCTGCATCTGCCCGTCCCATCAGGTCTGGCAGAGAGGGCATGCCCCGGGTCCCGCCTGCTAGGGACTCACACTGGGTGGGTCCCGGGAGGTGGGCCTCCTCTGCCGTGGCACCCGCCTTATGGAACATCCCCCCCCAAAAGTGAGGTCAGCTCCATCCTTGTTAGTGTCCCGTAAGTCCCTCAGGACCTGGCTTGGGGCCCCGGGATATTTTAGGATGGCTCTCTCATTGTGTTCAATTTACTCTCTCCTGTACCTGATGGTTGTATTTTTAATAATGATTGATTTTTAATAATTGTTTTTAATATATTTATTGTTTTATTTTAATTGCTGTACACCGCCCAGAGTCACTTCGTGTGAGATGGGCAGCTATATAAATTTGATAAATAAATAAATAGCACTCCAAACAGGGTCTGACCAGGCAGAGTAGGGTGGAACAGTTCCTTCTTGTTATCTGGACGCTCTGTTCCTATTAATGCATCCCAAAATAGCAGTTGCCTTTTTAGCAACTGCCTCACACTGCTAGCTCGTGTTCAATTTTTTGATATACTAGAATACTGAAATCCTTTCCTGTGTCCCAGTGCCAAGCCAGGTCTCCCCCGGCCAACGCTTGTGCCTCATTTTCCCCTCCTGATGCAGGACTTCACATTTCTCCCTGTTAAATTTCATTCTGCTTGCTGTGGACCACCACCGAAGCTTGCCTGGGTCTTTTTGAACCTTCTCGTTCTTCTCTAAAGGGTCAGCCATTCCTCCTAGTTTTGCGTCATCTTGAAATCCGGTAATCTTCCCCTCCACCCTTTCACCCAGGCCCTCAGTAAAAACGTTGAACCGCGCTGGGTGCAGGGTGGAGTCCTGCAGTGCTCCACTAGGCCCTTCCTTCCTAGCTGACGTGGAGCCACTTATGAGGACTGCACGGGTGCAGCCATTCAGCCAGCTGTGAATCCATCTGACAGCTGTACCATCTAGCCCATATTTTACCACGTTATGAATGAGGACATCACGAGAGGTTTGCTCAGTGCTTTGCTGAGGTCAAGGTACACTACTGTCCAAAGCATTTCCCCAATCTATTAAGCAAGTAACAGAATCAAAAAAGTAGATGATACGACATGTTGGCAACAACCCACGTTAGCTCTTGTTAATTGTTGCATTCCTTTCCAAATGCTCACAAATGTGCTGTTTAATTATCTGCTTGAGAACCTTCATCAGAGTAGACATCAAGCCTCCCTTATCCTTTTATGGAAGAAAGGGATACTTGGGCTCCTCAGGTCTTCTGAGATGATTCTTAAAGATCACAGCAGTGCTATGATCACCTCCACTAGCTCAAAACCCTACGGTATAGTCTGACTTGAATTCACCTGCATTCCCTTAAATCAGCTGAGGCTTTTTTTCTGCTCTCTCCTGGGCCATCCTGAGCTGGGGCTTCCTGCTCCCACCAGTGGCACAGCCGTGGCCAGCTAGGGCTTCTCTTCCCTTCTGGGCAAACGCGGGCATAACATGCAAGACGGGCGACCCTTTTGGTATTACCCGTTCACTTTCTACTTGCAACAGAGCAGCAGTCTCTTGCTGTTTCGTTTCTTTCTGATGTTTCCAAAAAGCTTTTCGTTATTTTTTTTCCTGGGCATTTCTCACAAGCCTTAGTACATTCTGCGCCTCCTACATTTCTGGTCACGGCCTTGTTTCTTCTTGGGTTCCATTTTCTTTATATGCCCCTTTTCCTTTTCAGCCTTTTAGAATCCTCTCTGGGTCTCCACACTGGTCCACCCTCTTATATGGAAGTTGCCCCAGGGAGGTCAAGATGGCCCCCACCACCACACAATCAAAGCCCCACACTTTTTAAGGTGCATTGCATGTGTAAGTCAGAAAGAGCCTTTTTTGTGACAGCGTAGAAGTAAGTCAAATAAATTTAAAAATGCGATACACATTATAAAGGGTGAGGCTTTGATGGCAGAGTCACGGCTGCCATCTTGACTTTTGGGACATCCTCCCTCACCACAGATGCTGCTATGGAAATAAGAGTTGGCTATGTCAGGGTTGGGGTTACCTGAAAGTAAGTTGTATGTGGTGGGAATGAGGTAATGAAGGTGTGTGTGTGGTAAACAAGAAAATCAAAGGGGTCAAGAATAAATGGCTGTTGAATCAATGTGGGTTGCATGCAAAAGAGAATGACCAGGAGGAAAGAACACGATGAGACAACTTTGCCCTATAGACAGAAAGCATGAGAATCCCACTGCAGGGCCAATACAAGAGGAAGAGGGAAGAGGCTCAAGAGGAAGAGAGCAGCCCAAGTGCTGCACCGATAGGACAGGGGCTTGTCCCACCCTTGTCCCATTTTAGTTTAATATTTGTATATTTGTTAACGTGGCTTTGGAATGAAGAATGATGGATAAAAATATTAATGTGATGTTGAATTATGTACTGACAATTTGTCAAGATACAAAGGACTTGGATTTGTTGAGTGTAAGGTGTAGCACAGGTTATTGTTATGACTGAAAGAGAGCACCACCCCAGACTTAAAATCAGGGGTGTCCGCAGGGTGTGGTCAAAAAAGTCAAGATGTCACCAACACACCTGAAAAACAGGTAGAGCTGTGGTGGTGCAATCAAACCTCCACCTGTTTTTTAGGCGTGTTGGTGCCATCTTGACTTTTTTGACCACAGCCTGTGGACACCCCTGCTTAAAATCGTGACATGGGTTCTTTCTCTGCTTATGAACTGGCTATTTATTGACATAATGGAAAAACTGGCCAGATTTCTCTGTATAGAAAAGGTTTAATGCTCCTTATAGTCAAGGTTTTAAAAACTAACTGTTTTCTACCTATCTGATCATAACACTTTGGACTTTTTCTCTTTGTTCTTCCTTGGTTTTTTTTCTTGCTATTTTTTATTTGTATTTATATATTTCCATATATTAAAGCAGATTTTAAAAAATGCTTATGGTGGAAGTAAGAATGGTTTGCAAGGATGGAAAAGTATAGCTGTAATTTGTTTTCCATGCTTCGTGCCTATTTCTTTGGTTTATTATTTGTTACTATTTTTTAACTTTGCATAATGTTGCTTAAGCTACATTAAGCGTGATGCGTAGGTATGAATGCAGCATTTTTCCTCAGCTTTCAGAGTCCATCACTGAAAATATCACTTGAGGCAAGGGGTAGCTCTGCTCTGTATTTTCGGATCCGCTGATTCCCCTTGTCATCACCCAACTGTGCAGCTACTCCTTAGCCAGCTTCCTACTTTTTATTGCAATTGTTGCTTAATGTTATTAGTGGAGTAACTTTTTTTCCTACAACCTTTGTTGTCAATTTGCATTTTCTTTCTGCAAATGTATGTTCTTTTTTCTTCTCCACATTTGGGCAAAACTTCTGAAGGGAACTTTATTATTAGTATTACTTTAGAGAGAGACAGCGGGGTATAATGTGTAGCAGAGCCAGTGGAGTGTAATGTAGCGGGGTATAGCCTAACGTGTTAGATCAGAATCGGGGGGAACCAAATTTACACCACCCTGAGCTATGGAAATTCAGGGCATATGAGAGTTGAAAGCCAGAATTTCTCAGGACAGGACAGAGATGCCAGTTATGCCCACACCCTAGAGTCATCCAGCTTCAGTCCCGAAAAAGCACAAGGCAAAAAGTTGGTTAAATCATGGAAAGGGTGAAAAAAAGAAACATCAGAATAAATTGGAATAAGGGGGCTTCGTCATAGTATGCCATAACGATTCTCACCTAGCCATCCTGCATTCTGTGTCTGAGAGTCTTCACAGACTAAGCTTAATCAAGCCTATCAAATCACTATTAGGGAAATACTGCTGAGTTCTCTTCCATAAGCCTCACTGTGAGTGACTCTGAGCACTCCCTCTCACTCAGCCTGGCATGAGAAAAAAAAAAAGAGAAGCAGTTCAATGTATGCCACGTTGAGAGGGTGAAAATTATGGAAAAATTGATTGATTGATTGATTGATTGATTATGTGCCATCAGGTTGTTTTTGACTCTTAGCAACCACATAGATGGTTTCTCCATGATGATCTGTCCTCAGCCTGGTCTTTCAGCTCTTTCAACTGTGCACTCATTGCTACTGTAACTGAGTCTATTCACCTCGCTGCTGGTTGTCCTCTTCTCTTTCCTTCCACCTTTCCCAGCATTAGAGTCTTCTCCAGAGAGCCAGTTCTTTGCATAATGTGTCTGAAGTAGGATAATTTGAGCCTGGTCATTTGTGCCTTAAGTGACAACTCTGGGTTGTAATGGTAAGTGGGAATAATCTTGGGAGACAGGGCATCGAGACGCAGCCAAGGGAATAGTCAGATAAAAGGCAGCTCAGCCTGCAGCAGGAATGTGGATCGGGCAAGAAGAGATCCTCCCTAGTTTCTTGGCTGTAAAGGGGACAAGGGGAGAGAAATCATTTCCGACTTGCAAGATTCTGTTAATGTAATCTTACAATAAAGTAGAATTAGCTCATCTGGTCATGTTTCCTGTTTGGTCTACCTGGTAAAGCTGACAGGGTTGATTTGTTTGATGATCCATTGGTTTGTTTTCTTGGCTGTCCATGGTATTCTCAGGAGTCTTCTCTAACACCAAAGTTCAAAAGTATCAATACTCTTCCTATCCTGCTTCTTCAAAGTCCAACTTTCATAGAGTATTACAGGGTATATCATGGTTTGCACAATTCTGATCCTTGTAGTTATAGACATATCACAGCATTTGAGTACAGTATCTTTTCCAAGGCCTTCATGGCTGCTCTAACAAATGCTAGTCTGTGACTTACAGAGAAAGGGCAGGATATAACTCAGGTAGATAGACGTATGTGTGTGTGTGTGTGTGTGTGTGTGAGAGAGAGAGAGAGAGAGAGAGAGAGAGAATACCTTTCTCAGCACTTCTGATATTATGATTCTAGGTCCCTCTTAAGGATTCAGAAAAGATTTTACCCTCTCCTTTCAAATTCCTTTTTCCCAATCCCCTTCATTTTATATAAATGTCTTCTATATTTCCAGTTAATTAAATAACTCTAATATCTTGTTCTAGCCCCTGGGAGCTATCGACAAACTGTTCCAACATATCATCTTCTAGGATATTTAGGCATATTTCCTCTGTGTGATGACATAACATGTTTCCAGAATTAATTATCTCTGGAGCCTAGATTTGTTCCCCAGATATTTCTATATTCTATCTCTTTATCTAGCTCAGTTGGTGTTATACCTTTCTTGGCCTATACAGAATACCTGTGGTCCCTCCTCCATTCTAGCTGCAGTCCTTCTGACCAAACTGATTGATGATTGCATACCATCAAATTGGTGTTGACTCATAACAACTACATAGATTTTCTGCAGGACTTCTGTCTAGAAATAACCATATTTCATGATAATTTGAAGAAAAGCGGTATTCTACAGGGGAAGCAGTGTGGCCCTCCAGATGTTGCTGGACTACAATTGTTAGCATCCTTTGCTGTTGATTATACTTGCCTAGAGCTGCTGGGAATTATAATTCAACAACTTTTGGAGGACAAAACAATGTTCAGCCCTGCAACAATCTCTCAAATCTGCCAGGTTTTTGTAATGTCTATGTTCTCTTTTCAAATCATTACTCCTGGTGCTCATAGTAAGCATAGCTCAAGCTATAGAAACAAGCTTCAATTTCCTCAGAAGGAGCAGAAAAATCAAAAGGGAGAAGAAGCTGCACTGTATAAATATCCATTCCGGATGAGACAATCCAAGTGAATGGAATTAGCAATGCTATAGAGAGCAACCAGCGAGGAACAAATGAAAGCAATTCTACTGTTGGTGTCTATTATCACCTGCCCAGCCAAGGAGAAGATGTGGACGAGGCCTTCCAAAAGCAAACTGCAGATCTTTCAAAGAGGCATGAAGTCCTGGTGAGGAGGGCGTTGATTACTTGGCATGTGTTGAGATTAAATTCTACCAAGGGTAGTCCTTCCAGGAAATTCTTGACTTGTCTTGCTTGCAGCTTTCTTCTTCGGAGAGTGGAGAAATGTATGTGTCTGACTCCGGTGGTTAAACATATACCTTAGACAAAAAATGACTGTGTTTAAAGAAAACTCAAAGCAATAATAAAGATGATTCCATGGCACAAAAAGTTAATGGGAAAACGATCTCAAGACGGGTGGGAATGCCTAGAGTTGTTCCACTATATCTGCTTGGTCAGACCTCACCTCAGCGCTGGATATTACAGTTTGAGAAGGATTCAGAGAACCTGACGGGGGTTCAATGATCTGTTTCATGATTTGTTTGTTTGTTTACCACAATACTTTTCTTCTGCTCAATGCCGCATGAATCTTAACTGCTGACATGGGATATTTTAAAAAGATCCGTAAAACAGTATGCTTTAAATGCAGGTGGTTGCTCAGTCATGTCACAGTGAACCACTTAGCTCCATGTGCCATTCAAACAGCACAGCCCTGACTTCCTTGCAGAAAGCTGACATGGAGGGTCCCAGCTGCACCTCTGGACAGGCCCAGAACATGGGAGCCACAGCAGAGGCAGAGGCTTTCAGGCCCACGTCCCCCTGAGTTCTTGGAGGGCTGGACCTACAGCATCTCTTCCCTGCAGGTACACAAGGACAGGCAGATTCACCTGGGAAGAGACAGTCTGTAAGTACCTGAAGCCAAGCCACCTATGGCTTTATGGCCAAAACCGTAACGCTGAATTGGGCTTAGAAGCAACCAGTGCAGTACCCTACCCAGAGGATAGCCGTGATACGTGTATAGCTGGCAACCTGGCTGCTGCATCTTGTGCTGATTGCGACTTTTCAGTCGACTCCACAGACAGTTCCATGTAGAGCTCATTGCAGTAATCTAACCTTGTGGTGACAGATAAGAGTCCCTGTTGCTAAGGCACTCTGGTCCAGTTAGGGCTGCAACTGGCACACTAGCCCCAGCCAGGGGAAGGACCCCAGCCACGGCTTCTCTCTGCTGTTCCAGCAGGAGCTCTGAGCCCAAGGAGACCCCCACTCCAAGCTGTGAACCTGCTCCTTCAGGGAAGAGAGCGATCTTATCCAAAACCATCACTAGGACCAGCTCAGAGCCAGGATGTTTCTGGAATAACAGTTACTGCCGTCTTGCTGAGATTCAGTCCGAGCTTGCTTCTGCCCATCCAGACCCCCGTGGCTTCTGACCCATTGTGAGTTGGGCCTGTGATATACCATGAAGTATCATCCCCAAACCACCACAAAACAGTGTGTCTGCAACCTCACCTCCCATAGGTGGTCCAGCAGGATGCCATCGTTGCTGGTATCAAAAGCCACTGAAAATTTGAATGGGAGCGTGGAGGGGGGAGGGTGTCCCACTCTCTGGGTCCCAACATGTCAACCACTGGAATGGTTAGTGCTGTTTCCATCTCATGACTGGGCAGGGCAATGAGGAAGAGGGGCAAGAACCCAAGTACTGTAAGTAGAGTTTTGAAGGACCAGTAATGCTTCACCTTGAGACTGAGGGGGAATGGACTAGCACTTGTCAAACAATGCTTTCATTTACCTATTTATTTAATCCACGTTCATAGGTCATCTATTCCTTCTAGCTTAACACCGCCAGAAGAAAGTCAAGACCCGTATTGCTTATCAATAAGGGACAAGCTCTTTCTAAGTCCAAAGTGCAGGAACAGCACCATGGTCTTCAGTTACAGGAAATCAGATGCCAGCTGAATGTTAGGAAGAAGCTTCCCGAGAAGTAAGAGCAGTTTGGCAACGGAAGCAAATCACCCAAAGGCAGTGCCCTCCTGCCCTTCGTTGGATGCGCTCAAGGGGGGAGGGGGCTAGTGCGCCATCAGGTGCCAGGCTTTAGCCTGGGTATCTGGCTTGAGCAGAGAGCTGGACTTGATGGTCTCAGTGTCCTCTTCCAACTCTAAGATTCTGGGATTCTAGGATGTGGCCTCGCCTCCCCTCTTCTAATGAATAAAATTATCACTGCTGGGTTCACACAGCATGTTTGAAATATCCAGGTAAGAGGTAGGTCTAGTGAATGTATTTGCTCAGCATGCTACGCTTGGTTTATGTTAGCCATGGTTAGATATTTTGTATCCTGCTTTGTAAGTTTATGTATTATACAGATTTCCAGAAAATACTAGGTAACCAGATTAAGCATGTTAGGTGAACGCATCCTGCGTGTTTTTGAGTGCACCCTGCCCCACTTCTTCCTGATGGTCCCAGCCCCGTTCTACCTCTCCCCACGCTGATTCGCCAGTGTCCTCCGGGTTCCTCTCAGCCCAGCATCCCCCTTCTACCCCACCCTCTGCCTCCCTGGCCTTGGGGTGCCCTCGCCCTTTGTCTGCTCACACCCGCTTGGAAGCGCCTCCCCCCTCCGTTCCTCTAAAGAGAAACAAAAGCAAGAGAAGACGGGGGGCGGCGCAGCGGGGGGGAAGCAGCAGAGAGTGACAGTGCTGATGACGTCCTATATTACCCTCTGCAAAAAATGAGTGACTAACCAGTGGCAGTTCCGGAGAAGAAGGACAACAGCTCCAGAGAAAGATTAGTCAGGAAGCGCTCCTGAAGGCCGGCTGGCTGAACCCACACCGCTAGTTCTTCTCACCCACACAGTTCGGTAGCGTCAGATCAGCATGGCTGGAAGCACGATGGAAGCAAGGTAGCTATGCTGTGGTCTGGCTGGACAGAGTGCTGGACAGAGTGCTCCAGGAGCAGAAATAGGAGCTCCCTGTGGACCTTTCTGATCGAGAGTCATTGATAAAGGCAGCCCTTGCTCACAACTGTCTTTTGCAACTGAAGCAAGTCAGAAGACTCTAAGCAATGCCGCCATCTTGGCATCTTATCATAAGAATGTAGAACAGCCCTGAGGCTGGATCAGGCCAAGTCCTGACTTTTGTGCCATGCAGTGGTCCATCAGATGCCACTAGGAAGCTCACAAGTATGGGCAGAAGGATGATCACCCTCTTCCATGGTGGTCCTCATAGCTCTTATTCAAGAAGCGTCCCCTGTGATCCTGAAGAGAATATTGAAGCCAGTGTGATGGAGTAGCTCAGATGTTGAACTAGGACTGGGGACCCTCAGCCATGGAAGTTCACTGGGAGACTTGGTGTCAGGCACTCTCTCTCAGTCCAATCTGCCTCACAGGGTTGTTGTTGAGGGGATAAAATGTAAGCTTTATGTCAGCTTCCTGGGGAACAAAACAACTAATTGACAATTACAAGAAGTAAACAACCATCAAAACTAGTGGTCATTGATCTCCAGATCCTCCATGAATTTGTCAGTCATCTTTCAGAGCCATCTACATTGGTGACCATCACCGTGTTTGCTGGGTGCAAAATCCGTAATTTAAATTTCAGGTTGGTTGTTTGACTCGCAAAGCCCATGCAGTCCAACAGTTTGCACAAGCACTCCGTGGTTCCGCGGCTAAAAGAAAGAATGCCGTACATTTGCCAGCAAATGCTTTGTTTCATTGTGCATCTATGCTAATTGGGGAGCTGGCTCTTAAGTAATTACAGGAGCAAACTTTTGCATAATTTGAGCATCTCTAATGAGGCAGCATGCTGTATCTTTCACCACACGCTGCTCCTTGAGCTAAACACCTCTTGCACATCTGTCGGTTGCCCAGCTAGGGCTGACCTCTGCAGAACAGGACGCTTGGCAACTGCCCCTCTCTTGCCTTTTCAGAAAGCTCCTGTTTGCTGAAAAGAATGGAGGTGCAGATTTCCACTTTTGCTGGGAGGATCCCACAACAGTCACTCCTGCTCCCAGCACTTATCAGTTCATCCTACACGGGGCTGGCTTTGAAGACCGAGAGAAACTGCAGTTGGTGCAAAACGCAGCAGCCCTCTATGGTTACTCACAGGCATTACCAGAAGCACAGCAGCCCTGCTCTTTGGGCTCTACATATACATTTCTAGGTGCAATTTAAAGTGCTGGTTTTGAGCTATAAACCTGGGTACGTCTTAGTACGTAGGTATTTTTAGACCAACTCCTTTTATTTTGAATTACTTCTGTTGATTTAATTGTTGACGTTATGTATATTGTTTTGCTATGATTTGTTTTATTATTTTTATTATACCTCTTTATGCTTTTATTACTGTATCTCCAATTAGTTACGGTTGTTTTACTATTTACCATAATGTCCTACTATTATGGATGTTTTTGTTGTTTGTTTTATAAACCACCATGAGTCTGCCTTCGTCTGAACATGTATAAAAGTAGAATAAATAAATAATTTGCAAAGCACCAATATGTATGAGTCCCAAACCCTTCCTGCTATTCTTTTTTACCTCTCAACCAAGACAAAGAGACAAAAAGCCTGCTCCTTGGTCATCAGTGGGGTCCACATAAAAAATGGGCAGAGCTTCCATTGCACCATCACAGTCTTAGAGGCTTCTTTGACCACACCTGTGGACATTAAAGTGTGTTCCTCCACACATTTGGCAGAAAAGTGCGTTGGCATAATTTCTGCTGCCCCAATGGCCAAGTTTTGTTCTGCCCCAGTGACAAGGCTGTGACCGATGCTGTCCTCAAAGTTTTATATGGGACAATTTACTGGGAATAAAGGGCAGATTCTCCAGCTACATTGCCCTTCCCACTCAGCATTGCCAGCTGGGAGAGAAATCAGTCATAAATCACTGTCCTTAACGAGTGTGGGGCAAGTTTGGGCAAATGAGAGTGGCTGCCAGGGACAGGGACCTCAGCCACCTTTCAGGTTGCTTTGCTGATAGGCACCAGCGCAGAGTTCTCCATGCTCCCAGTGTGTCAGTTGGGCTGTTTCTACACACACGTCTGGGGCTTTTCTGAAGGAGTGCTGGGTCTGCTTGTTTAAACCGATAGAGTCTGCCGAGCTAAACCCATGTCTACAACTAGCCCGGCACAGCAGAGGGACACAGGTAGAAGTGTGAGGGAGTTCTCCAGGATCTCTTTCCCATCATCCTGTACTCCCGTGCTGCATATGTGGTCTTACTTTCTCAGATTTGAGCGCAGCATTCTTTCAGCTAGACACATGCTCAGAAATCAGGCCACAGGTATGGCAGAGGCTTGCAGAGATCATCAGGAGACTCGCTCTCACTTCAGCCCACATGCACGCAGCCTATGAATCAGGCATGGGAGCGTGTGGGAGGGGTAGCGACATGCGCTGCGAAAGAGCGGCAGCACTAGCTGAGAATGACCACGTTCATCAGTGTGCAAGCAACCCACAGACAAGGCATTATGTAAAATGGCGTTGGGGTGTATAAAGTAGTATCATCAGTCCCAAAAGTAATAAATCCAAGAGAAAGCACGGCCCCACAAAACCCCTTGTCAGCCAAAGAAGCGAAAAACCTGTAGCGCACTCATTTGGGGCAGAAACAGCCCCAAACAGCCAGCAGAACACAGCTCTCTTCCGGGTTTTCTTTCTTTCTTTAAAAGACAGGTCTAGTGCGAACTAATGACTGGTAAACACATATTTGAAAACTGATCTAGTGCTTGTTCAGAAAAGTGCTAAACTGATGTATCTAAGGACTTTATGCAATGTTTGATCAGGTGGTATATGAGTAAATGCATGTCCTGGACCAAGTTTCTGGTATCTCCAGTAGCCTGTGCCAAAATGGCTACAGAAGGCAGTGCCAGTGCCTGGAGGGAGAGGGTGCACCTGCAGCAGCCTGAAGTAGCCAAAGAAATCTGGGCGCCATGCCAATGTGGGCACCATGCCCTCATCAGCATCACCAAGGCATCACAGACCATTTGCACAGCAAGACTTGCACCGGAAGGCTGCTGCATGGTGCACTGCTGCACTTTAAGATTGAAACGGCCAGCGATGACTTTAGGGTGCCTCCACAGTGGACTGGGGATGAGCGGCTAAGGAAACGTCCTCTGAAACTGTTAGTGAAGCATCTCTGTGCCGTGAATGGTGGGCTGTGAGGATGAGCCCCAAGCCCTGAGCACTGCAGCCTCCCTTGGGGAAAGGGAGCATCCATAATGCCATTATCGGTCCTGACTCCCGAGAGGGCAACCTCTGTGGGCAAACATTTTTGCTCTCCTCTTTCACAGCATCACTTGCTTCACGTTGGATAAATGGTCTTTTTAATTATACCATAAAAATCATCCAGCCCAGGAGCTGCCACAGAATCTATTCCCAGTAGCCAGGAGGTGCCCTCTGCTTCAGGAAGAGCCTGCCTGGCAACTCTCTCTTGCCAGCATCGGGGTGTAAAGAAGCATCGCCAGCTTTGGTTCAGGCAGGTCTCTCGCGTTTCAACAGAAAAATGACATGACGCGGAATTCAGCAACGGAAATGTTCTTCACCATCATTTTCCCATCTCACCAGTTCTCTTCTTATTTTCTGCTTTGTTTGCAGCTTTTCAGGGCAAAGAAAATCATGTAAAAGGAAACTAGCCATTTTCTTAGCAAAGTGGGGTGTTTTTCACTCTTTATTAAAGGGCTGCTGCTCCTCAGGGGACCTTCACTGCGTAAGGCTTGGAGGGTGGAGAAGGTCCTGAAGGAAAGTCCAGTTATTAACAATGGCCTGGGTGTATCTCTGGTAGTGAAGAGGCTTTTGGAAACAAGTATGGGTTTATTCTCCATAGTACCTGAGGGGAGGACAAGAATCAGCAGGTAGAAGCATTCCAGACAGAGGTCCAAACTCGACATCAGAAGGAATTTCCTGACCCTGAAAGTTATGATGCGCTGGAACAGCCGCCTGCCTCCTGAGTCACGGGGTCTCCATCTCTGGAGGTTCCAAGCAGCTGCTGGGTCTGGGATGGTCTGAGGATTCCCACCTGAGGGAAGGGGCTGGACCAGAGGACTTCCCGACTGATCCATGATTCTATGTGTTCCACCCAGACAGTTGCTGCCACAGCCCCTGACTGACTGATGGGCTCTTCTGCTTCTTGACATCTCCATACAGGCCAGGAACCAGCTGCTTTCCTTTGAGGACATGTAAACCTTTTGGCCCCTGCACCGGTTCCCTCTCATCTTGCCACCTTTGAACTTACTGTCCTTTTCATCATAGCCATTGGTGGACTAGTAGTGGTAGCGGATGGGGAAAATAGGACAATTTCACTGTTCTTCCTGTCACTTGGGTTAGAGGGGGCAACTGACAAAATGCTTGTCATGTTCACCCAAAAGGAGGGGAGGGGAGGGGAGGGGAGGGGACCGCTGTTTCACTGGCCTCAGATGAGCTTTTGCTTGCCCCATCCATTAATACTGTCAGGATCTTGTACCTTGGCTGCACATGTGGATGAGAACAGCTGGCACGGTGCTCCAAGAGCACTGTGTAGCAGAGAGGTAGAAGGAACCCATGAAATGCCTCCACAGCACACTGGGGAGGCACCCTGAAAAAAATGGCCATGGAGGGCAGCGATCCGTGACAGGAAGGGCAGGACGCACCAGCAGGATTGTTCAGTGAGACCTTGCCTAGATCGAAGGAAAGCTCAGCAGAGAATCTGCCCTGCGGGCTCGCGCTGGCAGAAGTAGGGAAAGGCCACTCGGGAAACCCAACTGCAGAGTCTGGGATGGGGCGCATGAGGGTGGCATCGCCCACTCAGCAATGAATGTGGTTGCTTCAATGTGCCGCATGGCATTTGGCAGGCACAAATTTGTTTATTTACTGCACCTCCCACAAACAATGAGTAAGGGCTAACGGGCCATGTGTGACACACCAAACTCCTTATTTATTTATTTACACACACACACACACTCCCAGCATGCATTCTGCTTCTCAAGCCCCAAAGGGAGAAATCTAACCAAGGTAGCCTTTGGTGGCTGGGACTGAAGCGGTGTTGACACCGTGGGGGAAGAGGCCTGTGGAAGGCCACATGGATTTGCCTTGCGGAAGAGATTTAGGCTGCAGCACTATCAAGGTCCTCTTTCCCAAAACAAAGAAGCATTTTGGGTGGCCTCAGAGTTTCTCCCTGCCTCCCAGCTGTCACTTGTGAAAGCTGAACAAAGTGACCCTGACCAGAGTTCCGCCAGTTTCCAGCCCTTCCAGCATGAGCAACGGGCCCATCGCACAGGAGACATGCGGAAGGTCTACGAATGGAAACCAGGCGTCCTCAGAGCCAGCCCCCAGCTCCCCACCACCAGTGCAGGAAAATGACTGGCATTTGCGTTCCCAACAGCTAGGAGGGCAAACAGGGACAGTGGTGGGCATGACAGAGAGAGAAAGAGCACGCCATCACTGGGGCCAAAGTACAAAAATGGTGCAATTGAGGCTCCACCTGGGCAGAGCTTTTCTTTTTAGCCTTTCTTTCAACAGACACGCTTTGATCGCACCGTCACAACCACCGTCTCAACTCTTTTGACCACGCTCTGTGGCACCCCGGCTGGAAAGAGGTTTCTGAAGCCGGCGTCACTTCCAGCCGGCTCGCGCACGCACTGCAGCACGGGAAGCCCTTTGTACTGCTGCTCCAAGCATCAGTCTGAACTGAGAGAGAGATGGTTCTGCCAGCTGGGCGGCTGGCTTTGCCCTCACTGGGGGCATGACAGAACGCCTCTGCTTCTGCCCACCGGGGGGTTCCCGGCCTGCACTTTTTCCCATTTTATGACCTTGATGGGGGCATGGATGCCCACCTTGCCTGTTGCAACACCTTTTTGCCTACTCCGAGGTCTCTTTTGTGGAGCTGCTGCCCAAGGCCGCCCAGCACCTGCCCACCCTTTCCTTGCAACCCCAGCTGGGGATGGAGCCAATTCCCCCCCACCCGCCTCTTAGCCCAAGGGCCAGGTTGTGGTCAAGAGAGGGATGGGCGATGCAGTGGGAGGGAGCAGCCCAGCGCTCCACACCTTGGATCTGTTGGTTGGACAACTTGGCAGGGGGCTGAACCCACTGCCCAGACCACCATGCCATATGCTAAGCAGAGAGATTGGTCTTGTTTCTTGCGCCATCAGGTGATGCTCCCTGGGAGGGAAGGAGTGCCACAACATGTCCTTCCACGTGTCCTGAATTAGAACTGCAGGGCAGCACCACTTATTGGCCCCCTTGCTGAGGCAGGACAGATTTGGAGAAGCCAAATGTATGCAAACGTACTTTTATGCCAACTCAAGGACTGGTGAATTGTATCATCTAGTTGTGTGGAGAGACACTCACACAAAGGAAAGGATGCCAAGGCCCTCCTTCCGGGCACCCAGCAGGCCAAAGACAACAGGGCAGGATTCAGCCATGGAAGGGCTCTCCTCCGGGGTGGCAGCAGGCAGAAAGTCTGCCAGTGTGAAGCTGGGCTGCCTGCCCCTCTTCTGCTTTGGCAGCAGGGCAGGATAGGGGTTGAGTCCTCATCGCAAGCAGGAGGTGGGCTGAGCAAAGCCTCCTCTGGGACAGTTCCTGGCAGGGGGAAGTCCATGTTCTCATCTTAGGCACTCTGCTCTCTGACCCCGCAGAGTGATGGCTGGGACTGGGAACCAACACCAGAATAGCCATTTCCCCCACTTACGTCTCTCCTGCTCCTTCTGCCCCCCATGGGAAGAAAAGTGGGGGGGGGAGGAGCCCTGATTCTCCTCTCCTCTCCTCTTCTCTCCTCCTGCTTCTCTTCCCATGGGAGCAGGCAAAGTGGACCATGATTTCTCTCCCATTATTGGGGGGGGGGCTTTCCTCCTGCTTCTTCTCCCCAGGAAAACTGCCTCCTCCGCCAGCAAACAGGCCACGGCAGGCCCTCCGCCAGCAAACAGGCCCTAATCCACACATGGGGTGCATTTTTGATATCAGCCTGCCAGCAGGGAGGGAAACTGGACCTGGGGCGTAGGGTGGAGGGTGGCTACTTCCCATTCCCTGGCAGTTTTCCATCCCTCCCCTGAAATAGCTCTTCCGTCTCACAGAGCGAGACATGACTCTTGCCATCCCCTGGCAGCCCAGGGATCTTCTGCCAGCCTTGCAGCATTGGCACTGGCAGAGGGAGAGATGCCCCCTTTTCCACTCCTTTGTGGTACCCAAGAGCCGATCACCCGGAAGCTCTGCTGAAAAGCCTCCAGGTCAATTTTTCCAGAGCCTGATCTGTGGAAAGCCTCCAGTTCTGCTCCGAGGACTGGCCCTCCAAAGGGCCTCTTCCGGCATCGCTCAGGGCGGGCATCTCAGTGACGGCAATCCAGGCAGAGGTTGCGCAGCCCACACCCCTTTGGGTCACTGCGGTCGTTGTCACAGTGCTCTTAGCATTAGGGAGTTTTTTCCAAGTTCACCGGGAATCTGCCTCCCTGGGACTTCACTCCCTGATTCCCTCTCCTGCCGCCCAGAACAAGAGTTGCACAGGACATCCTTTTGGGTGTTTGAGGGTCCCCTCTCTGACTCGGCTTCCCAAGGATCAAGGTCCCAAACTCCATCACTTTGGCTTCCAAGGACTCCGTTCCTGCCCCGGACGCCCTCCCTGCTCATCCCTGAACCTGCTGCACTTTGACCGAGCCCTCCTCAAAGCCCCCACCCCAAACCAACTCGGAGCAAAGTGGACTTCTTTACTTACTTACGCTTCTAGGCTGCTTCAGTGGTAAAAGACTCAAACAGGCAGACGCTCCAGTATGGCAAACAAGAAAGCTTCAACAATAAATGACTAAACTTGTAATCCAAAACAAGTAGTAATATTAACTCCACATCTAGGCTGTTGAGGAATGGCACTCGGAATAAAAGCCATCACCCACCCCCATTCTACTGAACCCCACAGGCCATCTGAGAAGGCCAGGTCTCAGCAGTGTCTGCAAACGCCAGCATGTTGACGTTGACTGGAGCTCGGGTGGAGCCCTGTTCCAAAGGAGGGCAGCAGTGGAAGAGGCACGCTCTCCTGGTCTCTGACGGTTACGTTCCCTCAAGAATGGGCTCAAAGGGTGCCCTCCCTCCTAGGTCCTACTGAAACCATGGGGAGAATATAATCAGAGATATCCAGAGAAGAGGACAGCAGAGGATGAGATGGTTAGATAGCATCACTGAAGCCATGAGCATGAAACTGAACAAACTCAGGGAGGCAGTGAAGGACAGGAAGGCCTGGCGCGTTATGGTTCATGGGGTCACGAAGAGTCGGACACGACTTAACGACTGAGCAACAACAGCAATCCAGGTCCTGAGCCTTGAAGGACTTGAAAGGTGACCATCAGCACCTTGAACTGCACCCAGAAGCAAACTGGCAAACAGCCAAGGGCAACCAGTGCCACTCTTGAAGTAGTGGTGTTATTTGGGTAAAGCGAGAGGTGCCCTGAAGTATTCAAGCCACTGCGTTCTGGACCAGCTGAAGGGTCCACTCATGAGGTGACAAAGGCATGACGATGGCGAGCAGGGCAGGGCGTCCAGATCCAGTAATGGTGCACCAGAGGGAGCTGTGCAAAGGCCCTCCCAGCCACAGGAGCTCCAGGAGGCTCCAGGTTGTGAACCACTTCAGCCTGGTGGAGGCCAGAACCAAAGATGGAACATCCCTGGTTTCCGAGGGCTTCTGAACCCATCGCCATTTTGTCTTGCTCCAGTTAAGACTGAATCTGCCTTCCCCCGCCTAGACCCTCACTGCCTGCAGGCCCCAGGAGAGCGCCTCCACCCGGGACAGCCTCTGGTTAGAGAGGCCTGGTGGGAAGCTGGACCTCTCGTGCAGCCTCGCTGCGTCTGTCTTTTCTGCAGCCGCTGACTCGTCCAGTTTGCTATCAGCTATTCTTTCCAGTCAAATTCCCTAGAAGAAACAACTTGGTGAGGGATGCCGGTTACTGAATTATTTAAGCCACCTCATCCAATTAACTGACTTAACCTGCCTTCTGGGTTTGCACAACACGTTAACCTCCACACACAACCCGTCCCCCAAGATTAAAGCAATTATGCAAAGGCGGCTGCTGGTTCTTTAGCAGAGAGCGGAAACGTCTCCATCGCTGTGTTTGTTTTATTCTCCTCCCCCCCCAAGAATAAAGGCGTGTCCCAAATGCCCTTTCTTTCCTTTTCCCCTCTTTTCTTCTTCCCTATTTCTTTCATTCGTCATTCTCACTCTCTTCTTCCCTCGGAGGGGCAGCGCACGGCTTCATGCCACGCCTATGAGAAAAACCTTCTTAAACCCTGTTATCTACTTGCCACGCTTCTTCGGCAAGGGAGCCAGGAATGGAGCAGGACTCAGAAGCTGGCGGGCATTTCTGGTGGGTGGGATGAGGGCTTGCCTTACCTCGGACCCTCTTCTGTCTTTCCCACTCAGGGGCATCTCGTTGCCGCGCAAGCGAACTCTGTGGCTTCCCCTCAAACTCGGGCCACGCAGTTCAACTTCTCTGCGACAGTTTTTATGGCAGGCCCTTGAGCCACCACCGGCTCTGTCCCGCCACGTCCTCCATGTGTCAGAGGTGCGCCAGTACGTCAGCTAACTTGTAAGAGGCTGCCGGAGAAAGACTGTGCTACTTCTGTAACTGAGACGACCAAGCCAGAGAATGTTTTTTAATCTGCATTGGGACCCTGACAAAAACAGGTTATGGAATTAAGCCAAGGCCCAGTTGTGAAACAGATTAGAAAATGGGCATAATCAGGAAAAAGGAATGGAATTTGTATCTGCAATGTCGAGGTCTCCCAGGGGCGACCCCCTTAAGATGGTGGGATGGACCCAGAGAGGGAGGGATGCTGGCAGGAGCTTTTCCTAGAGGCCCCTTGTCCAAAAGGCCAGAGGGGATGAGCAAAGCTAAGAGTGACCCACAACAGTCAGGAGGGAAGGCAGGCTTAAGGAAGCTGGAAGGAACTCCAGAATCAAACCCAGACGACGGGAACAGCAAGCCGCTTCTGCCGTGTGGCCAAAAAAACTGTGGAGAATGGCAAAAATGTGCAGAGAACTTTGTAGGCCAGATGATGAGATCCCCAATTTAGAAGGAACTAGGAAAAAGCCTTAATTATTGGTGGACTGGAATGGGCCACTTCACATCAGCATTACATGATATTTTTACATGATATGATTCAGGACATGAGACCATACAAAGGAATGAAGTGGCAATGATATTTGAAAAAGAATACGCTAAACAGGTGTTTGATTATAACCCACTAAATTACAGGATCATCTCTACTCACATTAGTGGAAATCCAGTAGACGTCAGTGTTATACAAGGGTCTGCACGGGCATAATGGAGGAAGACATTAAGGAATTCTGTGGTCAATTGCAATATGCTAAATGCGATATCAAAAAAGGGCATTGTGATGAGCGATACGAATGCAGAAGCAGAGGAATGGGGGAAGTGGGAATTACGGCATGATTTGGACTGGGCAAATGCATCAGACACGCTAAGAGAACATCATGACAAGAATTCCTCATTTATTGCTGACGCCTGCTTCAGGCAGCGTAAATGGAAATCCTATATTGGACGTAACTGGAGGCGCAGCACTGGAGCCACTTCAGTTGCAAAGTAGAAAGTAAAGTTCAGAAAGTGTGCTCTTTCTGGCAGGGCCAGGTGCAGATTGTGGAAGAGACCTTACATAGTTGCAGTCAGATAGGCAGGTTAAATTTAGAAGAATTAAAAGAGTAGGTGCGTCAGCCAGATTCGACCTGGAGGACATGCAGTCGCATACGGTCACAACATGGATAGAAGATCAGTGTAAAGCACAGATTCAGTATGCTTCACGTATGGCAGATGAGGAATCCTGAGGAGCTCCCAAAAGGGATAGCAAAGTGGGGGGCACGGGGTGACAGCCTTCCAAAGGGGAAATGATTCCAGTGGTTTTCCAACAAACTGCCATGGTAGCCAAAGAAAGATGGAGGATGAAAGCCTTCTGCAACCAGAAAGACATGTGACCATTGATTGCAAACTTCCAGAGTCAAGCAAGAAAGGGCAATAAAAGATCTGGGTCAGGCCATCAGAACAGAGGAAATAACAAGCAAGGGGACTTCTAATCAGAATGGTATATTCAGCCCACCTTCCCTTGAGCTGACAGCTTTCCTGCCCCACTGCTGAGTGTTGGAACCAGGATAGGTCCCGGAGCGAACGTGCCAGAAAGAATCACCAACGGGACGTGGGAAGGTCTGTGAAGCCCACTCCCGGCAGAGGGTTGGAACCCCACGCATAAGGCCTGGCCCCCTACGTCCGATGATTCCCAGAAGCATGAAACTGGCCATGCTTGCCTGCTGCCCGGTGGTCAGTGCACAATCCCTGTTTTTTAAAAAAGTGGCCAGCTTGATTTTCCTTGCTTTTATCCGCACTGGACCCGAGAGCCCCCCCAGACTGGGTTTCTGGAAAGAGCTCAGACTCAGCCTTGGGAGGCCAGCAGCAGGGAAGGCCATCTGATCAAATCCAGCCGCGTGGCCAGCTTCAGAGCACCCCAGAGGGGTTGAGGGGAGTGGAAATGGTGCCGTGGAAAAGGGCCATTATTTCGCCTATCAGGGCAGATGATGCCACGCAGCTTAAAACTCTAATCCTCCTAGTCCATTTCATCCTGTGCCTCAAAAGGTTATTTTTGTGACCCAAAGCTGGTTTGAATCCTAAGGGAATCTGACTGATGCTTTAAGTTAGGATCACCTTATTGATCATGTTTCAACCAGTTTCTGGTCTGAATGTTTTTAAATGGCCATACCCCACTTTTTCCAAGTCTGAGCCAATCCGTATCTCTACAACCTCTCTGCACCTGCGTCCATCTCTGTCCAAAGGGGCTCTGCAGCCACACTTCCCTCCCCTGCTCCCCCAGGTCCTGTTCACAGAAATTGTTCTTGGCAACCCAGTTTGTAGGATGTGCCACAAGAAAGACATAAACAAATGGCTGAAACAAGTTGACCAAGAAAAGAAAGGTTTTATCCTTCTTTTTCTTTGTAAGAAACAAAAGGAAATGCTATTTCCCCAGCTCCTTGAAGTCTGCAACTTTAGGCTGCCTCCAGCCAGCTGTCTAGGGCCTGGAGAAGACCCAAGTCAACCTCAGAATTGCCCAGAGAGGCTCCTCCTTACAAGATGATGTGGCTCTTCCTTCAACTGGTACTGTCTACCACCCAAGATCTTGGTATCTCAGGTTTCCCTCAGTTCCCTCTGACAGTAGAGCTAATCTGATCTCAGGCCCCAGAACTTCTGGAGATCAAGAACCAGATTAGATGTGACACAGAATTGGCTCAGACATAATTTGTTGAGCCACATTCGATGAACTGAACATACATAATGGGCTGAGGCCACACAACATTCCAAGCCATAAACTCAAGGAACTCAAGGAGGCATCCGAGGGCTCAGTGTGATCATGGAGATATTTATAATTAAAACAACAACAGGAAACCAGCATCTCCTTTATTGCTAAGGACACCTCTGGGTCCCAAACGATGGGTTGCTGAAGCCCAGGGCTTGCTGGGCAGGTGTGTGCACCTGCTTATAAAAAGGACCAAGGCTCGGTAGAAGACGGGTCAACCAGGGCTTTGTAACTGGGTGCATCCTCCATGCCGCCCTTGCCCACAAGGAGGAAAAAGACTGTTTTGGGTTCCCTTTTTACTCAGTGATTGTGGGCATATGACATCTTTATCTATGATTAATTAGGGTACAGCTTACTTAAGTGTCCCAATTCTGACAGTTTACCCAACTCACTGAGCCATAAACTAACCACCCAGAGGGTAAAATGTCATTTGGCTGGTTTGTGGTTCAGAGGGTGGCGCGAGTGCAGGCTTTCCCACTGCACCCTGGGACTGTGGCAGAACTACCATAAGGTCAAACAAGCAATTGGTCTGGTTCATAAAACTGCTTCTGCTGGTCCATCAATGAAAATGTTGATAGTCCTCCTTGGCAACTGAAAGACGCTCTCTCCCCCTCTGGCTGGTTCTCTGATGGGAGGACTCCTTTGTCAGGCCACCCGCAGCTGGGCTGCTGGGAAATGGCTGGCCGCTGCTCCTCCCCATTCAAGTGGAGATTCAGGGCACTTCAGGTAAACCCAGAGCAGAAAAAAACAAAAAGAGGGCAGTTACCTGAAAGTAGTCGCATGGCAGCTCAGCTCCTGCAGATGTCCCAGGCCATCTGCTCTCTGCTGCCAGAGAAAAATGTGGGGTTCCAACCTGAGATTCGGAAGGAGAAGGTCACAGGCAAGGCAGGGCTAGTTGCTCCCAAGAGATACCGGGCCAGCCTCCGAACGCTGCTCTTCCGCCTGCTCCTCTGCAGTTCAGCAAAGGAACCAAGACTCATCTTGGGGGAGGCAGGGGGGGGAGCCACCGTTGCCCAGGCCTTTCAGAATGTGGGTGACGCGGCTTACTTGCCATGCAAAGGCAGAGCAGGGAAGCCGTAACTGCCCTCCCCTTTTCCAAAAAGGTCTAGGAGCCCAACTGATGGCTAATGGAATGAGGCGGACGGCCTTTCCAGGTTCTTCAGAGGAGGAGGAATTCTCCAGCAGCACTGCTATCGGAGAAGGTTTTGCAGGAGGAATCTTTCCCTCCCCCCAACCTTCCAATATCTTCCCTTGAGAAATTTGAGAAGTCAGATTACAGGACACGGAACAGGCTACCATGTGTGCATATACGCATCTTGCTCACCTCGTTGTTAAATAGCGCAAGAATGCCCCATTTGACTCTTACTCCTTTCGTTCACCAGTGAGTTTCATGCACCAGTCAATCACATCCACTTATTTTGCCTGTTTCACCCCTTTTTCCCCACCAAATGGGTCAAGAACGATTGACAGTTACCTCTGTGGATTTACGTACCCAATCACAATACAAATATCGCGCCCAATATCAGTTGCATCCACGGTGGGCAAAAACTTTTTGGACATGAGATTTTAACCCTAAAAAGGAAGAAGAGACCCACAATTTTATCTGTGGGAATTTCTGAAGTAAATCCTTTCACTAAACTGAATTGAATGAAAATGCTGAGAAAAACATGGAAGAAAATGTTTCGGCCTGGCATTAATTTAGAGCGGGTGAAAGCCATCAAAATTCCCAGGCTCGGGTAAATTTCTGCTCCCTGCCCAGGTTAGGGGCCTTGAAGCTCCAAGGCAACTTAAGCAGCACACGTGAACGTGGTCCGTTTTCCTCCTTCGGAATCAGTAATCTAAGCGTCCCACGACTGGGTTTGCACGGTGCGCTAAGGCTGCCACATGATTTCTTTGGCTCTGCTTTATCGTGTGTGATGTGAACTCGATCATGGTGGCTTGCAAACCATGACGTGTGACTTCTTGTGTTGAAAAAGTCAGCCAATTGTGGTTTATCGCATAAGCTCAAGTTTGCTCAGGACAGTGTGCAAACCCTGCCAGGGTGCCCAGCACATGTCTCTGCTAGCTTACCTTCCAGAGCAGCTTGTGCACCCTGCCTGGGAGCCCCTGGTTATCTCCCCTCCCTTTCAGCGGCTTTGAGGTCTGCCTGTTACCCATCGAGGTGCGAAAGAGACCTCCAGTGGTAAATGGGGGGTGGGTGGGCATTTGAAGTAGAGAAGTGGGCAGCGAAAGAAGGGTCAGAGCCCCCCTGCCCCGGGTGGTCAGCGCGTCCAGATTCTTCCTCCCCAAAGACAGATTCCGGCCCTTCCCCGGGCTTTTCTCGGCCACACGCAGCAGCAGGCGTTGCTGTAGTCCTGGCCAAGTGAATACATGGGAGGCACGTCCACAGCCTCCGAGGGAGCCAGGCCCTCAGCCGCTCTCGAGGCTTCTCTCCGGCCAAAGAGTCTGCACTCTCCACCCAGGCAGCCTCCCAGGCTCTGAAGGCGCGTCTGCTCCTAGCAACGGAACTGGGCTGCAGAGCTCGGGGCAGGTGCAAAGCGTGCGCTTCATTTTTTGCATTATTTTTGTACTGCTTTTAAGCTAATAACAGGAAAAGAAAAGAAAAGGAACAAAACACAGCGATAATTATAATGCAAATACATACATTCTCAAAGAAAAAGAACAACGGATAAAAAGGGCTTTAAAAAAGTGAAAAAACATGACAGAAAAAAGGAAAAAAGTTAAAAAGTAAAACTGTATGTAAACAGTTACACTTCTATACATACTTATCTAGTAAATGATATTCAAGTGTGTATATATTAACTTCTAATGCAGTTATATAGCTATCATTCTTTTTAACCTACTGGATTTTGCATAAATGAGCCCCATATTTCATTATACTTGTCCATACAAAGTCTGTGTCTATAGGCAATCCGCTCACAGGTGGAAAATGTAATCAGGTTTTCAATCCGCTCAGTGAACGGGGCCAGACATTTATCTCTCCAATGCTGCAATATCGGTCTTTTGGCCATAGGAAGGGCACGGAGAATCCATTTACGTTGTCCAGATGTCAAATTCCACGTACTAGGTATATAGTTCAAAAGAATATTATCCTCTGAAAATTTTAGCTTTTGTTGCACAGTCATATTTATATAGTCCACTACTTTCTCCCAAAACTTAGTAAGTATAGGGCATTGTAAAAACATGTTTTTTAAAGAATCATTATCCTTATTACATCTCCAACAAAATGCTGTCTTAGTCCTTTTCTATACAAATGCAATGGAGTCCAATACATTCTAAATATTATTTTTTGTTGTATAAGTTGTAGTTTAAGGTCCACTGACATTCTTGCTACAGAAGTTAAGACTCTCTCCCAATTTCTAGGCAATATAGGAACCTCTAATTCTTTATTCCACTCATTTCCTAACATCTGCATTTATTATTTATTATATATTATTTTTATATATTATTTATGATTTATTGATACCAAATATCTAGTAGTAGATATCTAATAGTAGGTTTTTTTAGTTTTAAAGGATTTAACAAGTTGTTCTAGTATTTCAGGTATCTCAGAAGCTGAAAATGCTGCTGGTCCAAACAATGATATTAACAAATGTTGCAACTGTACATATTGCCATTGGGTTACATCTGATAGTTAATATTTATCTCTTAACACAGAGTATGTTAAAAATCCATCTTTATTGTCTATCAGTTGGTCCAAAGTCAATATCCCTGCTTGCATCCAATTTTTCTATATCACCATCTTTTTCCCAATTTTTGAAGTTGGATTTCCCCATAAAGTCAGTTTGGCATGAGAAAAGAGGTCGAATCTTTTTTTATTTGACATTCCCTTCCATAGCTTTCTGATGTTATAGGTTCCAGAGATACTGGAGTTCTGGTGTATTTAGATCCTAATACTGTCCATCCAACCAAGGGTGCTATATATGTATATTCCAAAGTTGCCCAAATTGGGGAATTAACACCAGTTGTTGGTTTCCAGTATTTAATACTTGACAATAGGTAAGTGTGATGATATAGCTCCAGATTCAGAAAACCGAATCCTCCCTCATTCATTGGTAATTGCATTTTCTGCAGGGTTTATTCTCAGAATCGAAGAACCCCAAATTTTTTCCTAAACAAAGAATTTATTTTCTGAAAATATTTTCCAGATATATGAACTGGAATTCCTCTCAGAATATAAATTAATTTGGGAATAATATTCATTTTGAGAGCATTCACCTTCCCCCAAAGGGTGAGGTTTAATGACCCCCATCTATCAATATCTGAAGAAACCTCTCTCTATATTATATTTATATTACACGTTACTAATTGAGTTATATCTTTTGGTACACACATACCTAAATATTTAATGGATTCGGTACAAATACGGAATTGATATTCCTGAAATGGATGGGTAGCCAAATTTTCACCTACTGGCATCAATTCCAATTTGGACCAGTTAACAGAGCATCCTGCTATTCTATGAAAGGCATCTGTCATTTGCATCAACACTGGAATAGTGGAGTGAGGTTTAGAAATAAACAAAAGAATATCATCTGCAAATAAAGCCAGTTTGTGTTTAACTGAATTATGTGCTACTCGGTAGATCTTCCTACGTAGTCTAATATTTACTGATTGATTGATTGATTGATTGATTGATTGATTGATTGATTGATTGAACAAATTGCTGTGGCTGCCCAACTCACACACAGCGACTCTGGGCGGCTTACAGAATAAAACCCCCATTAACTCCCACCTCCCGCGGTGGCCAGAAACTCCGTCAAAACAACCGCTAATAGTGCAAGCCGAGGGTTCCACGCAGACCTTAAAAAGCAAGGGTGAGAGTGGACATCCTTGTCTGGTCCCTCTAAATAGTGGGAAAGCAGCAGAAAGCACGCCATTACCCTTTACTTCAGATGTGCACCCTTCAATGGCATGTGCTTCATTATGTGCACCCTTAGCCTTTCCTAATTGGCTGCAACCACCAGCATAAATGAATTCCAGGGAGACCTTTTTTCCCCAGGGACTTTTCCCAAAGGAGGCCCTGCTCATCTAATGTCTTCTTTCTCTTTTCTGACAACAACAATGGAAATGGGAAGGTCTTTCCTGCTGCTCTCCCCACAGCCCTGCCAGGGGAGTTCTTGCCATCCTGCTGCACAGGAGACTTCCAGCATACTAAGTCATGGCTGATTACATCGGCCAGGAAGGCCTGGCGCTTTCAGTCAACTCACCAAGCGAAAGGCCTTCTCTCCCTCGGGAGAGACCCCAGAACCTCCCCTAGGGAAGGCAGAAATCTGCTGCGAGAACTGTGCCCTGGTGCGCAGGAAGCAGGCTTTCACGTGCAGTCCTTGTAACTTCCTTGAGCATTGTTGCAAGTAAAGGCAGCGCTGGAGAGTCGTGCGCAACGTGGCAGCCAGCTCCCATAGAGCCGCCCAAAAGATGAGGATCCACAGCTGGGTACCACTCTCTAATGATTAAGCCACCACTCCCAGCCTCTGCCTTATCACGGTGACCCTTGTCATTCCGGGCCTCCTACAGGGCTCAGCTTAACTCATCGCCTGACAATCCAAGGTCTAGGGCCAGGCAGGTATCTCTCTATTCAGCAAGATTTCAGCCATAAAGGGATTTCAGATCTAGTTCTTCTGAAGTTTGGGGATGGCAGAGGATTCCTCTTGAAAGGCATGTTCCGCTCTCTTTTGTAGCAGAAACCAGTGTCGCCAATGGCCACATCCAAGGGGCCCTTAAGACATCCAGGCGGCCTTCACCCAAGGCTCTCAAGATACCCAAGTGAGAAGACCCAGCGCACGACTTGGGGTAAGCAGGTTAGCACAGCCATTTTGCTGTTCCCGTCGCTCAAAGAGGGGCCTTCCTGTCTTTTTATCCACCCCTTTGGAGCGTCTTTCTGCCTGAGGTAGAGCTGCCCTTCCCCGAAGCTGATGGAGCCAAGGTCACCTGTTGAAAACCTCTAGAGCAGTGTTTCTCAACCCTGGCAACTTGAAGACGTGTGGACTTCAACTCCCATGCTGGCTGGGGAACTCTGGGAGTTGAAGTCCACACGTCTTCAAGTTGCCAGGGTTGAGAAACACTGCTCTAGATCCAGCAGCCCCAGCAATACCAATTCCTATTAGAAAGAGACTGCCTGCTAAAGAATCTGACGTGTGTCTGGTTCTCTTTCTTTTCTTTTTTGGGTTAGAGGTGTCTTTTCTTCCTGATTTGTTCAGGTACCTGTGGAAATTTCCTTTTTAACTGCAGTATTTTGCAGTTTCAGCTCTTTGCCTCTCCAGGTTGATGGATAAACCCATGGCTTGGGCAGCATGACAAGAGCATTTAAGAGCATTGGCAAGTGCTTTAGCCTCCCAGGGGGACCAGGCTGCAGATACACATTTGTTGTTTTTGTGAACTGTGGAACCCGTTACGCAACCCGCCCCTTCCTTGTTTCTGTGCCATGGCAGGGCAGTTCTAATTTGGAGCTCCTTCTAAGAAAGCAAAAATCATCTGAGACACACAGACGGAAAATGGGACAACCCTTCCTAATAATGAGGACATGCTGTAGGAATATGCTGGCAAGATGGGTTGCCATGGCAATCCTTTGAAGATGCAGACCCAAAAAACCTCAAGTGAAGCTCCTCCCTCTGGGATCTCCCTCAGCTGCCGTGAGCAAACGGTGAGCGAAGGAAGGAGAAGACTCAAGAAATGTGGGGACCGGTTATGCGTCCAGCGCTACAGCACTGGTTTAGAGTTAGGGCCCCAACTGAGGAGATGGGTTACGATGTGGGAGCACCGACAGCTTCATACCTTCTGGTCTAGGGAGGACCAGAATTGGTGGCCTCCGACCCCAATTCAAAGAGCAGCTTTAAACCACCTGGGAGCAGATCTGCCGAAGGACCATCTTCACCTGTGCAACAGACTCATGCATACAGCGCATTCAGCTGAACACCTCTCTGCGCCATCCTTTTGCCCCTGCCTCTTGCAGACGGTCTGATCTCGAAAAAGCTGCACTTCTTTCCGTTTCCCAAAGCAAGGATTTGAAATTTTAGCAAGCCTTTGGGGCAAGTCTGAGTTTCAGGAGTCACCAAGCGACAATGGCTTCCAGTTTGGACAAAGTGGCAACGTTCTGTATGAGGGGGAAGAGGGTTTGTTAACTTTTTAGCCCAGCATATTATGCACAGTCAGTGATTCCAAAGCTGTGTGTGTCTCCCTCCGGGCTTGAAAAGCATTCCTCCTCTTTAACAGAGAACGTAACTGGGACTGTGTATTGCCTCGAGGCCCTTGAGATGGGGGGGGGGGGTGTATGTCAATAAATCTTACCAATAAGTCAATTGCACTAAGCCACCGTTTGTTTTATTATGGTTTAGTGAACCACAGTTGGCTAGGTGTGGCTTCTGCACAATGCCATCCACCTTATTTCACAAGCCACTGTGATTTAGTTCACGCAACCCAGTGCTACGACCCATTCCCATTACAGCTCAGCAAAATGTGTGAACGTGTCAATGAACTCCATGAGCTTGCTAAGGACGCTCTCTTCTTTCTTTCTGCCTTTGCCCTCCCTTGCACTCCCTTGCACACCTCTCGGTCATGGCACACCCTTAGAAAGCAATTCAAATACTCTGTGCAGATAAGTTCTTCTGTTATTCTTCATGCTTTTCAGCAGCGAAGAATTCTTGATGAGCACTTCCAGAACATACAAAAGGGAGCATTTATTTACACAAATTACAAGCTGAGTGGGTCAGCCTCTTTTCCCACTCATCATCCTTAGAGGCTGCTTAAAAGTAGCGCTGTCCCCCCAGCTTATTCAAAATAACAAGCGCCCCCCCCCCGCTCCCTCCCTCCTTCCCACCATTTCTGCTTCCTTCCTTGACTCCTTCCAGCTCCAAGAGGCTGCTGCCCCACTGACTCCACCCCATCCAGGCAGGCTTTCTTCTGTGGCTGTTCACCAGCAGCCATCAACACCCCCAACTGACATTCTAGCATGGCTTATTATTAAATAATAATAATTTATTATTAAAGAAACGTCTCTATCAGCCAGCAGAGATAAGAGTTTATTGCCTCACACTCCACTCAACAACACTTCCGTTAAGTTGTTATATGCCTTGTTACAGATAAGGGCAAGTTTTAGATATGGGTCACCTTATTCTTTATTGCATTAAAAAGATTTTTTTCCCTTTTTGTTGACCCCAAGGGTCTGGAGAGGGGGAGCATGCTTTTTGATTGATCGCAAAAGCTTGGAGAGCAAACAGTTAGCTACAGCTCAGTAAGATCTTCCAGCTGCGGGGGGCCAAACGCAACATTAGCTCAGGGAGTCATTTGCAAGCAGGAGCTCTTCTGCGCTGGCAACTGACAGGCAGCTGCCAGATACATCACCAACGCGGTGATCCACTGCCTGGGAGTGCTGAAATGCTTCAGCACATCTGCAGCCTCCCTACAATGGGCTCCCATTGCAACCCTTGGCTTCCAACTTTGGGATGGTTTGCAGATCTTGACAGGGGGGCCCAACATCCCAAAGGGCAGCAATTTCCACAGCCCCGATGGCTTGCAGCTGCTCGGAGAAGCTCTTTTGACACATGCTAAACCACAAACTGTGCTTAACCAACCACCCACAGCTGTGTTCCTACTGTAGGATGCACCAAAATAAGCAGATCGCGTTTGGGTTCACTACGTCAGCGTAGTTTTCTTGGTTTTCACTTTACCACTGTGGTTTGTGAACCCAGGCTCATGGTTTACATGCTGTGCTAACACAGCCCAAAGAAGGGGGGCACAGCTTCAGATCTGCTTGGGAGGAGAAAAGTTTGGAGTGGGAAGAAAGGGCAGCAGGTCTGAACAACAGCTGGGGCACTACTCTGACCCCAAACCAAGCAAACAACACTGGAGGGGCAATTCACCAAACGATGGTTAAGCAATCTGTGCTTGCATAACAGACAAGCACTAGGAATGGCAAATGAGGACACGCGTCCGCTGCACACAGGAGCTCATTTGAGGCTCCACCGATCACCCCAACGCGACTGGTCCCCTCCGCCGGCGTGCAAGGACGGGACGCGTCCCCACGATCTACCCCCAGTTTCACGTGCAGGTGTTTCAGAGCAGCAACTAGCTCCGTGTCGGCGGGAGGGGCAAGGACGGACAGCAGCACGAGCAGCCCCGTTAAGGGCGGGGCGAGGCGAGGCGAGGCGCCCTCTGCATCGAGCGGGCGGCGAGGCCGAGAAATCCCCCGGCGGCCGCGGCCACCGTGGGCACGGCGCTCACCGAAGCTGCGGCCGGCCCTGCACGGCAGAAGGCGCGCGCCGAGAGCTCCTTCGTGCAGGGCGGGGAGGCGAAGCAGCGGAGCGCTACGCGGGCGGCGCCGCCTCCCCCCGCTCGGCCACCGCGAGACGAGGGCAGCGCCGCCGCCCGACCTCCGCCGCCGGCCAGGAGGACCTCCGCGGGGCGCTCCGCACGGGCTCGCGCAGGCAAAGCGGCTCGGGCGCGGCGGGGGCCAGCCGCAGCCGCAGCCGCAGCCCAGCTCGGGGCGGGATCTCGGCCCCGCGAAGCCCCCGCCGCGCAGCGCGGCTCCAAGGGCGCGCGGAGGTCGGCCTTGGGGCGGGCGCGCCAGACCGAGGGAAGCCGGAGCGCGAGAGGCCGCGCCCGGCTCCGGGTGGTTGGGCAGCCGCGGCGCCCGGGAAGCGCCCGGGAGGGACTGCCCCCGCAAGGCGCGCGTCCGGCCAGCTGTTGGGGCACCTCCTGCCAACCGCCGGGCTGCGGCGTCGCCTGGGGACCGCCGGGGCGGCCTCTCGAGCCCGGGGAGGGCTGGGAGCAGCGCGGGGGCAGCTCCGCTCCACGGGCGGCGGGTCGATGCGCGGCGGCGAGCTCGGCTTCCTCCCGGGGAGGCGCATTGGCTGCTCTCTGGGAGCGGGGGCCGGGCTGGGCGCCTCGGGGCCCGGGCCAAGGTGTCCGGGGAGCCGAGGCCGGCGTCGCCGGGCCACAGCGTTCCCCCGAGGGCCAGGGACGGCACCGCACGGCACAAAGGGCCCTTTTCCAGAAGGCCGCCCCGAGCAGGACCGGCCGGAGGCAGCCCTCGGCCGTGCCCCACCCCCGATGGCTGCGGCGCTGCGCGGGGGCAGGGGAGGCGGCGTGGCCGGCAGGTCGCCCCGCGGGCGCCGCCGGCGGAGACGCAGAGCTGAGGCGCGGCTTGGGGCTGCCTGGGCTCCGCGGCGGGGGCAGCGGAGGGGCCGGCCTGCGCCGGAGGCGCCCCAGCCGCCTGAGGCCGGCCTTGTCGGAGCCTCCGGGTGCGCGGCCCTTGCAGCGCACGGTGGCGTCCGAGGGCGCTTTGCCCGAAGCGTCCTCCGAGACCGGCTCCCCTCGGTTCGCGTCCGAGTCACGCGGGGGTCTGCGGGGCGCGCGCCTCCGTTCCTGTGCCCTTCCTTGGTTGGTGCACCATGAAGAGAAAGAAAGAAAGAAAGAAAGAAAGAAACCAGAGGCCGTCCCAGCTGGGCCTGAAGGGTCGTCTCTCAGCAATTTCGGGCGGGCCCGGGATTCCCATGTCCGCAAGCAGGACAGAGCCGCGTCGCCCTCTCAGCGCTCGGCGGAGCCCGGTTCTGCCAGTCTCTTCCCGGGGAGGACGGGAAGCAGCCCGGGGCGGGGGCGACGGGGGCGGGCGGGAGCCTCTCGGGCCCTCACTTGAGGAAGAAGCGTCTCCTCGTGTCGCCGATCAGGAACCTGGAGAGGGAGAGAGAGCGCGCGGCTGAGCCCGCGGCGCCGTTCGCGCTTTTCCCTTCCTGCGTTTTCTCCGGGGGGGGCTTCTCCGTACGGCTTCGTTTCGGCTTAAAGCTCCCAACGTGCACCTATCGAAGGGTAGATACTGTCCGGGGGGGTCTTTTGCCGAGGCCCAAGAGTACCACCTCCCCCCGTTGCCAGGGTTGCAGCTGACCCCGGAACTGCCTAGCCGGCAGCCTGGGCGTAGAGGGGGCCCGGCCCGTCTCTGGAGGGCCCGCTTTGGGAGGGGCGGAAAGCCGCCGCAGCGCGGCCTCCGGGCGTCTCGCAGCCTAGACCCGCGTTCGTCCTACACTGAGCAGCCTTCCGAAAGGGTTGAGGGGGTCTGAAGCCTGTGGCAGAAAAGTCAAGATGGCGTCCACAACGGTGCAATCGAAGCCCCACCTGTTCTGAGGTGCGCTGCCATCTCGGCTTTTTTACCATACCCCTGTACACGCCCCTGCAAACGGCGTTTGCTGGAAGTGGGGTGACACGGGGCGGGGGTGTAGCAGCAGCTGCCCCACCCCCTTTTCCCTCCCCCCCCATCTCAGTCACGGATCAAGGCAGAGCCCAGGAATGAACCTCGCGGGGTCCCTCCGGAGATCTACTTCTGATGAACCTCCTTGAGATGCTCATGCAGCCGACGGCCCACCCTGCCATCCAGCCCAGATTTAACCAGCTTGCTGACCAGAATCTCGCGGGGGCCTTCATCAAATGCTTTGCTTGAAATCAAGATCTGTTTCTAATATCCTCACAACCTATTAAGGAGATCACCCATTTTTAAAAAGCCCTTGTTTCACAAGACCGAGCCAAAATTGAAGTGAAGGAGTTTTCCCTTTCCTTTTCTACCCATTAACCTCTTATTCTTAACATTTTTGCCAAGCTGGTCTCCTTCTTTAGCTTTCCTGCCACCCCCAGTACAAGCCTGGCCTCTTCTTCAGGAACTGCTCTTTTCCCACTTCCTATTTGCATCCTTTTTGATTCCCAGATCTTCACATTGGTTTTTCCCCCTATTGTTTCTCTCACTGGAGTTGCTTACAATTGTGCCTCCTTTTTTAGGAATTTCTTTTCCCATTAGCTTCTACTCCATTTCCCTAAAAATCAAGAAGTTCCACTTCTCCAGCTAAGTCCTCCCCGGCGATTAGCAGCTGATCCTCCTGGGCCTTCCCCCATCCAGCAAGACCAGTCAGGAATTTCCTGAACACCACCTGGCAGGTGGTCTCCCTACAGATGGCAGGATCAGTAAAGCCCCCTCAGTTCGACTATGGAAGATCTGCAGCTTGCTTCAAGAAACCAGTCCACGTCGTCTCAGTCATCTGGCAATATTGGGCCCCCGGAACAGTGCTGGCCTTGACGTGTTCCTCCACGTTTGGACTCAGATGCTTGCCAGGTTCTTTCAGTAGGAGAGGACATTTCTAACATCCTGCACAACTCCTCCCTCAGTTGTGAGCAAATTATATCCTTTCTTCGCTCTGTTCCAGTCCTGGAATTGTCCAGTCTCTCCCATGCCTATATTTGTCTTGTTCCAAAAGATCTATGCTCATCTGGTTCATTTTTCACCCTCCGACCATTGGTGGATAGGCAGGGAAGGGTGTGGCTTTATGAGCCAGTGTTCTTCCTAATTTTTCGCTGAGTGGTTGGGAAGGCCCCGTTTCAGCCAGACTCTCAAGCTCCTCCAGGATTTTGCCTCCAGTCTGACACCTTCCTAATCGAGCTCGCTCTGCTTTGGCCAGACGTGCTTTTAGCAGCCCTTACGAGATGCAAAAGATGTGCCACAATCTGTCGCCCAGATAACTCAGACCATAATGCCTGAAACCAAATCTCTTCCCCTGATGCAATGTCTAAAGTCAGTCTTTTTCCATGCTGAACCTAGTTCACGTTAACTCTGGTTAGAGATCGTTTATGACTAAGCCTCCTGCACAAACCTAGCCTGTCTGGTCAGTTTATGATTCCATGTATTGTATGAAGCCAGAAAAAGTTAAGCATGCTGTACACGTCTCCCCCGTCCTCTATCTCACACGCACAAGGGAGGAAATGATGAAATGGTGATGAAATGATCGATAAACAGTCTGGCCTCTGGATTTATACCAGCATGGAGGACTGCTAAAACATCTTGCCTTCTACAGTTTTTCTCCGGACTCCAAGCCCAAGAATACAATCCATTACCATGTGGGGATGCAAGGACAAAGTCCCCATGGCCAACGTGGGCACCTGGCTTTTGAATGGCACACAAAGGGCCAGATTCTAAAAAGTTGGCACAGCCAAGACAAAAGCACACGTTACTTGTAAAAATAATTACAATTAGACTAATAGAAAGCTAATGTGATTACTTCCCATGTCCTTCGCTATTTCTGCCTTCTGTCACATTAAAAACTTTGGGAGGGGCTGCAGAGACCACACGGAAGCAGTCCCGGGGATTCAAGGTGTCCATTCCTGATATGGCCCAAGACGTCATGGGCTTGCTTCTCTGGGGTCTTTCCTGGCCTGGCCTGGACCCACCAGGTCCAGGACTGCAAATGCAGGACTCCCTGCATGCAGGACTCCCTGCAGGACTCCCTGCATGCCACGCAGGACTCCCTGCATGCCACACACACCCTCGTTCTCCACAAGCTAGGGATCCTCCAGCGACTGAGACAGCCTGCCTCTGGACAGGGCAGTCCTACTGACCGTTGTTGATGAAGAGTTGCCGGCAGACCCAGTTCAGCCAGAGTCCTGCTCCTGAATCAAGCCACAGATCCAACTAGCCCAGCCAGGCAGCCCCATGAAACACGCCTGCCCTCTGGAATGAGGTCCCCCCGTCCGAGATCTGTACGGCTCCCACCCTCATGCCCTTCTGGAAGGCCTTGGAAACCTGCCACATACCTTATCAATGCACCAACCAGAAGTCCAGCCCCCATGGGGCCCACCCAGTACACCCAGTGATAGTCCCAGTAGTTGGCAACCACTGCAGGGCCAAATGCTCTGGCCGGATTCATGCAGGCTCCAGAAACAGCTCCCCTGAACAGTGAAAAAAGATGGACAGTGAAAAGTCAGAATTCAACTGCCACTCCGAGTAATGTCTTCAAAGCCTTGGGATTCTCAGCCCTGGGCAAAGAAAGTACCCTAGAGGTGCCTTCTTTGCCCACCCCCCTTTCTCCTCACAGAGTGTAGAGTCCATTCATAATACCCACCGTGCCCCCGCCCCAGGATGTTGACCGAGACAAGCCCAATTCATGTTGGACCGCTGGCCTGACACATTCAAGTCTCACTGGTACACATCAAGCTGACAGGGAAATAACTAGTAGGGAGAGCAGGTCTTCTGAAGGGTGCGCATTGCTGCACCCAGGGTTCCAATTTGCCTTTAGACAAGCAGCAGCAAGCATTACAGTGTGAGACCTATTTGCTAGATGGCTAGAAATAGAAACCCTCCAGGCCAGTGGGTGGGCAGTCGTCATCTGGAGACGAAAGAAGGAGCACAGACATTCTTCTGGGCCTCTCGGGGGCTTTGCTGGGGGGAGCCAGCAATTTGGGGGATGCCCTGAGGGGGACATGTAGGGGAAGGTGCTGCTTGGCAATGGGGCCGTGTCTGTCAGCTGAGTCAGCCTCAGGAGGAGGGCCACCCAGTGATGGGAACCCCTCCTTGGAGGTTGCACTCCTCCCTCCCACTTTCTAATATCAGTAGGCAACAGCTGTGAAAAATTAATTAGCAGCTTAACAGCAACTTAAGCATATACTGACAATACATGGCTCTTTTTCTCAATTTTATCAAACTGATGAGGTGTGGGAGTTCTTCTCCCTGAGTTGCTGGTGGAACGTGCTTGAAACTCCATCCAGACAAGACCTCAGTGGCGATGGAGAGATGCCGATTTTAAATGTCTCGGGGTAGGAAAGGCCCGAGTGCCCAGACGGGCGCCCTGGATCCTAGCAGCAAAGAGCGCCAGGCCGGAAGAGCTGCTCCTGGGCTCCCTCTGTCCACCAGCCAGGCAGCGGAGCTGTCCAGCAGGTCAGGAGGCCCTCGGCCGAGGCTGCTGCCGAACAAGAGAGCTGACCAGAGGATTTACAGGGGATAATGAAGGCAAAGCTGCTTCCCGCCCCTTGCCAAATCCAGGCCGCATTCCTTGACTTCATACGATGCCCAGGCAACCTCACCAGGGCATGCTTTATCTCTTTGTGTTCTTCACAGGCTTAATCCTGTCAGGCAAAGACACGCGAAGAGGGGCTAATCCCTCAAGGAGCAGAGGCGCTACAGCGGCTCGACTCCTGCAGGAGAGGGTTGAGGATCAGCCATCGGTCTCCCTCGCCCAAACACTCTGAGCATGTGCAAAGCTGTCACTTGCATCTGCCTGTATTTTTACACCAGCATTCGGAGATGTGAAAATATTACAGGTTCACCTACCTTGAAAACAGCCCTGCACCTGCCTGTGTTTTCAGTGACTGCTTTCAGAGCAGAAGGAGCGTCTTTTTGTTTATGTAGGGAAGTGAGCAAACATTGGAATCTGCACACGTGCTCACAACTGGGACTATTTTATATGGCAAACATTTCTGTTTTGTGGAGGGGGGGCTGTTAAGTGTTAATTAATGGGAACCAATTTTGTGGGCAACAGATTGCCTTTTTTTCAAACCATGTGGCCAAAACCTCATGGCTGAAAACCATATAAGTCTGGCATCAAGGCAGTAATCCACAGTGGGCGTTGCACCAGGCAGAAGTAAGCATTTTGATAGATCTTGCCTTTCATGGAGCATTCCTGGATCTTTCCAATGCTGGCTTTCTGCTCCACCTTTTAAGAACAATTTCAGAGGATGTCTACACTAAGAGGCAGGGCTTGCTGTTACTGGCATTCATGTAGAAAGAACATGGGAACCACAAGAAAAGGCCAGTGTGCCCCCCCGTCCCGTCCCGTCCCGTCCCCCCCCCCCCCCACATACACAACTTCTTCTTAGGACTGGGCAGAACTTGCCAGCTTTCTGGTCAACTCACCCCGCCAGGATGTCCACCGTTACTGTGAAGCCAATGCAGAAGGGTGCCAGTGGACTCTTGGTTTTCTCGTTAATGGCACCCATGCAGACAGCCAGCACCAGGAACATGGTCATCACAATCTCCCCCACCACAGCAGCAGGGAGCTGATGGTCTGCGGAAATAGCAGTGAAGGCTGCTCCCGTGGCATTTTCATACCTCTCCCACGTCGTCGTCACCTGAGACAGACGTCAAAGAGGGCGGATCACAAACTGATGAACCTAGATTAACCAAGCACAACAGCTGGGCCCACATCATCTCTTCTGCCCAAACAAAGAAACTGTGGACGTTTAAGCCTAGTCTGGCTCACACACAGGTGCCCAGGAGGATTTGAGGTTCTTAAGACCGAGTGGCTGCTCTACCACTGGACAAAGATGTGGGATATCTTCTTGGCTTCACATTGAAGGCTGGTAGTTTCAGGCACCCTAAATCCATCCTGGAACCAGCGGAAAAGATGCGCCTCCTCCTATGAAGGTTTGGAGCAGAGACGAAGGCCTGGATCCAGAACTGCTGCCTCAAGGGGCTTCCGGCTGAAGGACTAGACACCAGAGCAGGACAGGAAGGCAGACATCCCACCTCCCAGCCTTCATAGTGCATTTGGTTGGGTAAGTAAAGAGGGTCAGCATGAAGGGCACTTTAAAAACCCAAGCGTCAACCAAGAGGTGCGCTTTCGTGCCCACGTGGGCCATATTAGCTCACTCTGGTTCTTTTCAGGGGGTTTTGCATGGATAAGATAAGAGGTGGCTTAGCCAGCAGCAGGAATATGGGCAGGGCAAGAGGCTCAGGAAGGACCCTCCCTGGTTTTGGGGCTGTAAAGGGGACAGGGGGAGAGAAGTACTTTCAGACTTGCAAGATTCCGTTAATGCAGCCTTACAATAAAGTAGATTAGCTCATCTGGCCGTGTTTCCTGTCTGGTCTACCTGGGAAGGCTGACGCCATCCTTGGTGGGAAGCTGCCCATCTCCACCCAAAGTGCTCTCCCCCTCCCCCCACCATCCCAGTCCTCGGCCATACCTTAGCCAGGGCAGCCCCAATCATTCCTCCACACAGCTGGGAGATCCAGTATGGAATGACCATCATCATGTTCAGCCCCCCAACAAGCCATGCCCCCAGGGAAACGGCAGGATTGTAGTGACCTCCACTGCAGGCAGAAAGAGGGAAAGAGAAACCTTTGGTCAGAGGACTGCCTGGGAGAAACAGGATGTCAAATCACATCATTGCCGGCTGGCAGGGAGCAAAAGTCAAGAAATTTGGAGGAGAAAACTTCAGCTGCCTTGTCATGGAATTATTCCCTTTGTTCAGGCCACTTCTGGCTTCATTTAGTGAAAGAAAAATCAGTGGAAACTCCAAGTCCACATTTCTGACTGGTGTGAGACTCCACCATAGGATGCACTGGGCTCTGCTTCTGCCATTAATGGCCTTTCCCCACCTGGCACTTCTACGTGCACCTTCCCAGGGCGTAAACAGGCCTCCGGTTCAGGAGCGGGACAGGCGCAGGTCGTCCTGTTCCGACACCTGCGAGGGCAGCCTCGCCATGTCTAAGATCTGTCGGCTTGGTGGCCCATTCAACCCCTTAGAGACCAGCAATGACTGGGCATTGGGGCAGCAGAAAGAGGATCAACAAATGACAGCCGATCTCAAGTTGGTCTCGTTTTCTGCCAACTCAAGAATGAGTGGAGAAGAATGGGGAAGGGGTTGAAGAAGGAATTCCCTCTTGACAGTGCAGCTTGGCTCTTTTCAGAGGGGTTTGCGTGGGAAATCCTCCACGGGTCACACGCTGCCATCCGAGTTGGCCAGGGTGGCGAGGCCAGGCGACAGGCCATAGGCACACGCCCTTCCTTCTTACAGGAGGGCTCCCTCAGCCTGTTGAAATAAAACTGGGAACATTCTAACCTGACCATCTCCTGCCCATATCACTCCCCACAGGTCACCTTTTCTGTCCCAGCAGAGCAGGACTTCCCGAGCAGGGGTCCTGGACTGGGGGTCCTGGGGGGTTCCGAGATTGGAATGGCTCTCGCCAGCAAGTCTGCCTGGCACCAGCGTTGAAACAGAGCCTCGTGAAAAAGGTAGCCAAGCATTTAAAACCTTTTCACTGGCTAAACTATTTTACACTCTGTGATGTCCACTGTACATTTATTTGCTGGCTATTGTGCATGTCTCTGTTGTTCTTTCTTATTTAAATTGCCTTAAAATCATGGACGAAAGATGGCCACAGGTTGAACTAGCTAAACCCCTGGCTTTTAAGAATATGCTTGAAAGCAAGAAATATCCAGGGTAGGGGCTCTGTTAAAAACTGGGCCCAAAGGAGTGATGCAGAGTGTAAAAATGCAGAAGAAGAAGACTGAGGCTGCGGACCGGTCAATTCAGACAGCTGCAGTGCAGACTTAGACATGGACAGAGCAGAAGTCAGGAAGAACAAGTGGAGAGATGAGCCTCTGCTGCTCTGGCACTCTGAGGGTTAGTTTCCACTTGTCCCCATCCAAGTGCCCGTTCCTAGGAGCAAGGGAGCCAAAGAGTTGGTTTTGCATGAAACCCATTCCCATTTAGCTAATCCGTGAGCCATCAGGTTGAGGACTTTTGGCGCCCAAGAAGATTCAGATAGATAGCCTTAGGCAGGTGACCCTCCCAAGGCTGCCCCTTCTCTCAGCCCCAGGCAACTCATCTGCAATATGGGATGATTTACTTAATAGCTTGTTGTGAGGGTTACATCTAGAATAATCTATATGAAGCCCTTTGAGCCCTTGAAAGCTTTATACCTATCATTAGGTATTGTTGTTAAAATTACCAGCAATTTCTGTTGACAGAAAATGCACACTAGTCATGCGCAAGTAGGAAATGCCCTTATTAAGCACCTCTCCCACTGGATGGAAAGGATGGATCACCTGCTGGGAGCCAACTCTTTATAAAAAGGATGCTTAAATCAAAGTAGTGTTAAAAGTTAATTTTCCTTTGCTGGGGGAGCAGTTGGATTTTCAAGTTTTACTTGAAGATAGTAAGATAGATTCAGTAACCAGCCAGAAGTCTGCTTACTCCAGTCTAGGACAACTAGAGTTTAATTGAGTGTAGCTTCTGAGCAAAGGTCTCCTCTTCATCCTTCTAACAGGTGGAGCCAGCAGGAGCAATGCCAGAAGAGGTTCAAGGAACTCTCGTCCCTGGAACTCCCGTCCCTCCAGCTTATGTGCCTCACCTGCAGACCCCCCCCCCCTTAGATTTTGCTTCCTGATGATCTCATTGCCTCCCTTCCCTGGAGGCATTATCTGGAGGATGGATCTGTCTGAGTTGACCCCTCCTCCCGCTGTGTGCCCTAGCCTCCTCCATCTCTCCCTCATGGATAACTTGCTAGCTTCAAGCTTTGCCAAGACCTTCTTGACCCTGACCAGGACCACGCCCCCTCCCCAAAGCCCACTGCTGCCCCTTCCTTCACCTGATGTTCCCCAAGACGGCAATGGTGAGCCCCAGTGCCAATCCATGCGCCAAGGCTGGCTGTAGCCTCCCCGTGCCCTCCGAGTTCTCAATGACCGAAGCGCAGCCGATGAAGATGAAGAACGCTGAGCCCACCAGCTCCCCGATGCAAGGCTGCAGGTAGCGCTCATACCAGTGGGGCTGGGCCGGGCTGCGTTTGCCATCCAGCTCGGGCTCCTTCATAGACATCCGTCCAAATTCCACATCTGACATGGCTGGGTGATTCTGGAAGACAAAGATTATGCCTGGCGTGCCAACGCTTCCCTGCCAGCCCGGTCAGGTGGACGGAGGTTGACCCTGGTATGTGACAATGGAGCCTTAAATCTGGTTTGTTTGTCATTCCCACAAGGCCAGGCTGTTCTGAGCAGGGTGAGGCTTTGGCAGAGCTGCAACCCCATTGTCCGTCTCTTACCCACCTCTGGCAACAGGAAGGAAAATCAACCCCCCAGGCACCCCACACTTGCAAACCCTGCAGCCACCCTGGCTGGCCAGGCTAAGGGCCAACCGATCCCTCCCTCGCTCTCTCTGAGTGCAGCCGGCCAAGGCGGAACCAACCAGCCATCCGAGAAATTCTGAAATTGGGCCTGGCAGCTGAGTTCACCCTGGTGCTGCCCCAGGTTTGTTTCCTGTTGTCACCCAAAGGCACATTTTCAGAAGGCCTTTTTAGGCCTCCGCAGATGTAGACTTTTCCCGGGAGAAAGCCTCACGGTTGCTCTACAGCTCACTGGCTCTGTGTGAGGGCTGGGTTCGCATGGCACACCGAACCAGAAAGTGACCTGTCTCGTTGTAGTCTAGGGTGCTGCATGAACCCAGCCCGTGGGTTCAGTTCACGGCTGCGTGAACCCAGAAGGCTGGGTTAATCTGAGAATCCAGGGAAGCTGGTGAGTGAGCACAGCTGTCGAATGACGGCTGTGGGAGGGCTGGTTCGATGCGCTGGTGCTTAGAATGGGCTTGCCAGCGGGGGTGGGAGAGAATAACTGATCCCTGGTTGAGAGCATTGCTGTTGCCTTTACGGGCCTAAGGGAAACGCAGGAAATCACCTTGCTGTTTTATTTAACCCTCACCCTCTTGGATATAACCTGAAATGAGTCTGGGGCTACAGTATTGCTGAGAGGATTACCCCAGTCCGCCTCCCATCATCCACTCCTATTCACCTGGATGAAATCCAGCACTTTTGGAAGCTCCACAGCAGTGCTGGGCAGAGGCACAGAGCTGACTGCAGGACAAAGCCGGAGGGGGGCCCACCCCCCACCCCACCCCCCACCCCCACACACCCCTCCCCTGCCGACCAGGGCAGAAAAGCCACCTCCATGTTGCACCACTTGCACCCCTTCCTGGAATCCTTTCCCCTCCCTACTCAAATATGCACTACTAGACACCCCCCCCCACTAGTGTCGAAGTACAAAGGCCACTTTCTGCATGCAATTATTTCATTGTTCTCTGTTTTCTGGTCCAATAATGTCTCCACACTAGAGCTGTAAATGGAGCCCCAAAGGCTCCGCTCCACGGGGCAGCCTATCACCTCGCCTGAGTTGGGGGGAGCTGCTGGGCTGAAAGGGCCCGAGCAGCGTTGGGCCCAGATCTTTCTGGGTTTGCTTCCCAGGAGCAAGCAAAGCAGCGTTTCCCTGGGGTCCCAATCCCACCCTACTCTCTGTTCTCCTCACTTGAGGAAAGGTGAGAAGGCCCAAGGGATCGCTGGGATGGGAGACTCAGTAGGTTCCCTGAATCAGTGAGGACTAGTGTCTTAAGAGGCACCCTTGCTGAGTGTATGAGTGATTGCTTTCAAATCTTGGTTTCTTGACCCACAGGCTAGAATCTGATCCCCTTTGCCCGGGGGAGCCTCGCAGGAAACCCGGCTGCCAGCGAGAGACACAACTGGACTTGTGCTTGTTTAAAACATGCCCAGTTTGCCCTAAAAAGGCAGGATATAAATCTGCACACGTATCAAAATAAAATATTGGCTTTGGCACATCCTAGGATTTCCCCAAAAAAGTATCTATATGTGACATTTAAAATTTGAAAAGTATTCTTCAGCAATTATGAGAAATGAACTTTGGAACGAAGATCTGACTTAGAATTTCGTCAGGTGTGGGTTTTTAAAACAAAAACGAAAAATCTCTTTTCTATCCAAGGAAGAGCTCGGGGCCAGCCCATCCTCAAAGCTATTCCTAAGGGTCACCCTCTGGCCTCCGTCTCCGCTCATCATCGGGCCCGGGGAATAAATCCATTTCCACAAAGCTCCTGATGAGAAATTATTCCAAGAAAGGAATGAAGGAGCAACTTGCTTTTCAAACATTCTTTCCTGCAGTTCTCTGTTTTAAAGCGTTTTAACACTTTCAAGGCATCCCAGAGACCAAAATATTTTTCACTGGTCGCAAGGCTGATTCCGTCCTAGCTACCTCAGGTCTTTGGGAACCAAACAGGAGACGCAGGAGGGATTTGTGGTCCATCAAGGGAGCGCGAGTGGGGCTTTCCTGTCCCTCTCCGGACCGGATCCTCATCCTTCTCCTGGACCCCCCCCGGCCTCCCCCGGCCCAGCTGTTGTGGGACTCACCCGAGCGTCTTGCCTGCTGGCTGCGCTGCAGCTGCCCGACCGCTTCGCCCTGGAAGAGCGCGGCTCCTCTGGCTGACCGGCCCCTTTGCCCGGAGCAGCGGTTCCTTATCTCCCGGGAATACTGGCACCCTCCCCACTTGATCTGGGCCGTGTGAGAAGTGTGACAAAAGTGCAGTCAGACCCAACGGGGCGGGGAGGGGCGGGAGGGGAAGGGAGGGGCGGGGGCCGTTCCAGCCGGCCGAGGAGGGAAAGCTACTTGTTCTTGGGGGGTGCTGAGGGTCAAGGTTTCCTTTCGGAGGCCTCTGCCAAATTTGGTGGCCAGCCTGGCCGAAGCGCAGGGCGCAGATTCCCCAGAGCGGACTGAGAAAGCAGTGGTGCCATTTTATGAGAGGCAGTCGGTGCACCGCCAGTCGGAAAGCTTCGCCTGAGCCTTTCTTGAACACGAGGGAGGCAGCCGCCTCTATCCGACGGGGGGACTTTGACTCCCAGAATTCCTTGGCAGACCAGCCACACGAGCATTCTGGGAGCTGACGTCCATACCTTGGGAGGCGTCAAGATGGGCAAATCGTCTCCCAATGCGCCAGCATATGAAGAGGTCTAAAAACAAGAGGGTGGCCTTGAGCATGTACAGAGTGCTTCTGCATTAAGTCTGTCTGGGAATAAAGTAGGAATATAAATTGGCTGCCGTGCCTCTGCAGCGCCAGGTCTGGGCAGAGGGTTTCAGCGAAGGGCCCGGAACGGTGAGCTCAGAGGCCTCGTCCCCTCAAGCGCTCGGGGCAGAGAGGTGGGCGATGCTCACGCGCAAGCGTCTGCTGCCGGAGCAAGCAGCAGCGGGTCCTCCTTCGGACAGCTGGGGGCTTTGACCACTCAGGCGCCAAGAGGGAAGAGCGCCTCTTTCAGGAGGGCCACAGAGACGGCATAAAACAGCTGGAGAGGGCAGAAAGTGGGATCCAGGAAAGGGAGACGTTGCCAAGGTGACCAGTGAGACGCTTGTTGGAGGGAGCTCCCCCCAGTGCACCAGTCTCCCCCCATTGCCATTGCCTCTGGCCAGCCTTCCCCAGCTTGGCATCGTACAGAGCTGCTGGGGTCCAACTCCCAGAAGGCTGCTTGGAAACAAGGGGGGGCAGCACAGCTGGAGGGTGCCAGTTGGGGGAATCTGATTTCAGCCAACTAGACAGATGTGGGGAATCAGGTTGGATGACTCTTTATTTACTACAACTCAGACTCCACACCGGATTGCTCCTCATGACCAACTAATGCCAAGGAGAGACAGATTTTGAGCAATCAGTAAATGTTTAGTTAATCAGCAGACAGGCACATGAGCTCTGAATGAGGGGGCTCCTCTGATCAGCAGTGGCCCAGTCACGGAAGTCCAAGAGCCACGGAGCTGGATGAAACCCAGATCTTCTCTTTCTTTTAAAGCAACATGGAGCTTCCTTTTTGTTTAGTGAATGAATGTATGTCCCTCAGCTTAAATCTCTTCGGGGGCACCTGTGGCATCACCAGTGTCCACAGCAGTTGACGAGGGTCTTGGTGAACAGCATTGCTGGGTTTGCTTTTCTCATGGCTGAGGACAGGCCAGATGTGCCACCCTTGAGGCTGGCTGAAGACCAGAAAATCTGGGTTCCCATCTACCCTCAGTCATCAAGGCTCACGGGGTGCCTTTGGGCCATCCGTGGCCTCCGAGTGCAGCCAACCTCACAGGGTTACATGTGGGGAGAAACCAGGGGAGGGCGGGCTACATTCTACCCCGGAAGCTCCCGGAAGAACGGCAGAATATAAATCTATTAAATGAATAACTAAGTAAAATAAAAATAAATGACTGGAAACTGTAAATGCAGTAAATTCCTTTTACTGGACTTGCAGGAAGAATTTAAAAAATGCTTAAGAGTCAGAATTTCTGATCCTTGTGCCTGCAATAAAACCAGCAAGATTTACACAGGATTTCTAGTTAAAAGGACATTCTGAAAGAACTGGATTATCACTAGCTTGCACGCTCTCTCTCTCTCTCTGTCACATACGCACACACTCAAGAAAGCATGGGGAGGCGGTAGGGCTGCAACTTGCCTGTGGTGAGATCTTGATGGGCAGAGATGCATGCAGGGAGGGGGTCAAAAAGGTCAAGGTGGTGGCCAACCCAGCGATTAAAGCCCTACCCTTGGCTTTAATGGTGCTTTGGTCGTAGTTGGTGGCCACCATCTTGACCCCTTCCCTGCAGACGTCTTGTTGATTGGCAAGAAATGCTTTTGAGGGTGGAGGAGGACACCCCCCCCCCCACCGCCATTGTTCATGGCTGGTAGCAAAGGGGACGCTCAGCCTGTTTCTCTGTCCAGGACCTGAACTTTTGCTATCCTCTTGCATTCTCACAGAGACCCGCTCAGCAACCTGTCCTGCTGGGGATGATGGGAACTGCCTTTCAGCCCATCTGGATGATTCCTGACTGCAGAGGGAAAGGCCCTCTGCTCGTCTAAGCTAATCCCTGTTGTGGGGGTACAGCGATCCTGCATCAGCCACGGGAAATGAAAGGAGGCATCTTTGTAATGCGGATGGTCGGAGACCGGCTGCCCAGAGCTTGTCACCGGGGGGGGGGGGGAGCACAACCCACACTGGAGTCCCTGAAACAGATGCTGCTAGCAAGCAGAGAAAAACACCAGCGTTCATCAACATTTTCACACTGTAGTTCTTGGAGGTAACAGTGGGATAAACTCAAGGTTTCCCAAAAGAGATTAGCAACAGTAGTAAGGACGAAATGTCCATTTCGCCCCCCTCCCCCGAGTGAAATGGCGAGAGCTTCCATGGGAACACCCCCCCAGCCCCCAACTCCCCAGAGCCCAGGCAGAACCCCAGAAGCCGGGCAGCCTTTTATGATGCAATTTGAACATAGGAACATCCCCTCTGTGCAGAGCTTAACATCCCCAGCTCCTATTAATGTCACGGTTTTTCCAATTTCCTTTCTATAAAGGCACAAGACAGGACTTGCCTCTTTCGGAACTACTATTCATAAGACCCACTGACCCTTTATCATCACCAGTGAGACCTGGAAAGATAAAAGTGAGAAAGCTGATAAACTCTTGCCAGGATGAACCCTGAAGTCTCAGTTTGAACAAGAAGGGTGGGGTGCAATTATCCTATTTGAACCCTCATAAAACAAAACACTTCCACTTTTAGATAATGTGAAGGGCAAAAAAAGCAAATCTACTTGGCGGGGTTGGGCACTTATTTATTGTGAAATATGTCTTACCTTTGTCAATTAAATTGTCAACCATTAATTGCCTATAAGGAATTACTCTAGTATTTCATAGATTGGGACAGGAATTCCTCAGGGATGGTCGAGATGGTGGCCACAGTGATGTGATGGAAGCTCCATCTGTGTGATCGGAACCCCACCTCCATGACACATTAAAACCAGACAGAGCTATGATAAACCATTGTGACCATCCTCTTGACTTTTTTTAATCATACCTTGAGATATCCCTGGACTGGGATCTCAGTTTACTTTTGAAAACCTATCTAAGGAAAGGCAAGATAGATAGATGATAGATAAATATAGATAGATGGATAGAGGACAGATGGTAGATAGATGGTAGAAGAAAGAAGGAAGGAATAGGGAGGGAGGGAGGGAGGGAGGGAGAATTTGCAGATCCCTAATCCTGCATTCTATTTTTATACCAGTGTTGACATTTCTAGTGACCATGAAGGAGAAAGGAAGCCCGTGGGTGAATTTAGGATGAAAAAGTGACAGGACTGGAGGCTGCTAATGGGTGGTTCGCAGGCCAAGATTGTGTTGGGAATGCAAGATAAATGGAAAAGAGAAAGAAGAGCGAACTTAAACAGGAAGAGTTAAAAAGATGGAAAGAGTAGTTGGACATATCAGAAATGTAGATGTCTGGCATAGTCACCATATGTCAAACCAGTGGAGAAATTCAGCCAATAACACTGGTTTCTAGTATCTTGTCAGAAGAACAAAATTTATTTATTGCAGGAGGTTGGAAATTTACCTCACCAAGATCACTTCCATACAGTCCAGAAAGACTGAATGTTGGGTGTCTGTTAGGGCCAGAGATTCTCAGAGCAAGAAAGCAGAGAATGTAAATAAGTGGCTGTCAAACACAACTGTTCAGTCTGAGAAGCAGAAGGAGGACATCGTTTCCACAGGGGAAGATGTGAGAAGAGAAACCTCTCTAGTTGAATCAGGAGGAGACAGAAGGTCTGGATCACATCAGTGCCACCCATTGGGTTACAATAAAGAGTTGTTTCTGGCTATGTTGCTCAAGAATCTCAGAAGCTTCTCTCTACTTCCTGCCTCCCTTGGGGAGCCTGACATTTGGAGGAAGAATGCGTATCCTGAAAGTACAACAGTTATTTCACTTCTAGTTATTTCACTTGGAGACAGAGATTTGAAAGTGGATTAAATAATACAGAAGTGGGATGGAATTTACCAGCAGCGGCTATCCCAACGGTAGAATGATGGAGGTAATGCCACCCACAAGCCACAGGTAGCCCATTCTGGTCTAAAAATGACGGGCTTGTTATGGTTCCTCCCTGCTCTGGATCTGCCCTAAAGGTAATGCCATTTGATTCCCTGAAATATGGTGATAGAGGAGCAGGACCCAAGGAGATGGTATGTGCTGGTGCCGTTGCAACATACCCTAGGCTAGGCCATTCTGCCCTGGTAAGTTCTCCCCCTTGGGACGGGACAAGAACATGACAAGCTGCGCTGAGCATGGTGCCTTTGCGTTTCAGGTGTTGAGTAATCACTCCTTTGGCTTTATTCGTGTGTTGGGTAATTAAGAGGCCTTGTTTATAGCAGTTGCTTTTCTCTGTTGGCGGAAGGTATAGAATCCCACAGATGTTTTTACGACATTTCACAAGGCTCAAGGGACAGGGAGGAAATTTCCACTTGCTTGCTTCAGCACAAGCTGTCTGGCTGGCTCCTGGAGGCAGCAGAGGGGGCCCAAGTCTGCTCAAGGAGTAGATGAATGTGGAGAATAGGAGCAGACGTCTTTGGAGGTTCTCCTTCCTCAGCCCAGCTAGCTGATGGGAAGCTCTGCAATGTCAAGCCATGGCAAGCCAGTCCTTCCATGGGGCAGGCAAACCAGCAACTCAAAGGGCAGTCGCTTTGGGGGCGGGGGGCAGAACGGATAGCCCATTGCCAACCTCCCTGCGCAGACTTGGATCAGCTAACCATAGCAGCTGCCCTCTATAAGAATATTGCTTTTTGGGGAAAAGAGGGTCCTCTCCAGTTCTGGGGCGCGGGATATTTCTCCAACCATCCAGAGAGGAAACAGGGAGGTGTTTGTGGCTCCCAAATGGCCTGGCCTGCTGGGACCTGCTTCCCCACCTCCCCTCCTGGGTCCACCATCTTTGCATGCTTGCAGCCATTTCCTCCGCAGCTGCCTTCCCCTCTTGACCCTTCCTGTTGCTCAAAACATCAGGAGGGTCTCCAGCAGCCTGTTGCCCGGAATTCGCTGGAAGCTCACCAGACACTCCTTGTCCACCACCTTCCACAGATGCATGAAGAACTTCGGGAGGGATAGAAAATCTATTTTGGGGTCTCCAAAAACTTCAGGCCTGCCCTACAGTGATGCCCTGACAGCGGCAGTGTGCCTTGTGGCCCTTGGGCATAGACAAGGAATGAACAAGTGTGGTCTCTGATTACAAAAGGGCACCCACCCTTACCCCATCTGGTGCCCTCTGAATGCACTGGACTATGGCTCACTTGTTCCCCACCAGTATGATCAATTCTGGAAAGTTGACAGGACCGGCAGTCCACTAAGTAGAGCTGTATTGCTCAGTCTTGGCAACTTGTAGACTTCAACTCCCAGAATTCCCTAACCAGCATGCTGGCTGGGTTTCTTGACCAGGCACCCCATTTTTCTCCTCCTTTTTTGAACACTCCCAACTGCTCAGAGAGGTCTTAACACTGGGGACAGGACTCTGTTGATATCCAGACTTCTGCGCTCCCCTGGTCAATGGTTTCCCTGCTATCTTTCCAAAGCAGGAGGAGTCATTTCCTGCTAAGAATAATTCCAACCTTCTAAGGCCAACAGAGCAGGCTCTAAACTAGCCTTTGCTTTGCATGCTCCAAGGAGGCTGTCAAATGGAGCCAGGGGTGATGTTTGTGGGACAATTACTCTGGGAGGCTTTCAAGATTAATATTAAGCCCTGCAAAGCTGGCAAGCTCAGGAAACAAGAACCACTGAGATTTGTGGAAAATGTTTTATTGCTAGGAGGATAATGTAACAGAATCTTGAAAGCCTACCAAAGTAATTCTCCAGCTCAACTTATACCTAGTGTAATCGAGGCAGGGTTATTCTGAGCCCCTTTCTCATGCTTTTCCCCTTCCCTGGGCTCCAGAATCTCTTCTGTTACAGCCCAGTTTCCTCCCTTAACTGTCCTGCTGCCCCCTCTGTGTTCCCAAGGGCTGTTAAGTACTCCATCACAACATGTGACCAAGATTTTGCCAAGATGCTGGTCCCAGCCAAAATGGCAATGAGATTCTGGAAACAGAGACGGCAGGTTCTTGCCTCTTGACCTCAGCATGAGAATTCAACATCTGGGTAAACCAACCCTTCCACTGAACACAACCGTGAGAAGTCAGCCTTGCGCTCTGGGGCAGTTATGGAGGGGGAAGGCAGCTCTCCTGCACTTCAATAGCACCGGCTGTGCTGAAATTGACAGGTGCCCCTTCTCCCAGGCAGGCTGAAGCTGGTGCTCCTGTTCAGTGTCCTGCTAGCGAGGAACATCTTCAGCCTTACCTGTCACAGCGCCTGGGGCTTGCTGGCAACAGACCACACTCTAGCCCAGCTTCTAAGCCCTGTAACAAAGAGTCCTCCTGGCCAGGTATGACAGAAGGAAAGAGAGACCCTCTTGTCCGTGCCCAGGACCAACCCCCAGCTGTGTCCCTGGCTCCTCCTAAGACCTGGGGCTTTGCTGGCCCTCTCCCATTTCCTCCTCCCTCTCTTGCTTGTGGCAGCCATCGTTCCCTTTAGCTTTTTCCTCCAGCCAGCCTGTGGATCACCAACATTCCTGCCCGTCCCCAGGATCCTGTGGATTCACAGCCAATCCCTTGATTTTGGAGACCCATAAAGCAGTTGACAGACACTATCCCCCTTTCCTAAGAGTCTGAAGAAATTATGGTTTCATGGAAATGCTACTCACAAACAGCTACCAAGTGAAGCAAAGACTTGAGCCTTCTCTCCAGCCTTGAAGCAACTAATAGGAAGTCACTGAGGCATCAGCTAATGGGAACCGTCTAATTAGGACTTGGCTTTGTCCCTCCAGCATCACAACAGCCTCCAACCTTCTTGGAAGTTGGTCTCCAGCTGTCCTTTTGTATCATTGTGGTTTCAGAGGGGAAGGGAGGTTTTATCATCATTCTTCGGAATCAGAGTTTATTGATGATTCAAGAGCTCACCAGGGACTCCAAAACCCAGTGGCTTGTGATCATTTTCTGTCTTGTGTCCTACTCTGGGGCATCCTGGAGGTTCATTACGAAGCTCAGCAGAGGTCAGTGGCTCGTGGGAGTTTTCACACCTGATGCCAAGAGCATCTTGGAAGAGCACTTTGTCACTTTGGGATACAAAAGTAACAGGAAAGAAAAGGCAACAAGGCAGGTTTGAAAAACAAGCGTACAATCTTCTGATCAGTGAGATAATATTAATTCAGCTGTGAACAGATGCATTGAGGATACTGTTCAAAATACTGCATATAAAAACCACCCTAGATTTTACCAAGAACACCCTCACTTCTAAGGCCTTTCCCCACCCTTTGCACATCCTTCTCCTGCTTCTGCTACTGCTGTTCCTGGTCTTTGCCACTCTCCTGACTTTTCCGCACAGTATAACAGGTTTTACACACCTCGTGGCAGCTCCTGAGCGGTGCCCAATTCAGGGGAGAAATATTACTTTAACACTGACAAATGTAAAGAAGTCATAAGGCTGCCTCACTCCTTGGCTGAAGAGGAGATCACTGCTATATCAGGGGGGGAAATAAAGGCAGGGGGAGATACTGCCCGGTCATGTGTCCTGCAAGTGGACACACCATTTGTTATCTGCCAAATTATGCGGAGATTTTTCTTGCAGCTCAACTGAGGCTTTACTTGGAGACCTGGGAGCTAGAAAGAGATGCTAAGAAAACTGAAAAGGTGTGGAGAGAAATGCAAAGAATAATGTAAGGTTTTTGAACAGATTTCCTTGACGTGGCACCATCTACTTTATAAGAGCTGCAAATGTTGGGATCTGACATCCAGCCCTTCTGCAAGGCAGTAGATCGGAAAATGCTGGTGTAGCATGTCCAGGTTCCATGGAGAATAAAGTTTTCAGTGGCCACAGATCCTGGTGTCTGTGTGCCATCCCCACTATCAGTGGCCATAAGCTCCTAATGTGGGTTTGTTATCACTACTGGTTTATTTGTTAGCTTTATACCCCATGCTCTCTCCAGGAGCTCATGGTGGTGTATATGAGGATTTCCATTTTAGCCCCACAACAGCAATCGCGTGAGGCCAGCTTGGCCGAGAGAGAGTGACTTTCCCCAGTCAGCATCCATGGCTGAAGGTGGGCTGGGACCTTGGGATCCCCGTCCTATTCCAGGGCCTGAGCCACTCCACCCCACGGACTCCTTAGTGCCAGCGATTCAGTTGATGCCCTGAGTCCCCTGAGTCCCCAGGGGCACCAAGGCGGAATACAAGCAAGCTTGCCTGCCACTCGAGTCTTCAGAATGGCCACCCTCATTGGCCACTTGGCTGACAAAGATCAGGAACAAACTCTGGTGTGTTTATATCGCCATGATTCCTGCGAGGTTTTGCCTCCAGAAAAGGGGGGGGGGCAGGAAGAACTGGGAAACATGTTGATTCTGGAAAGGGAGAATACAAAGCCCTGACCTGAGGTTAAGGCAAGGGACAGCCATTTCCATTTGCAAGAGAATCTTCTCCTGGAAGCTCTGAGTCACGTTAGGGACTCAAGAGGAGCTTCTTCAGGAGGTGCTGAGAAAGGCAGGACAAGCTGCCCTGGAAGACCACAGGCCCATCAAGGCCAGTTTTCTTCTGCAGTGGGGGGCTCCACACAGAATGCTTTGTGACTCACTCCTTTTTCAGGGTGGGGGGCAACAATGGGACCGAAAGAGTTCTGGTGGTGGGCATTAGATCCACAACTTCAGAGCAAGGGCGGATGTTTTTCTAAGATTCGTCATTGCAGAACCTTTCAGGAGGTCATATTTGGGCAGAACTACTGACTGGCTAATGGCACCAGATTGACCATCCAGGCCAGCTTCACAGTTCATGCTGAGCCAAGGTCTTTTTAAACTATATTTGGCTTAATGAGCCATATTGGTCTCATTCATACACCACACGAAGCCAAACATAAATGAACCACACATCTTTCTGGGGGGGTCTATACAGGAAGATAAAATGTGTAGCTGGACTTAGCATAGTGCCTGGACTCAGCCACTTCTAACTGAATCGATAAACTATATGTAAGCAAACCAGGGGTCAGTGCAGTGTGCTGACCCCCTCAGTGTGAAGCATGAATCCATTCACAAGCTGCTCTTCCATCAGTATAATGATTGCTGAGGGGAGGGCGAGCTTAGGCCATCTCTTCCCCCCCACACACACACACACAAAACCCCCTGACCAAGACGGCTGGGTCTGTGCTGCCAAACTTTACCCCATGGCTGGCTGATTGGCAGAGACAATTGGAGTGGGATCCCAGGAGGGCACCCACTGGTCTTAGGGCTCCAGAGTGTGCACCCCTAAAACATTCGCTGGAAACTGCTACAAAATCTAGATGGTCCTTAGAAGGAAAACGAATATGGAAGTGAGGAAAGCTGGACAGCGCTGATCTGAAGAGAAGACCCTCTCCTTCCGTGTCCCTTTCGTCCCCTGAGTGACATCTTTACTTCTTCAAGCATGCTAATTAAATTCCAGATTTGAAAACTAGCCTAGCGGTTGACATGTTCTGCTTTTCACAAGGGTGCTTGAGAAGCAGTAAAGAGCACACAACTCACATGACTGTGCCCTTATCTTTTTGCACTGTGATCTCCAGCAGTTATTGGCTGTGCAGCACCAACAGTCTGGGAGTTACACAATCTCTACAAAGTGAGTACACTCAGAAACATCCCTAGTAGCTAGCGTGTACATTTTATGCAGTCTCTATGAAAATTTATATATGTTATTATGAAACCAGAGAGACCGGTGGAATTTTCCAAGCACATGCTGTTTGTCTGCCATTTTTTTAGGAAGCAGAAAAGCAGGGAAGCTCTCTCAAGGACAGGCACTAAGAAGTTTGGGTGGTCTCAAATCGGACGGGAAACGCAGCAGCTTTTGACGAGGCATCGGGGGGATTGGTGCTTAAGCACGGCTTTGACCAAAGCCATCCATTTCTGGGAAACAATTCTGGGAAACAGGGACTGAACCTGCCACCGAGCCCCACACCTTTGGCAGGATAGCTCATCAGGTGGGTACGCCCGGGGGGGTTTCCTTGCAGCGTAAGCCTGGCCCTGTTCACTTAACCCCCCAAGGCAGAAGTGCTCTGCTTCCAAAGCGCAACTGCGCTCACAGCAGCAAGAGAAAAGAAGGAAAATTCTTATGGCAAGTCCAAGACAGGTGAACTCCCCATTCACGTGGGGGAATGGGCGGGCTTTGGCTCTAAGTCACCCTGGTTCCTCCCCAAACACACAGATCGGGTCTCTGCCTCTCTTCCATCCTGGAGCACCAACGGTGGAGAGACCGTTCTGATCCTGAGAGCCCCCGGGAGGGGATCTCCCTCTGCACTGGGCGGCTTAGAGCCCTTGTGAGCCCCACACAGCAGCAGGAATGGATTGTCCCCGATGCTTGTGGGGGACAAGTTGTGCCAGTCATGCCCTGAACCCCCTCAGGTTTTCTGTCTCCAAAAAGATGCTGGACAGCTGGAGAGCCTCAGGGTTTGCTTCCCTCCAGGAAAAGATGGCTCCTCGGGGTGGCAGTGGGACTCGGGCTTCAGCCCTGAGCAGTGCCCCGGGAAGGCCCACCTGTGAGTCCAGCCTCAGCCGGGGAAGCTCACCGAGCGCGGGCTCTTCCTCGGCCGGCCAGCCGCACAGAGCCATGGTTGGAGCTCCCGGGGAGGAGCAGGGACAAGGCGTGTCCACAGGGCTGGTCAAGAAAGCCAGGTTGCGACTGAAGCCCCCTGCTTTAAAAAAAGAGGGCGAAACCCCCAGGTGGAACTTGGGTCGCACTGTCGGGGCCACCCGCCTGACTTTTTGAACCGTGTCCTCTGGACAGCCTGGCAGGGGCAGCGATCAAATAGGAAAGCCACAAGCGTAAGAAGAAAGAGCCATCCAACTGGGCAGCAGGACGCAGGGCAGTGCGTGCTCTTTAAAAATGCACACGGTGGAGAAGAGGCTCCTGCTGCCCCTTTTCTCACCACAGCGTTAAAACTCATGGAGCAGCCAGGGCACTGAGGTAGCTAAGGGGTGGATGGGCACCAGAAGACCATGGTCTTGGCCTCCCTTCAGCCACGGAGGCCCACCGTGCGTTTTGAGCCAGGCGCGCGCCCTCACCCAACCCCCTTTAGAGTTGTTGTAGGAGAGGAAGGAGCAGTATCTGCACCTGGGTAAATCTAGGTATGTCTAGGCAAGCAGGCTAAATGCCTTGGGAAGCCAGCGTGGTGCAGCGGTGAAGGTGCTGGGCTGGCAGCAATAAGACCCCGGTTCTAGTCCTGCTCAGCCATGGAAGGTCCCTGGTTGACTCTGCACTGTGTACAGAGCCTTGGTTTCCTGAACGAAAGGTAGGCTGTAACTCCAATAAATAAATATTGATCAGCCCAAGGTTCAGGACAAGCAAAATACTCCAAAGGGATCATCACGCCAAAGGCAATCAACTTCCAGACGTCACTAATTGCAAAACTGAGTGGCCAGCTTGACAAGGGGACTCCCGGACTGGATGCCCTTTGCCTTGAAGGGTGATTAAAAGGGAAACATGGGTTGCCAAGTAGGCTAAAGAGCTTACACCTCAACTTGAGACCTGGCAGGTAAGGTAAGTCAGTCTGGAGGAAGGACGTTTAGCCAGACTCAGGCAGAAGAGGCCGAGCAGACTGCTTGCCGGCAGTCCCTTCCGGCAGAGGAGCTGGGTCTGCCTGTGGCAGGGAAGCTGCAGATAATTTGGCACCCCATACACGTTCCATACATGTGTGGCTTGCAGGAGCAACACACACAAAAACCAGAAGGGGCTTCAATTGCACCAGTGCAGCCACCCTCTTGGACTTTTTTGACCACGTTTGTGGACTCCCCTGACACCCAGGGAGTCCTTGCTAGAGGTGCCTGGGCTTTTCTCAGGGCTCGCGGTAACGCCCTCCCTTCAGCACTGCTCCAGGGCAGATATTGCAACACCCCCACCACCCACCACTCTTTGTCTCTGCCCTTGGGGTGCAAAAAGGTAGAATCAGTAACACAAATTCCTTATACTGCAAGTTTTATAGGACATGGTGTCCAAACCTAATTCTTCCCCTTCTAGCAGTAATCCCCAGGCAATCAGACAATTTCTGGGTTGATTTTCTGCTCACTGATAAGGTATTTTATACAACCTAGGCTGTTGCAAAGTTTTATTATCTAGCATCGAGGTTTCAGCAGGGGATCCACAGCAAGATTTAAGATGGATTGCAGCGAATGCTTATTTGTGTTTATCTATTTTGACTCCCTTTTTTCTCTTTTTTATTTCTGCCTTATTTGCCGGCTAAAGGCCATAATAAATAAAATTGAAATTTCCTGCCTGTGGATGCAGATCACAGAGATAGCAGCAGCGTGTATCTGTGCGTGTAGCTATGGAGGTAGCGTGTACAGTGCTCGTGTGTGTATCCGCATCTCCCTCTGTCCATCCGTCTACCCACCCGGGAAGGGGACACCTCCCGGAGGTGGTGCTGCAGAAGCAAGCTGGCACGTTTCCTGACATACGCCCTCCCTTCTCTTGCTGGTTTTTCCCCAACAATTAGGTAATATTTGGCGACCGGGAAGCAGGGCTTGGCTGGGCACATGCTCTGCAGGACAGCTCTTCGCGGAACCCGTAAGCGCTGGAGCTTCCAGCAAACTGCAGCCAGTGCTGTGATCCCCTTCTTGGCAGCAGCCTTGGAGGCGGGCGGGGGGGCGCGGTGGTGCCTGGAGAATCCTCCGAGCAGGGATGCACTGCAGAGACGCACCTCCCTGCCCCCAGCGCCTGGAAAGTCCCTGGGGGTGGCTTTCCAAGGGGGGCAGGGGAAGCCAGCCGCCCCACGTGGCTCTTGGCAGCTACCAGCAGCCTTACAGGGTTTGAAAGAACGGACACGGGAATGCAATTCGAAGCCAATGCGCAGCAAACGATCTCCAATCAAGTACGAAAGGAAAGTTTTCACAATGAATTCATGGTGGGCAATCAGGATGCCCAAGCCGGTGCACTCCAGGGGCAGCCACGCTTTGCCATGGCAACCCAAATCCCAGTTTGCCTTTCCCTGGCACCACAGAATCCCTCCCCACTTCTTTCCTTCAGGAACGGGCCTTTGGGTGCCCAGCTGGTGCTGCGGTGCAAGTGACCTTTTGACGCAAGGATCCTCAAAGGAGGGCTGGATGGCTGATTGAACAGGGAAGATGGTTCCACCCGTCAAGATTTTGTCTGCAGGAAAGTACATATTTGGTAAGTGGGATTGGAGGCTCTTTGGTTGCCATGGATACCTGAGCCCCATCCAGCCGGGAGCAGGGCTTCAAGGCTGACCCTCCACAGAGAAGCAGTGGGGCGAGTAGAGAGAAGCCCCGTTTTGCCCCGTAAAATATGGAAAAGAAAAGATTCAGGCGTCTTGCTTTCAAAATGGCATTGTTATTTTGGAGCTGGAGAAACCAGTCACAACAGTTTGTATTTCAGCATCAGCCTGTTTGGGGGACCGTCTTCTGGAAAAGGAGGAACATCTGCTTTGCATGCAAAGGAGCCCCGTTCAGCTCCATCATCGTTCCTGAAGGGGATCTCGGGGCTGGGGAGAGCTGCGCTCTGGCAGAGCTACGGCTGGTCCTCGCGGGTGTCAGTGGGCCCACTAGACCACCAGGCTGACTCTGCAGGAGACACGGCTTCAAGCGTGCGCCCACAATTTCTATGATTTGGAAGCTTCGAGGAAAGGAGGGGATCCCAATGCTTGAGATTTCTTGAGGGTTCCTTCCAGCAGCACAGTTTAGCCATTCCCACAAAAAAGCACATTTGGTAACTTCTGCACCGTTGAGGTCTCCAGCTGGTACCTTTCGGTCAGACCACCTCTTCCAAGTCATGGCTCCAATGGCTGCCAGAACAGGTGTGACCGTGAACACCAAGCACCTCCCTGAGCAGGTACGGGCTTCTATCTCTTTATAGAGGCCAAGGTTAGAGGGTAAACAAGCCAGCATAAAATGTGCAGTATCAGCTGTTCCAATAAAAGGCTGAAGAATTTAGCAGCTGCTGAACTGTCCAAATAAAAAGAATTTATCAGCTTCCTAACCCTTTCCAAATATCTCTTTGAAAGCAAAGGTGAGAGAAGATCAGAGAGGCAGAGGGCAAAGGGCAGCTCCCAGGCAAGGAGGGGCAGGGCTCAACCTCGCTAAAGATGGATTTCAGAGACCTTCAGACTCAACGCCAGAAGCTGATAGAGAATCAGACGTGCAAACACCCGGGCCAACCGTGGCCATCTCTGGCGGCAAGCGGAGGAGCCGTGAGCCTTCGCTGGGGGAAAGCAAAGGTCTCCGGGACACTCAGGTGCCGAGTGGGAGCAGCTCCTTGGCCCGCTGCTCTTCCACTGCCGCCTTTGGCGGCACTTGATGCCCGGGCTGGGCTGGGCTGGGCGATCCCAGATTAGCCATTGACAGGCCATCCTCCAGCGACAGCTCCCGGCCCCCCCCCCGGGAAGTGCTGCCCCCTTGGAGTCCATGGGGAGCTACTGATTTAGACCAGAACAGAGTGCTGCGGGATGAAGGGTGGGGAGCAGTGCTTCCTCAAAAGCAGGTCTACCTACAGAAGCAGCTGTCTGTGTGTGGCTAAGTGTTCATTGTCCTGACCCACTGCTCTCCCCTTCGGCTCCCACCCAGGCCACAGCACTGGGTGCAAGCAGATCACCTGCTCTGTTCTGATGCAGGAAATTCCCGGCCCACCAAGAGAATGGCACCTACCGCCCCTCTCCCTGAGTGACCGTAGCTCCCGGTCCATCTGGGCTAACTGGAAGAGAGCTTGGAAAATGGGAGACAGGCTCTGAAATCTAAACTTTTGAGGGGCTCAGAGGGCAGCCCTTGGGGCCCCAAGGGCCACAGAGGTTGGCAGGTAGGGCACACACTCAGTCACACACACTCCATCACTCCCTTGCACTTATCCTGCTCCCCGACCTGCCACAAGTCGTTGGTTACCTGCCATAAGCCCACTTAATCATCCGAATCCTGCGGCTCCACGGGCTGGAGGTGAGCCCCATGCTTAAAATGTCAGAGGGCAAGCAAGCCACACGCAGCCCCTTCGCAGGAAGCAGACGCGGGGCTGCCTATTTTGCCCACCACCTCAGCCTGCCTTGCGTGGGGGTCGCCTAATGACGGGATGCAGGAACCGCTCGGTCGGTCCCAGGAAAGGGGGAAGCGTGAGAAAGAAACACAGAAGAACGAACTGCGTGCTGAATCTCTTTGGCTTAAGGTGGGGCAGGGAGAAACTGACAGGCTTTCAAGACTGAGCTCAGCCCTTCGAGGTAGGCCAGGCCAGGAACCACAAGAATTAGAGGAAAGCTACTTTATTGATTTAGGTATAACAACAGAATCTTGGAATCCAAGTGTTTTTCTCTGCCCCCTCTTATTCCAGACAGAATCAAGGTGGGATTATTTTGAGTATCTTTCTCACGCTTCCCACTTTTTTCCACTTTTCCTCCTTTATCAGCTCATCCATTCTTTCATCGAGGTTATCTCCACATTTCTTTACACCTTGGTTCCCCCCCCGCCCCCCCCAGGCAAGTGCCACTGAGTTGCAGCCCCCCTCCAGTTTTATTTTCTGGGTCTTGTTAATTAAGGGGAAGCAGAAAGCTACCCTCCATTTACTGATTCTGTAAAAAAATAGACCAGGTGGGGTGTGGAGTCCAGGTATCAGTGGAGACCCCTGCCATAGGGGGCTCTGGTGTCAGACAGAAGACTCTCCCTTGCCCCACTCCAAAGCTGTTGCGCCCCAACTAGCTTAAGCCACGTTGGCCAGGATGGAGACAAGAAGCCTCGTCTTAGAAGCTTCTCCCCGCGCTCCCTGCGACCAGGGAAGGACCGGAGCATCTTGGCAGAGCAACCCATCCTGGTTCCTGCAGCAGACAAGCAGGCAGGCAGGCAGGCAATGCTGCTGTTAGAAAGTGTGAGAGACTCCCCAGTGAAACCCCACAAGCGTAGCAGATGTACAGACTAAACCCAGTCCGTACTCTTGAGATGAGGAGAAGCAATCCGCAGCTTCCGCTCTAAACTACGTTTAGAGTACCGTACGGGTTCCCACGATTGGCTCCCACACTGGGCACAAGCAAGCCGCCTCCAGGGACCAGAACTGTTCCAGTGTTCCTTCCAGCAGCACTAACATCCAACTTCGGAAGCGGCGGTGATCTGAAAGTATTATGTTGTAGGCAATTAACATTTTATAAAGATATAAGCCACCACACGTGACTTATAAGATAAACCAGAATGAATTTTAAATAAGAACAAAATCAACACTAAAAAAACCACAAAACCTAAATGGAATGGCAGAAAATTAGAAAATTGACCATCTGCATGTAATACCAGCGTTATTTATAACTTTCCAAACATCTGGCTTCTCTCCAAAGAAAATCCCAGCTATGTAAGAGCTCATCACCAGAGGTGGCTTACAAGCAGCTGATCCAAACTCCTCTGCCCATAGACTGCGGAAGGACGGATCTTCAAGAGCGACATTTCAGACCCAGAACTAAAAGGCGTGTTGTTGCTTACACCGGAGCCACTGAAAACCGCCCTGCTTGGTGGACCAGAACCAGGTGGACAAGCAGGAATTAAGCCAGGGCGGGATCCAGCTAAGGTCGTCCAAGGGACCAGCTGGCATTCTTAAAACAGGGCTGCTGTCTAGAAGAGCTCAGACCCAAATGAGTCCACCCCCTCCATGCAGAAAGAGAAAGGCGACGAGAGAAATAAGGCAAATGGGTGATGGGGGCCATAACCATGTATTCGGGGACTATGGTAAAATAGACCTTGGCATGAAAAGGTGGTCCTTTGCCAATGGAGAGGAGCATTTTCATGTGCTTAGCAGGGATAGCTGCCCCCCTGGTACCATCAGTGTCAGAAACTGTGCCTTGGACATTTTTCTGGGTTGCCATAAATCAAGGTGCATTCAGCCCCCATGTCTACTAGAGCTAAAACCTGTTGCTTGTTTTTGGGGGACCAATGCAGGGTGACAGTAACTTATGGTCTGTGGTCACCATGTGTGAGAACCATCACACAGACCTGCCTGTCAAAAGATGGGCTGTGGGGGCTGCCAAGACCAGGTGGGGAAAGGGGCGGAGGACTTGTCAGAGGCTCGGCGGGGGGGCAGGGGGCAGACGGCACAAGCAATTGTCCTCCCCCGTCTCCATCTTTGTTTTCCACCACTGGCCCTTTTTCGTATTACTTGTTTTTAGCAGTGCCTTCCACGGTTTCAAGAGGACGGTGTTGGGTTGCCCATTGAGGTCATTGATGGCAACGCCTGCTTTTATGAGGTTGGTCCACATTTGGTGGTGCATGACTTGATGGCTCCCAAGGAGCCATGTTCCGCCTTCGTCGTCTGCCTTGCCTCTTTGCATTCTTCTACTTGTGCCAGATAGTTGAGGAGGATGCCCACATCCCAAATGCGCTGTCCCACAGCTGACCCTAGAATGCTCAGGAGGGGCCTTTCCACTGGGGGGGCAGTTTTGAGCAGCTTGGTGCACATGCCTGCAGTGAAGTTCTCCATTTCTGGACCCTGGAAAATGGTGCATCATGTTGCTGGGCTTCTACGATGGTGTGCCACGGGCCCATGTGCTGGTCCATTTCGCTCTGGGTGGGCCAAACCTTGCAGATGGCATGGATGACCCAATCCAGGAGCGAGCTCTCTCAACTCCCATTGCCCCATGCAGTACCTGTCAAATGGAGGGGTCGCTAGTCACACTGTTCATTTGATGACTTCATAGTCATAAAGACTAATGGAGTCAGCTCCCTCTTCCCACAAGTGGACTAGCCATGTCAGGAGGGGTTTGCGCTCCTGCTGCTGGTAGCACTTTGACAGGTTGATTAGCTGTGTGTTGGAGTAATCATGTGGCATCACAGTTTCTACCAGCTGCAGTGCAGGACCTACAGGGCACCATCATCTCCCTGCCCGATCAACCTTCTCTTCAACTTGGATTCCACAAGCTGTCGTGCTCAGGAGCTTCTTCCTCCTCCGTTTCCTCCTCTTCTATGACTACCTCATCCTCACTTCCCTCAGTCTCCTCGGGATCCCACTTGGCTGGGTCCCAGTTGGCGTGGGTGACGATGGTGCTAACTTGCAGGCGGGAAAGCTTCCTGCTGTGTCTTTTAGCATGTCACACCGCCAACTGGGCTGCCTCGCTCTCCTCCTCCTCTATCTTTTGGGAAGTGTTCCTCAGTGCCTCACAAGCAGTGGTATGTAGATGCCTCTCCTGGGCTATTTCTGCATGAAGATGGGCTACCTCCCGCTCTCCCTCAGATCCCTCCCCTCAGTTTCTTGTGAGAGTTAGCAGAGGCCATCCTATTAACACAACCCCCTTCCTCCCTGTACACAAGAGGCTGCCCAGATTCAGCTGGGTCAGTGGCTCTCCCAGTCCAGCTGGAGAGGCCTCCAACTCTGGACATTCTCACAGGGGTCCACCACCAGGCAATGAGCCATGCTACAGGCAACCACACTCCTGTAGATGACCACCCAGGTGCTTGTCCCTGGGCATACTTTTCCTCCTTTTTCACTGGGTTCATCGCTCTGTTGGTATCCTGCCGACTACGCCAATTATTGCTGTTAATCTGAGCATCGATGATTAATTTAGAATTTGCAGGGCAGATACCAAAGAAGAACACTAAGGGAGACACCAGGATGATGATAAATCTTGAAAAAGGTTTTATCAAGAATTGCCCCTGAATGTACTTACAGCATCAGAAGGATATGATTTCAAACAGCTGGGTGAGCCCAAATGGTAGTGAAGATTTCCAGAACCCAACTCATGAGGAAGCTGGGAAAAAGGGGTAAATCTTACAGCCCTTTTCCCCACTCCCCGCCCTTTGGAATCCTCATGTCGATTCTAGGATATTAGCAAGGGGGAAATTAATGTATTTACATTCATTGGAGAGGAAGAGATTACAAGAGAGTAAGCGGGCACACAACGGGGAATACACATTGAAAGAAATGCCTTAGTGCCAGCTGTTTGTGTAACATGCTGGCGAGTTGGGAGTTACTCAGGAGGCAGAAGAAAGCCTTTAGGGTGAAACTGATTAGGGTCTTTGGTGCTAATTGACTTGTGGTTAGCACCTTTTAGGGGAGCACTGGGCTGGGGAGGAAAGCAGTTTGGGAAGAGATAGCTTGTTTAAGCAATCTCTGCACCCTGCGAGGGGGAAAATCCTTTGACTGGGGAAGAAGAAAGTGGATCAGACGATCAAGCACAGGACAGTCATGGAGGAAAATTACTGGGAGGTGCTGGGTGGAGGGAGGGGTCCCACTTCCCAGCAGGGGAGGGGTGCTCCTCCAGTACAAACAGAGGGAAATCACTCTTTCCTAGGGAGAAAATGTCCGGATGACAGTCCTGTCTGGCCTTATGGGCATAAGCTGCACTGGGGACCCCAGAGCCTCGTTTAATCAAATGATTACTAGAGTTGGCAAAAAAAGGCAAGACACGGGTTTACAAAAATTCACCATTTATTAACCCTTGCAGGGTCAGGAGCGCATCTCAATACAGCCACGAGAAGCTGCAGCTCAGTGCCAGCAGAATTTTCCGCCTCAACAAGAGTGAGATCTTCCCGGACTGAAGCCAAAAGCTCTCTTTTGGGGGGGGGGAAAAGCAAATTCCCACGGAAGATACCAAGAAACTCACGGCAGAAGAGGGTGGAAATGCACCAGGAACAACATTTCACAAAATAAAAGAAATCCAAGATGCCATGAGGAAGAAGGCCCTCTAAGGATTCCTGACAGCAAACAGGATCCCTCTTCCCTGCCCCAGTTTAAATCCTCTGCCCAGTTCAGAGGCACCCAGTGGGACAAAGAGGCAAGAACATCACTTGCACCTCTAGGAGAAACTGGAATCCTTTTCTATTCATAATATTTTTCTAAAAAATCCCTACAAAAGGGAAAGAGACTCGCTTGTTTTTCGGCTGCTCACAAAAAGAGTGATTTATTCAAAAGGTTGCCATGGGGGAGAGAGGGGAGGGCGCTTGCTGAGGCGCAATGCTCAGTTCACCTGCAGGCACCTTCAAGGGAGCAGGTTGGGGCAGCAGATGCATGCAGAGGCCCGCCAGGAGGGGGCAGCAGATTCACCTGGAGCTCCACTGGAGCGAATGCATCACAGAGTAACGTCTGCAAGGCCTGGAGAAAGACAGGGAGAAAAACAGGCGGCTTCAAACTTTTTCAAGCAGAAGAATCTGGTAGTTAAAAAAATGTTTCTGAAAACCCCTGATCAAGAGGCAAAGCTCTAGTGACAGAAAACGGTCTGTGTCCGAGTGAACTTTTTTCGCCCTCAGTCTCTCTTGGAAGCCCATCAAACTCTCACAGGACCCTCAGGTTCCTCCCAAGACAGTCTGAAAAACCCTGAGCTGGGCCAAGGACACAAGCGGGCCAGTCAACGGCCTCCAGGCAAGGCAACAAGCTGTGCCTGCCAGCATGGACCATAGCTTGCTCCTGGCACAAACAGCAGATTAAAGAGGACCCAAACTTCACGGGAAAAGGCAACGGAAGGCATCCTCTTCCAGATGCAGCTTTTCAGGGAAGCAGTGCGCAAACACGTGCTGTACGCCAGGCATCGGAAAAACAGATGAGATTGTATAACCGAGAGTCATAGCTAGATCTGAAGTTCCAAGCCAACGTGGCAGCTCGTGAATAAAGTGGACATCCGAGCACATTTCTCAGCTGTTCAAACATCATCAGAATGACCTGGACACTGGTGGAAATCCTTTAATCTTCCCACAGTAAGTCCAGGGGTGTTGAAACTCCCTCTGCATTTGGATCCTCAGGCATGGCTGGAAGACTTCTCAACACAGTCTTGGAAGGACTGCAGAGTTCAGTGACCACATCCATTTTTTCTGTTCCTCCCCAAAGAGGTCACAGCAGCTTCAGTTCATTTTAAATACTATGTGACTGGGATCTTTGAGCTTTTAACCCAGCTAAACTGTTTTGGCTTAATGTATTTAAGAACCCAGAAAAAGAAACCCCAATGGTATAAAGTATGAACTGGTGTGATCTGAACCTGAAAGAGACCAACTGCCAACAACGAGCAATCAGAAGAGGACACACCTTCCCAATCTAGTAATTCCACCTTGTTTCTTGCACCAAAAAAACCCACCACGGGAAGCGCCCATCAAATGGGCTCCTACACGGCCATGAGGATATCATGACAAAATGCTCATGATATGTTACATTCAATGAAAACCCTGGCTGCTATATCAATTTATATGTGTATGCTAATTTGCATAAATTGATAAAGAGGGATCATACCTCCACCCCTCTTTAGACTCATTTTTGCCTCCAGCACCGTCAATAAACCAAACTGAGCTTCAGTGTAATATGTCCTACTCTCCAGTTCAAATGTACCCCTACAAATTCTACTAAAAGGCCACCTTGGCATGACCACACAGGAGCAGTCAAGCCAACGATGCAGCTGCCCTGGGACCGGCCCACCTTTCAGCTGCTCATCTCTCTGCCACACAACTGTTCCAGCTGAAAGCCAAGAACCTGAATGAAACACCAGATGGCCTAATCAGTGTAAGACTTAGCAGAGATCATGGCAGATATATGCCTCTGCTAGGAAGCGCTGAGCTTCCCATCCAGAAGTTCTGGCAGTATTCCCCACTTCTTACCTAAATGGATCAAAAAAGAAATGGCTGTCTTTTCTGCACCCCTTCATTAGGCACAAACAGGCCAAGTTGCCAGTTCCTTCTATGCAACTGCACCAATCACCTGCCATGGCAGGTCTACTCACAGGACAACCTATTCACAGGCCACGGTTCCCTGCAGCCATCCACTCAACTAGTTCTCCCCGCCAATCCCAAGCCCCCTCCCTCTTCCGACCGAATCCAACAGATGCATCACATTGCCCTATTTTTCCTGGTCCTGTGGAAAAAGAGCTCTTGTGGCATGAAGGTGTGGACCATGGAGACCCCCATTGGCTGAACTGTTCAGCCCAACTAATCACACAGGATTATGACTTTAGAAAAATTCTGAAGAAAGTGCCACGTACTCCACCTTGAGCTCCTGGAGGAAAGTTATAATCTCACACACACATGGGTGTTGGTCACCTCCACTGCAGAAGTCTTTGAAGAATCAGAGAGAACTCTCTTTTGCTGACTGAGTGGAGGAGAATGACAGAGAACTGGCTGATCCCATTTTTTCCCAACTGGGCGTTCAGCTGCACTTTGAGTATTAGATAAAGTATAAGTTTAAGAGGTGGCTTGTAGAAAGTTTGAAATATTGCTGCGGTCACTGTTGCACCGCACACATTTGGCACCGGTAAAACTGAAGCACCACAAATAGAATGGTGCTTTCATAAAGAACGAGAGAGAGACTGGGAGGGAAAACAGACAATGGGGCCGGCGCATTCTCCCCAGGGCCACTGGTCAGGAGAGGTTCAAGATCTCACAGACAGCCTTCCGAGCTCGGAAGCAAGAGACAAGGCAGAGGACTGTACCTAAGTTCTGGGAATCCTTGATAGCCCAGCACAGGCAGTAATGTTGCATGAGCTGCTCAAATGGCTCCTTCTCGTCCAGGAACTCAAGTGCCTCTATCCTGGAAGGAGGGAAGGAAGAATACAGGACAGACTGTAGCGGACACAAGCTGCACACAGAGAGAAAGGGACAAGAGGGATGGCCTAGAGCCAGGTTCACATGTTTACTTAGACCCAAAGCTCACGGGGCAGCTTTGAGCCAGGCACCCTTCCACACATCAGCCGAACACAACACCCAACTATGGAGGGAGCCAGAAGTTTCAGAACTTCTATGGTGGCCAGTCCAAGGAGCCCAACTGGTGGTGCCTCTGAACTGTTACATTGTGATCTATGAGTTGGAGAGCCATATCAATCGATCAAATACATAAATAAATAAACAACAAACAGAAAGTCTTGAAATTTGGTTTCCACCCAAAACCTATTCTAAAGTTTTATACCATTTTACTCCACCAAACACAGATTTTGAACCACAACCCAGAGTGGATAACTGACATGCCCTCTGTGGGAAACTACAGAATACCATAAAACCAACATAGCCAAAGTTTTGCTCAATGAAGCCCAGCCTGTGCCCCCAGTTAGGATATTTGAAATTGGGGTTCAAAGGAAGCACCTAACACAAAGTCCCCAACATTGCTGTATTTATCAAATCCCTGTGTCAAAGTTTTATACTGGTTTTGTTCATTTTTGTTCCAGCATTTTCAGGTTTCATTCCCTCCCCAAAGTGGGTAGCTGACATGACCTGAGTATTACGCTACAGAGCACCCCAAAATCAATATGGCCCTATTGACCATTTTCATTCAGCATTTTAAAACATTAAGCAGGCACGTTACTCAAAATAGGTTTTCAACTATAAAAAGCTCGCTATAAAAAACTGGCATGTGATCAGGCTCAAATTGATTAAAAAAATGTGTTTCTTATCAGCTTTTGACTGATTTAGTCAAAATACATATAAACTCAATCTACTGATAAAGAAGTAATGTAGTTCAGTTTATAAATCTACAGTTACTCTCTTCCCGTGCTATATTTAGATAGGCACAAACCAACTTCTCAGATGCTCACCTTTTTAAAGCATTGTACTACTACTGTGGGGCCATAAAACTGTTCCAGCAGAGTCAGCAGCAACTTCTTAAAAACATGCTTTTACATTTCTGTGTTTTTAATTCCACAAGGTTATTCGTTTTGAGGATGACAGAGACTGCCAAATCCCAGGATCATTCCATGAGCTTCAGCTAAGTCTCTTAGTTATGCTGAGACCAAGAAAAAGCCATGGTAACATGGGACAGTCGTGGAACTGAAAACCTAGCAAAGCCTTTTAAAAATCTATCAGTGCAATTTTCTGATCTGAGCCTATATGGAGTAAACCAAACATAGCTTTATGAACTTTTATGACAACGTTGAACCATTGCTCCAATACTAGTAACAATGATAAAACCTTAAATGTGAATGCATTTATGTCATTTGTGAAATAGTTTGCATCATGGTATTATCACACAAAGAACATAAATTAGTAGTCCCCAGTTTAAGAACAAGTTCCATTCCCAAGCTCTGTCCTTAAGTCAAATTTGTATGTAAGCTAGAACAGTATTATAATACTGTATAAGTATAATACTGTATAATACTGTATAAGTAGCATTGTGTAATGAACTCAAACCATTGTGTATTTAACTCAAATTTTGTTACAATAGGCTCGGTTCTTAACTATGGGTCGTCCTTAAACCCAGGGACTACCTGTAATTATGTACTTCTGTTCTATTTAACAGACGTTTGTGAATAGCAGACATCTCTGCCTCCAAATTATCCTGTTAAAACAAGGTTTCACTGTACCCCATTTCTACACCAATGGGCCAATATTTAATTATTCTCTAATAACATAATTGCTTCCCAATATATCAGATACACAACCAAGAGGGACTAAGAGTTAAATTTCTCTGAACAGAGCAACTGCTGTCTTCCTCCCTGGTAATAAGACTAAAATTTATTCCCAGATCATGAAGTATTCATTTTTCCAACATTTCTATTATATATGCATCAGTAAGAAGCATTAGTGTTAAGTACAACGTGAATTTAGTTATATCCTGTCCATTATCATCCTCTCCTCAAAACCTGCTTTACTACTCACTCACTTTTCAATATTCTTATCTAAGAAACCCATCCAATGTTTGCAGTCCGTTAAAAAAACACACGAGTTCTGGATTCTGTGAGTGTCAGTTACCCACTTTTAGAGGAGGAAGAGATAGAAAACCTGGGCTTGACGGAACCAACCACAAAAAACTTTGGCAAAGGTTTTGGTTGTGGATGTGCAAACTCACCAATTCAGGAACAGAACGTTCCGGTGAACTCTGGAATGTTCCGTTCCCCCTCCAGACCATGTCGTTCCGGGGGCAGTTTCCTGAAGTTATCAGTGAGTTCTGCACATTCCTAGTTTGGGGTGAATATAACAATGTTGAGTTTTTAGATGTTTCCTCCGAATCCTGATCTGACATTTCTGTACCTCTTATTACTAGGATGCCCGACTTACTGGGACAAAAAGGATAAAACCAGGACTACGCTTTGGTGCCAGCTGGGGCCAACAGGGCCATATTGATTCTCGGGTGGTCTGCAGCCTTTGTACTCACTTTTAGGTGGGTGCAAAACCTTGGCTTGCTGGAGCAAAATGCTACAAAACCAGAGAGTATTTCAGGATTAATTTCCACTCCATAACTCTTTACTTCCTAGGATAATTCAGGATTCAGCCTTTCCTGCTTTTTAACATCTACATGGATCCACTGAGATGCATCATCCAATGTCGGGCCAAAGAATCATCACCATTCGGAAGAATTGGACCTGCATTCTGGAGAGACCCCTTCACCCATTTGTTCTCTGGGGAGACCAAGCTGAGCTCAAGAAGCAGAAATGGCTTCTGCTCACTCAGCCTGGTGCACCAACCAACCTCACCCGGAGAAAGCACACAGGGCCTCTATTACACACGCATGGGTTAAACCCAGACTACATTATTCTTGTGTTCTAGGCCTGGCAGTTTTAGGAAGGGGGGGGCACTAAGCAACTTAAAAATACATCACTGTAGCATCAGGTGCATTGTTACCCATTTACTTCCAAATTCAATTTTAAATGCCAGCACCTGCTCTGGAACGAGGCTAATTCAAGTACTGCAATCCCTCATTCAAGTCAGCTTGGGCCTTCAGATAAGCATCAGGTGCCTTACTCTGTGGCCTGTCCTTTAGTACGGTCAGGCTGGGAGGACTTAAGGTCAGAGCACGTCCACTAAGCATGGGACTGATTCACTGCTATCTTCCATCTGTTTCTATTGTAAACAACCATGTGAGGGGTCACCCTGAAATGCAAGGTAAAAATACTCTATATACATACATATGTATATGTATATGTATATGTATATATACATACATACATGCTATATATTATAGTATCTGTGAAACTGTATCATCATCATCGTCGTCTTTGTCATCATCATCACCCTGACTCAAACCACTGCAAGAGGAAGGCCTTTTCACTGAAGGTTATGCCCAATGATCTACCGTGCTGACTCAGTGCAGGTGAGCAGATATGCATTTTTTTTATTTTCCAACCTAGGGCTGAGAGATACTAGATAACAACAGGCCATCTGCCCTAACCATTAGTCACCTAGCTGCCCCCCCACTACAATCATGGCAGAACTGAGCAAGTTAGCATTTACAATACAGGTTAATTAATTGCGAGGTTCTGACAGAGGGACTGGCCCAGAGTCCCCCAGGGAACTTCCATGGCTGAGGAGGCACTAGGCCTCCCTCTTCCTAGTCCAGCACCTTCACCACTACCTCACCCATTACCTAATACTCCTGCCTCCTATTTTCCCCACAACAACCCTGTGAGGTGGGTTGGGCTGAGAGAGTGACCAGCCCAAAGCCACCCAGCCAGCTCCTGTGCCTAAGGCAGACCTAGAACTTACAGTCTCTCGGTTTCTCGGGCAGCACCTTAACCGCTACACCAAACTGGCTCTCATATACTTTACATGAACATATACACAAACGTACACATGCACACACATTCTCTTTCTCTCTCTCAATAAAACAAGCAAGTGACCAAATTGATATGAGCGAAGAGGAGCTTACCTTTTGATATCATCCGGTGGCAAACTCTGATAGACCTTCAGCATATCGAGGGCATTTACCGTTTCCCAGCCATGTATCAGGAATCGTTCCTTCTGTGAATAAAATGCAGTAGAAGAATCTGTTAAAGGCAGGTTCTCCAGGACTCAAAAGGAAGATAAACCACTCAAAATGTTACACACCATTCAGCTTAATGTCTGAACTGGGCAAGTTGCTAGAGCAGACTGTCAAGCAGTGTGTCTGAAAGCTCCTAGAAAAGGATGTTGTCATACCAGGAGTTAACAGACTGAAGGATCTGGGAAGGGTTAGCCTTGAAAATTCCCGGGGGGAATATGATAGCCCTCTTTAAATATCTGAAAGGATATCACAAAGAAAACAATCAAGACCTGTTCTCTATCTTTCCAGAAGGCAGGACATCCAATAATGGATGAGAATTCTAAGAAAGCAGAACATCGTGAAAAATCTTCTAATGAAAAGAAGAGCTCAACGGGGGAGTCCCATTTAAGGAAGCGCTGAACTGCCGCCTCTCAGAGACACTCTCAGCTTAGATTCCTGCCCTCTGCAGGGGCTTAGACTCGGCAGCCTAAACGCTCCTGTCCAACTCTACAGTTCTAAGGACAAAAATGGCGCGCCACGAGGGCACTCGGTTGGATTTTATATGACGTCCCTTTTCTCCCCCCAGGTCAGCACGAGCAATTCCCTGCTGTTTAGCACAGCTGCTCTCCAAAACAAGGCCTGCTATGGGATGGAACATTAAGAGCAGGGCAAAGATGTGACCTGGAATGATTATGCCTGAATGCAGGCGCTGTAGCCTGGGCAAAGCTTATTGGGGGCTCACCAATCTGAGTCCCATCGTCCAGAAAATCTGACCTGGGTATCCAGAGATCTGCAGGCATCTGCACCAACCAACTCGCACTGCTTGCTCTGCAAGTTCTCAATCATGATCTGTCCAAAGCGGTCAGCCATATTCACCTGGAAAGGACACACAAAGGAGCCTGCCATCTTTCCATTCAGCGCATGTGTGCAAAGGAGCATCCAGGAGACTGTGCCCACTCCAGAGACTGTGCCCACTCCAGAGGTTTGGAAGAGGGGCTTTGGGACTCACTTCTCTGAAATCCATTAGGGCAGCCCAAGCTTTTTCGGGGTTCAGCATGAGCCCAAAAAAAGCCATTACAGAGTTGACTCATTAAATTTAAGACAGCACTTAAAAGGAGCAGCATTGTTTTTCAGGTTCACATGGAACCCTGGAACATCTGGCTGCTTTAGCAAGTAGTAGAAAGATGCTGTCATCGCCCAATGTTCAAAGCGTGCACAATCCTGCTGCACACACACCTTTTATCTTTGCCCAGAAACTTCCTCTCATTCTTAGATGCATTCCGAGAAACCAGATTCTCACAACTCCTAGCTGAAAGCAACAAACGCACTGTGCACAATGATAGCAGGCATCAAATTAATAGCTTTGGGCTGTTCTTTTAGACTTGTGACTTAAGCAAGCAGCAATATCCAGTGAGGGCTTATGCACCAGAGCTTCCAGCTAGGAGGAATGTCCTGAAAGCTTAGCTCTGCTCAGGCCTCAAAAAATGCAAACAAATGGCAGGATCTGGTTTCCTTTTTATGGGACTGAAAAAGATAATTTCTTCCCGCCCCAAAATACACAGCAGTGGGATCCCAATACTTGGAGGAAATCACTGTTCTAAGTACTACATGGCACTGTACAACTGCTAGGTATTATATAGATTTAAAAAATATAAAAATAATAATAATAGTAATAGTAATGCTCCCAGAGCAACTGAGTGTGACCCAAGTGATTGTCACCCCATGCCGATTTGCAAAGGGGTCAGCCTTTGCACTGAAGGCTGAACTGCACTGAAAATTGGAAACGTTTCCTATGTTGAAAGCCAGCAATCTGATGAGAAAAGGGTTTGTCACGCTTGGATCCCTGGGAACTTATCCCAGTGTTTTTATTCCCAGCTTCAACTGGATTCATATCCAAAACTGGAGTATCAAATCTGTCTCCTGCATTTTCCTTCGGTGAGCAGTTTCTCCTTTTTGTAAGGATACAGCTTGCGCCACCATTCAAATGCCACCAAGATAAGACTCAGTGGATTGATATTTCATAAAAAGTAAGTCTAACACTATTTCTTTGAGTTCAGCCACCCCTGACTCAGCAGCTCTTCTCCTCAGTAAAGAATAATTAACCCCACTTGAGAAGATCTCTGCTCTTGTACTGTAGGGAGCAATGCAAAAAAGCAAAACCAACATCCAAACACAGACAAGAATAATTTCCTGCTGGGGGAGCTGCTTTGTAACCTCACCAACCCTAACCCCGAAGTAGCCATACGCTGAAGGGCCGGGCATTCTTCTCCCTTGGCCCATGACCTATTTTGCATCCAGGCTGGACGCTGAGATGGGCAGCGGAGGAGCCTCGGCTTACCTGCTCATAGTTGATAAACATGGCAGATCGGAACATGCCTCCCACCCACTTGATGAGGCAGGTCGAATGCTCTGTGGTCATGTAGATCAGCACACATTCCGTCATCAGGAGGGTTGGCAAGCTTTTAAAGAGGAAAAGAAATAAGGGCAAGGGGGAAAGACAATTCAGGGTTTTTTTCCATCTTCAATTCTGGGTACTAGAAGAAGTCCAGAAAAGATTGTTTTGTGTGTACAGAAATGCCCTTTACACAACATTAATTTAATTTATTTGATTTAGACACCACCTGACTCTGGGCAGTATGCAATAAAACCAACAACATAAAAGCAGAATAAGATAAATGTAAAAGAATAAAAGAGTAAACAATAAAAACTGATGGCAGATCCAGGTAACCAACTGACACACAATCCAGCAGGGGCCGCAACCAGCCTAGCCAGGCCTGGGAGAAGAGCCCAGTCTTTAAGGCTTTCCTGAATGCCATCAGGGTGGGAGCCACACGGATATCAGGGGGAACCTCATTCCAGAGGGCAGGCGCCATAACGGAGAAGGTGCCCTTCCAGGGACTCAGTAGGCGACATCATTTAACTGAAGGGACCTGGAGCGCACCAAGTCTGCCAGTTCGAACCAGCCAGGCTGACCCTGCAGGAGGTAGGTAGGGGGTCCCTCAAATAACCAGGCCCTATGCTGATGTGACTGGTTCAGTTCTGGCTGACCCTTTGGAACAGGACAGAGAATCTTTCGGTCTTTCCCTATCCAATCCCATATCCCAGTGTGACTGGGCATGTACAAGAGCAAGAACCAAGGCAGTATTATTTCAACACCAGAACCTGTGGCCTAGAGATGGATGGGCTCAAGTGGAGGCTAGAAAGGCATCAGCCTGCCAAAGTTCAATTTGGAGAGATGCCTGGAGCAGAAAGTTGGATTCAGGGGTCTCTTCCAAGTCTACAATTCTAAGCTGCTTAGGGAAACATGATCTACTGTCACCTATTATCGTTAACTGCGTTGTATGTTCTTGAAGCAGGAACACTGAAAACACAGAAGGAATCAGAGCACGTTCTCAGAAAGATGATATACCTTCGTACTTTTTCTCTGTCAGTCATACACAATTCTTCCTACATTCCAGGAAAATGCTTTCTTTGGACAACAGACTGTGACACCCCCACTGATTCACCAGGTCAAACATCTTCACAGGCCAGCAGAATGTAAGAGGCCTACAGCCCAGAGTCACCGGCTGCACTGTTAAAGTGCCTGTTTTCATAGTATTCAACTGGAATGGCACATTTGATACCCTTTCCCACTACCGATTCACCCAAAGCCTCGGACTGAACCTTGTGGCACCTCAGATAAAGGAAGGCAGCACTAAGGGCGCCGTATCCTGAGCAGCAAGAAGACAGAGGCTCAGGCAGCCACCTCTGCCTTCTTCCCAGAGGCTACGCTTCTAACCACTCTCCTTTTTACTCTTGGGCTACTTTTAAATACTGGTAACTGAAGAGTCACGTAAGTCAGACGGGCAGCTATGTAAATTTAAATAAATAAATGGGGGGAAAGGCTGCTAGAAGCAAAAGAAGTCCCACACAGGGAAGCTCTGTGGGCAAGTGGAAGAAGTGGGATGAAAGGTCTTGGTTGGTGGATGCAGCTCCACAATGTCTGCATCCTGTCCCAACTTGCCCTGTGTCAGCCTGTGGGACGGGCGCCGAACTGCCCATTGGAATACCACTGGACACTTCTTAGAAGCCCCACTGACCCCCAGCTGTGGGCCTGATAGCTTCAGAATCCCCAGCCAGCATGAGCACCGCTGAGAATTCCGGGCATGGGAATTAGCACCAGGGATTCTGATTCTAAGCAAAGTTCAAGGAAACGTCACAGCCTGCAACCCTCCCGATGTGCACGGATTACAACTCCAAGAAGGTCAGGAAGACTGAGAAGCCCTGAAGCTGCAGTCCTTATCCGTCTAGAAGGAAGCAGGTTGGGAAGGGTGCAACACTGAACACAGCATTGCACTGCACCCATGTTGACCAGAGCTGGGATCCTTAAAAACAGCAGCGGGGACTTCCAATTCCCATCTTACTCTGGATCCATGTGGCATTTCTTCAGTTTTTCCTCTAGTCTTGGCAGGTCCCGAAGATCCCCTCCAATAATCGCATATCGGCTGGAATCTAGACCGTGTGCATCTGCGGAGAAATCAGCAGGGAGAGCCATTTTTAAATGCTCCTCATCTGAGGGGAGTAAGAATCATGTCTAAAGAACCAAGTAAGGAGCCTTGGAGATATTGGGGTTTCTTCCTCTGAGGTCTTGTTTTCCTCCATCAAGGAAGTGTGGGCAAAGAGGCTGGCAAAACTTTTTATCAGCTAATTCCTTCTGAAGAGCTGTCTCAAACACTCCCATTTTTTCAGAAAAGGAAAACTCTAAAACCAGCAGCAGATCCTCTGTTTTTAGAGGCAGGGAGATAAAATTAAATCATTTTAGGGCAACAACGTTGTACTTTGCCATTTTCAGAGAAGGTCATCTTGATGGCAGCTGAGAACAAGGAGTCTACAGCTTGAGCTTTGCAAACTATTTGAAGAATTTTAATCTCACGTCCAAATGATTTGGAACTGCTCACTGTCATAAATCATGTATTTATATTGGATTAGTCCATCCTCCACAAAACAACTGGTAGCTACTTCCCAAAATTCTGTAGCCCACCCCACCTTAAAATACACATAAAATAAATCAAAACTTCCCCCCTTTTTAATATTGTTTTATTGTATTATTATAAAACATAAGAAGTATATTATATTATTTGGGTACAGTGGTATTCAGTGTTGACTAGAGATTATTAACACTCTGATGATTTAGATAACTTAAACCTTTAAAAATAAAAAGGTTTATGTCCATATTAATTATGATTTCTGTAATGTTAAAGTTGATAAGCATAATGTTGCTTCAGTTGTAAAATTAAGCTGAGTGTAGCATTGATAAACAACTGCAAAATGCTTAAATTATTGGTTATATAACAAAGGTTTCTATCTTAAGTTTAATACTTAATACTAAGTTCTCCACTGTTGTTACTTACTGTTGTTTATACATAGTAGAAAGCTACTTCCCAATATTTTGTAGCCCATCCCATCTTAAAACACACATAAATCAAACCTAAACACAAATTTATCATCTCTAGCCAAGGTAAACCCTGTCAAAACAAAAGCAGGAAAAAACACTTTTGTAAAGAGGATCAAGCACTGATGGATCTTGCAGAAAGAAGTTCTCACTAAGTAAATTACAAAAGGGGGGGGGCTATTTTTCTTTCAAAACTCTGAGAAACCTCCTTCTCTGAGAAAAGAACTAGAACTCTCCATGGCTGCCTCAACCCTCAACAGGCACCCTGTTTGATGAGAGGAGAATACTATGTGGGAGTTTGAAGAAACCAACCTGTTTGGTGCCAGGGGGACAGAAAGATGCTGCCAGGCAAGACAGAGAAAGGAAGGAATTCTGATACAAGCCAGAGAATGGATGTTTAGAAGCGAACAGGGGTGGGGTTGGGGAGGCTTGATTTAATGGCTGAAGAACAAAAGCACTGTGGCTTGCCAATCTCCTTTTCAACAGGGTGAGGTAAGGGAGATGATGCCACACGATGAAGCCTGCATACAGACATACCGCTATGCAGATCTGTAGAGGCTTTTCAAAGAGCTTGTATGAACGACAAAACCTGGATGTTTGCTAAAAAAAAAAGTGAAAACACAAGATTGTTCTTAAAAATTATGCTACCAGTGCTGGTAACATGCCATCTAATGGGGGGGGGGGGACACCCAGAGACCAATCTCAACATGAAGCAGTCAGGGATTTACCAAAGATGGTATCTATCTTGGCAGGAAAAAAGAAAGAGCAAGGCCCTTGGAACAGCGTCATCAAGCAGGGAGCATGTTCCCAAACCCACTGACGCGCATGCTCCTGGACGATTCCAGGTAACAGAAGCCTAGCCCAGAACCTGTGTCCTTTCAGCAACTGCAGACTCAGGCAGAGCTTGTTGACTGATTTACTTTCATGGAGAAAAGGGGACTTGGGGGCACTGAGCACTGGGAGCAAACGTCCTACAGGAGGACCGTGAGACAAAGGGCACTTCCAAGGACATTTGATCCCAGTCCTAATCGTAGCTATGGGTTAGATCCTGGAAAAGAAGAAACTCCCCAGCAAAAATTCACCCACATCAATATCTCCAGTCATGATGGGAGGCATCTCCAGTGATCCCATTGCAGGGGATGAGCAAACAGGTCAGCTCAGATCAAAATCATGTCTTTCCAAAAAAAAACAAAACAAAACCCGACTTGATCCTAAAACCAACAAAGGTGTCTAAGGGAGAGACTAGTCCAGAATTTCACAAATGAAATCAGTAGAAGCTTTTCCCTGCCATTTGTAGTCATGAATCCCTATACTGGTCTTGATCCAGGCGAGGCAGCCACTGGCTGGCCGAAGAACACGGGTGACTCCTTCCGATGATCTCATCCTCAGTAAGCCCAATAGAGGAAAGAGAAGGAAATAAGTCTGGATGAGATGCCCTGCTCTAACGGGGACTCACCTATGAGAAGGGTCTCCCCTGAATGGCTTTCCATGATTGGTTTTGACAGAGGAGGTTTCGACCTGTAAAGGACAAACAGAAAGGGGAAAGAGAGCCCGTGAGTCATCGGAGAGCATGTCATCTTTCCTAAACCATAAAAAGAGAAAGGGTCTGTGCTCTTCTGAAAACAAGTCAAGAGGGTGAGCTGCAGGATCACCTTCTGCAGTGGATTCAGTGAGCAAGTAATAGGAAAGGAAAACAGGATGAACGCCGCTGACGTGCTTGTCAGAATCAAAGGGGCTTTCCCTGGGGCTAAACATCTGGGGGTGATGCTGGACAGGAAAGGCAATGTAACAGAGATGGTTTCAGGGTGAAGAGAGACAGTGCAATTCTCATTTTTCAGAATAAATATATCCAATGGCACTACTGCAAATTTGTATGCCAGAATTCAGTTTGAACAGCTCTTTTTATTTATTTAAAAGTACTTTTAGCCACCTTGATCTTGTTTTGAAATCCTGTTATCATATATATCAGGGCATTTGCTTTTTTCCCAACACAGACAACATTCAAGCAAATACATTATCCCACTAGACCAAATAACTATGGAACAACTGATGATCATTTTATAAAGAATAGCTGTTAGGTTCCCCAGACCAGGACTTGGCTACAAATCTGTTCCCCAACCACACATGGCTTAACTTGGCTTGAACCTATCAGAAATCTCTCAGACATTGGAGCTAGATAATTAGTTTACAGATGTATTAGAAAGTAAGCTTTTCGTGCTTGTCTTGTGAGTTTCTTTGCGTCTCCATTTTATTTATTTAAGAGGTCTGCAGTTGTAATATAGTTTTAAGAATGTTTATGTTCTTTCTAGATATTTATTTTTCTGATCATTACAGCAATATTCTTCTCTGTGATAATCCAGTTAAATCCAACAATATATGGAAGTGTTTTTTCATAGATATAATCGTTTGACTGATTGCACTCATAAGCTGAGACTATCCTATCACAGACACCTTATAGTAGTTAGCATATGCATAAAGAAAATTATTATAATTATAACCTTCTGCATAATTATTTGTGCCCTTTCTTGCATTCTATTTTTAGAATGCCCTTGAGAATCAAAATATTTTCAAAGCACGTTGGCTTTCAATATAATCATTTTCACTGGAGTTCAGGATTCCTTTCTCTCTTTTTTACTGCCTTTCTCTGGCAGTGTGATGCAAAGGATTAGAATGATCTCTTTTGTGTGGGAAAGGCAGATTCCCTGTTTCTTGTTTTGCTAACAGACTGAGCTGGTTATCTATCTGTTTGCTTTTAACCATGTGAGAACTTGCTCTCACAATTATTTGATGAAAGGGGAATTCCTGCTTCTCAATTTTTTAAACAACCCTCTGCAAAGTAATCATAACAGCTGTAAAGGAAATAGTTATCAAATTAAAATAAAATAAATAATAAAATAAAATAAAATAAAATAAAATAAAAAAATAAAAGTCTGTAAATGTTACCTGCCCAATATACTGATAAAAAGAAAGGCACCTTTTCTTGCATTTTGGCAACTACTCTGCAGAGCTCTTGCTTTGGAGCAAACAGAAAGGCAGAAATGTACAAAAACTCCTTCATCAAACATTCATGGTAGTAGTGTCACATTTACTTGGGCAGCACTCTATAAGCACAATTTGTAGGACAGCAGACAAGATTTTGCATACACTCCCTTGTGATACTTGATATATTTATACAACAAAGATAGCTAATTAAAATGTGACAATTTTAGTATCCCTTCTAACCATTTTGTTCTAAAATCCTCTTCTTCTCCAAAGACAAATGCATTCATTCAGTTGTTCAAACATAATGCAGATCCCAGCACTTACTTGATGTAGTGAATTTTCCTTGAGACTATAGATGGAAAATCAATTTCAAAGTATTTCATAGGAAGAAGATTCTCATCCTGAAAAGGGGGGGGAAACAGATAGATTCCAATGTTTTCACTGAGGGCAAAAGAATCAGCCCATAGCTTTGCTTCAGGTCATGATCTTTGTGACTCCAAGGTTGCTAGGCTGGGGTTCTGGAGTCAACGATAGACATTCCTTTCTCCTACTCATACTATATTCTTACGCCTAATCTCCCACTTGTACTGAGCAAAAAACTGAAAAGGAGATGGAAGCAATGACCCTGCCCCAATAATTTGCTGAAGAGGCGTTGGGAAGCCTGATTTACCCTCTTCTTAGCAATTCTATTCTAGATCGCGGATTTACTTCTAACAGAAAAAGCGGACAGACTTCTAGGAGCAGCACGTCTTTTTCTATCATGTGCACTCATGATAGATCATGAAATGCTCAGCCATGTGGAGCTAAGCTATTTTCTGAACACCATTTTCTCTGATATATACCCAAAAATGCTTTGTATGTTACATAGCATTCTGTGCATTAGAAAGAATAGCAGAATTCTCTGGAACATAAACCACACTTACATTGTTCTGCTGTAAGATAGCAGCAACCTGGTGTCCTTAAGATATTTTGGATAAATCCTTTGACTTCAGCTACATTGGATGGAGCTGATGACCACTGAAGTCCAAATTATTGGGAGGATACCAGTTTGCCAAGCTTACATATATAATCAATAAAGATGAAAAAAAAAGTTTTTTACAAATTATAAATTAGAGATCACACTTGAAATAACATTATAAACTATTTCACCTTTAATTTCCAAAACAGAGTATCCATGCCAGCACCAAGATTTATAATTTGGCAATTGCATTTTGTCTTTTCTAAGAAAGCCTTAAGTAAACGACCAACTCCCTGGACCCGTGCATAATACCCTTAGAAGAAGAAGAAAACAATTAGTTGACAATACTTTAGCTCTGAAAACATTTGAAAATGAATTTGTTAGTTAGCTCCCATCCACCCCCTCTTCTGTTCTTCCTTTTGCCATATGCTCATGGAGCAACACAAATTGCCCTGACACATATTTGTTTATAACCTACCACGGCTGATTTCAGGTGCCTTCCTTTCTTTTGGATGGCTTACAAAATATTCAATGTAAGGATCTTTCCAGTAGCCAACACTTATAGCATATCTGAGTGTAGAAAGAAAAACAAAATTAGAATTCCTATTCTGTTGAAAACAGAATTCTAGACTATATGAATATCAGTCTAATCTAAAAAAGTGGCTCTTATGCACTTTAAATAATTTAGGCAAATTCACACTATTATTCCATGTTTACGGATGGCATATCAATACCACAAAGAGCCTCTTCAAACATTTATGACTTTCAGAAGCAGGCTGCTGCTCTCAATAGGCAGGGGGCAGCGGAAATCTGGGGACCATGAATCTAGGAAGAAGCAGCTGGATCAAAACCAGGTTTATGCATATCTGGATGCAAGAAGGAGAGTGCCAGTATAATAGAATAGGAAGAATACCCTGCTCATGGCAGGAATCAATATTAAAGCATCCCCTATAAATATTTACCCAGCTTCTGCTTAAAGACATCAAGTGGGATGCCCAAAACAGGACATAATACTTGAGGCTGTGATACTATCCAGAATAGAATCATTACTTTGTGTAACTGTGATTTGGAACCTATACAATTCCTAAATTAATGCAGGCTGACAGTGCACTTCTCATTGTGGCAACCAAGTCACACTGTTGATTTATAACCAGCTTATAAGTGGTCCTCTCCAATCCCAAGATCCCCCAATACAAATAATAAATAATAGACGGCTGGAGAAAGAGTAAGACGCTGAGGTCCAGATCCCGCTTCAGCCACAGAGCTTGTTAAGCCAGCCACTATCCTCAGGCTGGAGGTGGGCAAGGGCACCCCTTGGAGAAAAGGCAGGCTTGTAAAGCAACAGTAAGCGAGACGTTTGGTCTGATGCAGCGAGGGGCACTCCTGTGCTCTTACAGTCGTTTTAATTAATTAATTAATTCATTCACTCGCTCATTCAATCTCAACAGGGGACTCTGGTTTCCTGCACCTTGCGCTTTCCAGATGTCTGGAAACAAGCAACCCGTGTAGATGTCACCTCAAATCAGGGCTTCCTTCAACTGCCATTGCATTAAGCGGCACTCATAACCCCAGTGGCTGAGCCAAACTCCCACGCACCGCAAATCAGCTCAGTGCCATACAGCCTTCTCTGGGCCAGCCTGAGCCTTCGTGACTCCAGGGATGGGTCCCCGCATTATTCTCACGGAAACAACTCCTGGCCGCTGACTCCTGGGTTTTTGCGACTTCCCAGGTGAGCCTTCAGCCCTGAGATTTCCCGGTGGTCCCCCATCCCGGCCAGGCAGTTCCAAGCCTGCGTGGCTTCCCAGACTCGACTAGGCGCTACCTGCTGCGCCAGCTGACAGGCGAGCCGCAATCTACCCGCCCCCCATTCAGCGGGCCGCGCCAGGCGAGAAAGGGCCTCGAGCGAAAGCTCCGCCCGCGCCCTCCCCCCGCCGCTCCTTCACCGCTTGCAATGGGAGGCGACATCGCAGGTGCTCCGCACGGCCTCGTCGAAGACGTCGGTGCCCAGCAGGTCCCGAGAGGGGCCAGCCATGGCCGGGGGCAGATGCTCAGCGGAGAGACGCGGGAGAGGAGCGCGGGCCGCCCATGCCGGGCCGCCGCCGAACTCCCCTCAGAGCGCGACGTCGCCGGCACCGGCCAGCAACGCGCTCCCCGACTGGCCGGGCCAAGAAGCGCCCCCCCGCCCCGTTCCCTTCCCATTGGCCGAGGCTATTGCCAATACCCATCGCGTGCCGAGCGGACAGCAAAGTACGCTGGGAATTGTAGTCCGCCGCTGAATAGGGAGTTAGTCCGCTCGAGGGCGGAAGCAGCTCTTTGGCATTGTGGGAATCGCAGTCTCAAGTCACGAGGGCCGCGCGAAGGGGCGGATCTGGATGCTGCTCGTTCTCCACGATTGGCCGTCGGTGAAACGGCCCCAGCCTTGGGGAGTCCCCTGTGTTCATCATCCAGTCACATTTATATACCGTATACAGTATTATATCAGTGTTTCTCAGCCTGAGCAACTAAGATGTGTGGACTTCAAACTTCCAGAATTTCCCAGCCAGCCTGCTGGCTTGGAGAATTATGGGAGTTGAAGTCCACATATCTTAAAGTTGTTCAGGCTGAGACCCACTGTATTATAGGTATGCCATCATCACATTTAAAGGCCATGGCTGCAAAAATCTGGGCCCTGTGAGATGGCAGGAGCAAAGTGCTGGACCTAAAAGCTGGTCCTTCGTCAGGCTCTCAGGGCCACGCAGACTCAGGACAATTGCTTCTCTGTACAACTCTCAGGATAATCTCCCCAAAGGAAGATGGAAAAGGCAGAGTCTGGGAGTTTGGCTCCCGAGAACTGGGCAGACACGTCCGTCTCACTTCTGGGCATTGCAGGGATAAAGAAGAACACTGAAAGCAAATCAAGAGACTTCTAGGACCAGGACTTGTGAAAAAGAAAAAAGAAAAAAAAAATTGGGTACAAATCTGTACAACAATGCAAAAGGTATTACAGACTAATATTATGATGAAACCAGAATTATTTTTATGGGGTTTTATGGTCAAGGAATTAGAAAAGAAATATGGGAAATTAATATCATATGTGGTAACTGCAGCAAGATTAATGTATGCAAAAAGTTGGAAAAGCAATTATATGCTTACAGTGGAAAACAATAATAAAATTAACTGAACTTGCAGAAATGGCAAAACTGACCAGTTTTGGGCAGAGAACAAACAATAAAAATTTTTTTTAAAGACTGGAATCCTTATATAAACTTTTTGCTGAAAGAAGAAAAAAATGAATTATGGGATTCGGGAATTAAAAATGAGAGGTTGGGGAAAATTTGACAATTAATAGAAAGGCAGAAGGCACAAGTGTACATTTTTGTTTTCAATTTATTTCTCTTATTTTCTCTCTTTCTTCTTGTTTTGTGTATCTTATTACATTAAAATTTTCTAATTAAAAAAAGAGACTTCTAGGGCTATCAGGGAAAGAGATGGTGGTCCTGGCAGAAGGGAAGAAGCAACTAGGAGAGCAGCTTGATATGGCTTATTGGGGTCATCTTTGCACCCACAAACAGCACCATAATGACCCTCCCTTTTATCATTTTTAGGGAAGATCTCTTGCTGCTGCAGCCTGCTGTGGAGGCAGCCTCAATTCTGCAATGCCTTGTCCACGATCTTGGGGGTGACATGGTCATCCATGGCCATCTGGGGTTGCCAGGGGCACGCCCCTTCCCTCAGGGCAGCCGTGGCCATTTGAGCTTGGGCTGCAGGAGAACCTGGATCACTCATTTCTGTGGAGACCTCAGCCCTGCAGCACCTGACCCACGTGTCATAGTGCTGTTCAGGCGTTATGCATGCTTTTTTATTTATCTATTTATTATTTCAATCTAAGGCCACCTCAATCATGCAAGCAACTCTAGTAACACACAACATATTAAAATAATAAAACAAGCAGAACACTTTATTACTGAATCAAGAAAGAAGACCTAAGAACCCAGAAACAAAATTCCGGCATCAGCACAGGTTCCCAGATCTCGCTCCCCAGGGCCTGCTAAAAAGGCCATGTTTTAAAGACTTTCCTGAACAGGGCCACGGCTGGAGGAGGGCTACTATCCGGCAGGGCAGAGCAACCCCAGAAAAGGCTTGTCACTGGGATGCTGGAAGGCCATTTTGTGAGATGGGCGGCTGTATAAATTGGCTAATAAACAAACCCGTTACAACTCTTGACTGAAAAGGCCCTGGGAATCTCACCTGTGACCTGCCTTTGCAAAACCAGCCTGTCTCCCCCATCTCCACGCGCCCTTCAATTTTCTGGAAGACTCGTTAACTGGCTGATACCGGGGGGGGGGCACTTTCTCCACTGATCGCTTCCCCCGCCAGCCGGGCCAGCTGCGACGCCGAAGGGCGGCCGACCCTCGGTCAGAAACGGCCGGAGGAGCAGGTGCCGCCTGGCAGCGGGAAAGGCGGCCAAGGCCCCGCCCGCCCCTCGAAGGAGGGCGGCGGACGGCGGCGGACCCCGCTGGGCCGAGGGACGTGCGGGGCTCTCCCGCCGTGGCCCTTGAGCTGCCCCGAGAGAGTCGAACCGCCCACCAGGGCAGCGCAAGCTCCCCGCCTGCGAGGAAGGCGCCCCGTAGCAGCCGCGCCCGCCCGAGCCATCGGAAGCGACCCGCCGGGCGCCCGCCAGGCCCCTCCGCTTCGGGCACGCAGCCGGTCCCCGCAGCGAGCGGCCGTCCACGTTCCCCTCACTAGGGCCGCAAAAGAACCGGACGCGGCCTTTCTACCCCCTCGCTCTCTATGGCCTTGACGGCGCTTCCGGCCGAGGGCGCCGCCCTGTGTTCCGGAGCAGGCGGGCAGGGCGGGCGGTGACGCGCCGGCAGCCGGAAGTCGCGGCAACTTCCGGTGGGGCAGTGAGGTGGAAGCCGGGTCGGGCGCTGCGGGGCTGCGCTGGTGAGGCGGGACGTGTGTCGCGCGCGGGGCGGCGGCAGCAGCGGGGAAGCGACGGCACCGCCATCATGAAGAAGCAGTTCAACCGCATGAAGCAGCTGGCCAACCAGACGGTGGGCAGGTGAGGGCCGCCCGGGGGGTTCTGGTTCCGAGCCGCGCGCGCTGCCTCCCCCCTCCAGGACAGGCCTGGGCCCTTCAGGTGTGCCGCTTGGATTGGGGACGATGGGGCCTGGGCTCCGACCCCAGGTCCGGGAGGAGCCTCCGGAGGCGCGGGCTTCGTGCCTTCCCTGCCAGAGCCCGAGGCGTTGCCATGGGACACCGAGGAAGCTCAGCCCCCGCGAGCTGGTGCCGGCGGCCCCTCCTTTGGACACGCAGGCTGGTTCCTGGGCGCCCTTACCAGGAGGAGCCGAGCCAGAGTTCGCCCAGTGAGTTGGGGTCGCCTCATCGGGGTGAGCCGGGAATGCCTCCCTGGGCTTCGAACAAGCCAGACTGAAATGTGGCTGGCTAGTTGCTGGCTCAGTCTGTGCGGCCAGCAGGACCCACGGGAGGGCAATGGGGCCTGGTGCTGGAACATCCAATGGAAGCCATCCTATCTACCGGTGTGTGCTTAGGATTTATCCGTCTTCCACTTCTGGATCGAGCGGGTGATCACTCTGGTAATTCTGCCAAGAAAGGTGCCTGTCCTCCAGCAGATGTTCACTCAGAAAAAAAAGTCATATGAGGGAAAGCAGTTCTTCAGCTAAACTGTGTTCAGGGCCATTTAAGACTTTAAGGACACTTGAGTACTGAAAGAGACTAGCATACTGTATGAGGCTGACATAATAGGGGCATCTCAGCCTGCATTATGGGCCAGTTGTGGTTTTTCAAAGTATGTACAGAAACTAAACATTGCAACCATCAATTTAGAGGTAATTAGGGCCCATGTATTAAGATTGACAGTGGGGCAACTAACAAATACATTCTAGAATTAGTTGCAGTTCATTTCATTAGATCCGTCTGCCGAACGGAACTTTAAATCCACAAAAGCCTGTGCTGTAGCATGTTAGTCTCAAATATTTCATCATTTTTATTTCAGAAAACACTTAGGCTGGGTAGTCTTATTTCCATTTTGTTTTGTTTCCTGTAGTACTGCAGAGTATTATCTACTTCCAGTATTTCAGACTGCTGAGTAGATAAGTTGTTAAATACAGAAATCTAAATTAGAGGAAGTAGAAAATGTGTAGGCTCAGGATGTTTTGAGTTGACCTCATTTAAATGGAGACGGCCAGTTTGGTGTAGTGGTTAAAGGCCCTAAACTAGAAACTAGGAGACTTGAGTTCTAATCCCGTATTGGGCACAAAGCTGCTGGATGACTTTGGGTCAGTCCCTCTTCCCTCAGGCCTAGGAAGGAGGAGGCAAGGGCAAACCACTTCCAAAAACGTTGCCAAGAAAACTACAGGGACTTTTTCAGACAGTTGCCAAGTGTCAAGACTGACGTGAAGGCACACACACACACATTTAAATAGACAATGTGCCTAGAACACTGGCAGCACCTTTCCTGGTTTGAAAAAGAGTCCGACCTGGTTAGTACTTGCATGGAAGATGACCAGGAAGCCAAGCCTTTAGATTAGACTGGAAACTTAAAAAACAAACAAACAAACAGAATGAGGGAATTGGACAGCCTTTTAAACTTGACAAACAAATAAGGTAATGGCAACCTCTTTCAATAATGCTGCCAAGAAAACTGCATGTAAATCATCAGTTGAAAAAGTCAGGAGTTACTAAACCAAATCTTGCCTTCTGCTGCACTAATTGATTTTAGATAAGCTTTTCTTTCTCAGCCAAATTGAAGATAATATTTAAATAATTTATATGGCTGCCTAACTCAAACAATGTGACTCTGGGCTGCTTACAACAGAAAACAAACCAAGATAAAAATATCTGGGTCAACTGGGGGGTGGAGGCAATCATTCCAAAGGACAGGTGCCTCTATAGAAAAGGCATCCCTTCTAGGTCCCAGCAGGTTTCAAGGAAGGGCCCCAAAATGTGCCCACCATCTTAAAGCATGAAGACAAGCAGATGTCCTTGGGGAGAAGCAATCTCACAAATAACCTGGTCCTATGCCACAAAGTGCTTACATAGCTTACAAGGCTGCTGTAAGAACAGAGTGTGTACTGTAAGTAGTAATTTCAATGCTATGAGTTCCTATATAAATCATTATTTACTATTGGTATTGACAAATAAGGTAATCAAAAAAGTATTATTTCAGCAGTAGCACTCTGTAATTTCGTTTGTAAAAAAGCTATTAAAATAGCAATTTAGACAGTTTCCAAATCTTAAAATGGCTAGTAGTAATATTCCCTTACTACAGATAAAAGGGCTGATACTGATGGCCTTATTGAAACTCTAGGGTTAGGCCCTAATGCAAACCCTATTGAAAAGTGGTGGAGGAGAAATTTAAGACAGGGACATCCTGGCCCAGATTTCAGTCACTTGGAAAGAGTAATTTTACTGTCTGCCTCATGCCAGTCGTTTTTCCGTTTTACATGTCATATTGCTCAAATTGAGAATCTACCTTGAGAGTTTGAATAGAAAATGAAATATAAATTGAATGAATTTTTAAAACGTAAGAATGTTACAGATACAGTACGTATTCTCTTTTGAGCAAAACAGGTGAAAATCTTGAATGGATGTGGAAATCAGAGTGAAGTGTACAGTATGTAACTTAACAAAGTAACCTTTGATTACTACAGCCATATATGGTTAAGGTAGGGATAGGGAACCTTTGCCTGTGGTCATAAAAAGTTTCTGTTTCGAGTTTAATTTATTGAAGGCATTTAGCAGGAGGTATCACATTTTGCCATACAGAGCATTAATACATTTTGCCCAGGAGAATAATATGCACTTAAAAATCTTCATATATTCTTGCCAATTTGTGAGTAAGCATATTCAGTATTACAGGAAGATGTATAAACAAATTTATTTCAACTTTAAATGAGAAATTAAGGAGGGGTTTTTATTAGAGTCAGTTTAATTACTAAAGCAGGGAGAAGCACTGACTACTCTCTCTTGCCCTCCCACCCACTGGGGGGAAATGAAATAAACCAGCTCTCATTAGACCAAAATTAGTGAGCTTGGAATATTTTAGAATGATCTGAGTAATTCTATTTTTAAGTGGAGCATATCTCTACCTATTTATTGTTTCTTCTTGTTTCTTCTCAATTTAAGCTGCTAAAAATAAGTTGACAATGATGTATCAAACAGTGTGTCTCCATACTACCTGAAATGACTTAGCTAAATTTGTTGTTGGCAGGGTGAGGAAAATGCAGGTTCATAAAAATTTCAAACAGAATGAATGAGGGCAGACTGCGGGACAGCTTTGCAGAACCTGTTTTGCAGCTTCCGTGGGTCCCACTAGAGGTCCTGAAAACTGATAGCGACCCTAAGATTACCACAAAAGATGTGTTCAGTTTAGTGTCTCCTTCTAGGGCTAGGTTTTGCTCTTGGTTTCACTAGGTGAGAGTCAGTGAGGGATGGCATGTAGCTCTTCCCTCCCTGCCTAGAGAAAGAGAATGACCCTATCATTCCAGAGAGGGATACACAAGGGAGGGGGTTTATTGGGTTGGTAAGATGGTAGGAGGATGTGTGTAAGTATGGGATAGTATGTAAGAGAAGGAAGTGGTTAGTGGGCCAGTAAGAGTGGACTACTCTAGTCTGCCTTGGTTGCATGGGTGTGGAAGAGGGGGGAGTGGTGGAGGGGGATCACCTGGACCTCTGTTTATTGGGCTCAGTGATTAGGAAGGATAGGCTGTAGCAGACATTGCCTGTGTGTGAACTGAAAAGTTGTGTTGTTGGGGAGAGATGAACAAGCAAATGTTGGTTGTAACTGGTGGGGAAAGGTTTATAACAGGAAGCACCGGGCTTGCCATTTCAGAGGAATGGCAGGGGAGGATGTGTTACTGGTCCCCTCCTGCTTTTCAACCTCATTTCTGGATCTAGGAGGTTAGACTGCTGGTAACTTTGGTCTCATGGTACTCTTGATCAGTACCAGATCTTTTCAGTAAAACTGCATTCATACACAATTTGGTCATGGACAAGTGAAGTGGACCTGGTGTGTATAACCAAAGACTTATTAGGTGATGTACACAGGATGCTCTCGAGATGCTCTTCTGTGTTTTGGGTCTTTTAGCAGCTGCAACTGTAAGGTCTCTGTGTGGGGTGGGGTGGGGGGTGGGGAGATGATCCTCTGGAACACCATGGCTGTGGCCCAGCACTCTGCTTTAGAGATGTTGGCATATGAGGACATGTTGGGGACTCTATACTACCCACTCTGCTACTTAACAAGATCCGATCCTGACCTTCTGATTTTCATTGTCAGACTGGCATTTACCATCTTCCCAACTACTAGTGTTGGGAGATTTCAATCTTTGTGGAGGATCAGGAGTTCATGGCCTTCTTTGGCTTTTCCCAGGTAATCTCTGTTTTGACTCATTTGACCTTGTAGTAGCTGGCTTGTGATCTCAGGACAAAGGAAGTTGCTATTAGGCTTTTGCTACAGCCAGGTCACTTCCTAGTCCCAGTGAGGCTTTTTGCTTCCAGGCAGAGGACTGATGAAGGTGGTCCATCCCAGGCACTTTGCTGAAGTGGATGAATTGTGTTGGGGCCATGTGGATTTTCCCAGCAACCTGGCAGACAGTGTCATCAGAGGCAACCAGAGCACTGTGTGATTGCTCCTGAACAGGTTCTCTTTGTCTGCAGGCTCAGAAAATTCCTTGGTTTATTGAAGAACTCAAGGGGTTTAATCAGCATAAAAACGGCTGGTGCACTAGTGGAGGAAGGCTGGTAGTGAATCTGACTGAATGCAAATAAGAGTTCACATTCCAGAGAACACTATGGTGATAAGGTTGCATCATTGTTGCATCATTGGGGTGTTACCTAAATGTGATAGTTCCCTTAATAAATAATTCTTTCCAATCTAGTTTTTCACAGAGTCTTATTTAGTAAAATTTATTGAGATGAAAGGGATGGGATTACAAGAATGTCAGCAACTGAACTATTTCCCATTTAGAACCAATTTATCCCCTAATAAATTAGCCTTTCTCTGATCCAGCTGGGGAGTAGGTCTTTTCATTGGTAGCAGAGAAATTAGATGTTTGCATAAGTGTGTCCTAAATCTTCATTACCCTGGAATCTAATCCTTCCAACAGTTCTGTTTAAAGTGGCCTGGTGCCTGTTGGAGAAGTGAGCAAGATGATCCATCCATAGGCTGCTGTGAGTTATCGGTATAAGGTTTCACTAATAAAATTGCTTATATTTGATCCAGTCTGGAGCCTGCATATGTGGGGTTGGAAGAGGTGACTGAGGCAGAATCTTATAATGTTACTTGGCATTTATTTTCAGTTGTGGACTGAAAAATCAGAGAGGATGCTCGTGGGCTTGTGAGCTGGGCCCATGTCCCAACAACCTCCTTTGGGCTGCTGGAACAGGATGAACAATTAAATCCAGGAAGTTGGCAAAATTTCTTTGGGGAGATGGGTTGTACCAGCTGCCTTAAAGAAAACAGAGATGCACCCTCTCCTGAAGAATCCTTTTCTGGAACAAACTGTATTGGACAACTACCCCATTCCCAACCTTTCCTTTCTGTAGCGGGTTGTGGAAAGGTTACTGTAATTGAATATCAGCTGCAGAGTACAATAGGTGAAACAAGTGATCTGGACTCCTTTCAGACAGGGCGCAGGATGAAAACTGCATTTGTTACTCCGGTTCATGTCCTTCATCGTGACATGCTCTGGGGCATGACCTGTGCCTGGATTGTGGAGGTGCAGCCCTCTTGATCCTTTTGATTTTTTCAGGGGCATTCAGTACATTGATCGCGGTATTCTGCTGGACCACCTGTAAGCGTTGGACACACTGTTTTGCAGTGGTTATGCTTCTTTGTGAGTGGCAGGCCCAGTCAAAGGTGGTTGGGAAAGTGCATCGGGCAGGTGATTGTTCCCTTTTGTCCTGCAGGACATGGTTCTCTTTCCCTGCATTTTAACATCTACTTGAAACTGCTATGGTTCAGGATAGGTATCCTCAATATGCAGGTGTTATCATTCACAGGTCTCTACTCCAGGCCAAGACAGAGAGGTGGTGGAGTTCTTGACCAGGTATATGGAAGCTGATGTACTATAAAGTATGGAGCAAACTAAAATTGAATCCTTGCAAGATGGAGGTGCTCTTTGTCCAAAAGACATCTGTCAGCTCCAATCCAAGATGGGGTTGCCTTCTACCTGAAGGAGCAGGCGTGCAACTTGGGGGTTCTCCTGGACCCATGGTTACTGCTGGATTTGCAGGTAGAGACTATGACAGGGGAAAACTCTGACCAGCTTTGGTGTAACATCTTTGCTGTAACACCACAATTAAGTATTAAAAAATCTCACTCTGAACCATAACTTCAGTTCAAGTACAGTTCAAAATACTATTAGTTCAGTCTGCCCTTGGTGACTAATGGACTTGAATTGGGTTTCAGAGGGAGCTGGGAGTTGTTTCTGATGGTCTGCTGCATGGTCCAACTGAGGCCTTGGTCATCGCTTGAAATGAGAGGGCGGCTGAACTTTGGATTAGATCACACACATGCAACCTCTCCCCTTCCATGGATCCCATCACTCTCCATGGTGTACGGAAGAGTTGAGGGAGATGTAACAGGAAAAGAGACATCTAGAGTGTTGTTGGAGGTCAGTGAAGGATGAACTTGACCGGACATGGGTTAGAGCTGCTATTAAGGCCTACCTTGTGGAGGTAAGGGCAGTAAAGCGGCAATATTTCTCCACCCTTATTGCATCCGCAGATAGCCACCCAGCAGCCTTGTTTAGAGTGATCCCAGCCCTTTCGGGTAAAGGGGGCTCGGAAGTTTACCTACAAGACCACAGGGAGGATTTTGCAGAGCATCTGTCAGACAAAATCACTCAAATTCATTTCCACTTAGACGCCAGCCTTGGTGCAAGTCCTGTGGAGATGCCTGGGACACTGTCTTGCCTTGTTATCTGAGAATGGTTTGAACCTGTTGGGCCAGAGGAAGTGGGCAGAGTCCTTATGACTGTGAGCTCAGCCATCTGCTCAATAGATTCATGCCCCTCCTGGCTTGCTAAGGCTGCCTGGGGGGTGATGTGTGGTTGGGTTCTGGGGGTGGTGAATTCTTTCTTGAGAGAGGGGGTTGTTCCACTGCCTCAGAAGGAGGCGTTGGTTTATCTTCTCCTCAAGAAGCTAGTGCTAGATCCCACTATACTGGACAATTTCCATCCAGTATCCAACTTTCCTTTTTTAGGGAAGGTTGTGGAGAAGGTGGTTGTGCAAAAACATCAGCGGACCCTGGATGAAGTGGATTATCTGGATCCCTTTCAATCAGGATTCAGGCCTGGGTATAGGACAGAGACAGCATTGGTCGCACTTTTGGATGATCTCTGGTGGCAACAGGATGGGGGGTAGTGCATCCATCCTGGCTCTTCTTGACCTCTCAGCGGCTTTCAGTACCATCAGTCATGATATTCTTCTGGATTGGGTCCACAGAGTAGGAGTGGACAGCACTGTATTGTGCGAATTTTCTTCCTTTCTATGGGGCCAATACCAGTCAGTGTTGATCAGGAATGAGAAGTTCCACCCTCAGCCTCTACTATGTGGAGTTCTGCATGATTCAGTACTCTCTCCAGTCCTGTTTAGCATCTACATGAAGCCATTGGGTGAGATCATCTGTTGCCATCGGGTGAGGTATCAGTATGGAGATGATACTCAATTACAATCTGTGCCCCTGGCAAACAAAGCAATGCTGTTGATGTCTTTGGAGGCTGTGAAGGTCTGGATGGGGAACAACAGACTTCAACTGAACCCTGGCAAAACTGAGTGGCTCTGGGTTTTAGGGTCTTCTAGATCAGGGACTTTACCATGTTTGGTACTGGATGGGGCTACGCTGCCCCAAACAGACCCAGTGCACAATCTGGGGGTCCTTGTGGACTTACAACTCCTACTCAAAGAGCAGGTGGCAATCATGGCCAACAGGGCCTTTGCACAGCTTCATGTTGTGCGCCAGTTGTGCCCGTTCCTGGATTGAGAGGCTCTGCTCCCAGTTATTCATGTCCTCATCACCTCCTGAATGGACTAGTGTAATGTGCTGTACATGGGACTGTCCTTGAAGAGTATCCGGAAGCTTCACCTGGTGCAGAATGTGGCGGTGTGGGCAGTTATGTGTGCCCCTAGAACAACACACGTTACACCTCTGCTCCACAAGCTCCATTGGTTGCCAGTTTGCTTCCAGGTCCTGGTGCTCGTTTTGAATTTTAAAGCCCTACATGGCATGGGCCCAGGTTTTTTAAGGGACTGCTTTTCTATGGTGACATCTACCTGTCCCATCAGGTCTGGCAGGAGCATCATGTTACGGATCCCATCTGCTAAAGAGTTCCATCTGATGGGACCCAGGAGAAGAGCCTCTTCTGCTGTAACACCCACCCTTTGGAACTTCATTTCCCCCAAGGTGAATTAGCTGTGACCCTGTTGTCTGGGAAATCCCTTAAAATGTGTTTTTTTTTCAGCAGGCTGGGGGATCCCATGGTAATGAGGAACCCATAAGATGGTTGCACTGCATGTGAGATTTTGGTGGATTCTCCCATGGTCTTATTTATATTTTATTGTTTTAATGGTTATTTAAGATTTGTTTTATCCAACGCTGCCCAGAGTCACCTTACTGAGATGGGCGGCTATATAAATGTGATAAATAAATAAATAAAATGCTGTTTTTAACCCAGAAGGTCCTTCATGACTCCAGGAATCTTCAGGTTCATTTACTTCAGACAGAGCAATCCTATCCTATAAGCTCTTGAATAGAGATGTTCAAAGTCCCCTCCAATTTGCGCTGCTAAGGGGGCAGAGGTGGTGTTTCTCTGTAGTAGCCCCTTCACTTTGGAATAGCTTTCCCCCAAGGTTTGGTTAAACACCTATTTTGATACCATGTAGGAAAGGTGTAAAAACAATGTTATCCTACAGAACCTTTGATTTCTAACTGTCACCATTGAGATTTTGAACCTAGGGGTATTATTATCTAACTTGTCTTAATTATTAACAAGGCTTCGTTTTTTTTCCCAACATGGCACCAAGGTAGGGAGTGGAGCATAGTTGGGCTCACAGTCTCTGTTTGCTTTAGGACAGGGGTCCTCAAACTTTTTAAGCGGGGGGCTGGACTATAGTTTGAAAAAAGCATGAACGAATTCCTATACACACAGAGGATCCCTCCTGCAGAGTGTGAGGAGAGGAGGAGAGCTGCCGGACCCAGCATACCTGTCATGTAGAATAGTCCGGCTCTGCGATCTCCCTCCTCATGCATTGCCTGCAGCTCCTGACACAGCCCCAACACTTCCACTTCTGACAGACAGCAGCAGCGGTCAATCAGGCGGGCGGGCCGGATAAATGACCCTGGCGGGCTGTATCCGGCCCGTGGGCTGTACTTTGAGAACCCCTGCTTTAGGATGTTGGAGAGGTTTTGTGGAGCTGAAGTAGAGGTAGAGAATTGTTTTGCATATAGTGATCCCTCCAGTATTTTCCATGCTTTCCCCCTGGATCCAAGGCTGGAAATTCATGCCTTTTGTCAGGCGTTTGGGTGATGGGAGAGCTGGAGACTGTGGGTGATAGCGTTCCACCATCACTGGTGGTGATGTAGGATCCCCTCAGAGTTGGCAGAGACAAAGGATTTAGATCCCTGCATCCAGCACACCAATCACCTGTGTGGCAGCCAGCAGTGTGGTGCAGTGACCTAGTTGGGCACGGAGGGAGGGGTTGCCCTCAGAGATGTTTCCCCAGGTTTAAAGACCAAAGGGCCCAGGGGCTGGAGTAGCCATGGTCATCAGGGACATTCTTGTGGCATTCAGAGATGTTGCCCCCCAAGTTACCAGATGTGAGACCCTGTTCATTAGGTTGGGCTATAGGGATCAGTTGGGATTGTTACTGTAATACTAGCCTCCTTGCTGCATAGCATCTTCCCTGTCTGAGCTCCTCAACTCCATGGCTAGGCTGGCAGTGGAGTTCCCCAGGGTTATGGTCCTGGGGACTTCAGTCTGCCTTCTCTGGTGAGTTGGAAGTGGCTCAGGTGTTCATGGCCACCATAGTCTGTTCAAGGTGTTCATGGTCTGGCCCAGGTCATTGAGGGCATGACACATAATAGTGGTGAAACTTTGGACTTGGTTGTCCTGTCAGGATGATGGCAATATAGTCTGGAGTTGGGGGAGATTGTCATCCCTCCCTATTATGGTCAGATCACTTTCTGATCACAGAGTGTTCCAGTACTATTCCCTGTCCCAGGATGGTGGGATTTATTTGATTGTTCTGTGCCAGGCCCTTGATGGACTCAACAGGGTTTCAGAGGGATTTGAGGTTGTTCCTGAAGGTTTAGTGCATGGTCCATTGAAAGGTTTGGTTGCTCCTTGGAATGAAAGGGCAGCTGAGGCTTTGAATCAGATCATACCTATGTGGCCTCTCTCTTCTCGTGGATCCCAGGGCTTCTCTTGGCTTACAGAGGGGCTGAGAAAGGTGAAATAGGTTAAGAGATGCTTAGAGCACTGCTGGAGGTCAACAAGGAGAGAACCCAACCAAGCACATGGTACAGCCACTATTAAGGCCTGGTGATAAATGTGGCAGCTTTTCCACCCTTATTGCATCTGCAGATAGGCATCCAGCGGGCCAGTTCCAAGTGACCCAGTTCCTCCTTGGTAAGGGAGCAAGACTCATTTACAGTACCGTTGTGTAGAATGCTATGCATCTGTTGGATTTGCTCCAAGGTGGACTCTGGCTTTGAAGCAGGTCTTACGGAGTTGACCAAAGCCCAGCCTTGCAATGTTATCTGAGATGAGTTTCATTATGTCACTCCTTAGGAACTGGACAGGGTTCTTAGGGTATGAGTTCAGCTACTGTGTTTTAGATCCACGTGGACTACTGCAGTGCACTCTATAGGGGTTGTCCTTGAAGAACATCTGGAAGTTAGAATTGGCCCAGAATGTGGCATCACGAGCAATTATGGGTGTGCCTTGGTACACCCATATTTCACCCCTGCTTCATAAACTGCATTGGCTCCCAATAGTCTTCCAGGAACAATTCAGGGTGTTAGTTGTCATCTATAAAGCCCTTCATGGTAAGGGGCCAGAATATCAGAGGGACCATCTCTCTCCAGTTATCTCTGCCTGCTGCATCAGGTTCAGCAAAAGAGGCATGCTCCAAGTCCCATCTACTGTATTAAAGATGTCATCTAGGAGGATCCAGGAAGCATGCCTTTTGTGTGGCTGCCCCTGCCCTTTGGCACCCCAGCCCACACAAGATTAGAGTGACCCTAACCCTGCTAGTCTTTCTGAAAGCCCTCAAGACCTGGCTATTCCCTCAGGCATAGGGTTGGGAATACAGGTAGTCCTTAGGTTATGACTAGTACAGGCAGTCCTTGTGTAACCGGATATATGGAAGAAGAGACTAAAGGATGTTGGTTGCTTCATCCTTCATAGCTGATAGCACTGGCATTGGAATGTTTATCCAGACTTTAATAGGCTAGGTCAGTGTTTTTCAAACTTGGCAACTTGAAGGTGTGTGGACTTCAACTCCCAGAATTCCCCATGCTGGCTGGGGAAGTTGCCAGTGTTGAGAAAAGCTGGGCTAGATTTTCCGCTGACAGCTGCTCACCTGTTGCGACTTAAAAGCTGCCGTTTTCTACCCAGCTACCTGGATATAAGCTCCATAGACTTCAGTGGACTTACTTCTGGATAAACATGTGGACATCTCAGCTGTTAGAATGATTTGTGTTGTCTTTTTGTGCAATGTAGTAACCTGCCAAGCTCCTGTAATACATTTGTTCTTGATTTAAGACTGAAACAAACTTAGAGAGTAAAAGCAAATCTTAGATTACTGGGACCGTTTGTTTTGCCTTCACTTCCACCTGCGGTTTAATAATTGATTGTACAACCATGGGAATCTAGGAGTAAATTAAGATAGTAAGAGTGGAGAAGTAGTAAAACAAGGGTTCTCTTCATATGCAAATGGTCTGGGTTGATTTGGAGTTAGAAAGTGCAACATGTTTAACCTATTTTTCTCTTTTTTGCAAAAACTATAGAGCACTCTGACTCAGACACAGAAGTCACTGAAGAGAAGTACCCAGGTTGGCAGGATGTTTAGTTATTTCCTCCATGCTGTTTTCCCAGATAAAATTGCGCCCTTGCTCTGCATGACATTTAAGCAAAAGTGATGGGGGTTGGCTGTTGGGCTTGCACTGGAGAGAGTTAAATTCCCCCCAGCCAGAACATTTATTAGGTGACCTTGTGCTAATCACACTCTTAGGATAATCTTTCTAGTTTAATACACTTAATGAGATTAAAGGGGACCACGTGCACAAGTGCGAACACCTTGCATGAAAGTTTGGATATGAATGCATTCCTTACAGAAAGCTTTGCAGGTAACTCTTCTCCATTAGGAGAAAACGCAAAGAAAGGGAAATGAAACCCTTTCCTCTTCATCCCTTACAGTAGCTGCCTCTTACAAATCTAAAGTTGCAGAATATCCAAGTCAGTCAGGCTGAAAGATGTTCCGGCAGTTACAGTCCCTGTGCAACCAAGATGAGAAGCTGGTCAATAAAAAGTTTTGTTTAAAGCTGTAAAACACTTGAGATTCCAAGATGTCACATTTGACATAGTGTCAGCTAAATGGCTGCAGTTTTCCTTCCTCATTGTATGTGTTATCTGACAATTCCGTTTGTAGTTTGACCAAAGGTTGATTTGGCTTGTCAGGCACTGTTTTTCAAGGTTCATGCCTGCTGTTGTAGTGACAAGTTTTAACTCAGGGCAACGCACTGTTTTCCCTGTAGGCTTTTCTTCCATCCCTTTAAAGAACCCATAAAGAAAGCTATATTGAGCTTCTGTTTCTGGTTGGGTTGTCTCACTGCATTTTACTGTCTTGTCATGTCTGTTTGCTGTGATCTTCCTCTTTCAAGATGAGATGCCATAGGACAAGCTCTAAATTAATGACTGTACCTTGTTTAAAGCTTCGCAGGGCAGGAGGAAATGGAAGTTAGTATGTTCATTAATCTTCCCAGGCTCAGTGCTACAAATGTTTTGAGTTTGCTTCCAAAAGAATCTGTTGAGTGGTGGGAGTTGTCAGGTACGCGTGTGAGAATCAAACCTTGTATGTGATCCTTCCCCTCCCCCCCTTTTTAGTGTTTGTGCGTGTATAACAGAGAGATAAGGGCAGTCTGAATCTTACCATGAGGAGGGGGCACTTCTTTTGTAAGGGTTTTCTTCTGGCAATTGAGAGCTGAACAGGCTTTTGAGCTTTGTACTTCCCACTTAGCTATATCAAAAGTGAACCCACCTTTCCTTCTGTGAGATGGGCACATGTTGATTTTGAAATCGGGCTGTGGTCAGTTTTTGTAACAAGTGGCAGTCTAAGTTTATTAACTTGAACTTCCAATATAAAAGCATGTTCTGTTAAATTCCTGTAGACATTTGTACCATATTTTTCCATGTAGCAGAATAATATGTGGAATAAAATGTATTTCTGAAGTTTAGTGATGAGTGGTAGATCTTAAAGTAGCCCAGCGCAGTGATATCAGCAGTCCTGAGATTGGTACGCAAGAAACCCTCGAGGAGAAAAACGTCCCGGCAGTGGGCACGCTCGGCTTCCAAGGAATGCAGCTGGCCATTGGAGGAGAAGTGGAGGACTGGGTGGAGGGGGTGTGGCATGTGTAGGATGAAGGGTCTCCTGGGCTGACCGGGCGCTGGAAAGGGTGCTCCATTAGTTGTGTGGAATATAATTGGGGGAAGCAGCTGGCCACAGGCTGGGAACTTGGGCTTCCCGGGGTTTTCTGCCAAAGAAAAGAAAGAAGAGGAAAGTTGTACTGCCCTGTGTCTGTTTAGACCTGGGAATAAGCCCTGTGAGATTCAGTAGAGCTTACTCTGGAGTAGAGTGGAAGAGAATTACACTGTCGGTCTTGCTCAGCCAGCTTCCCCATGATATTTCCCGTTTCTGAATGTTATTTATCGTCTTTGTGCCTGATGGTGAAGAATGCAGTGTCAATTAGCAAGAATTTCTTTATCAGCCTTGCTATAAATAATGGTTGTGTTTACAGAGAAAAAATTGAAATAGTTTGCTTGACTGCTGATTTGATAAACTCTAATTCAATTGTTTGCCTATTCCTAATCAACAAAAGTTATTTATATTTAACTATTTTGTAAGTTCTGATATATTTTGAAGCAACTCTCAACTTGCTGGCTAGGTTCATTAATTACCCTGAGCCATAGTGTGATTTTAACATGTTGTGTGATCCTAGCCAAGTTGTGGTCTATTGATAAACGATACTTAAGTACCATGATGGTTATAATGTGCAAACTCACTATGTCTTCCTCATTTTTAATATTGGACTAGGGCTAGTTTGGCATGCGTTACTGTTATAAAAATTATTGAGCATGTAAAGTATGCCCATAAATTCTAAATATTGCTTTTGTATTGTGCCAAAGTTGTTTGTGCTGATACTATATAGACCTGTAGTTGGCTTTAACAAAGCATTTGACAATATCAAGCCCATTATTTAAAGGTATTGAGCAGCGGAGGTATGTGTTGATTAAACCCACAGGCTGGATGTGTCCAGTACCATGCAAATTCCTTCTGTAGTTTTCCAACTAATTAGGTTGTTTAGTGTCTAGTGCAGATTTTGCCTGGCTCATCCTTGCTAATTTTAGCAATTCCATTTCTTCTGCTACTACAAAGAATGGTTTAATACATGAAGTGCTGTAATTGCAGCCAAAACCCAGGAAAACCTCAATATTATTTAAATCATGTTTTTACCACAAACCCTATCGCTGCCAAGGAACAAAATAATCTTTAAAAATCTGTTTAGTTATTTAAAATCTGTTTGGGTATTTATTTTAGTTATCTGGAAGCTTCAGCTGGTTCAAAATGCAGCCTCACGGGCATGCGCCCCAAAGATGGCACATGTTACACCTTGGCTGCATGAGTTTGCTTCCGGGTCCAATTCAAGGTGTTGGTTATCACCTGTAAAGCCCTACGTGGCATAGGACCAGGTTACCTGACGGACCATCTCACCCCCATTGTATCTACCCGTCCCACCTGGTCAGGCAGAGAGGGTATGCTGCGGACCCCGTTGATGAAAGAATGTCGACTGGCGGGGTCCAGAAAGAGAGCCTTCTCTGCTGTGGCCCCTGCCCTATGGAATACTCTTCCCCCAGAGGTGAGGCAGGCCCCAACTCTCTTGTCCTTCTGGAAAGCAATTAAGACCTGGCTCTGCCAACTGGCATGGGCAAAAAAAGGGGCAACCAACCCTGGGGGTGGCTGGCACCTTGAAGATGCTCCCATATGTTAACATTTTACTGAACATCAACATCAACATCTTGGAAGATATTATTTGCGTATGTGTCTGATTTTATTCTATTTTTACTGTATTTTATATTATTTTTATTGTATTTTAATTAATAATTATTGTTGTTTTATTGTGAACCTCCCAGAGTCACTTTTTCGTGAGATGGGCAGTATCTAAATTTGAAATATAAATAAATAAAATAAATAAATAAACAAAATAATAAAAGGTAGACACAGGCTCAACATACTCAGTTACATAATTTTACAGTGGAAGTGAAATTATGTTTCCATAATTCTTCAGATGGGGGAGGTTCTACTGTTATTTCTTTTGATCTGCAAAATTTATAAACGTTTTCTACTCATCTACATATATCTAATTTTGCTAACATTTATTATTAATATTTATTTAAATTTATTATAGCCGCCCACTCCCATATACAATTCTTGCAATAACGCAGTATTCCATGTGCTTTTTTGAAGTCATGTTTCAGGAGGCAAGCATGCTTAGTAGTGCTAAGGAATGTTACTATTTTCTTGGTGAGTAATTAAATTCCTTGAAAACCACTTTCCAAAAAATCCTTATTACATGGTTATCCTAAGTGAAATAAACATTCCTTTTGTTCAGGACCTCCTTCTAGCACTTTGGAGAAATTGTTAATAGAAATTGAAGAACGTTCACAAGTTATAACCAATCTGTGCGGCAATTTGCCAGGAAAGTTCATAAATTCAAAGAATCAAAGGGGGGATGGAAAAGCATTGCTTCACTGAGGTCCAGATATACTGTCTGTGGTAGTCCTTTGGTCTACTAACTCTATCAAAGGAGGCGATAAGGTTAGTCTAGTACAGTTTGTTTATGACAAACCTGTGCTTGCTCCTGTTAATTGTAGCATGTTCTCAAACATCCTGCTTAATAATCTGTTTGAGGACCTTGCCCAGTAGCTGACAGGTCTGTGGTTTCCTGGTCCTCCTTCCCATTCTTGAAGATTGGGGTGACATTTGTCTTCTCCAGTTTTCTGGGACCTCACCAGTCCTTGGGAGTTCTCAAAGATTATAAGAGTGGTTCTGTAAGAACGGCGGTACTCAGTTCCCAACAAAAGCAACTCCCACTGAAGCCAATGCAGGTTCAAAGAAAAGTTCATTTATTGGAAAGTAGTATACAGCTCTAAAGCATTACTGGAACTGAGTCCCACGTGTGCCAAAACTTAGTTTTACCTCATTCCCATCAAGCACATCCCCTTACAGTCTTGGACCCTTTTCGCATGTCGAGGATGTCCTCAGGTTTCACCGTTGATATGGCCTTGGCCATTCCTGGGAACGAGATAACAGCTCATCTGCGCTCAGTGGTCCACATTCCCCTTCTTCCCCCCCTTCCTCCCTCCCTGGGAGAAACGAAGCAAGCAAACTAGCAGTATAAGTGACTGATTGCGAGGGTTCTGACATGCCGCCCCTCTGGAAAGAAGGATCAGTTTCGGTCTTCGGGGATGGAGACCTGTAGAGGGATTAGATAGAGAACATATGTGCATTTTTACATTAGAGAAATGGTGATTTTGGTTTGTTCAGGTATTTCTTGTAAAAGTCCTTAATCAACTGTGGTGCTTTCACATGCTTCTCCGCAACCCACTCGCATTGAGATTTGGGAAGATGTTTCATTTCATTTACATTTCATTTGAAACTGTATTCCTCCTTTGTGTCTTTTGGCATCTAAAATCTCTTTTATTTCAAAATGCTGCTCTCCCTCAATCATTGTAGGGTCTGGTGCCACGTGCCACTCTGGTGATTCTTTGTAAGGTTTCAGAAGGCTACAATGGAATACTGGGTGACTCCTCTTGAGATTCTTAGGTAACTGTAGCCGGACTGTAACGGGGTTAATGACTTTGTCTGTTGTAAATGGTCCCACAAATTTGGGTCCGAATTTCTTCGATGGCTGTAGTGTTTTGAGGTACTTAGTCGATAAGTACACTTTGTCTCCCACTTTCCATTCCTTTTCAGGAGATTGCTTGTGATCTGCATGTTTTTCGTAATCCTCCCTTGCATCTTGTAACACCGCTTTAATTATTGGCCAAGTATCTGTCATTTGTTTGATCCATTCATCTACTGAGGCTGCTTGAGTGGATTCCTGGGGAAGTTCTGGGGTAGCCACAAAATCCTGCCCAGTAGCTACTTTGAGCAGGGTAAACCTAGTGCTCTGATGTACAGTATTGTTATAAGCCACTTCAGCAAATAGCCGGAGTTCTGCCCAGTTGTCTTGCTGATAATTTACAAAACACCTTAAATATTGTTCTAATACAGAGTTCAAACGTTCAGAAGCACCATCTGTCTGGGGATGGTTACTCGAACTCAGGGCTTGACTTGACCCAATTAGTTTCACGAAGGCTTTGCAGAACTTTGAAGCAAACTGAACTCCGCAATAGTTAATGATCCGGTCAGGGGCCCAATGCAGTCTATAGATATGCTGTATAAACATTTTAGCCAACTTCCCCACAGTTGGAAGAGATGCACATGCCACAAAGTGGGCTTGTTTTGAAAACAAGTCAGTTACTACCCAAATTACTGTTTTCTTCTCACTCTCAGTTAGTTCAACGATAAAGTCCATAGCAATTTGTTTCCAAGGTTTCTCAGGGTTTGCTACTGGTTGTATAAGCCCCATTGGTTTCCCCCCTTGTCTTTTCACCATAACACATGTGGGGCAGCTAGCCACGTACTCTTCTATGTCTTTCCTCATAAATGGCCACCAAAATTGCCTTTGTAGGAGGTGTAAAGTTTTTACAAACCCAAAATGGCCTGCTGTTTTGCTGTCATGGCCATGTTCTAGGATCAATTTTCTGGATTCAGTTGGGACATACAACTTGCCACCTACCCACCATGCTCCATTTTTATTTGTCAAAGACTCTATTCTTTTGAAACCACTCATCCTTTTCTAAGTTGCAGTTTAACTCAAATTCAGCAAATCTCTCTCTGGCTTGTACTCCTGCTGTTTACCTTGAGCTCTAGTAACAGCCACCATTCCTGTGTGGGAACATGGAACAACGGCAGCGACCACTTCCTCTCGCTGGCTATTATGCTGTGGCAATCTAGACAATGCATCAGCCAGGAAATTTTTCCCCCTGGAATATATTTCAAAGTAAAATTGAACCGACTGAAAAATTGAGCCCATCTGACTTGCTTTGGGGACAATTTCCTTGGAGACTTTAAAGCCTCTAAATTTTTATGGTCAGTCCAGACTTCAAAAGGATGAGGTGACCCCTCCAATAGGTGTCCCCAACTCATTAGCGCCCACCTCACGGCAAAGGCTTCCTTTTCCCACACTAACCAGCACCTCTCAGTCTCCATAAACTTCTGAGAAATGTAAGCACAAGGATGCAACACCTCACTTTCAGTTTTTCAGTAGTAAAACAGCCCCTATAGCCATATCTGATGCATCCGCTTGGATTATAAAAGGTTTCTCAGTGTCAGGGTGTCTGGACAATTAGCTTAGCCTGTTGTGTTTACTAACCCATCCAAGGATCCGTTGGAGTTATGGATGATGCTGATGCTGACCTCTGAAATTGACTCAGCCGCTGGGCATAATTGACAGTGTTTACAACTCTGCCTCCCACAGCAGTTTCATGGTGATATACACAGATGGGGGCAGGTGGACTCTTGGTATCAGTGAGAAGTTATTCTTTGTCATTAAGAATTACTCAACCAAGCGATACTTCATTGAATCACTTGCCTGTCAGGCTTCCCAGTAAGCTTTCTTTAGGGAATTAAAATTTCCAGTGGTTTAGTAACAGAGCAAGCATAGCAAAAAAAAAAAGCCATTTGGTCAGATGTTTACACACATCAAGATGCTGTCCTTGCCCTGAAATGAATAATATCAGTTAGCAAACTAATTTTCTCAGGATGCTGAAACTTCATAACTCCAATGTTATGCTGAAAAGTCATAACTCCACTGCTTCTTCTGCTTGCCCAAAGGGGCCTCGGCTCAGCCAGAACAGTAGCTGGATGGTGGTTTATCTGACACCAAGAGCCTGTTTCTCAAAGCATCTTAACAGTGGGCTGACTTGGGTTTTCCCTTCAGATCTCAGCCCCTCTGCAAGTCGTAACTATGGAACACAAGATAAAATTTAATAGCAGCAAGCCCAGCAGCCAAATGGCTCCTTTCAGGGACTTACCCAGTGCAACAGGTCTTGCCCGAAGACGTTGAAGACCTTTGGGGGAGGTTTTCCTAGATGGGCCTGTTTTTGTAGGAGGGGTTTGTTTCTCCTAAGCATGAGAATAAACATTTCAACATAATTGGGGAGCAGGTCACAGTATACTGTTGTAAGTAGAATGCATTCTGTGCCTATTACTCAAATGTTTTCTGCTTTCCAGTATAGTGATCACACAAATCAAGGAGTCCTCTGATTCTAGAATCATTCGCTCAACAGTCAGCCTATGCAACCTAAGCCGTAGTTCACCACCTCTGTTGTGTGGGAACTGGGTACAGCATATAATTGCACATGTTATACTAATGCCGTAAACCAGCTCTGACATGAAGCTGCTTGTTTTTCTCTCACATTCCGCAAGCATAGAGATAGAGATAGAGATAGAGATAGAGATTTCAATTACATGACCTCTACTTTTCTAGAATCAAGGGATATATATATGGTTAGAGAACACATGGGAATGCAGTCTAACATGCTTGTAGAATCTGATTCACAACAACAATAGCAAAAGCTTTTTGAGGTTTTTTAAAGTTGTAGGCATGAAAGCAGACATGGATAAGAGGGGCCTTTGAAAACCTCATATGACAAGATCCCTGTTGCCAAGCCAAGCTGAACTGAGGGGTTTTTTTCCAGAGTTAATACCTGCTACACTAGCTCAAACTTGCATCAAAAATAGTGAACAAGAATGGCATCCCCCATGAAAAGAACCAGCGATGCTAAGCCTTTTGCAGGAAGAAGTGCAATAGCAGCAGTTTGACTTTTGTAGGATTCAGCAAAAGCAGGACAGCGGGCTGTGAATTCTAGCAGAATAGACTGACTAGTTGTGCTGATAATTATTTCCAAACCTCCAAAGACATTCATTTGTCCAAATAATAGTTTTGCAAGTTGTGCCCAGTACATTCATTTCCCTCAGGAGATGAGCCTGATTCAGTGAACAGTGGGGCTAACAGTAGAAATTCCTCCATCATGTCTTCCGTATGTACTTTCTGTGGACTTACAGTGGGAGACAAATATGGAACTTTATGTGATAGGACCCTGGCTAAAGTGATGAGGAATCAAAGTTGCCTTCTCAACATTTTAAAAGGATTTCTATTCCAATTTTATGCCATTAAAGCTTCTAGAGCTGGTTATCAGTCTTTGAGATACAAGAGAAAAAGTGGGATGCACTGGTTAAAGTGTTGGTCTAGGACTGGGGAGATCTAAGTTCAAGTCCACCTTCAACCTTTGCAAATCATTGACTCTCAGGTCACTTATCTCACAGGGATATTTGGGGAAAATTGGAAGAGGGAATGCTATTGAACCATCTTGATCTCTTGGAGGAAAAGTATTATTCTAGCCCAGTGTTTTTCAAACTTGACAACTTTAAGATGTGGGGACTTCAACTCCCAGAATTCCCCATCCAGCATGCTGGGAGTTGAAGTCTCCATATCTTAAAGTTGCCAAGTTTAACAAATAGTGTTCTAACCAGTAGATAATAAATAGATATCTGACAGGTCACTGTGGTGGAGATAATATGAAGGGAGAGCCCCATGAAAGCTGCCTTAAATTCCTAGAGCAATTTTAGTATAAACCAAATCAAATTATAAAGAAGGATGTGTGGATAGGAAAAAAATACCCTGGCATTAGTTCTTAAGTTATCCTTGTATTAAAACCATTTGGATTTGGGGAGAGCAAAAAATAGCCTTCCCTCAGAGTGCATTACCAATGCTTGATGGAAGAGCTGCTGATGTGACCTTCCTTGAATGTCCATCTGCTGCAGTGTCAGGAAAAGCGCTCTGCCTGCCTGCTTTGGGCTCCCTTGGGTGCGTTAATGGCTTTTCCCCTTGAAAGTACAGCATGTCTCAGTATCAGCAGGCTGTGGGTGAATCTTCGCTCTTAGTGAAAAGAAGGTTCCAGGAAAGTGTTTGCAGCAGCAGCTTTCTAGAGCAGACTCTGGGAGGCATCAAAAAATTTGCCTTTTCTTCCTTCCCTTACTGGAAATCTTGCAGGTTTGATTAGCGGGTCTTTCTTCTCAGTATTATGCTTAGTTCTTTGGCCCCACCATGAATTTTTTTTAGATTTTTTTTATCCTGCCTTTATTATTTTTACAAATAACTCAGGGTGGTGAACATACCTAATCCTCCTTCCTCCTCCTCTTTTCCCCACAACAACCACCCTGCGAGGTGGGTTGGGCTGAGGGAGAGGGACCAGCCCAAAGTCCCCCAGCCGGCTTCCACGCCTAAGGCGGGACTAGAACTCGCCCTGTCCCGCTTTCTGGCCTGGAGCCTTCACCACTAGACCAGCCTGGCTCCCCTTTGCTCCATTCTTCTTACAGTGTAGTTGCGGCTCCAGTCTTTATACATGGACTCGTCTTCCATTCCGCAGATTCTTACTAGTCCATTCCACTTGCAGCTGGTTTTTTTAAAGATGGCCCAAAAGACTTGCTCTAAAATTGATTTGATCAGAGAAGGCCTTTTCAAGTCTCCCTTTTAATTCCTTCTGCTTCTTCAGTCTCCGCAGGCCCTTTGCTTTTCAACTACATTTCCAACTGTTGGTTTTGTTTTGTTTTCATTTCTGCACTGAAAGAAAGAAAATGTTCAGCCCATCTGAAGCCTGATTAATAGAGAAACGGCAGCAACGAAAAGCAGCAAGCCTGAATTAGTATCTCATGCTGGGAAGGAAGAAACATCAGGGCAGGGTTTCTTTAAAAGAGGTGGAGAAGCCGTGGAATATTTTTTTAATGATCGTGAGGTTTGCAAGGAATAGAGGCAGTGTTTAATTTTTAGAAAAAGACCACCGCAGGGGAATGGTCTCTGTGAAAGCGGACCTGGTGATTGCAGCGAAGAACGAAGAGTCAGTGAGTAGACCGTCTCTTTGGCATCTCTCCAGACAGGAAGAGGAAAGGGGATCATCCGCACGCCAGACGGCACTCTCCCAGGTTTTAAGCACTGGGAGGCAATGGAAATAGCCACCTTGCCCACAGCCGCAGTTGGCGCCTTTCAAAGGACACCAAGCTCGCCAACCTCGCTTGCTAATCACTTTCAGAAATTGCTCATTAATTCCTTCTAAGCTATTAGAGAGCTTTGGAACAAGTGCAAAAAGCTAAATAAGATTTTGATCTTAGAAAGTTATAAACGGAGTAAGGGTCCAGATAAATTTGGAATATTGAAACTTTTACAATAAGATTTTGGAATTAATTGTAAAGGACATACAGCTTCTCATGGAAAATAAATCTGTTTTGGTTTTTGGAAGACATAACAGAAATAAGTAATTTCGTGTTTTAAAAACTGATACTAGGAGGGACTAAAGATTTTAGGTAGAGGGAAGAAATACAAGCCTATAAAATGCAAAACATTACAATGAAAATACTGAAGGAGACTTTTGAAGAATGGAGTCAGAAATTAGTAGCCACAATATCGACAATGTCAGTAACGATGTCTGCTTCTGTGGATAGACTACATCCAAAAGATGTTGTTGAAGAAATGACAGATGTAGAACAAATTTTATCTGACAAGACAGAGGTGGTATCAAAAGTGGATTTACAACTGACAGGTGAAGAGAATGACTTGGAAAGGATGTTTCGCTGGATCTACAAAAGAAATTGGATGATGTTTTAAAATTCAAAAGGGAAATACAAATGATAAACCAAGAGAGTGATGATGTGGGAGATCAAGGCTATCAGGAAGGAGGGGGTGCATTCCAGGAGGGGGGAGGAGGCAAGGGGCAGCACAGGCCCCAGGGGGAGCGTGGGAAGACCAAGAGGTTCAGGATAGCCACTCCCTAGAATCTCCCAGGGTATATCTCCTAGTTGCTGTAGTATAGATTCAGTTTGGCAAGATTCGGTCTATAAGGTATAAGCAAGTAAAGGAACTGTACTCGACTGGACTGTTTCATTGTTGTTCTTGGGCTAGGTCTGACAGATCTGGACAATTTTTTCCTATTGGATTTACAAAAGAGGCTTGTCAAAACCTTGAAGAACTCTGTGTGATGGGACAAAGAAGTAATGAAGAGAAATTAAATCCTACAACGGTATTTGAATGAACTAAAAATTAAGACTGTTAGAAGTAAAAGGAAGGAATATAAAGTTGGTTTATTTGATCGTGGTTAAAGCAAGGTACCTTTACTTCTGGCAACACTTCATGGACTTTCTACTGACACCAGAACTGAAAGGTTGATGTTTTATGGATCTGTCTGTAGAAAAGGGATGGGATATGGGATAAAGAGATAATTGTTTGTAACTTTAGAGGGAGTGAAGAGTCACTAAATTTGTTTATACTTGTGATGGTTGGAAGTCACTTCTTTATATATTTCTTTTTCTTTATTATATTCTTTTTTCTTCTCTTTTCTTTTTCCTTGCACCCTTTACTCTTCTCTTTCTTTAAGTCTAGTTTGCATTAAATTTTATTATTATAATCAAAATTCTTAATAAAAAGAAAAAGACCAGCAGAGAACTGATATTTATGGGGGATAAGCCATCAATAATATTTGCTTCTGTTAGGCTGCTTATTGTTTAATAGACAGAAAAAGGCAATCTGTTTGAAGATGCTCTTGCTGTCTATTAGAAACATTTTTTGGCTTCAAGGAGGGATAATTTGGGGATTCTGATGAACTGTACCTTTCTTGTTAGAAGGATACCAGTCTAGCATGGCTGCAGATAGCACCCAGATTTGATGAGGTCACATGCTTTTATATACGGAGGAGTTTCCTGCATCAGAATAGTAGCACCGCAGTGCTCTGATTTATGCCAATACAAAATGCAAGGAACTGTTGGTGTTATGGATTCCAGTATGGCTGTAAAGAGAATGGATAAACTTTCATAAAAGAACTACAGTAATGTCCCTTGTTTTTAGATGCAGCTAGGCGTGTGCTTACTTGTCCAGCACTTCCAGCCCAAAATGTAGTTGGCATTTCTCTCCTCAAGTACCCTGGGCATTTCTGCTTTTAGTATTAAATCAGCTTGTGAGTAACCCATCAAATTTGCTAGTCTGTTGGCAGCATGTGAGTTGTACTTCTGTGCTGGGAACAGAGGAGGAATAGATCCTCCATTCATCTTCCACCAGCTACACTCACTTGCCTGGTGCAGTTCCCAGTCACAGACTAGTCCTTAAATACAGACTGCAGCAGCTCAGCGTAGGGTTCCCATTGCTGCGGGAATCAAAGCAGCATCACGTACCTGGGTGGCTCTAACAGATTAGTTTGTGGAGCTCTGCACTTCGCTATTGGGAGTTTTAATCCAGTTAGAGTGAACGGGTTTCTGAGAGCTCTGGGACGTGTTTCTTTCCTGCCCTTGCTGACAAGCTGTATTGTGCGTAAGTTGTGTCCTTGTGTGTATCCCTCTCGCTTAGCAACTCAAAAACAGACCGAATCCTGGTGACACTGAACGCAGGGCCTCGTTGAGCAGGCGGAGGCAAAAGGGAACATTCTGAATAAGATTCCCCACCCCTGGCAGAGGCCTGGCTTGAAAGAGGAGCAGCTGTGGAGTTGCATTCTTGCTGCTTATCTCCGCATAAAGGAACATTGATTGAATGCCGGATTACTGCCTGGCCCAACACAGTTTGATGCTTCCTGGTCATGTTTGTATTTTATCATTTATAAACATTGTGCTTAGTAAAATCTATAATTTTCTAGTATTCATGTTTCTGGCAGACTGAAAAGCAGGTTATAAAAATGCTAATAAATGCAGACTAATGGCTTATGAGCTATAAAAGCAATAATGTCTGGAACTATTGGGAAATAAGGATGTATGACCTTTCTGCCTTTCCACAGCCCTGAACCAGGTCAACTAAGTGTCTGGAGCTTTAGTCAGGTATGTTATTGCCAGTGCAGTGAATATGCCATAGAGAAAAAGAATACATTAAAAAGGGGGAGCAGCACAAAGGAGGGAATTAACTGCTCAAGGCAACTTGTCTGCATCCTAGGTGGGAGATGGCCATTGGGGGTGCTGGTCCCAGCTCTATAGAAGTATTTTAGAGCAGAGGAGCACAACCCCAGCGCAGCAAGTGGTCCATGAAAGCCCCAGAGATATTCTAAAAGTAACAAGGGAAAGCTTATTAAACACGTAAAGGGGCATGGACTTTTTAATAACGTTTATTTCCTTAAAGATGGTTAAAGCCATATAAAAAACCATGCTTGATTCATTTTTCTCTTTGATGGCATGGCCAACACGGAAGAATTCTTTTGTTTACACTTGCCTGATCCAGCCTAGTAACCTGCCTGACCCACAGTAGTAGTTGGGGAATGAATGGCTACCTTGACTATGTGTCCATGAGAAACATGGAAGGAGAAGAATAGGGTCCAAACTACTGGGTCCCAGAGGTTTACTTCTAAATTAAGATTACAGTGTGAGGTCCATTTGAAGATTATGCACAGTGCCAGATGTTACAAAAAACAGGTGAGAGCATGGGAGGGAGAAAGCAGAGACTGTCTTCATGCAGCAGCCAAACATCTTGTCTGGTTGGTGTTTCCAGATAGAATAGGCCAGGAAGGTGGCTTTTGGTATTCAAATCAGCCATTGCCTGGCACTGTGATGGTTTCAGCTTGCACTCAGGGGATCCTGGACCCCACTGGTATTTTTTAACTAAATATTACCTAGTTCCTCTCTCTGTGTAAGTTTACTTAGGGTCAGAGATGGAGATGCTTCCTAAAATAAGATGTCAGTTTGTGCTTGCATCTTAAGCTCAGCAGGTTTGGGTGCATAATTCCAATCTGCAATCTCTTCATTTAGGACTCTGGTTGTTTCATGGTCCATTTTATTTACCACATCCCCCCCCCCCCATTTTTGTAACAGCTTCCCTGAAGAAAACTAATGAAAGCTAATGGTCTTAAAAGCTTGACTTGTCTTTCTCGCTAAGGTGCCATCCGATTCTTCCTTGCTCAATTTTAAGACCTTTGAGTGACATAATCCCTAATCCCGATTTGGGATTTTTCTCTTTACAGATAGCCCAAGTTATTTTGTTTTTTATATTACTCCTACTGATATTTCAACAGGCATACAATAAGTTTGCTTACTAATTATTTCTGTGCCCTCATTTTTGGAATTAAAAGTGAGTTTCATTTTCCTAATCAGTTCTCTACTGTATATGAAACTGCAGTGAAGGGTTGTCTGTGAATTTTGCGTGCAACATGAATGGGAATCAGTGGTTATTAGCCTTGATGGCAGTGGGCCTGCCCCTGATGGCCATCTGCTGGAAGACTAGTTGGTTTGTGATACTAACCAATTTTCAGATACTTAGAGTCCTGAATGGTCAGATCTGAGCAGGTTGTTTTATTATTGTCTTCTTCCATATGAGCCTGCTTTTCACTGGCCTTTTTCAGTTTCTGTTACTATCAGAATGACGGAAGCTGAACATTGACTATGGGACAGGAGAGGCCCCGACTAGAGGTCATCTCCATTGCAATCTAGATTGAAAAGGTTCCCCTTGGAAGTACTCTGACTATATTCTGAAAGTCTTTGCCAGGCCAAAAATCCTATTTCCCCAAGATGTTGTTTCTGTATCATTTCTATACCCTGCTTAGCTGCTGTATTTCCTGCAGTACTTTATAAATTACTGAATGGATTCTACAAGGGGAAATGGTTTTAAATCAATGGAAGCAAATGGATTTTTGAATGCCTAAAATGCAAGATGCTCTTAGTTCTCTATTCAACTTTTGGGTTATTCAAAGTGTAAAGAAATGACTTGCCAGTGTGTTGTTCAGAAAAATGCAGTAGGTGAAATCATAACTGAAAGTGTAGGAGGGAGCCAGGTGTGCATCGCTCTTTGGAGCTATTGCAAAATTCCCAAGTTAGCATTCTAAACAATGGACTCTGACTTCTAAAGTCCTGCAGGGAAAGATTAGATGGCTAAAAGGCTCAGACCCCCCCCCCCTTTTTTAAGCTGCCATTTGGGTAGCGTTGTAACATTTGTTCATTTGGAAATGGAGCCTCTTTATCTTGGTTTCTGCACAAAGCTTCAGATTTTTCCATGTCTTCCTGCGTCTCCTCCCTGGCCTGGCAGCAAATCCAGTCATTGTACTGTGGAGAGCGGGACGGATGTATGGTAAGGCACCCTCTCCTCTGAGGGCTGCCTCACTGGAAGCCTTGCTTCCCCAGGGGCTGAGAAGACTTTCCGGGCTGAAAGGCTTCATCGAGTACACACACACACACACACACACACACACACACACACACCAGAGAATGGTTGTCTGGCTAAGTGAAGCTAGATTTCCTATTCACTGCTATTGATCACAGGTCTGTTTTGTGGTTTGGGTCTGGGTTTTTGATCAGTTTGATGTTTTCAGCTTGTAGCCCCTCTACTGGGTGTAGTTTTGTTCACATTGTCTTCTAATGTGTGATAACATCAGGTTTTCTTCTTTTCTGACCATCAGTAAATGTTAGTTTCTACCTTCTCTGTGCTGCTTTGCCTGCTAGCTAGTTATCTGCCCACAGTGAGAACCATAAAGCAGGACTTGGAATCCCTTCAAACTTTCCTGTTAAAATAGTTTTTGGTTTTATTTGAAGAGACCATTATTTGATGTAAAGGGGCTTGTTTGTTTGTTTGTTTGTTACAGCTGAATACTTTATGTCAGCTAATACTGAACTAATTTACCATTATCTTCTTCCAAAATATTGTTTTGAGTTTCCAGTTTGGCCTACCATTTGGGGATATCCTGGTGTTCTCCCATCCAAGTACTAATCATTGTCATGGCTACTTAAGATTTTGAGATCAATTGCGTGCTGCTATCTCGCTGGGCTTATTGCAGAGAAACACTTGGCTATATGAAAGCGCTGACTTTAAAAAAAGCCACCGGTTACTCTGGGCCCAGATAAACTTTCATTCATTCTTCCATCTCAACCGACAGATGACTTCTGCCAGTAGTTTCATATAGATATTAAACAGCAGGGAAAGAGAATCAACCCCTTTGAGATCCACCACGTAAGGGTTCACCAAGTTGTCTTCTCCCTCTATTGCTACCAAATAATGGGCAGCAAATAACAACAAGACCTGGCAATGGCTAAGAGCAGGAAAGTTGAAGAAAGAGACAGAGGAGCTAACTGAGAAGAATTGAGAAGACAAGTAGCAGACAGCAAATGTCACCTCTGCAAAGAAGCTGAAGAAACAGTGGACCACCTAGTTAGCTGCTGCAAGAAAATTGCACAGACTGACTACAAACAACGGCGTGACAAAGTAGCAACAGTGGTGCATTGGAATATCTGCAAGAAGTACCATTTGCCTGCAAGCAAGAACTGGTGGGACCACAACACAGACACAGTAGTAGAAAATGAAGAGGCTAAAGTGCTCTGGGACTTTAGAATTCAAACAGACAAGCACCTGCCACACAACACCCCAGATTTAACAATTGTTGATAAGAAAGACAAAAAAGTCTGGATAATGGACATTGCAACACCTGGAGACGGCAGAATAGGAGAGAAAGAACTGGAGAAAATCACAAGATACCAAGACCTACAAATAGAAATAGAACGACTGTGGCAAAAGAAAGCAAAGATAGTACCAATAGTAATCTGTGCTTTGGGTGCAATCCCAAAACATCTGGAGCACCACTTGAACGCCATCGGCATTGACAAAATCACCATCCATCAGTTGCAAAAGGTAGCTTTGCTTGGAACAGCTTCCATCCTGCAATGATATCAGACAACATCTGCCTATCCCAGGTCCTTGGGAAGGACTTGGTAGGTGGATAAAAATGCCAAATCCAGTCTAAACTTCTGGCTGACTGTGCGACCACCACCACCACCAGTAATAATAATAGTAGTAGTAGTAGTAATATAATGAGAGCCAGTTTGGTGTAGTGGCTAAGGTGATAGCCTAGAAACCAGGAAGTGTTGAGTTCTAGGCCTCCCTTAGGCAGGAAAGCTGGTTGGGTGACTTTGGGCCAGTCACTCTCTCTCAGCCTAACCCACCTCACAGGCTTGTTGTTGTGGGGAAAATAGGAAGCAGGAGTATTAGATATGTCACTGCCTTGAGTTGACCATATATATAAAAAGTAGGAAATAATAATAATAATAATAACAACAGCAGCACCAGCAGCAGCTCTCAGAACAAGATGCATAGGGAAGCAACTGCAAGCTTAGTAATAAGATCCAAGAGCTCTTGGCAGCAAATAAATGAGCAGGACCCCAAACTTGTCCCTAACACACAGGCATTCATACCCCATCTTTCCTGAAATGAGTCAGGGTTCACAAGCAGAATCTTCCTCACAGCCCTTATTCCCTCCCTTCTGGACCTCAGAGTAGAGGCTTTGAAGAACCCAAAACCCAATTAGAACAAAGATGGCTGTATTGCCTCCCTTGCTGAACTAGGGTGTATTGATTCATGCCAGGTCTTTGTGCTCATTCACAATCAAATTGTGGTGATGGACCTGGTGTTCATCAGCAGGTGACCAGGGTCACCAGCCATCCAATCACCTGGACTCAGGAGCAGGGTGTTCAGGCTAGAAGTGGGGACCTGCACAAAATTGCTGGGCTCCTTCCCCTTTAACAGCCTGCATGGGTCATGAGTCCTTTTGGGTAGGATTCCTTGAATGTTTTTTTTTTTCCAATGTATCTTGTCTTTCTCTTTCACTCTTGTCGTTCTTTACCCACTTCCTGCTCCTGATTCTCCTTTCATCCATTTTCAGTTCAAGCCTTTCCTTCCACTCTCCCTGCCACTGCTGTCCATCCAACCACTGATCTTAAGTTGTTTTCTTGTGGCCACACTGTTTTCTTGTCCTCCTTTACCGCCATCCATTTGCTTCCTCTGACTCACCCCATGGTCACTATCACTGGTAAGTTCCAGTGATGTATTAGTGTATTAATAGATCTAAGATTAATTAATTCTGAATGTTGATTACTCTACTTCTAATATGATAAGGATATTATTAAATACATGTTGACTGTTTCTTGTGTCACTTTTGTCTTTTCCCTCTGTGGCATTATTTTCTTTGGTTTAGTGCAAAACTCCTGGGCTATTCAGGTTTCCAACTGTTTATTTGATTTGATTGCTAGCCTTACAGGTTGTTCCTGATAAGGAACTCTTAGTTAAGTATCAGTAATGACAACATTATTTTTATGAGAGTATTTTTCCATATGATTCTTGAATTATGATAGCAGCAGAAACATTGAATAGGAGATGTAAGAGAAGTTGACCACATAGGATTTCTTACATTTGGATAAAGCCATGTCTGAATATGTAAAAGCCTAATATAGACTTAAAGGTTCGTTCTGTAGACTCTTCAGTTAAGGATCTCTGATGCCAAGGTTGAGTTCTTGAGAGATGCAGAATAGTTGACCCTGGGTGAGATGGATTGATATTTTCACTCTTTTTTAGCATTAGATCAATTCTGGTACTTGTATCTGGCAGCTTTGTTGCTCCCTCCCTTTTCCAGATACTTGCTGACCTTCTGGAGTTCTGCCAGTCTAGCAGCTGGGTGGTTTCTTAACTATGTAAGCAGCTGATCAGTCCACTTTCTGTATCTGGGGATACAGAAAGTGGACTGGGGAAAGCCTCCTAATGTATACAGAAGAGCTTCTGTACATCTGGCAGTATGCATACCTTAGTTGTACTCAAAATACCTTAGTGATTACAAAAATATGTGGGGAACTTCCTTAGTGTTTTAACAGTTTATCTGTTTCCAAAACACAGCATATTATGGATGCATGTACAAGTCAACCACTTGTATGATGATTTTGAGATTGAAGGTTACATACTTCTCTGGTTAGTCATTCTTTAGAGGAAGAAAATACTCTGTCTTCCTATTGCAGTGAAGCCTATGCTCTGCTTCTCAACATGTTTGTTCAGATACGTTTTGCTGGGTTTTAGTGGGACTTTTTGCTTGTGATTGTACCCTTGGATAACACTCCGAAGTGTGCTTCCTAGACTCAAAATTAGAAAGTTCTGATAGCTTCAGTGAAATTCCTAAATAAATATGCATTGTGCAAAATGTTCTTGGAAAGAATGGTGGTGCTTTCAGAAACACAAGAGGACCAACAGGTTCACTGCCCTATGAAGTTAATCTGAAGAACCTGGCCAGAGAAACCTGCTTTTGTGAACTGCCAGTGAGGTTATTGAGATGTTCTCTTGCTCTCATACAGACAGAAGCAATTTGATGTTTGTATGTCAGTTCCTGTAATATAAACATTTTTGTCCTACTGTCACTTCTGATGAAATGGTCTTAAAAGGCAGAAAGATGGAAATGCTGAGTGTGTTCTAAAGTGCTGATATGGTTGAATTTTTAAATGAAGTTTCTCTAATGGGCAGTGGGGGAGAGAGAGATACTGTAGCTGGAAACAAGGAGCACAAGTGCAATTCAGGGGGTTCTGTGAAATCTGTCAGTTCCCAGGGAAATTGCAAAGTCTGCACACAAACAACTTTAGTTGGAACCATCTGGAAAGTTCATTAAAAAAACGTGTTGCCTGCACTCTCTTGAGTAAGCGACACAAGATAAAGATTTTTTGATATCTGTTTGCTTGTGTATCACCTGTGGCAGAAGCACACTGCTTTCATAATCAAAGGAATTACTGATTCTAGATACAACTCTTGTTTGGACTATCCTACTTTAATATTTGTGCAAACATTTTCAATGACTTTTTTTCTTCTTCTACAGAGCTGAGAAAACTGAAGTCCTCAGTGATGACCTGCTGCAGGTAATTGATTAATGGTTGTGTTTTAATTCCTGTAATAAGGCTGCCTTTGGGAGTTTTAATGATTGCTGCTTTTCAAATGTTGAGTGGGAAACCCTCTTCTGCAAGACAGAAGAGGATTTTTCAAATTACACAGCAGTGGAAACAGGATTTGAAAAAGTCAGCTTAGTCTAAAACAGGTGAGAAAGTAAGAAATAACTGTTTTGAAACTCGCTCAGCTTATTGGAGAATGAAATATTACGATTTATTGGAGCATGAAAGCGTGTCTCTATCTTCTTGGAAAAAATACATTTGCAGATGTATGTTGCAGTCAGCAACTTGAAATTTTGTTCTTAGATTCTTTTCCAAAAAAGCTACCTGTGCGTTCCCCAGAGGAAGGCTGTATCATAAATATTGTTCTATGCAGCTAAAGGCTTCTTTTCTCTTCATCCTCTCTTTTACTACTTCTGCTAACCTGGACCAGGACATATGCTGCACCAGAGATATGCATATCTATAGGCTCATCACAGTATTTGTTTTTTGGATAAGCAGCATCTATATTTACTCATAGAAAATGAGTAAGTAATAGTAAGCCAAAGAAATTAAAGTGGTCCTTGTTTAACAACCACTTATTCAGTGACTGAACTTACAATAGCGCTGAATGAGTGGTAGTTGTAACTAGTCCTCATATTTACGGCTGTTTTGCAGCATGCCCACAGTCATGTGATTGCCATTTGAGACGTTCTTTACTGGCTTCCTACAAGCAAAGTCAGTGGGGAAACCAGCAGGAGGTTGCAAATGGTGACCATATGACATCCTTGTTTAACAACCCGCAATGATTTGCTTAATGACAGCAACCAGAAGTGCCAGAATTTCTGTCACTAAGCACTGTGGTCGCGTGACATCACACTTAGCGATAGAAATTCCGGTCCCAATTGCCATTGTTAAGTGAGGACTACCTGTAAAGCATGAGGTAAGAAAAAGAAAAGGAGAGTAGCTATACCTAGTATACAGGTAGTCCTCACTTACCGATCGCAATTAGGACCGGCAACTCCAGCACTAAACAACACAGTCATAAAGTGAAAAGTCATGTGACTGTGTCCGACTTACAACGTCAGTTCATCAGTTCTGGCTGTGGTCATTAAGTGAATCACTGCAGGTCGTTAACCATGACATCACATGACTGCCACTTCCTGCTGGCTTCCCCTTTGACTTTGTTGGAAGCTGGCTGTGAAGGTTGCAAATGGCAGTCATCTGACCACAGGATGCTGCAACTGTTGTAAATGTGCATCGGTTGCCAAGTGCCCAAATCGCAATCACGTGACCATGGGAATGCTGCGATGGCTGAAATTTCAAGGCCTGGTCTTAAGTCTCCTTGCCCAACATCGTCATAACTTCAAATGGTCGCTGAACAAATGATTGACAAACGAGGACTACCTGTATACCAATATCATTTACTGTACCTTTCTATATCCTTCTGTTTGTGGAACCATCCACATGTAGGTTCCTATATGACCTTTTGTCCTTTAAACTTCTTACCTCTCTTTTTAAGGATCTCATCAACTCCATCCAACCACAACTTTTGTGGACTTCCCCATTCTCTCAACCTTTATATATTTGTTTTGCAATTCATCCCTCCCTTCATTCTTTCTATATGACCAAGCCATGCCATAGTACTTCTTTCCTTCATTTTTGTTTTCAGTCCACATTCATCTGGCACTCATTTATTCTTGACCCTATCTCTTCATCTTCTACCACATATCCTTCTTAAGTATCCCGTCCCATTAGATCCAACATATCAAGTTTTTCTTGACATGCCCAACTCTGACTTCCATATAACAACTAGGCAGAAGCATACCTTTATACACAGCCATTTTTGCTTATTTTAACAAACATTTATTTCACAGAATAGACCAAACTACAGTGGTACCTCGGGATACGAACTTAATCCGTTCCGTGACTCTGGGCGTATCCCGAGTTGGTCGTAACCCGACGCAAATTTCCCCATAGGGTTCAATGTAAATCCAGTTAATCCGTTCCGCCCTCCAAATTTGGTCGCACCCCGAAGCAAATTTTCCCATAAGGTTCAATGTAATTACCGTTAATCCGTTCTGGCGTCCACGGACCATGCGTCGGGGGGGGAGAACAGCCGGGCGCCACACAGCGTGGCGGGAAAAAGGCCGGGCGTGGCACGGCGGGAGAATGGCCGGGCATGGTGTGGTGCGGTGGGAGAACAGCCGGGCATGGTGCGGCGCGGCAACGGCCGGGCACGGCGGGAGAACGGCCGGGCGCCACACGGCGGGAGAACGGCCGGGCGCCATGCGGTGGGAGAACGGCCGGGCGCCGCGCCACGCGGCGGGAGAACGGCCGGGCGCCGCGCCACGCGGCGGGAGAACGGGCGCCGCGCCACGCGGCGGGAGAACGGCCGGGCGCCGCGCCACGCGGCGGGAGAACGGCCGGGCGCCGCGCCACGCGGCGGGAGAACGGCCGGGCGCCGCGCCACGCGGCGGGAGAACGGCCGGGCGCCGCGCCACGCGGCGGGAGAACGGCCGGGCGCCGCGCCACGCGGCGGGAGAACGGCCGCGGACCACGTGTCGGGGCGGAAAAACGGCCGCGGACCACGTGTCAGGGGCGGAAAAATGGCCGCGGACCACGTGTCAGGGGCGGAAAAATGGCCGCGGACCACGTGTCAGGGGCGGAAAAATGGCCGCGGACCACGTGTCAGGGGCGGAAAAATGGCCGCGGACCACGTGTCAGGGGCGGAAAAATGGCCGTACCCCAAGGCGGAGTTCGCACATCGAGGTAAATTTTTGCGGCCGGAGCTGGTCGTAACCCGAAAAGTTCGTTGGTAGAGGCATTCGTATCCCGAGGTACCACTGTACCTTTCTGCCGGCACTTGCACATCTTAAGAATTCTTCATCTATTATCTCACTGTAGTAAACATTCTGCCAAGATACAAAAAATCACCTAATTGCTCTAGTTTGTCACCATTTTTGTATGATTTGCCATTGTTCATTTTCTCTGCCAAACATTGGCTTTAGATACAGTGGGGCAAAAAAGTATTTAGTCAGCCACCAATTGTGCAAGTTCTCCCACTTAAAAAGATGAGAGAGGCCTGTAATTTTCATCATAGGTATACCTCAACTATGTGAGACAAAATGGGGGAAAAAATCCAGAAAATCACATTGTCTGATTTTTAAAGAATTTAAATCATTTAAATTTAAATCATGGTGGAAAATAAGTATTTGGTCAATATCAAAAGTTCATCTCAGTACTTTGTTATATATCCTTTGCTGGCAATGACAGAGGTCAAACGTTTTCTGTAAGTCTTCACAAGGTTTTCACACACTGTTGCTGGTATTTTGGCCCATTCCTCCATGCAGATCTCCTCTAGAGCAGTGATGTTTTGGGGCTGTCGCTGGGCAACACGGACTTTCAACTCCCTCCAAAGGTTTTCCATGGGGTTGAGATCTGGAGACTGGCTAGGCCACTCCAGGACCTTACGAAGCCACTCCTTCGTTGCCCGGGCGGTGTGTTTGGGATCATTGTCATGCTGAAAGACCCAGCCACATTTCATCTTCAATGCCCTTGCTGATGGAAGGAGGTGTTCACTCAAAATCTCACAATACACGGCCCCATTCATTCTTTCCTTTACATGGATCAGTCGTCCCGGTCCCTTTGCAGAAAAACAGCCCCAAAGCATGATGTTTCCACCCCCATGCTTCACAGTAGGTATGGTGTTCTTTGGATGCAACTCAGCATTCTCTCTCCTCCAAACACAACGAGTTGAGTTTAGACCAAAACGTTCTACTTTGGTTTCATCTGACCATATGACATTCTCCCAATCCTCTTCTGGATCATCCAAATGCTCTCTTGCAAACTTCAGATGGGCCCGGACATGTACTGGCTTAAGCAGGGGGACACGTCTGGCACTGCAGGATTTGAGTCCCTGGCGGCGTAGTGTGTTACTGATGGTAGCCTTTCTTACTTTGGTCCCAGCTCTCTGCAGGTCATTCACTAGGTCCCCCCATGTGGTTCTGGGATTTTTGCTCACCGTTCTTGTGATCATTTTGACCGCATGGGGTGAGATCTTGCATGGAGCCCCAGATCGAGGGAGATTATCAGCAGTCTTGTATGTCTTCCATTGTCTAATTATTGCTCCCACAGTTGATGTCTTCACACCAAGCTGCTTGCCTATTGCAGATTCAGTCTTCCCAGCCTGGTGCAGGTCTACCATTTTGTTTCTGGTGTCCTTCGACAGCTCTTTGGTCTTGGCCATAGTGGAGTTTGGAGTGTGAATGTTTGAGGTTGTGGACAGGTGTCTTTTATACTGATAACAAGGTCAAACAGGTGCCATTACTACAGGTAACGAGTGGAGGACAGAGGAGCCTCTTAAAGAAGTCGTTACAGGTCTGTGAGAGCCAGACATCTTGCTTGTTTGTAGGTGGCCAAATACTTATTTTCCACCATGATTTGCAAATAAATTCTTTAAAAATCAGACAATGTGATTTTCTGGATTTTTTTCCCCATTTTGTCTCTCATAGTTGAGGTATACCTATGATGAAAATTACAGGCCTCTCTCATCTTTTTAAGTGGGAGAACTTGCACAATTGGTGGCTGACTAAATACATTTTTGCCCCACTGTACATTAATTCTCAGATCCTTAATCTATCTAACATTCCTTACAAATTATTCAGATTCTCAGCCTGTAGCACAGGATCAGTTGCATACAAAAATACACATGTATTTACATCCCCAACCAACACATCTCTAATGTCACCACAAGCATTTATTAAACATTTATCTGTAAATAAATTAAACAACCAAGGGAGCATCAGAGATCCTTGCCTTACTCCTTCTCAGCGCTGAACTATTTTCTGAGCATTGCGTTTATTCTCACGTTTTATTTCCATCACATTCAGTTCTTGCTCCATTCAGTAAAGAACCTTCAGCTACATGTTTGTGTAAAATAATTCAAGCGTATTCACTTTATCATATGCTGTCTCTAAGTCAGCAAAGGTCCAGTAAACTTTCTTTCACATGCTAGTACTTTTCTCAATGATTCACTGAAGAGCAAAAATCCAACTGTCCACAGTATTCTTTCCAAATGTTGCTCGTTGTATTAAGGTGCAACATTCTTGTACCTTTTCTGTCTCAATCATCTCTCGTAACCGTATGATTAGATGCATCAGGCTGAGATATTATTCCATATCTAAACTTGCAGCCATGAACAGAATGTAAATGTGAGCTGAGATCCACAAAATGTGGAAACCTTGAACAAGTCCAGACTTCCATATGGTCCCTTTCACACACAGCAGAATCTCCAAGATGCATCTAATAAACAGCTCTGCTCAGAGCTTTCCAGTTGAAGTCCAATTTGGGAAAGAAAGAGTTGATGGGCGGAGCTTCCTTCGTAGTCCTGCCAGTTGCAGTTGGGTCCTAGAGGGTGGTTTTCTCCTGTCCCTCAGGTGCTGCTGCAGACTCTGGATGTTGTCTTTGCTGGCACTCAGTTTTTCACTCTGTTCCAAAAATAACATCAAGGCAGCATCTCCTTCTGGAAAACTTGGCAAGGACTCACTGATCTGGCACTGATAACCAGAAATATGAATAAGCATCTATTTGCAGTTTTCATGCTATCTGAATAAAGTCAGCGCTAGAAGCTGTTCCAGCAGCAGTACCAAATATGTGTCTCAGCCTCTGTGCAAGGGTAGGATTTTAATTGGGGATTAAAGCATTTAGTTGCTTTGATTATATTTCTTAAGTATTTTCATGCAGAAGGAGAAAGGAGGAGCGGGAAAAAGATACAGATTTGGCAATATTCCTGTTTAAATATCTGCGTTTTTTCTTAAGTCTGCCCTTCGTTCTCATATTTTGTTGCCTTGGTGATCCTAAGCAATATTTGGAGACGTGGAGATGGAGAGAAGCCAGGCATTCTCCTCTCCAACTAACGGCAAACCCTCTTTGCAGGCATGGCTTTCCCAGGCCCAAATGTTGGTTCTGTGACGCCCAAACGGAACTGCTTACTCATTCGCTTGCATTGCTTTTATTACTGGGTGGAACCCTTCCAGGTTTTCTGCTAGGCACAGCTTCATGTGCTGTGCATTTTGCCAAATATTTCTGTTCTTTGGCATACCCTTTTAACACGTTCATCATTTCCAAAGTCCTTTCCAACAGAAGGAAGCATCTCATATGTTTCCGTAAATACAGTTAAATGGCTTATTGCTTTCAAAGCTAATCTCTCCTAACAGCTCCGACTGAGAGGCCTTGGGAACTATGTGGGGCGACTTCCCACAGGCTGATTAGGCTCACCTTCTCTACTCAGCTGTTCCTGACATCACCTGCTGTTGGTATATGGAATTGTGCATCTTTCGTTTCCAGATCCATAATGTGGAGGAAAATAAAAGCAGACGTTCAGCAGTAATTTTAAAATATAATTGGAAGCAAAAATATGCAAGATTAGAATAAGTGATTAAATAGTTTTTTAATTGTGGATTTCTTGGTGCTCTCTGAGCTTGGTTGTTTGCTTGCAGGCGTTTCATTACTCAGCTAGGTAACTTCATTAGTGCAAGTCAATGAGAAAAACATTGCTGCTGTGCCCTGTGAAGAGAGATGGTTGTGTGGAAGAATGAGCTGTGTTTAAGTGAAAATCAAAGGTTTCTTCAGTGAGCACCGGGGTGTTCCCTGGTGTTCAGCTGAAAGATGTTGAAGAAACTGGGCCAGGAGGATTTGGACCTCACTCTACCTTTCTAAGGGAAAAAACGGCTGTGATCCATTTGCTCACCAGTTGCAGCAACTGGCTGTGCTAGGGGTAATACATGAAGCTCCAGTTTGTGAGGAGCTTGCAACACAGGGCTCAGCCCCACCTCATGACCCACAACAGGTTTCCTCTTCTGCCTGAGCTGTTTCGCTTCACTGGACCATGGATAGATTATTCAGAATGGTGATTCCCCTGGGGGTGCAGATGTCCTGCAAGTTTGCCACCTCCTCACTCTGCTTTTCAGAAGGGGCATACTGGCAGAATGGGGGGGGGGGTGTATCGACAGCTCATCATTACCAAGGAAGCACATCATTTAACTAAACCATACTTATAACCCGCTCTCCATTTTAGTTGCAGGAGTATCCACCAAAATTTAAAATCTGCACAAGAAATAAAATCAAAACAGCAATTACAAGTTAGGGGAACACGTGACTCCAGAGACAACGTTATCTGCACTAAGTAGCATTTGCAAGGAAGATGTCTGTTGTTTAGGAGCTGATCAAGGAGATAGGCATGTATTTCTCTGCGTGTAAGATTGAATCATGCCTCTAGCATTCATATGCCACAGTCTAGTCCTGTAATCTGGTGGTTCTTTTTAATTTGTGACTTTCGGTTTTATTGGCAAGCTTTGAGGACTTCTCTAACAGGATAGAAATCCACTAAATAATTAAATGTTTCAGAAACAGCCATATGGGATCATTTGGGGGAGATCCACTTTGAATAACATAATGGGATGTGAACTATTTAACTCAAAGTGTATTCTAAGCATCTTCCTTGTTTTGTTATGTTCTAATTAGGAAAGTCTGCTTAAATTAGATGCACATTCAGAAGTGAGCCCTAGGAGGCATGTCTGGCCAGTTTCACCTTCATCTTGAACAAAATTGGTGTGTAAAGTGATAACAGTACAGAAATTATCTTAGCTAGTGCCACTGCAAAGCTTAACTTTGTAATAGTAAATATAATTAAGCTTCAAGAGAATTCTAGGCCTCTTTGCCAGAATTGAGTTAATTCTGTTTAGTCTGTGTTGGTGTTCTAAGGCATTTTTTTTGAAAGACAGCATTTAAACGTCTTAAGGGGATTCCTGTCTTTGCAGCTGAAACATTTTTTCAGGTTTGTTTAAATGAAAATATTCTAGAAGGTTTCCATTTAACCTTCCCAACTCATAAAAATGCAGCAGCTAAAGAATGCAATTTATGTGGTGATTCCTAGCAGAACTTGGCAAACTTGTTTACCTTCTCAGACATTTGGACAAAAGTTCTTTAACAGAATCTGTACCGCTTATCAGAAGTGCCTTGCCAACAAGCCACTCTTTTACAGCATAGGTTCTTCTACACAAAGATTTTATTGTTTGGTTCCTCATTGACATCATTTTATGTAGGCTCCCATGATAATGGCCGGATTCATATGTCATGGGAAGCCATAATATTGTTTACTTGATTTTGATGTAACGTGTTGCAGAAATCCTGCCATGACTAAGTGTGATCTGTGAAACCAGTTCAGTAAGCCTAACTTAATACAATGTGTGAAGCCTGCCAGTCTTTCATTTAGAATCCTTCCCTCTGTTGCATCTTCCATTTTTTCCCCTGTCCACCCAAGGAAAACTAGGCTGCTAAGAGCCATCCATCCAAAAGCGTTTATTTTCTTAATTAAGAGTTGTATATAGCTTCACCACTCAAACTGTGTAGTTCTCAAAGTACCGGTACCCACATATGTTTACATGTTATTTTCCCTTTTTGTCTGTGATTTTACAATATCATCACTATTATTATATCCTGCCTTTTTTATATATTTTGGTCAACTCAAGGTGGTGAACATACTCCTGCTCCTATTTTCCCCACAACTGTTGTCTCTCAGCCCAACCCACCTGTGAGGCTGAGAGAGAGTGACTGACCCAAAGTCACCCAGCCAGCTTTCCTGCCTAAGGGAGACGTAGAACTCACCGCCTCCTGGTTTCTAGGCCAGCACCTTCACCACTACGTCACACTGGCTCTCACGAAATAGCCAATAAAACAACCAAGAATCCTGTGGCACTTTAAAGTTTTAATGAAAATGTAAGCACATACTTGAATGTGGATCACAGCTCACACTATGCATGGTATATAGAACTGAGAAAGGAATATTATGTAGCCACATAGCTACAAAGGGAGAAGTCTGAAGGACAGGTAAGAGAAAGAATTGCATCTGGGTATAGTGCAGATCTTCTTGGACTAAGGAACTGGTTGGCATTTGAGTGACAAGGACACTTGTTTGTTTAATCCAGGAGGCGTTATAGTAAATCACTTATGAATTCTCAGCTGTTTTGAAATAAAATCATTCTTTATAATTTTGAAACAATATAGTAAAACTGGTCAAATCATGCTTTGTTTGCAAGATTCATTCTAAGCAGGAAGGTCAAATGATGGCAGATTTCTGGGTTTGCTCAGGGCGGCAGAGAAGGGAGGTGGCTTGTTTGCATCACAAGGCTCACCTGCACACCTTGCTTTATCCTGCCCTGTTTGCTCTCTGGCTAGATCGAGCGGCGTCTTGACAATGTGAGGTCCGTTTGCCACAACTCCTGCAAGCGGCTCGTGATGTGTTTGCAAGGACAGTACGGAACCGAGGCTGAAAAGAGACATGTGAGTAGTGCTGGCCTGCAGCTTTCCTCTTTCAAGCCCCTTTCTGGGCATCGGATAGCAGATCGTCCTTGGCATTCTTTTGTTATTTGCTTCTTTGTATTGCTCTAGCATACAAAAAAGAAAAAGGAAAGGCGATCAGAAGAAAAACTCAACAAAATACTAAACTAAAAATACAGAATAGAGAAAGAAACCCCAGTGAAAAAAGCCTCTCCATTTTCCTGTTATTTTTGCATGCGAGGTGACTCCTATAGGCAGTCATCGAACATGAAGCTTCCATGGAGCTGCTTCCTGCTCACAAGAAAGGGGGTCTGGTCGCCTGTTTCAGATCCCCTTTTTCAGATTCACAGAGCACCTTTGAAAGCCCAGCAGATCTGCTTTCATTTGCAGTGCAACCCAAGGCTTCACACTGAGACATCTCCAGAGTGTTTCCCCTACATGCCCTAAGTTGTCTGTCATACCTTTGCTTCTCAAGGTGGTGTCTCTCAAAATCTCTTCTCCAGTAGCTTTGCCCAACCATCAGACCTCAGTTTTCTTTCCTCCTTCCTGCGACTCTCCCCTGATTTTTCCCTCAGGCTTAAGGTTGTAACATGTGAGCCTACCAGCTGCCACATTTCCTCCTGGCAGTTAGGAGGTATGGAATAGTTACCTTGCTAGGAGCTACATTTCTTTTCATTTGCAGAAGAAGCTTCCCCTCACGGCTTTTGCTCAGAACATGCAAGAAGGCGCTCAGCAGCTCAGTGAGGAAACGTTACTGGGGTAAGAGCTGCATCTCCTTTCTGGATCTGCCCACAGTCACTGGTCTCTTCTTGTATTAAGATAGGTGTTCTCTAAGTGTCAGGCTTGCTTTTCATTATCTGCCATACTTCACTGCTACATTTGTAAGTTCTCACCTTACTAAACACAGTTTATTAAAAAATTACTAATTATTTGTTTTAGAAACTGCTGAAGAATCCCACATGCAATCATGGATTCTTTAGAGCAGGGCTCCTCAACCTTGGCGACTTGAAGATGTGTGGAAATTCAACCCCCAGCATGACTGGCTGGGGAATTCTGGGAGTTGAAGTCCACACATCTTCAAGTCGCCAAGGTTGAGGAACCCTGCTTTAGAGGAAAAAGGTGTTTCCATGTGGAGGAAAGCAAAATGGTGAAAGACAAGGTGCCTCCAGTCTAGACCTGCTTGTCCAGCCTTGCTGAGGAAATGCTGCTTCCTGCCTGAGGTCAGGTTGCTTGGAGAGATCCAGCCAACCTGCCAAAGGATGGCTAAACCCCTTTCTGGGGGAAAAGCTTTCTTAGGGGGGCAGCTGTATCTCTTGTTGTTTAAAAGAAACTTGTGGAAATGCCTATGCCTTCCCTCTAGAATGGGGGTCTCCCTGAGATTCGGGTGGCCCCCACACTGCTGGGTTTCGGAGGGCCTTGAAGACTTGACTCTTCAACCTTTGGCAAGGATGATGGAAGCCCCCTTCTAGGTAGTGTGGGTCTGCTTCTAGTTGTCGCCCGGTTTTTGCCATCGTTTGGTCCTTGTTTTTACTATTGTATTTTTTTGTTTGTTTTTTACTTGTGAACCTCCTAGAGACTCTGGGAGTTAGGCGGTGCACAGTTTAATAAATAAATAATAACTTATGTGGGAGGAAACCAAACGCAGGGTGACATTATTCTAAATAAGTATTGGTCATTCTCTAATATTCCTTTTCTGGAATGAGGGTGGAACTCTAATTCTGAGCTGAAGCAGATTAATTTGCTCTCTCCTGATGCTGATTCATAAAAAACGTTTGGGTTCTCTTGGTGGATGACCTGTATGAGGAACCTTTCAGTGCCATTCGGTAGCATTAACTACCACATTCCTTTGTGGCATTAGGACAGAGTGGGAGTCAGGCATTGTTTTGCTGTGGCTCTTTTCTTTTAGAAGAATATTGTTTGGCCCTTGTTAGCTTTTGCCTCAAGTGTGTATTTTGTTCCCTATGTTTGCATATACGTTTTCCTAAAATTGAGTGGACACTGATTTGGGATTGGGTCTCTTCACCCTTCTGGTGAGAGTCAGCCCAGCCCCTCTTTTTTCAGTTGACGTCAAGAAGTCTTGAACTGCTGGCTGGACATAATAGTGGGGGTCAGCAAATTAAGGTTCAGTCTAAATGTCTGTGTGGGCCTCTCCTTTAAACAACAGCTGATGGGAAATCACTGCTTTCTGCTTTCTGTTTTATTGACGGTATTTCCTGGTCTTGCTTCAATTGCACCAGCTCCCACTTGTTTTAGGGGGTGGGTCCTGGCATCTCAGAATCCACCAGATCGGATAGAGTAGTCCCTTCCTTAAATGTCCAGGTCCCTTCCCTGAAATGTTGACATCTAACAAAACTTAGGAAGCGTACTTTAGGTGAGCCACCTAAAGTTGTGTTTTACAAGATGGGCAGCCATACAAATATTTTAAATAAATAAATAAAATCCTAAATGCCTTGAGGCCATCTTTCATATGAACACCTCTTTACTTTACAATGTCCTCTAAGGCCCTTCAGGTGCCCCATCAGCAAAGGAGGTTGTTGATGAGAAACGAGGTGTGGCGGGGGGCAGCTTAAGGATAGCACTCACTCACTCACATTTTGGGCATGCTATTAAAACTGTTCTGTTTGAGATTGAAGTTATTTGGTTTTTCATGCTGTTTTCCTCTTCCTCTTACTGGTAGTTGCTTTTATATTTATTGTTTTGATGTTTTCAGTTGTAATTCATGTCTTGGAGGTTCTCTCCAGCCTGAAAGGCAGCCCAGTAATCATTTTAAAAGGGAACAATGTGGGCAGTCCTGCATGCCTAAGAGGTCTTCAGCTTTCTCTTTGCTAATCAGCAGCCCTGTTTGTTCTTGTCCCTATATATGCAGCACACCTTATTTGCACACTTTTGAAATGGAGAGGGCTTAATGTGAAATGGCTTAATGTGTTGTGCCAATATAGCCATTACCATTTGATCATTCCAGCCGGAGAGAGACAGTTTGGTTAGCACCGTCTGGATGGTCTCATTTACCATCTCTTAGTCTTGTTTTTCCATAGGTAGCTGTGAGAATAAAGGCTCTCCCATCCATTCACACCTTCCTGAGCTTTTTGGAGAAATGTGACAAGTTAATGTGCTTTATTGTGCTGGGGGAATGGCTCCTTTCTCTCTCCCTCCCAGAGTTTTTGGGTGTGGGAGCAAACCAAATGAAACAAATAATGTTTTTCTTTGCTTGTAGGAAAATGCTGGAGACTTGTGGTGAAGCAGAGAATAAACTTGCAATGGAACTCTCTCACCATGAGATGCAGGTTGAAAAAGATGTTTTGGAACCACTGAATCAACTCACAGAGGTAAGCTGCTCCAGCCTGCCACCACTGACCATAATCTAGACTTACCCACTTTCTCATCAGGGAGAAGAATAAAAGCAGCAATATTCAGTGGGGTTTGGATAAATATAACTTCTGACAAATGTCTGTTTCCTGTTGTCTCTGCTTGCAGATGGAAATCCCCAATATTCAGAAACAGAGGAAGCAGCTTGCTAAGCTGGTACTAGACTGGGATTCTGCCAGAGCTCGGTAAAGTACAACTCTCCTGTTCCTTTTTGAGCTCAGGAAGTATCAGTCCCCTTCCTTGCAAGCGCATCTGCTCAACGGTTGGTCTTCAGGCCACGTCCACCCCACCAGACTTTCCCATCCACTTGCCACCTTTGGAGGAGAGAGAGTCTGCCTTGTCTCCTCACTTACCTCAGCTGCTCATGGGGACTGCCAGCTCCCAACCAAAATCCATGTATGCATGCTTGGGCAATGAGTACAAGAAGATGTGTCAGTGGAATGGATTTGACACACAAGATAACCAATGCTGTTTGCTAAGACAGCAGCACTTCTCCCACAATGTAATAAGCTGGCATAGAAGCCAGCTTTCTGCCTGAGTAGTCGAGTGGGGAAGAATCTATGGGCCTCCAGCTGAATTGCAGTTCCCACAAGCCCTCACCTATCAGCCACGCTGTCTCTGTGCCAAACAGCAGAAGAATGGATCCTCTGCTTTCTGTTGTGCTTTGATTAGGAGCCCATGTAGGGCAGAAATAGTCCCATATCCATTTGGCATGCTTTCTGTGTCCTATATCCATTTGGCATGCAGTTGGCATTACATGTTTACTTAGTTAGAGTTATAGACCAGACATCTTCACCATAAGTTCTGCTTCCTGCTTGCCTCTTCACAATCAGTTTGATTTGAAGATCCTGTTCTGCAGAAGATTTTTCTGAATGGTGAACAAAGACTCATCCTGGAAGAAAAGTACTTGGGCAGGGTGATTAGGAAGACCATTAATCATTCATAATGTCTTCTCCCCTAGAATTCTTTCTGGATGAGTGCTGCAAAAATAAATTTGTTTTCTTTTATACAGATGGAACCAGGCCCACAAAACTTCAGCTACTAACTTCCAAGGGCTTCCATCTAAGATAGATTCCCTTAAGGAGGAGATGGATGAAGCTGGAAATAAAGTAGAGCAGTGCAAGGTGTGTTCTTTTGTGAATTCTTACTCCAGTTTCTGATGGAGAATTTATGAATGTCTGGAGAAGTTTTACATTTCCCTCCCTACTAAACATCCAGGACAGAAGGTTTAGTTCTTGTTTGCAGGGGAAATATAACCAGCAGTCTTTTTTCATCTGGAGCTTATTTGTTTGTAACTTTTATGCCTTTAAACGATGAATTCCATTCAGGTCAGAGGGAGAGATTCCCCATCTTACTAACACCGGCCATGGCTTCCTAGAAATCTTGCTTCTAACTGATAAGTGTTTTTGATCTCCTATATGCACTCTCTAGAAGTAATAGGAACCAGCTTTTCAATCAAGCTGAATTATACCCGTTGGCCCTTTTGCTTGCTTAGCTTCGCTGTCCAGAGTTACATTTGAATTGCTGGAATTGGATACTCAATTCTCATCTTACTTCCTTCAAAGATGCTTTTTCATATAGTTCTCCCAGAATTGGACTTGCCCTCAGTTAAAGGTAGTATTGATAATATTCTGCTCAGTTTTTTCAAGTCTCTCCCAAAAAGAGATCAGATTCTTGGTCAGGTGATGCGTGGATCTGTGAAGCCAGTGAAGTGGCCAGAAGTCTACTGTATGTGAATTGCTGGACAAATATCTCCTCTCAATACCAACTATTCCTTTGGAGTCTAAGCAGCTACAAGAGTTGCTTAATAATTTGGATACAGGGAGGGATAAAACCCTTATAATGACAACTAAGTGCAACAGGTTAAAACTGGATCATAAAGGAGTTAAGTATTTAGTCAATTAACCTTCTATAAAGCTTGCCAAGTATTTACAGCCTTAAGATTAGAAACTACACCCACAGCTGTGATCAAGGGTAGATATTAGCAAATCTCTGTTGAACAAAGCGTTCTTGTGTTTATTCTCAGACTGAGGATTTACCACATTATCATTAGAATCCCCATTTTAGTTCTCCATGAGAAATATATGGAAAAAAGGTAGACAATCCACTAGTTCAGATGAAGAAAAAATACAGTGGTGCTTAGAAGTTTGTGAACCCTTTTGAATTTTTAATATTTCTGCATAAACATGACCTAAAACATGATCTGTTCTACACAAAAGTCCTAAAACTAGATAAAGAAAATCCAGTTAAAGAAATGAGTAAAAAATTGTATGTGTTCATTGATGTACTGAGGAAAATTATCCAAAGCTACTTATTTGTATGTGGCAAAAGCATGTAAACCTATAAGATTATAAGTTCATTTGAAGGGGAAATTAGAGTCAGGTGTTTCAATCAATGGGATGATAATCAGGTGTGAGTGTGGGAGGCCCTACCTTCCTTAAAGAATAGGATTCTGGGTATTCACTATCCACATCTGATCTTCACAACACAGCTATGAGGAGTTGGAGATTCCTGAGGACCTCTGAAAGTCAGTTGCTGATGCTCACCAGGCTGGAAAAGGTTACAAAATTATTTCCAAAGAGTTTGGACTCCACCAGTCCACTTTCAGGCAGACTGCATACAAATGGAGGCAATTCAACACCACTGTTAACCTCCCCAGGAGTGGTCAACCAGCTGAGATCACACCAAGAGCAAGGCATGTAATACTGGGAGGTCTCAAAGAACCCCAGGGTAATGATTAAGGAACTGAAGGCCTCTCTTGCATTGGTGAATATGAGTGTTCATGATACCACCATCAGAAGAACGCTGAACAATAATGATATGCGTGTCAAGGTTTTATTTATTTATTTATTTATTTGTATTCAATTTATATAGCTGCCCATCTCAGACCAGTGACTCTGGGTGGCTAACAATAATAAAAACAAACACTTAATACAGAAAATTAAATGTAAATACAGCCAAGAGATCTTAAAAAACCGTCAGTATCAGCACAACCATGAAACAGGGCCCTTTGCATGCTTGGGGGCCCGGGCATAAAGCCAGGACTTCAAGGCCTTCTGAAATGCCAAAAGGGTCAGGGCCATCCTAATCTCAGGAGGGAGGATGTTCCAGAGGGCAGGCACCACAGCAGAAAAGGCATGTCTCCTGGTCCCCGCCAGCTGACATTCCTTGGCTGACAGGACCCAGAGCACACCCATCCTGCCAGACCGGATTGGACAGGTAGAAACAACTGGGAAAAGATGGTCCCTAAGGTAATCCAGTCTCAAGCCATGAAGGGTTTTAAAGGTGACAACCAGCACGATGAATTGCACCCAGAAACACACTGGCAACCTACACAGCTCCCAAAGCAGTGGTGTTGCATGTGCTGAGTAGCCGACACAATTTACAACCCAGGCAGCTGCATTCTATACCAGCTGAAGCTTCCAAATGCTCTTCAAGGGTAGCCCTATGTAGAGCGCGTTGCAATAGTCCAAACAGGAGGTCACCAGGGCATGATAGTGAGTAGAGCCTCCCAGTCCAAGAATGGGTGCAACTGGCGCACAACCCAAAGGTGTGATAAGGCCCTCTTAGTCACAGCTGCCACCTGTTCTTCCAGCAGGAGCCATGAGTCCAAGAGGATCCCCAGATTGCGCACCAGGTCTGGGGCAGTGCCATCCCATCCAGAACCAAAGATGGAAAAACATTCCATCTTGGTACTGGGAGGCCCAAACACCCAAAGCCACTCAGTCTTGCTTGGGTTGAGCCACAGCCCATTGCGCCCCATCCAGGCCTCTACAGCCTCCAGGCACTGAGATAGGATATCCACGGCATCACTCAGCCCAGGGAGGAGATATAAAGCTGGGTATCATCATCTCGAACTGTTGGATCACCTCACCCAGTGGCCTCATGTAGATGTTAAATAAGAGGGGTGAGAGAACCAAGCCCTGTGGCACCCCACACAGTAGGGGCCATGGACTGGACCTCTCCCCTCCTACCAGCACTGACTCGAACCAACCCCGGAGGAAGGAAGAGAACCAGCACAACACAGTACCACCCACCCCCAACTCCTGAAGCCGGTCCAGAAGGATACCATGATCAGTGGTATTGAAGGCTGCTGAGAGGTCAAAAAGAACAAGGATGGAAGCAATGCTGTCATCCTACTCCCACCAGAGGTCATCCAAGAGCACGATCAATGCTATCTCAGTCCCATATCCCGGCCTGAATCCTGACTGAAAGGGATCCAGATAATCTGCTTCATCCAGAGCCCTTTGAAGCTGCCACACAACCACTTTCTCAACAACCTTCCCTAAAAAGGGGAGGTTGGAGATTGGACAAAAACTATCCTGATTTGTTGGGTTGAGCGATGGCCCCTTGAGGGGGTGCACCACCACCACCTTAAGAGCCAGCGGGACCACCCCCTCCCTCAAAGAGGAATTAACCACTGCCCAGACCCAATTACGTGTCACCTCCTGGGCAGCCTTGACCAGCCAGGAGGGGCACAGATCTGACACAGAAGTGGCTGAACTAACACCTACAAGAACCCTGTCCACTTCCTCAGATTCAACGGGGTTGAATTCCTCCCAGATAACCATGCAAGACTCAGCCCCTGTAGCCCCCGCTGGCCTTGCATCAAGGCTGGAATTCAACACAGAGCGGATACGAGCGACTTCACCCGCCGGATGCTCAGCATATTCCTCACAATGGCCCTGAAGGTAGACCCCCAAATTACTCCCTCCAAGGAGGGTCCAGTTCACCCAAAAATTATTCCATCTGAGTTCCTTCCATTGAATTACTCTGAGGAGGGTCCAGGTCAACTGAAACACGGCCACTGGGCGGCTATCTGCAGATGCAATAAGGGTGGAGAAAAAAGCCACCATTCTCCAAAAGAAAACTGCTGCCCATCTACAGTTTGCAAAAGACCATGTATATGAGCCAGAAGGCTCATGGAAGTATGTTCTATGGACAGTTGAGACCAAATATAAATTTTTGAGTTGAATGAAAAGTGTTGTTTGGTGAAAGGCAAACCTCTGCATTCCAGGATAAGAACCTTATCCCATCTGTGAAGCTTGGTGGTGGCAGTATCATGGTTTGGTTCTGCTTTGCTGCCTCTGGTCCAGGACAACTTCCATCACTGATGGAACTATGAATTCTGAATTGTATCAGCAAAGTCTATAGTACAATATCAGGGTATCTGTCTGTGAACTGAAGCTCAAGAGAAGGTGGGTCATGCAGCAGACAGTGACCCAAAACACACAAGTGGTACGACCAAAGAATGGTTAAAGCAGAAGAAAGTTAATGTTTTGGAATGGCCAAGTCAAAGTCCCGACCTTAATCCTATAGAAACGTTGGGGAAGGACCTGAAACGGCCAAGGGAGCTCACCAGCATCCCTGAGTTGATACTGTTCTGTAAGGAAGAACGGGCTAAAATTTCTCCAAGCCAACGTACAGGACTGATCAACAGTTATGAGAAATGTTTAGTTGTGCAGTTATCGCTGCCCAAGGGGGGCACACCAGTTACTGAAAGCAAAGGTTCACGTACTTTTGCCACACACAAATATGTAGCTTTGGATCATTTTCCTCAATAAGTCAATGAACAAGTATAATGTTTTTGACTCGTTTGCTTAATTGGGTTCTTTTTATATAGTTTAGGACTTGTGTGGAAAACAGATCACATTTTAGGTCATATTTCTGCAGAAATACTGAAAATTCAAAGGGGTTCACAAACATTTAAGCACCGCTGTATGCTTGCTTTTAACTAATTTTAATAAAGCATAATATGTAGCTTTGTTTATACTTACTGCACAAATAGATTCATCTAAATTGTGTAGAAATGGTAGAAAGTTTGAGGCCAGTATTGAATCAGTTTTCCTGTTTTAATTGTTATTTATTTGTTTGTTTGTTTGTTTGTTTGTTTGTTAATGGAGATAATGGTCTATGGTTATACACATTTAATAAATAGGCACATGAAATAATGATACAAGATACGGAGTTTGTTTCTTTCAGGGAGATTTAGGTGAGGCCCCTGATTTCTGGGCCTTATGTTCAGCTGTGAATGTGCAGGATGTGGTCATTTCCATGGAGAATACAGAAGATCGGATGGGGCTGTGGGTTCGACTCCCACTTCATCTCCAAACTTCATTGTGTCCTGGAGAGACAGTTCAGGATCTGTCTGCCCATTCAGTTTACTCTGCCAAATGTCCATGCCTATCACAGAAATAGGCATGCTATTTCTGCTGGGAAATGCAATGTCTTGTGTTGCTAACCTGAAGCTTCCTTTTTCTACACCCCTCCCCAAAATCTCCAGGACCAACTTGCTGCAGATATGTATAACTTCATTTCCAAAGAAGGTGACTACGCACGACATTTTGTCTCGGTGAGTATCTGCTCCCCAGGTAGAATGCCTTGTTCCTGGGACATACATTTTACCTGCTTAATCCTTCTGCCTGTGTGCTGTTCTGTTTATTCGGTGCTAACTTTTGTTTTAAAATATGGGTTTTGTTCTCAGTTATTAGAAGCCCAAGCAGATTACCATAGAAAAGCATTAGCAGTCTTAGAAAAGGTGCTCCCCGAAATCCAGGCCCATCAAGGTAAAGTAACTCCATGCTCTGCCTCCTGCTTTGCCTGTGCCATCTCTGCACTCTTCCTCCTCCTCCGCCTCCTCCTCCTCCTCCTCTTCCTCCCAATTTACTTCGCCCCCTTTCCGCATGCTGTCCTTCTTGAATGGAAACATGGGCGTTTTCTTAATGGTACATCTTCCAAAATTACCCCTCCCTTCTGCAGTTGCATCCCCGATGCCCTTCCAGTTCCCTATTAATTCACTAACAAATCACTAGGAATCCGTCTGAAGCTCTTCCAGAGCATTACTGTTCTTTGGACCAGTGAGGCATGACAATCCAACTCCTTGGCCAGTCCCCGGAGCCGTGCTCTCTCTCCTGGTACCTTGTGCTTTTCCTCAGTCAACATATTTGGGAACATATATGAAGTTCTTTGTGAAGTGTGCTCTGATCAGCATCTCTTCCCAGAGATGCAGGAGTGGAGCCTCCTGCTTGCAAAAATTTTGTGTTGTGCCTTGCCCTTAGAGCGGGGTTTCTCAACCTTGGCAACTTTCAGATGGCTGGACTTCAACTCCCAGAATTCCATTGCTGGCTGGGGAATTCTGGGAGTTGAAGCCCACCCATCTGAAAGCTGCCAGGGTTGAGAAACACTGGCCTAGAGACTGCATGGCTATACATGCAAAATATCCTTCTAAAAATAAAACATGGTTGCTGGGAGGAAGGCGCCATTGAGAGCTAGCAAGTAACGACCGATGTCCAAAATGATTTAGCGGATCCTGCAGTGAAGGGGAGGAGGGGCTATTTGACCTTGAAAAGACCTTTCAATCTCTGATGGAGGAATCCCACAGCTATCCCAGTAATTAGCTTGTTAGCTGGGCTACGTTATCCTAAGAATGCTGAATTATTTTTTTATCTGCTTTATCTTCATGTTTGCCTCTAAAATATACTAAAGGCAGTTACCAACAATAAAAATGACAAATATGAAATCACCTAAAAATCAGGGAAAATATCCAGTGTTTAATTGCTCAAAGTAAATTAGTCATGGCTGTGGCTAATTAGCCCTGAAATGACACATTTTCTACCGATACTCTAATTCTTAAAAAACAAAGCACTCCTTTGCAGGCCTCTGCATTGATGGAGGTAGTGTGTTTCATAAATTAATTATGGGAGGGGAGTCCTTCTAAACAGCAGCAGGTCCTGACCTACAAGGATGGGCCTTTGTGGTCCTTCTGATATGGCTGAACTACAGCTCCCAACTTCTGATCTCACAGCTGGGGCTGCAGGCCTTTGTAGTGGAGCAACATTTAGAGGAATACCAGTTTTTTGTCCTTGCTATGGACTGATCCTGGTGGTTGTGATGCATGTGCAGTCTTGCACAAAAGCACTGACCTCAGGGTTCAAGGGCGAGTGTCTCAGATCGCCCAATATGTTCAAGCCCAACCTGTTAGGGAGGTTTAACTCAGTGCTGCACACAGCCAGAGGGCCTCCATAGCCCCTTCTGTCTCTGATTCTAAGGGTGTCCCCAGGTATTCACAATCTTCCTTCACAGAGTGCTGAGGACAAAACAGCTTTGCAGGAGCACCAAATGACTCCGAGAGCTTTCAGACTTCTCCTTTCTAGTTCTTACTGAATAACTAACAGTCTGCTCGGGCGCCTATGTCTTAACCTTTTGATTTAGAATAGCAGAGAATTAAAATGCCGTTAAATGTACTTAGCAGACTGGAGAGAATTGAGATTATTTGTGTGGGCCGTTTGGCAAGACTCATGTCGCTCTCCAGATTGTGCCACCGAGAAAGGATATTTATTTATTTATTTATTTATTTATCTATCTATTAACTCAATACATATAGCTGCCTAATCAACATGCAACTCAGGTGGCATATGCTATTAAAATCAGATAATTAAAAAAAAATATTGCACCAGAGGGAACTTCCAGCAGCCCCAGACAGTCAGAAACAATCAAGATGGGGGCACACATGCACACGCACGCGCACGCACACACACACACACATACATATGACCCAGAGCCTGGGAGAAAAACCAGGTCTTCAGAGCCTTCAGAAAGGTAGGCAGGGTTGGGGCCATCCAATATTTGGGGTGACTAGATTGCCAGCAGTCTGATAATTGCAATTGAATAGGCTGTTGACCAGCCTCTAATTGGGCAGAATTGTCACTGTCTCTTTTCCTGGAAAGACACGCGGTGGGTAACCCCAATCACTGGGAAATACTTTGCTTTCCTCTCAAGAACACCTCACTTATGCCCTTTTCAGTGTGAGGTGGTTCTTCCTGCCATAGCCATCCGTTCTCATGCCTGTGGCAACCTGGTCTCCTTTTAGCATCACTTGCCACGGAGATCTCAAGAATCGGGAACACTAGAAAGAAAAACTCAGGAATGCTAACTGCTTAAGAAATTAAATTACCTGATAATAGATGGCATTCCTTAATCATTGTTGCAGCCAACCATTATTATCTTGTTTTAGTTCCTGGTCCGAAATCACAAGTTTTCTTGCAGTTGTGTTACATGGATGTGAACTATGTTTCTGAAGAACTGCAAAAATGGCAGGCAGTGACAAATCTCCCTTGGCTGATTTTCTCTCATTTGATTTTGCTCCATGAGCGTGGTGGTGGCATTCTGGCACTCACCCACGTAGTTCTGTTGAAAAAGCCCAGCCCCTGCACAGGAGTCAATTCTTTGATGAGTATGGCTGAGCTGTGAGCCTGGCCCACCCAAGTGCATCAGCCTGTGTATGGAGCCATCCAGGTTGACCCTCTCCCAGGCCATGAGCTTGGTGTTCTCACTTCTTCCTTGGGGCAAAATTAAAGGGCTCTGCAATCAAACCGTTCAGATCCTCTTGTATGATGCCTAATGACCACACTACAGATCACTTCCCCACCCTCTTCCAGATGGTGGTTTCCCAGTTGTGTGGCTGACTTTTAATTCTGCTTCTCTAACTAGACAAGTGGACTGAAAAACCAGCTTTCGGGACTCCCCTGGAGGAGCACCTCAAGCGTAGTGGCCGAGAAATCGCCCTCCCCATTGAGGCCTGTGTGATGATGCTCTTGGAAACGGGCATGAAGGAGGAGGTGGGTAAGGTGTCCACATGGTGGTGGCTCTTCTTTTTTCCTATGTGGAGCAGGTTTAGGGGCTGGGCTGGCAAGCACCCTTGGATCTTCTCTTGCACACATGCTAGGTGGGCCACGTCCGGTGGCAGCAGTGCCTTCCTGGCCAAGTGGCTCCCACAGGGTATGTGTTTCCGTATGCCGTCTTCTGCTCATCTGAGATGGCCATGGCACGTTGGCTGCCAAATTAACTGAATCCCTTGAGAGGGTTTTTGATGGAGGTTTTGCTGACACTTGAGCCTAAGTGGGTTGTGTTGTCTTGATGATGTTGGCCTGGTAATTTGGAAGCAGCCTGAGTCTTCACTTACTTGAGTCATTTTGGCTTTCTTTCTCCACTGCAAGCATCTTATGATAGGCAGTGTCTTAAAATAGACAGCTCTATTTTAAGAAATAGAGAAGATGGGGACAGTTTTCAAGCCCTCTTTTGCCATAATGCTCTAAGAAGGTTAGAACGATCCCCCGCCTGATCCTTCTGTGTCTAGTCTGCTTAATGAAATGGCACTACATGCCAGCCAGAGCTCAGTAGCCCCTGGAATGTCCCCAAAAAGCGTATGAACTCAGTCGAACTGGCTCTGGTTTCTTCCAGGATGCCTTGCAACATTAGCATCTTGAAAATGAGATCTTTTGCATGAAACGGGGAGATAAGTGGAGGGATCCTGGCTAAGGGAACGGTGTGCTTCCTGTCTTCCTCAGGGCTTATTTCGCATTGCTGCTGGAGCCTCCAAGCTAAAGAAGCTGAAAGCAGCGCTGGACTGCTCTGCATCGCATCTGGATGAGTTTTACTCAGACCCTCATGCCGTGGCAGGTAGGTTGATCCTGAAAGAACAGGCATGCCTCCTCTTGGAGGAACTCAGAACTGACCGGGGAGAGTTGGTGAGAGAGTCCACTGGAGGCAATACTTTTTTGCTGGTTTCAAAATTGGCCACAACTGATGTCCTCCCTGTAGGTTGTTTTTTTGTGTCAGTTTCTGCCCCGCTTGTTGAGTTGGCTCCAAAGGCAAGAGTATTTCTGCATCTCCCCTGAAGGATCAGATTAACAGTCTAGGGGTCCTCCTCGATCTGCCATTTACATAACTATGCGTTAAATGTGTGGTCTCACGGATGGCACTGGGGCAGGGGGGGCTTTTATCACGTTTGACTGATAAGCCAGTTGCATCTCTTCTTAGAGAAGAAGAATCCATTATCAGCTCTACACGTGCTGGTAACCTCAAGGTTCGATCATGATCATGGACGCTGATCACAGGCAGCTCTTGCAAAGTCTCCGGAAATTGTGGCTGGCTCACAATTGACAGCAGAGCGGTGAATGGCTTCCCTTCTAGGTGCCCCACCTCTCCCCACTGAAAGGTCTCCTGGTTGGCAGCTGCTTTCTGAGTTCCATTCAAGATGCTTGAAGCCATGCGTGGCTTTGGCCCCCATACCTGTAGAACCACCTTATACAGCTGCCCCGCCTCTTAGATCATCCTCTGTTGCAGGTTCTGCCATAGGCATGGTGTTCGTCTGTAGCAGGACTGATTATGGTACAAATCAATTCCTGGGGCATCCACCGGGAAGGTCAGAAAAGCCGAGATTTGTGGTGGCTTTGCGCTAGGCTTGGAGGAGCCACCATTTTGTTGACACCCCTGACTGTTTCTCTCCCTATTACAGTTTAAGAAGGGGTCCAAACATAGCTTTCCGTTCTGAACCTTTAGCAGTGTTTATGGATTTTTTCATTGTATTATCTGATTATATTTTTCAAACTATACCAAAGCAGCACTGGGATTGGGGAGTAGGTAACTTTGCCATACAGATCATTAAATATAAATAAACATATACTGCAGACATCTTTTTATCCCCCTTAACCATATAAATGCTTGATTTAAAATGTCTGTGCCTACCTAGAACCTCCTAGTGGAAAGGCAGCTAACAACCAAAAAGTGCATTTGAAAGTGCATTCTGCAGTTTAAAAATCAAGAGTAGGAGCAAATGATAGAATGATAACCATGTTTAAAAGATGCTTTTCTAATGATTGATGTGGGTTTAAAAGAGGGGGATTCCATTCCCACAACCCTTCTGCGCTGGGGACAGGTTGCCTTCATCGGTTTGCTGCGCTGCTCTTCTGCGGTAAACTCAACAGCTGTCTGGATTCTGTTGTAGCTTGACTACAGCACGCCCAGTTGCAGTGCCCGGACGGGTTTGCTTTGGCTCTCCCTCTCTGTTTTTGCTTCAGGCGCCCTGAAGTCCTACCTGAGGGAGCTGCCAGAACCGTTGATGACCTATGCCCTCTACGAGGAGTGGACCCAGGTTGCAAAGTAAGGATTGCTCCTTGTGGGATCTCTGGTTTGGGCTTGTCCCAGCTCCCAAAAGCTTTGGTAAACTTGTGCCCCTTCCTTGATTTTTCCGTTGCACTTCTTTCACTGTTTTTATGCAATCTTAAGACTTCTCTCTTACTCCTACATTGACCAGTTGGGGTTTTGTTTTTCATACAGAGTGCTTTCCTTACACTTGCAGGTAAAGGCTGCTGTTGCATTATTTTCCTACAAAGTGCTTACTATTTCTAAGCGATTAACACAGGATCTTCCAGTTTTAGACTTTCCCTCAGCGACGGCTGATAGCAGCTTTCCGTGCAAAGCTATTTTACACGGAAGTCAGACTGAGAGCCCGTCCCTTTCTTACAAGGGAAGGGGGCGGCAGCTGGATGGAGCTTTGTTCATTTGCGTAGGTTTGTCTCAAGAGAGCATTTCGTCTCTCCCAGCATTCAGGACCAGGATAAGAAACTGCAAGACCTGTGGAGGATTTGCCAGAAATTGCCAAAGCCTAACCTGGCCAACTTCAGGTAGGTGAGGCACCCCGCGCTTTCCAAATGACCTGTCTTCCCTCCTTGGTTTTAAAATGGAGAATTCCGTGGTGCAAAAGCTCAGAGAGTGTGTTTGTTTTAATCTTGTGACCTTCCTTGGGAATGTTTTGCGTTGTTTGCCGCTCTGAAGTTTGCAGTATGAACTCTAGTCTGGGGAGTGCAAAGTCCCAGAAGCCCGATTGCACTGACTGGCAGTAGCACTCTGAGATGGCCTGGGGGTGCCTGGTACTGGGCCTGGGATGTTCTGTAGGCAGAGCAGCGGCTCTGTGCTGAGCTGCCACACAGTCCCCCTTTCCCAAGCCCCACTGGAATCCATAGGAATCAGCCAACTATAGAGGTGGATCATCTCATCCTACCTTTGCGGTGTGCAGGCAAACCGTCCTGAGAAGTGGCTGCCCGGCCTCTTCATAAGAACCTCCAGAGGTGGGGAACTCAAAACTTCCATAGGTGGACTGTTCCACTCTTGTGCAGAACTTCATTGAGCAAAAGTTTAGTAAGGGTTCCAGCGGATACTCTGTGTTCCATGGGGCTCCCCCAAAGAGTTTCCTGCTCTTAACTGTGGGCTCCTGTCCAAGCAAGAATTGAAATTCACAGTGCTTTTGTGGAAAGTTCATACCGTGTTTCCGTCTAAGAGAGTGAGCTGAATGCCTTGGACTTTGGTTCTCCTTAGAGCCTGACACTGATGATTCCTTGCAGGTATTTAATCAAATTCCTTGCAAAACTCGCACAGTACAGTGACCTTAACAAGATGACTCCTAGCAACATTGCCATTGTGCTGGGCCCAAATTTACTGTGGGCCAAGAATGAAGGGTAAGTGTTGCGTTCTAATATTTTAATTGCCAAATCATTAGAATCAGGTTAATCACCACTGCTGTTCATTCTTCTGTTCCCTCTAGCAGCTCTTCTTTGAACAGCCACTAGGAGCAAATCTTGAGTATTTGTAGGGTTAGATTTTTGCCTAGCTCTATGATGAGAAAAGCCCAGCACAAACTAAATCAGTGCATATGAAATCACTACCAAGTATTTCTGTCCCATGTATTTGATTTTGTGTGGGAGAGCTTAATAGCATCACAAAGGAGATTTTTGTTGTTCAATTCTGCAAGTACTAAGATTAATTAAGAACCTGAGCCTGCCAAAGCAATCCATCTCTGCAGATTTTCAGAATGCAGAAGGGATAGGGGCCCACACAGGGGAAGGCTGTCTCCTGTGCGTCTCTGGAAGCCTGGGGCAGCATCTTCGGAACAGCTTCTCCTGAAAGGTTTGCCAGAGAAGAGGTGGCCAAGGCCCTCGGATGGAGTGGACTTTAAGCCCCTCACTTGTGCCCAGGAAATAATCGGTAGCCACATAGATGTTCCACCAGGCATCACATGATCCCTGTATCTGACACCAGTTAGCAAGATTGATTAGATCTCATCAGATTCATTGCTTGCTGATTTTAAACCCTAATATTAGCCTTCTCTCCCCAGCTCTCTTGCAGAAATGGCAGCAGCAACTTCAGTGCACGTGGTTGCTGTTGTTGAACCCATAATCCAGCACGCAACCTGGTTCTTTCCGGAAGGTAAAAAAAGTGCTATTTCTTCCTAACGTTAATCGCAATTGTTCCTTCCTAGGAGAACTGGTAGGCTAGTGGTAGGAATGCTTTTGATATTTTTGCATCCTTGTAAAAGCCTATTTAGAATACTGAGAAGAATGAGCTTGGAAACATCTTTTGTTTTTTAAAAATATTTTTGTTGAACATTTAAAGAGAAAATATATAAACAAAGAAGGAAGAACAGCAACAAATTGGGGGGGATTCGTTGTGAAAAAAAAGGATTTACAATTAATAGAAATTACAGTTTTTCAGTACATCATTAATTAATTGTAAGTAATTGAGTATATTATATCATTTTAAAAATCTGAAAATTATTATTAAACTATTAACAGAAAATAATTATCAGGAACCATAATGAGCGCAATATAAATCATAAAATGAAATTTTAAATTATGATGAATTCTGTTCATGCTGCTGAGAGTAAAAATTCTTATAAACTGAAATATTAAAACTTCATGTAGAGAAAAACCCAAAATTTGGATGTGATACAAATCCATGTATCAAATTATAATCTAGAAATGGTTTGCAATTTGGATTAAATTCTATGTCAGATTTACTTTTAAGATAACAAACTTATTCTAGACATTGAATTATATTCCTACAACTTGGTGAGCCATTCGTCCTTAGGAGGGATCAGACAACCTTTCTAATAAAAGGCATAAAATATCCTCACAGCAGTTAGGATGCACTAAGCTAATTCAGTATACTTTGTGGGAATATATAGTTTAGTAAAAATATTGCAGGTTGACAAGGACATTCACCTTTTAAGATTTGCTTCATTCTGATATGAATCATTTTCCAGAATTGTTGAGCTTTACAGCACTGCTACAAGTTAGGGTAGAAAAGATCAGTGTGGAAAAAGGATCCAACCTGATCTTTATATTTCCAGCAATTTTTAGAAAATGAACTATCCATTATATCAATCAGGACTGGGATAATGTACCAGTTATAGAATATCTTATACCAATTTTCTCTTAAGTATAATATTCAGTGAAAATATAATATGCTTCTTCCATTGGAATTCCCATAGTTGCATATCTATTACTGCATCTAAATTCTGCATCCATTTTATCATACAATCTTTAACTTGTTTAGTTTCTAAGTCACGTGAGCTTGGAAACATCTTAATGCCTCCACTCAGCTATTGGCTAACTCTCTGGGGGCAATCATTCTACTGAAACATTGAATTTACAGCTTTTATTACAAGTTTTGGGTGCCACTCTGACTTTTGAACTTGCAGGCTGTGTTGTATTGCTTTGTCTGAATGTTTTAATCTGAAAAGGATTAAATAGAAATGAATTTACCTTAATACTTGCAAGCAGAAGCTGTAAGGTATTTTAATACAGTTTGTAAGGATATGTTATAATATTTATGTAATATTCATGTCATTTGAAATTAAATTCTTGGGCTGGAGGAGCTGTTCCTCTGAACTGCTTGGAAGAAGGACTAGAGAAAATTTCATTTCTGAATTTACAGAGCTGGATTTCAATGTGTCTGGAGCATTCGTGGGGCAGCCTGCTGTGAACTCAAATCATCTGCCTGCAGGGAGTGACTATGATTCAGGGACCCTGGAGCGGAAGAGGCCAGTCAGCATGGCTGTGATGGAAGGGGAGCTGCTGAGAAAGGAAAGGTATAGCAGCCGTTTCTTTCCCACCTCCATCCCATTGTCGGTTTAGCAGTTTATTCAACACCATTGATTGCTCTTTAACTTCTCCTAAGTTAAGGGTGTTTGAGCTTCTTTCAGAAATCATAAACTTGGGTTTGATCTTCACAATTAACAGTCCCTTTCTAGGGACATAAGAAATCACAGCTTTCTTTGTCTAATGGAGGACAATAGGCCAGATTATTATTACTTTGGCCCTACTTGGCTCTTTCAGCTCCCCCTTCAAATGTTGCATATTAAGTGATGTTTGAAATCTGGCAGAAGTTGGCACCAGTTTCTAAGTTAGATGGTACTCACAAAATTCTTTTGCCCCTGAGAATGGCTCCCTTCATGCCCGTATCTTACAGGCAAAGGGGATCTGTTCAGAGATGCATCCAACCAGTGAGCTTCTATTTGAAGTGGTTTAAAGTATAAAAAACTATTGATGACATTCCTTTCAATCACTAAGGCTGTAAGGCAAAAATGTACCATGCTTGCTTGAGAACCAAAGTATCCCTGTGACTGTTAGCTCTGTCCAAAGGCATCATTCCAGGAAACCTGGGAAGCTTCTTAAAAAAGGGGCCCTGCACATAAAAGGCACCTGATGGGCTTCCTTAGGATATTCTGCAGGTGGGCATTGCATATGTTGACAGGCTCTCTGGAAGCCTCTGTCAGAGGAGAGCTGGGCGTGCCTGGGGCCGTGGTAAGCAAGCCCTTAGTGGTTCCTTTCCCCTCCTTACTGCAGCCTAAGGAAGATCCAAAGGTAACGTACAGGCCATTATTTCCTTCTCTTTTGTGTTCCATGCATGATAGAAGCCCAAGAGAGATCTAGTGCTGTTGAAGCAGCAGCAGCAGCAGCTGCCAGACTCTCTTGGAAACCCCACAGGGCCTCTAAGATGGTGTCCCTGCCAGTCAGGACCAAGGCAGGTTGGCAGCCTTCATGATAGAGACTTCTGATTCCTGGGCAGCCTCTGATCTCATGTAGTCCCTTTTTTAATCCTTTTTATAATCCATGACAATCCAAAGCTTGTTTGTCATGTTAGTCACCTTCCCTGAAATTCTACCATTCTGCCATGTCTTTGGAACACCAAATTTCGGTCTAGAAATTTGCTGTGACTTTAGTTTGAGGAGTGGTTAGCACGAGTTGTTTATCTGTGCGCTCTGGGCTTACCTGAACTATGTTTCGTCCTGACCTTCAGTATAGGCTACTTGGCTTTTCCTTGCCTTACTAGCAGCTAGACCAGGGATCTCAAACTCCCAGCCACAGGCACCCTTGAACCCATGCTGGCTGGGGAATTCTGGAAGTCCAGATATCTTAAAGTTGCCAAGGTTGATGAACACTGACTTAGAGGAAAGAGTAGGGCCTGCAGGGCCTGCGTCTGCTGGCTGGCAGAAATGGCACTGCCCAGGTTCATCACAGATGCTGAGGCCACTGGCTCTGGGTTGAGAAGAAAGTGTCTCCTGCACTCTGAGCCCTGCATCCAAGCCCTGCCTCTGCCTCTACCTGCACAAGTGTCCAGAGTGGAGGGGAGTGGGCAAGATCTCCCCTGAGAAGTGTCCCTGAGCAGGGAAGTAAGCTGTGGCCAGCTCTGTTTGGAAATGCTGCCTGGAATTTCAGTGGTCCTGCGCTACAGGGAGGGTCCTGAGGCCTTTCCCACTGCTCCTGGCCATTCTCCATGCACGAGCCCACCACTGCACACCCAGCCCCACCCTTAGTAGCAACCCCAGCAGTCACTTCACAGCTGTCAGTCAGCTAATTGGCCAAAATGAAATGCAGAGACATAGCTGGGGGGCGGGTTGGTATGTGTAATAAATTTATGTTTAATGGCATACTATTAAACTATTGGTGCCCTCTTCTTTTTCTTCACTAGAGACTTTTTTAAATCAAGGTATGCAAAGGCTTCAGTGACAATCTGAGTTTGAGATCCCTGAGCTAGACAAACGTTTGTTTTACAAGCTCTGTGCTGGAGAATTATCCTAGTTATCATGCTTTTGTTCCTGCATATTAACTAGGGTTGTGTGTATTCTGGGATTTTACAAATTCAAAAATCTAAACCAAGAAAACGAATAATTAAGTAGCACGTATTATGCCAATTATACGTTTACCTTGACTTGTCTTAAGTCATTTTGCTGCCGGTAAATGTGGAAAAGGCAAACAAATTCTACCGGGCACCGAAGTCTGAGGTGCTGGATGTCTTTTGTCAGTTTATGCCTCCCCTGTGACCATGACAGCAAGAAGCCGGATTTCCTGGTGCTCAGGAAGCTGGATGTTGTGTCTCTCTGTTGTTGTGACTGCCATTATTATTGTTACCACTACTGAATACACACAGCCCTGCCATTAATAATTAAAGGGGTACAAATGCTATCTGTGACCTAACCGGGTATGGTATCAGCTTGAGTGTCCCAGGCATTTGGATCGTAGGAGGCTGTTACAGAAAAGGCCCTTCTTCCATCCGGCCCTGCATGATTGATGCTGACTGGCAGCCAACTAAGTCTCCAAGATTTAAGAGGGGAGGGGAGATCCTTCAACCCTACTGCAGAATTCTTTTGGTTGCTCAAGGAGCGATAAAGTAGACACACACTGGTCTCTCCGAAGCAATCTTGCTGGTCCTCAATGCCTGTCCCACACTTCCTGACTGAGCCAAAGTGCGTTGTACTTTTAAAACTCTAACTGTGTCTTTCAGGCAGAGTTTGTGTGTTTCCTTGTTGCTTATTTGCATGGCAAGCAGCAGGAACTCCCCCTTTGTCTACCCTGTGTAGCTGTACTTACTCTTTTTGTGTTTACGTGTAGCCTGCCTGCATGGAGTGTTTACTCTCTCTCTCCTCTGTAGCTTTGGTGTCAAGGTTATGGACTTCCAGGCAAATCCCCGGAGAGTTGGCACTGTGAATAGAAAGCACACAGCCCCAGCTTTCCAGCCACCACTTCCACCCACGGAGGCTGGCCCGCCGGCTCTGGCCACGGCGGAGCAGCACCCACAGGTCACTGGGGCTGAGCCCGGCCTCGTTGGTGCTTCCTCTGCCTGCCTTCCTGGCTCAGCAGAGCATTCTCAAAGCCAAGGCACTGAGGACAGCAGGTAAGATGGGTGGGGCTCAGAGAGGCAGGCTCGGAGGTGGGCCTCTGAAGAAAGGGGTGCCACGTCCTCTGAAAAGATGCTTTTGTACTTTGCTCTGGAGCAAAATGTCCTACATCTAATCTCCAAAATGAGTTGTTTTTCAAGGCCAGCCTGCTTTGTTGCAGCATAGAAACAGAGTAATTGTTACCATCCTGCCTTAAAGCAGGCAAAGCCATCCATCCTCCTTCCCTCCAAAGAGGCTTGCTCACAGATCATGCCTCCGTCCAGCCAAGTCAGGGAAAATGGCTGCATAGCTGCAAAGCAGACTCCAGCTGCATCAAGCAAAGGTAGGGATTCTCCCTTCTGCCTGACCTGGGGAGACTGGTCATTTGTTCTTCTAACCCACTAGCTAGAACCCGTTTGTCTTGTCTTCGTAGGCTGTGCACCACCCCACAATCAGTGTACCGTAGCGTTACTGTGTTTTAGCTTTTCCTTCCATGTGAAAGGTGGGGATGTGAAGGGAGGGTTGACTGGCGGGGTGCGTTCTTTCTGAGGAAGCCAATTTTCTGCACCTGTATGTGCAAAATGCACTGGAGAGAGAAAAGTCTGGATACGTACAGCCCTGCTCCTCCAAGGCCTTCCACCATTTTGACTCTGGGCTCAACAGGCCTTGCTGGAAAGTCTGTGAGCATAACTCTGGGGAAAAGATGCTGAGGCAGCTGCTCAGAGAAGCCTTACTATTCTGAACAAGCTCCCCAGAATAGTTTTACTTTGTGTTTGAGCAAAGGCACAGTCGTAGGAATGGGCAAAACAAGAAATACTGATTGTCAAAATCAGTTCTAACTGCAAGGAACCCTGAATGTGGTTCAAGGACTGGTGAGTGTGTGAACAGATGTTCATTTGGGTATGTGGGGAACCATAATCTCTGGCACAGAACTACATCATACATCTCAGAGAAACTAGAGTGACAACTCTCTTACATTTTTAAGATCCCTGCCCTAACAATTATCTGCAGTGGTTGTGGCTGGTATTGCTAACGTTGGCGCTGTGCTGCTTTAAGCACTTCTGAATGTTTTTCCCTAAGCTGTGGGGATCCTACGAACCCCAGGTAGCTGGATCAAACAGACCAGCAGTGGATTAGGTGCCAAGAGGGGTCTCCGCCTGCACCTTGCATTTGTCCAGTTCAAAAAGTTCCCCATCTTAGGACGAGCTTAAGAGAGAAGCAGCTTGTGGCATGAGGCAGTAGCCTTTGATGCAGATCTTTCTCTCCTTGCAGCTCTTCAAAGCCAAAGGACTCCACACCCTCAACTACACCTCCGCCCCCCAGACACGGTGGACCTGCTCAGCCGATCAGCAGCACCAGCCAGCTGTCAGTCGGGCAGCCCCAGACCACCGCTGGGCCCAGCCCACACGCACTCAGGCGAGGTTTGTCCTTCCAGGGTACAGTAACAGCCTGGTGGATAGGCTGATAGGTCAATGAAGTCTAAAGCTGAAGCTCTGCCAGATCTTTCCTGAGGAATAGCTGTTCAGTGAGAGTTGCTCACCTTGGGTGACGGGGAGACTGGGTGGATTTCAGCACTGGCTGGACCATTTCTTTTTCAGTTTGGTCAACTTGCAGGAGGGCGTGAGAGCATGTTTTGAGAGCACTGAGCTATCTCTGCTATTTCACACCGAGAGAATGCAGGACGTACTCCCAAATTAGACAATTAAATTTGCCTGGCTCTGTGTGTGAAGTTACTTGAATTATCAGTTCTTTGGGGGATGAGATAGGTTGGAGGAAGAACAGAGCTGGTAAGGGAATTGAGAAGACAGAGGAAAGGGCAAAAAGATCAGGTTGGACTGGTTGGTTTGCTTATTTGGTAAGTGTAAATAGCCCCCATCTCACCTACGTGACTCTGATACAACGTTAAAAAACACAAAAAACAATACAACAAAATAACCAAAAACATTTTTTAAAAAATCACCACACTCCTCCTGCTGGTCCTGATGGGACGGGTAGATTAGATTAGATTAGATTAGATTAGATTAGATTAGATTAGATTAGATTAGATTACTGGTTCAGACTAGTTTTGGCCAGAGGGGCGTAGAGCAGGCGGGGCACGCCGGGCCTGTCTCACGTGGGGTCACAGAGGGTAATGGGTGGAGAAGCTGTGTTCTTTCTGCCCCCCCGCACTGCTTCATGCTCTTAGAAAATGGAGGATCCACAGGCCTTTCCCCAGGAGAGGAAGCAAAGCAATCCTCTTCTGAAAAGAGGCTAGCTAGGTGGGGTCTCCTATGGTAAAACAACACCCATCCAACTTTTGGGGCCACCATGAATAACAGAGACAGAGATGGAAAAGCTCTGGTTTTCAGAACCAAGGTGTCTCTCAGGAACCAGAGGTCTTTTCGGTCTGGGTGCCGGGCATGTAATGCACCCTGTGAAGTGATCAGGAGCTTCATACCGGACAGCAATTTCAGCCATGCCTTTTCTTTCTCTCTCTCTTTCAGCCGTCAAAAAGCCTGCGCCGGCCCCTCCCAAACCAGCTAACCCACCTCCGGGGCAGCCAGGGAACCCGAGTGCTACTCCAGCCCCCAAGCCCTCCACAAGGAGCCCTTCTCCTCCCAGCCAGCAACCAAACCAAGGAGGCGCTCAGCCCACCACTGCTCCACCCCAGATTTCTGCCCCTCGGCGGTACTCAAGCAGCCTATCCCCAATACAGGCTCCCAACCACCCACCCCCCCAGCCTCCCACTCAGTCCATAACTCCTCCTCCGCAGACCAAGGCCAACAGTCTTGGACCCTCCCCACCTGGCCTGGAGGGTGGATCAGAGCCACTGTCGCCCACCCCTCCGCAGACCCCAACGCCGCCTGACACGCCCCCCCTGGAGAAGCACGGCACTGTCTGCCCAACTGCCCAGTCTCCAGCCCAGGACATTCCACCAGCTCAGTCGCCGCCTCCGTCGGGCACACTGCCAAGGCCCCGGCCAGTGCCCAAACCTCGCAACCGTCCCACGGTCCCTCCTCCGCCCCACCCTCCTGCTCCTCATCTGGCTGTAGATGGCTCTCTTCTGGGTCCCCCGGCAACAGCATCCCACATCGTGACCGGTAAGAACCTCTTGGCTCTGCAGGCATGCCTTTTAGCGTGTCTCCACCGTTGCGTGCTTTGGATGGAGCTGGGATGGCCAAAGGAAGCCCAAGAATTAGGCCAGCTATAGCTGTCAGCACTCATTTGGAATGGCTGGGGCAGGTTTCTGTTCCTTGTGATTGACAGAGTGCATGGAATGTGATGATAAAGGCAGATTCAATGTGTAGGAGCAAATAGTCTAGATAGGAGCACAGCACATTATTACAGAAAAAATGGTGGATATGTTGGAGCTGATAAAAAGTATATATGAGCCCATTATTTTGGCATCAATCAGCAAATCCACATCAGGGTTTTGGGTTCCTTTAACTGAAGAATGAAGGAATCTTCAACAGTCGGACCCCAGCGGTCATATTTTTGGTGTTCTGGGCTTTTACATACCATCCTTCACAATTCCCCATTCCTTCCCACCAACAATAGCAGCCCACCCTTCGCCCTGACTCAAGGTTCCTCTACAGTCCAAAATTACATTCCTTGCACTGTCTGCACCGGTGAAGAACGTTCCATGAGGTCCCGCTTCCCTCCCAGTATTCCCTCCCATATGTCCCATAGCAGCACAGCCAATGATGGGGTTCACAGATCAGGTGGCCTTTCAGCACAGGCTGTGTTTAAAAACCTCTAGAAAATCTCAGTGCCAGTTTGTAGACGATGGGAAGGCTGGATGAATTTCATTACGCTCAGATTGTAGATGGCAGACAGGGAGAGTAGTAATTTATTCTTTGATTTAAGCCCTGTCCCTTGCTAGCTAACAAAGGAATTTCTCTGTTGATGCAGTGCGTATGTTACTCATTTGGAAATCAGACTGCATCAATATTTTAAAGCTGCTTTTATTTCTTAATCTGGATTGGGCGCTTCTTAATTATGCTTAATGTTAATCTTAAGCAGCCTTTTAGGACAAAGCCTTAACTTCTGGCAGAATGAAATAGCGCATGCCCGTCTCCTAATTTCAGCAGACTCTAACATATTGATCCACAGAGCCCTGCAGAACTGTAATGGCTGCTGGAACAAAACACATTTCAGCTGCAAAAATAACCCTTTGAATCCTTTAGGTTGTGATATACTCTACAGATAATATTCTAATTGAGAATTTTATTAAATAATCTAGATGTTTGAGCTGCCTTATTCAGTAGGAACTGAAATTGGAAATGGTAAGAAGAAACCGAGGCCTTCCGATTGGCCAGAAATGTTGCAAACGCATAATCATGGATGCAGCTTTTGTTCCGTACTAACTGGTCACCATAACACAGCTTGCTTGCACCTGGACTAATCCTGCATGTGAAAGGAGTGATGCTTTTCTTGTCCATTGTTTGTAACATTTATCTCCATATTAATGCATTCCCTGGATGTATTCTGGACTACTGCCCCCTCCCCAATCCATATTTGTCAGCCTCTCATCAGCAGACACTGGAATGAATTTCTGCTTTGCAAAATCCTCAGAGCTTCATCAGTCATAGCATGTCCAGACACAAATAAAAGGCGCGCACACACAGGCACACATAAACCTTCCTTTCCTCAACCATTGTGCTGGCAAATTTGTAGTCTGAGCTCTCTCCACAGAGAGTTAAATGCAACCTTGCCGGTCAATGATGGTCCTGGCACTAGTTGCTGTTCCCTTTATTGTATGAACGAGGCGTTTCTGCTGCATGGGGCTTAAAAATGCAGGGTAAGAAGAACCTGGAAAGAGGCCTCTTGTACAGATGGGAAGCTCAGATGAATTCTGTATTCTTGAACAGTAAGAGGCAAACTTGGTGTGGTCTTGGAATAAGCAGCCATTGCCCCAGGCAAGCCAAGGTGCATTCTTTACTCGTGGCTGCAGTATTGCTGGCCAGGAGCTCTAGTAGCTGTGGCTTCTAGTCTTTTATGTGTAGAAAGACTCCGCTCCAAATATTGCCTAATTTGGGAGGGCTGGATGCAACCCTGACTTAGAAAGGCGATAAAGTGGCCGAAGCATCTTTCTGGTGAAGACCCAACCCTTAGAGGCTGCTTGGCGAGGCTAAAAACAGGCAATCTGGGGGAGCCCCTGCTCTGCCTCGGGCCCCATTGTGCATGAGCAGCAACTCCCATCTAATGGTGTGGAAGTTTGGGATCATTACAGCTCTTCCATTAGGCCCAAGGGAGAGCCGGTCAGCGCCGGTCTAAACTTTGCCCATGTGGACAGTCCTAAGGGATCAGACAGTAGCAGAACTTAGTACGGAAAGCCATGGCTGGATTTGCATCTCTGCTGGGGAGGGAATGGACAAGAGCCGGTGCTGCTAAGTCTCTGCAGTCATTCTGCATTGAAAGGGAAATGCTACCCTTGACCCATCACACATGGCTGCCCGCCTGTGGCAAACAAGAACTGCTTGCATGGCAGATGCCCTTCTACTTTTTCACTGGGGGAGGGGGGAGAACAGGGAGGTTGCAAGTGTGAAAAGTGCCTAGTGGTGCTCATGTTTCTTGGATTTTGAAATGGGGAAGAGAGCTAGGTAGCCAGGATGGGCACCCCCCCACACACAAATTGTTATAACATAATTACTCTGCTAATGGAACCTCTGCCCACTTCCAGGTGCCAATAGAGTTCTGCCCGGCCAGCCTTGCTCTGAATGTGAGCAAATTCAGAAGAATGAACCAAATTCTGTTTTCATTGACATGGTTGTTCCTTCAAATTACATTTCCCCTACTAAAGCAATTTGTGCCTTTCCAGAAGTTTCTGAGTTGGTAGTAGCTTGGCCCTAACAGTTGGACTTTTAGCTTGGGGCAAACCAGTTTCCCCATATGACATGAAGAAACTGCCTGTTTTGGCTGCCTGAGAATAAAGCTCTGTTCTCCAAGAGCTATGCTGTTCAAATTTGAAATTTAAAGTGAAGGCATATCCCGTCACCTTTGAGAAGGTCAGGCTCCTTCCACAATGAACTTACTAGCCATTATGGCTATCGTAATAAACTTGAATAAAATAAGTTGTTAGGGGATCTCTGGAGTCAGACACTCTGCTGTAATTCCTGTTCTCCTTTGAACCCAGAGACATTTTAGCATAGCGTTGGTGACAGAAAGACATATTAGTGGGAGAGTCTTGTCAATCAGCATCCCAGGCCTTGGTTTAGCTTTCAGCAATTGCACTGTGTATTTTGATTCTTTTCTGCACAGATACCAGTTCCGAGATTGAAGAACCATCACGGGGCCTCCCTGGCATGGAGCTTCCTGCCACAGAGTTGGTGACTTCGCCAAATCAGAATTCACACAACCACCTTGTGCTTGATCTCGATCACGATACTGAAAGCACTGCTTTGTAAAAAGAATAAAATCACTCCGAAACAGCCTTTCTATCCCAGTGAAAACCTAACCAGTCCAGGACTAACAGTGAGGAGCTTTAAAAAAGAAGATACAGTAGGAATGGTACCACAGCCTCCCTCGTATCTTCTGAGAAGAGACGTGATCTTTAAAAGGAGAGTTTAATGACCTGTATCCTGACAGAGCTGCCTAAGCTAACACTGGGGTATTCTGGCTGTTGCTAAACCTTGTATGAGAAGCTTGATTGCTGCTGTTAACAGAGACGGCACTTGCTGGGAAGTTTCAAGAGGCACCCAAGCAACGCGTGTGTAATGGAAATCATAGCCCTTTCAAGACCTCTGTTGAACTCTTCTTCCTTGTTCTTATCAAGGAGATGGCTTGCAAGAGACGTGTTATCTCTGATATGCTGCAGACTTCATTAAAAGTATGAACCAAAAAATTGCTACAGGTGTAGAAGATGACTGCTGGTTATCGGTCACTTTTCCAAATGGTGGATATATCCTTGTGCCTTGATGGACTTGACACTGTAGAAGGAAATGTACTGTCTCTCTAACCATTTCAGTGCTATTCTTTTTTTTAAATATTGTTCTTTACCCCTTTATTTTTCATAGATATTTGTATTAATCCTTCTGCTCTGGTTTCTGTAACATCCATAGGCAGCTGCTGCCAAGCTGAACTCTTTGGAAAATGTGTATTGCTATAAATGAGTTGAACTTTGAAAGTTATTTTGAACATCTTGTTGGGTTCATCTGCTGAGTAAAACTATTCTCACTTTTGTCACTGTAAGACAGATTTATTGTAATTTTCCTACTCAAAGAGCTGTATTTTTTCCTATCCTTCAGTGATTTAAATTACTTAGGAAGGGGAGCAGAGTCGCCCCAGAAGGAAAAAGGGCTAACTTCAAGCAGTAACTTGGCAAGAACTTGGAAGATGCTAGGGTGTGTAGACCATAGAGTAGAGCTTTGCTCCTGATTTCTTCCCTCCCTGACTCCTGTTAGTCCTGCAGGGTCAGGACCCAGAACTAGGGTTGAGCAACTTCTGGAGAGCCACTGATCCCTCAGCCCTGGTTTGAAGTAACACCAGCAGAGCCATGCACTGTTAAGGCTTCCTGACAACTTTATTGTTTCCTTTGTTTTCCCTCTGTTTGGGTGAAGAGAGTAAATGGACATCAGGGCTCAAGCCAACTCTGTCGATCCCATTCCTCCATCCCAGGGCCTTTTGGATTTGTAATCACGCCTTTAGGAACATTGGTAGCTTGTCAGGAGTTGCGTAGGGTTTCATGTAGACATATGAGTCGGAGTAGGCCATACTGTTTCTGGGGAGAGGAGGGGGAGTGGGGGAAAAAGGGGAAACTTTATTTTTCCAACCCTTTTACCAGCAGTAACCAGAAGAGGATCTGTATTCTGTGTACCCAAGTTGTGTGTTCGTGTGCAGTCTCTCCCCAGGGACTAACCAGAGTGTACATACATGTCGCCTTTGTGTCTTGGGTTGACTTGACTGGATGTCTGGAGTGCGTGTGTGTTCCTGTTCCCCCCTCGGGCTCACTCTGTGTGCATGAGTGTGCCGCTCTGGGTCGTGTGACCAGGAGGGAAGGAGGCTGAGACGGAGCCATCTGCAACTTTTCCACCGCTGCCCAAAGGCACCTCCCTTCGAGATGGGTCGCAGTGCAATTTCTTGTGGATTTCTTCCCATAATCCCCAGCTAGACCAAGTCTGTTTTTAAATTGATCTTCCTTTTAGCGCTTCTCCTGTTATGGTCCCATTTCTGCCGTGTTTAGGGGGAGTTATCCTACTGATGGGCAGAGTCCTGTGCTCCCTTGTATCGTATATTTCCAACTTTCTGTTGGATTCACAAGAGTAGAAGGGGAAATTGCTGTGCTTTACTCTCTCTGCTCCCCCCCACCCTGATTAATCAGGAAAGAAACAGGCATACCGCTGTGTGAAATTGGATGACAGTCCCCCTCTCTCAGCCCAATTCACCCCACAGGGCAGTGGTTGTGGGGAAAATAGGAGGAGGACAGAGTATTAGGTGCGTCTGCTGCCTTGAGTTATTTATAAAAAAAAATAACGATCAAAAAATCATTTAAAAAAAGGAATGATGGCAATCCATCTTGGGGCAGAAGATGCCTTAAGCAAGTTGAAGTCATCAGGTTTGGGTATGCTGGGAGTTGTAGTTCACGTTCAGGCCCTAAATTCAGATTAGGAAGGCTGGGTTAGACCTGAATTAAGCAGGAAGTGGGAGGAAGCGTCAGGCTGTCGGCCTACTTTGCAGTTGGTGAGAGCACTGGGTGGGCGCATGACAGCCTCCATCATCCTTGGTGACTCACTGTTGGCATCTTGGGGGGCAATTTGGGGGATTTGTGGTACAGTAGTTGAACACAGCCAGCATTTTGGCATTTTCATTTCTTAATTTCTTCACAAATAACAGAATGGCAAAATGGGCCATGTCTTTAGAGTCTGGGAACAGGGAGCTAATGTAAGACCTGACTTGCTCAGGTCAGTGACAGTCCACCGACACCGATGTTTCAGAGCCTGGCCAAGGAGGGAGAAGTTCCTCTGCCAGCCACCGATAGTTTGGTGCCCTGAGCCGGGGCTGGGAAGCGCCAGGGGCCCTAGGAGAGAGGGTGCCTCCCTCTGGGGAGAAGGAGGGGTACCTGAATCCATGTTCGGCTGCAAAGGATTATCGAACACCTTCAGAAATTCCGTGGGGCTCAAACATTCTTGAGTCCTGCACAAATACCGGATGGTTTCTGCTGGGATCAGAAGCTCCGGCACAGCAGTGTGAAGACATTCGCCAAGGCCTTTGCTGCCCACCTGGAGATAAGAGGGAAGCGCAACGTGGTAAATCCACTTGAGTTGGCCCTGTGGCATTTATTCTGTAATTAGTTTATACATTTATCAGTTTTTTCTGCTTTAACTAATGCTGCTCAGACAACTCATGTTTGAAAGCTTGACATAAAATAACCATAAAATAACTTGGATGGGACAGCCAGAGGATCTGAAATACTGTACAGCAGAAGAGCTAGAACGGAGAATCTGGCTCACGCAGGCAAAAAAGCTTCAGATTTCCTGGCTTTAAAGGCAAAACCAGGTTAATGTCTGGGGTCATCTGGGATCATAGCCAGGGAGCAAAACTTCCCATTCAGTTGAGCAGCAAGACGTCATTCACCAGAGGGGCGCTGGGTGGGCAGACCTTGGGGTCAGTTGAGGGGAAAGCCCCCAATGGATGGGGGTTGGTTTATAAGTTTGTCTTCAGGCCAGTTATGAATCTTTTTTGTAAGCCAGCCAGGGTCGTCAGGAGTCGGGCAGCCTCCAAGTTGCTTAAATAAATAAATAATCATACCCCAAAACTACTAGAAGTGCCCCTTCCTAGCTATTCTGAGGCGAGCCCATTGTGTATGTGTGTGTGAGAGAGAGCACCAAAATCCTCCGGTTTGGTCTTTATGGATAAAGGCATCATCAACATTTTGGCAATTTGATATTTAGAGTCTAATTGCTTTTTAACACCTCTTTTTTTCATGCCGAAATGTTTGCTTTCCTCCATGAAGTTTCCATGTGCTGGACAGAGAGATTTTCTTGCAGGTTTTGTGCTGGGCCAGGGAGCCAAGGAAAAGCTCCCAGTTTGGGTCACGCGGAATTGGTTAACTTAAGCTGAGGTGGCATCAATCCATTGCCTAGGAACCTATTTTTTTAAAATAATCCTGCCAGTAAACCCAGACTCTGTATCTCCATGATCAGGATACTGTCTCCTTCAAGAAAAGCAGTAATTATTTCCTATCAAAGTTACGTTCATGTAAATCACATTACTAACACATCAGAACCCCAAAGGACTATGGCAAGTAAGAAACTGAAAGTAGAATCCCCATAATGCGCTTTGCACTGTCTCGTGCATGTCCCCAAGTGCCTTCTCTACACGATGGCACTGTCAACATGGAACATGTCAAAACTGGAAAAGCACCAAGCCTGTAACTAGCCAAACAGAAGGAGGGAACTGGCTTCTGAAGGAATGGAGGAGACATTCAATTATCTCTGGACCAAAGCAGGGAGGGTGTAAACAAGTGAAATGCCAGACTTCTTGACCTAAAAGCACGTATCAGGATTTGGTGTACCTTTTATGCTACCTGAGGACATCTCCGAGGCAAGGGCAAAAAGCTGAAGAGATCTTCTGGCCAGAGAAATGCGTGCACCCCCTCCCTCTGGACTAAGGTCTTCCAACTTTGTCCCAAACGAAGGAGACGCATTATCCTTGTGTGCAGGCAAAGTATATGTCGGATCAGCTGTGCTGGTCCTGGGGAAATCAACATGACGTCGGAGAGAGAACTGCCGAAGGGGTCTGCTCTCACCTTGAGTGTTGCAAGGTACACTCCCAGCTTGAGAATGAGTGTAAGACACTCTGTAATAACTTCTTCTGTTGTCTGGCTCTGGGTCACATCTTCCAAAGTTACAGGCACTTCCACTTTGGTGGCATACCACTGTGTGAAAAGTCTGGTGGGAATGTTATGAGATATTACCAATATCTTAATATCTTGCAATAAAGCCCTAAAAGAGAGATACAAACCATATCAAGGCACCACAAGGCTTCGCACACACCTTACGCACACGCTTGCATCCATGTTCTATCAAATATCAAGACATTTAAGGCTTGCAGCTACGTACCAGCGAAAGGTCACATCGGGGGCAGTGGCTACACTACCCGTGGACATGGGAGGTTGCCTCCCTTCCTTCCAAGTATTTATATAGCACTTCCTGTTCTAAAACTCCTGAAGTGCTTTACAATAATTATGAAAACAGAATGTAAAAACAGAATAAAAACTGAGTAGAAACAATCCATTAGAAAATACTCAGGTAGTTAGTAGTTGGGGGAAAGCCAGCATGAAAATGGAAGTTTTGCTGAGAGCCTGACAGATAACCGTTTCTCAGGCCAAGGATCCTTCCAGTGAAGACCCAAGCCCGTGTCTCTTCCAGAAGTGTTGCAGGAAGTTTTTATTCCAACTGGATGTTGATGGCCTCAGTAGGTTGTCATGTTAACCATCCAGAAAGTTGGAGGAATCTAGGCATTCCTCTGTAAATACTTGCCCTCTGAATCAGACCAAGCCCGCTCCTAATCCAGCAACACATCTTCTGGAACCCATTGCCTTCCCCTCTTGGCTGAACATCCCAGATGTGCTTTTACCTTTCTCTGCAAATAGGGATGAGGAACCCGATGCCCTTCAGAAGCTGCTAAATGCCCAAGACACTAAGGGAACCCAGGAACTGTAAATCAGCAGCCTTTGACTGGCCACAGATGCCCATCCCTGAAACAAGGTGGCGTCTTCCCCGTCTTACACACACGTCCAAACGCTGGAAGGGATGAAAGGCTTTTCTTTCAGTTCATGCTGGGGCCTTCTGCTTTCTTCTTGTTCTCTTATATTACAGCTTTTTTGGCTTCGTTTTCAGCTGTTTTAAAACCATAAACCATCTGTGCGCTCTGGTGAAGAATGTTACGGGATGCTCTGATTATCATTTGTACATTGTTTTTAGCTTACTATAAATGCTTTTTTAAAAATTACTTTTCACCTTGGGATCCTTTTGAACAATGAAAATGCAGGTAAAAAGGTATACATCAATAAACTCATAAGGGTAATTAAATGCGCCCTCCAGCCAAGTGCTCCATCCATTCCTCAGACTGTCCCCTTTCAGCCCAACTGTGCAGAGAGACTCAGACCCCTTCAAAGCACCCCTCTGGTTCAGGGCTGAAGTGCCCCCCTCCCCACAGCTGACCTCACTGGAGCCTTTGCTTAACTTACGTCGTTCCCTGCTTTTCAAAAAGTGCCAGGTTCTTGAGGATGTGGTAGAGGGTGCCGCTGGAGGCCTGCGGGGAGGGGAGATGGGCATCAGGCTCGGATGTCTGAAGGCATTGCAACACTGGGGGAGGTCATACTTAAAGTAACTTTTTCAAATCTTTCTGGTGGAGAGTTTGCTTAATTCTCCAAATGACTAAACTACATTGACCCTGCAATACTACCAGTACTCAGCTGCATTCAGCCAATACTACCCCAATACTGCCAGGCTTACATATTGGGGCCTAAGCTGGACACAGATTTTGTTGGCATTTGTTACAAACCCCTACATCATTAAACAAAAGGATCTTCAGCTTCTTCTGGTACTCTAAATATTTGCTCAACCTACCTCGAGAATATGGAGAATGCTCTGGGAGTAGATGAGAAGAACCCCTGAGGCTGGTTCCCCCAAATGGAACCGTGAAATTTTCTGGAAAAGTTGTTCGTGATAGCCTTCAAAAAGGAAGGGGGAAAGATCAACAGAGAGATCAGCCCAGAATCCCCCAAGAAAGCAGGATGGGGGGCGAAATTCCAATGCCTGGTGGATGCTGGGCTTGTTCTCAGCCCCTTCTCACTGGGGTCAGTGGAACCTGCTCAAAGGAGTCTCTCCCTCACTGCTGATGCTGTGGAGGAAACATACTTTCATGCCTTGTATCTCATGTTCAGAGATACGCAGTCACACCAACGGATTAACCTGTCTCAAAAAGTAGAAGCGATTTCACAATAGGGTGATGCAATACGCCTGTTGTGAATTGTTGACCTAACACAGGAGAAGGGAAAGTGTAGCTTTCCAGGTGCTGCTGAACTAGACTAGCGATGCTGGCTTAGGCTTCTGGGTACTGTGGTTAGACAACCGGAGGGCCACAAATTCCCCACCTCTGGATTTGAACAAATAGACTTGACAAACGTGAGATATTGGTTAAATGTGGTTTGTTGAATAATCTTAGTAGCGGGGTTCACATGTAACATGTAATCAGTGTGGAGAAACCACCTCCAGTGAATATAGAGGATGGCCTTGAGGGACAGAGGGAAGATCCACCACCAAGGCAAAGATGAGATAAATGAGGCTCGAGCTCAGGCCAAGAAAGTGGTTTACAAAAAGGACTCAGCCGCCCCCCGCGCCCCAATTCCCATGAAGATAAAAGAGAGAGAGAGGAGGGGAAGTTCATTCAGGCTTGCAAGATTCTGTTACTACAGTTATTCTAATCAAAGTAAGCTTAGGTCTACACGGCGTCTGTTTCTTAGTCTGGTTTCCCTGATAGGACGGATCCACAATTAGGGCTATCGCCGGCCCCACCCTCACCGGGACTCAGCTGATCTTCCTTGGAGGCCGGAGAGTGAGGCGAGAGAGATAGACCTGCCCCCCGGACCCACGAACGCCTTCCCATCTGGGGAAATCTGACCGGCAGGGAAGGTCCGGACTGCCACGGAAGAGGCCATCCAGGGCGAGCAGAGGCTCGAAAGCCGCTAAGCTGGGGAGGGGATTCCAGCAAGACCCTGGAACCTTCTTTCCCGCACAGAGAGCGGATCGACCCCACGGATCGGTGGGGTCTACTCCGGCCCCTCCGCCCTTGGCAAGCCAGGCCCGCTCTTCCAGAAGCCGCGGGGAGACCGGCCGCGGTACCTGTGATTTCGCCCTCGCTGGCTTCTTCTCGCAGCATCGCCACGAAGAACAGCCGGTGGAGCAGATATTTCTGTGGGGAAAAAGGCCAGAAGGTTTAGGCAACCCTCAGAGATCCCACACTTTAGGACTGGGTTTCCCCGCTATCTGAAGCTCTGTCGACGGCGCAGAGCTGCACAAGTAATCCGTCGTTTCTTTTTATAAATACTTTGGCACGTCCCTCCAGTTCGAAATCCACAAAACCCAAACAAAACTCTAGAAGGAAAGCTGGGGCTCGGCTGGCCGAGTCGGGAGAGTCAGCCCCACGGCTCCGCTCTCAGCACACGGAGCCACCGAGTAAGCTGGTGGGTTTTAGCCTAACGTTTCCGCAATTTGTGGTTTATTTTTATTTATTGATATGGCACATTTATAGTTATAGTTACTTTATGGTTCCATGTGTCACGCAACTCCAAGCAGCCGGCACGGATGTCTGCTCAGGGGAGGGTCAAAAAAGTCAAGATGGTGGTTGCTACCGCAGAACTGAAGCCCCAGGTGGTGGCAGCCACCCTCTTGATTTTTTTTTAACCCCCTGAAGATGCTCCTGCACATTGGGTTAGGTAGCTGAGCCCTGATTAAACGAACCTGGGTCAAACTCAGCCAAAGGCTGAATTCACACACAGCGCTAAGCTGTGTTCACCACGGCCTACAAACCAAACCAGCTTGGCCTTACATGCTGTCACACCTTATTACCCAGCGTGTTCTGTGAACCCACCCAGTGTGTCTCCACGGCGGCAGAAGGGGCGATGCGCCTTTCGAAAGGCGGGCTTCGGTCACATGGTCATGGCTGCCTCGGGGCTCTCCCGCCCCCCGTCCCGGCATCAAGGGGAGGAGACCCCTCCCGCTTCAGACCTGGAGGGTCTCCCGTGCAGGCCAAAGCAAGGCGACTCCGGTGCAGGGCACTGCGCGTCCCCCGATGAGCCAGAAAACACACCGGAGGGAGCCTGGGGACAGGAGGGCAGGGCCTTGAGACCCTCGAAAAGAGGCCGTGAGACCAGATCGGGGGAGCTCAGGAGATGCAGCGGTGGCCGCAGCCCCGCTCGGCTCCTTCCCTTGGACAGAAACAGCCGGGGCTGCTGCGCTCGGGCCAGAGCAGGCGACGCAAGGAATAAGCGGCCTTCCTTGTGCCACTGACCACAGGAAAGGCCTGGGGGGCGGGGGAGAAGAACCCGGCGGGAGCCGAGGAGGTCAGAGAGACCCGTGGGGCCGGGGTAAAACGGAGAGCAGGAAAAGCTCGGCTCCCAGACGCACCCAGGTAGGGAAGGCTCCCCCCGGCCTTCCTCTGGGATCGGTTTCCCAGTCTAGCCTGCAGCTTTGGGACTTCCAAGTGGTCTCCCATCCACAGACTCAGCGGGGTGGGCCCTGTTTAGCCTCAGAGCCCCAATACGGCCAGCCGCAGAGAAGCCGGGAGGTGCAGCACCGGGAACCTGCTAGCTGCCTTTTCGCATCCCGCCGAGCTGGGCGGGCTGCGCTGGGACCAGACAATCCTCGGAGGGCTGAGCGGGCGGCAGGACCCAGAAGGGCTGCCGGGGGCCGGGAGGAGAGGCCTGGGGGAGGAGGGCACCCCCGCCCCGGACCCCTGGCCTCCCCCACCTTCATCTGCTGCCGGCGCTTCTCCTCCAGCGCGCTGAGCAGGGTGTTCCTGGCCACCGAGGGCATCACCGCTTCTGCCATCTTGCTCCTGAGGACTGTTCCGGAACCCCCGAGGTAACCGACCCGCCAGGCCAAGATGGGCATTTGCCCTGCTGACCCTCTGCCCTGGAATCATCTGCCTCAAGGGGCACAGTTTCTTGGAAGCAGATGGAGGGGAGAAGGTGCTTCGGGGCCGTCGTGGGCACCCCCTGCTGCCCGGGGCCGCCGCCTCTGCTTGCACGCTCCGGTGAGGGAGAAGCCACTCTGAGGAAGCCCCGTCCGTTGCTGAACAGCTCTTACCGGCAGAAAGGTGGTGCCTGATGCCCCCCAAAATCTGCTGCCCTGTCATTCCAACCCACTGAAATTTCCGGTCCTGTCTTCTGGAAGAGCCAAGAGTTCTGCCGTTTTCCACACGACAGCCCTGCAGACGCTGTCCCGTCTCCCCAGAGCTTCGCTTCCCTCCTAAGCCTACTCAACGCCGCTAACCGTTCCTTAGGCAGTGCATGCAGACCCCTTCCCTTTTTTCAGTTTTGTTATGTTGCAGCCTGATACTACAGTCGTTCAAATTCATTTTTTTTCCTCATTAATCTACACTCAGTACCCCGTAATGACAACGTGAAAACAGAATTTTAGAAATGTTTGCAAATGTATGAAAAAGGAAAAACTGAAATATCACATTGGCATCAATATTCAGACCCTTTGCAACAACACTTGAAATTTAGCTCCGGTGCCTCCCATTTCTCTTGACCGTTGCTGAGCTGTTTCTACACCTTGATTGGAGTAAATTAGATTGATTGGACATGATTTGGAAAGGCACACGCCTCTCTTTAGAAGGCCTCACAGCTGACGATGCATCCTGTACCAGAGCAAAAGCCATGAGGTCAAAGGAACTGCCTGCAGAGCTCGGAGGCAGGATTATTGCAAGGCACAGATCTGGGGAAGGCTACAAAAAAATTTCTGCTGCACTGAAGGTTCCCAAGAGCACAGTGGCCTCCGTAATTCTCAAATGGAAGAAGTTTGGCCCAACCAGGACCCTTTCAAGAGCTGGTCGCCTGGCCAAACTGAGCAATCGGGGGAGAAGAGCCTCGGTAAGAGAGGTGACCAAGAACCCGATGGTCACTCTGACTGAGCTCCAGAGATCCTGTGTGGAGATGGGACCAAGTTCCAGAAGGACAACCATCACCGTGGCCCTCCACCAATCTGGGCTTACGGCAGAGTGGCTAGACGGAAGCCTCTCCTCAATGCAACACACACGAAAGCCCGCTTGGAGTTTGCAAAAAAGCACCTGAAGGACTCAGACTGTGAGGAACAAGATTCTCTGGTCTGAAAGCTGTAATTGCTGCCAAAGGTGCTTCAACGAAGTACTGAGTAAAGGGTCTGAATACTTATGCCAATGTGATATTTCAGTTTTTCCTTTTTAATAAATTTACAGACATTTCTAAAATTCTGTTTGCACGCTGTCATTACGGGGTACTGAGTGTAGATTAATGAGGAAAAAAATGAATTTGAACGACTGTAGTATCAGGCTGCAACATAACAAAACTGAAAAAAGGGAAGGGGGTCTGAATACTTTCCAAATGCACTGTAGGCTTTCCTTCCAGGCCCCTTAATCGTCTTGGCCGCTCCCCTCTGGACACACTTGAGTTAATTTGTCAGTGTCCTCCAGAACATGCAACGCCCAGAACTGGACACTGCATTTTAAGTGTATCTGGTTTCTCTGGGTCTGGATATGATGCTTTCATCGACGCAGCCCAAGACTGCCTTTGCCTTTTTAGCAGCTGCATTACACTGGTGGCCCCTGTTTGCTGTGATCCACCCAGATCCATGGCACATATATTCCTGCCCAATATGGCCTCCCCCATCTTATATTCGTGGTTTTGATTTTTCTCATCCAAATGAAGGACTCACCATTTTTCCCTCTTGAAATTTATCTTGTTGGCTTCTGCCATTGTTCTAGCTTAACAAGTTCCTCCTAAATTCTGATACTGTCCTCTATTTGCTACCTCCTCATCTTTTTATCACCCACAAGTTAGATCACTGTATTTTTCTAAATAAACCTCCGGGTCATTTATAAGTATGTTGAAAAGTGCATGACTCAGCATGGAGCTCTACAGTACACCAGTTAATAACATCTCCTTCCAGCTAGATTTGGAGTCCTTGATGGACACTTAGAACAATTGTTCAGCCAGCCCTATAGGCAGCTAAAGGAGGCAGAGTGGGGCCCGCCCTTTGCCATCCTCTGTACTAGGAGACTTTGTCCAATGCTTTGGTAAATTCAAGGGACACCCTGTCCATGGCGTTCTCCTGGTCAACTAAACTGGTCCTTCGATCAAGGAAGGAGATCAGGTTGCTTGGCCAAGACTTGTTCTCAAGAACCCCATTGCTGGCTCCGGCCAAGAAATGCTTCTTTTCTAAAAACTCTCAAAATGGCTGCTTAATTGTCCATTCCAGAATTTCTGCTGCATCACAGTCAAACTGACTGGTCTGTAGTTATCCAGTCCTCTTTTTCCCTCTTTTTAAAGGTAGGAACAATAATGATTGATTGATTGATTGATTGATTGATTGATTGATTAAAGTCCTTCTCCAATCCTCTGCCAGTATACCCAGTACAAAGTAAAAACACATAAAATTCTCCTTAGGATCACAGTTGACTGTTAAGATGAATATACTATCTAAGATAATTTTTTTTAATTTCTCTATATCTTTCTGTAATATGTTGAAATCGGCAATGACACATTCACTTCTTCCAGGGTCCCCACAGCTTCTATCTCTCCATTTAGTTTCTCCCTTTGGGAAGATCAGATTTATGACAGCCTTGTCTCTTCCTCAGCCTTCTGAAAAATGAATCAATCAGAGAGACCACGGATGACTTTGGGGACTTTGCAGTTTTAGCTGGGCTAGTTTTCCAACATATGTCTGGAGAATTAATCTCCCATCTCTCCTCCATGAAGGTTCTGTAACCCGGTCCAGAGAGAAATTATCTGGATCTTCTGCCTGGGTTTGGCAGTCTGGAGCACCCCCTTCCCCAAGGAGTCATATTCTTGTTTCCCCTTCCTTCTCTTCTTCCCCAAATGCTCTTGCTTGGACTCTCATGGTCAGATTCCTGGATCTCAGTACAGGAGGGCACTATCTTCACATCCTTTTGCCTGTCCTCTTCCTTTGGCTGCCTATCTTTGTAGTCCACCCATAAGCTTCGTCCTACCAAGTTTCAGTAAGGTGGATCAATGCACATTGGCCTTCCCACGTTCGTGTTACTGGTTCATATTACCAGGTCAGCTCCTATGCTCTGTGCACAGACAGTGAGTCCTAGAAGTGTACCTGTGCCTCACTGTATTTACTGACTCATTATTGGGTGCCTCCCTAGCCTGTGTATCACTCTCAGTCCTTCCACTTGTAAACCATGTGGCTCTTGTCAGAAAGGAGGTCTGTGCATGCAAAAGAGTGTTCCAGAGCTCTAACCTGAGCCACAATTAATGGAGCAGATTTTTACTATATTGTAATACCAATAGAAGAGAATATATGTAGCTATTATTTATTTATTTATTGAATTTGTATGCCGCCCATCTCCCCCAACAGGTGACAGTATCAGGTCACAATATAAGGTCTCCTTATATTCAGCAGGGGCTGAGGGTCGGTACCTCTGAAGTCCTACTCCAACAGTCTTCAGGGAGGAAAACAAACACAGCTCATCCTCTGCAGGGGCAGCCCTTTCCATCTCCATGTTCCACAGCAGATGGAGGCGGAGGAAGAAAAAACCCTTCTCACCAAAATCTTCTTTGAATGCTCACTGAGCTCACTCTCAGTGGGGAACTGGCTTCCTTATATGTCCCCGGAAGCAGGCTCAGCTAACTCAGCAATACTCCAAGCACAGAAAAGAGCATCAGCCTTACTATGTGCAATCAACAGTCCTTAGGAAACAACCACTAGCAGCAATATGTCAGCAACTTCTCCTCCTTGGTTCTTCCCCAATGTCTGCTGCTTCCCTTTCCTCAAAGTCCTGTTTGCTCTCCCAGTGAGATGGGAAGAATCTCTTCATCTCACTAACATGTAGGAAATTAGCTGAAGCACACAACATGGATCTGCACAGCATAAGGAAACCATTCTGTTAGGAAGCAGCCAACACTGTAGTGTAGTTACACTGTAGGCTCTTCCAGCCAGACCTCTGCTGAACTTCAGCTCCCATCATCCCCAGCTATCAGGGCCAACAAGCCCTCTGGCAAGGAATGATGGAAGTTGTTGCTCATCTGGGGGACATCAGGTTTGGAAAGAGTCTTGTAGAAATTGAGGGTCCAGGACATGCTATCATCATTTTTCAGGATTGTCTTGAGGAAAACCAAGAGCTACAGAAATGGGAGTTCTGGAAGATTATGAAAAAAAAAGTATCAATGTTTGTGAAGAGCTGAGATCGTTGGGCCATCTGAATGTTTCACTCAAGACTAAAATAAGATCCAAACCATGGGAAACGTTAGTGCTTTTATTTGATCCTTGACTTTGTTACATGGGGCACCCAGGGATCCATGCTGCTGGTTCCTTAGGACAGGGTTCCTCAACCTCAGCAACTTTAAGGTGGGTGGACTTCAACTCCACAATGGCTGGCTGGGGAATTCTGGGAGTTGAAGTCCACCCATCTTAAAGTTGCTGAGGTTGAGGAACCCTGCCTTAGGAAATGCTTATGCTAGAAGCCACTTTCACACACGGACCCTTCCATCACGTGCTGACAGTTAAAGAAGGTGACCTGGAATAGAACATTTTGTGAAGATAAACATTTCGCTCAGAAAGCAGCACGCAGAAGTCACCAAGCTCCCTAAACAAGTTTATTGCCAGTCCGTTTCTTTCCGTGAAAACTCGCACAAGAATCCCAGCTTTGAGATTTACGTATTTATTGTTATAGAATTTATCCTGCAAATGCCAAAGGAAAAAGAGTGGCACGCACAGAAACCCTACGGAGGCCTGCAAAGCTCAGACAGGTGATGTTCTGTGTGATCGTCTTGCAGGACATCCAACCTGGTAAACATAGACTTAAACTAGATTCCTTATTGCCTCGCGAGGAAAACGGACCCCATGAGAACACAACCAGCAGAGCCCAGAGGAAAAGGGGCATTTTTGCACAGACACATCATTCTGCTCAGAGTAATAAATAGCAATACTTGTGTTGATCTTTTTTAAACACCATGAAAAACACGTCATTGCTTATAAAATAATCTGTAAACAATACAATCTGCATTTTCGTACCCAGGAACAGGGACACTGCCAACAGATCCTCTGCTGAATATACGGGAACCCCATTCCTTTCCAGCTCTGCCCACAGAAATTCTGTGGGAAAGCCATTTGGTTTTTCATCCTTCCTACAGGAGCTTCATTTCCGGCTAAAGATGCAGCTTCTCGCGTACTTTTCTAGGCAACATTTTTATCAGGGCCTAATACTGTTTGTAGCACATGATCAGCATCGTATCATTCCACCGAAAAAATGCCCGTACATCAGACACACCTGAGCAGGAAGCCAATGCCGGGGACCTTCGGACCTCCTTGCGCCCGAGAACCTGAAGGCCTGCTGGGCTGGAGTTCAGACCGAGGAAGGCAGCTGTTTGCCTCACTGGCTTTACCCTTAACCACAAACCATGATTTACATGTCTGGGTTCATAAAGCCCAAATTCATCACACTCTATTAGGCTTCGCCCAGTGTGTCACCGCAAGCATGCCATAATGAACAGGCGGCCTTACGGCAACAGCTGAAATGGCTGCTGGCCCTGAGGTTCAAATGGACTTCCTGCCTGGGTGGGGGGTGGGGGGTCCTCAGGCTGCCAACCTGAGGAGGCTCCTGTGCCGCTGCCCCACTGCTGAACCACGGGGGCATCTGCAGCTGGTGCCGGGAGCCGAGTGCCGGGGAGACGCTCGCTCTCACCGAGCAAGGGGGTCTTCCTGTCCATCAGCATCCGCACGGCAAAGTGTCCTTGGGGTACAACTGCACGTGCAAATGCCTTTGCTTCGGGATTTCGGTGTTCCACGAAGCGTCCTCAGAGAGGACGGCCAGGAAAGAGAACTGGCCTAAGGAACAGACCCCAGTCGGACGCTGCGACAACGTTGTCCACAATGACCCCTGAGGGTGAGTAGTGCCGGGGGGCTGCCTCTTCCCTGCTTCTCCTCCACAGGCAGCCGCTGGGTTCCCACAGCATGGCACAACAAAAGCCTTCACAAAATCCGTCTTCAGGGCCATGGGACTGCAAGGAAGTACATACCAACAAAACTTGTGTTGTTAAAATAATGTTCTGCCACCGAGCAAACTTGCAGCAGAACTTTGCATATAATTGCATCCAGATCTGATTTCATCAAATATTTTTCCATATTCCAAGAAGGTTGGGTCAGTTGCCTACAATATGCTGTTGTTGCCGCCGGCTTTTATTACCATCCATTCGATTGCCATCTTACCTTTCCCCCCAAAGGGCACATCTGGCCACTTCTGAGCTCCACGAACCCAGGGGATGTCGTTCGTCCATGAGCCCATGTCCAGGGCCCCCACGGGGACCAAAGAGCCAAGAGCGCAGCTGCAACCGCACGACGTCCTGCTCGTTTTCTACATGCACTGCATGTGCTGCGTTTATAACAAAGGGATTTGGCTTTTCTTAGCTACCATGACACAGCCAAGGTAGCTGTGTCATTCTTCACAGAATTCTACCTTTCCTCCTACAGAATGTAAAAAACATATATTGTGCAGAATCATTACTTCATCTTATCATTGATCCTCCTCGTTCTGGATGTCATTCCCGTGTGGAACCACAGAAGCACTACGAGTGTCTTTGCGGTGGCTGGCATAGTCCGATGCTATGCGAAGTAGGCCCAGAGGAAGACCCCCGCGCTGATGCACAAGACCAAGTTGACATTGAGGATGTGCCTCACCAAAGGGGCTTCGTCAACTGAAGCCCCGGGCGCTGTTCCTGCTTTGACTTCATCAGCTGCCTCCGGCGTGTCCTTCTTTCTGCTCTCCATCCCACAGAGCCACAAAAACAGGCTCATTAATTTAGATTTCTTCTTCTTTTTGTCCAAAGGACCTGCAGGCAAGACAATCAGCAGTGAGAACTCCATTAGGCACCCCAAAGGTCCCCATTTTGACATTTGGTGTTTGCTGGCATGTTCTGGGTGCTCTCACAATACGGTGCAGCTGGGATGGGAAGCTCCCCCAACACAAGGGCTGCCAAGGTGGGCCTGAGCCAACAGAAAACACTCGCTCTGCAGAAGTCTCTGGGGGAGGGCTGCCCCCCCACTGCTGGCTCTGCCCCCCGAGACACTTCTACTGCTTCTTACCTAAAGAACTTGTCATCTCCTGAGAGAAAGACTCAGACCGCTTTCTCAGAGAAATGACATCTCTTACATCTCTTTGACATTTCATAATAGGATACCACACTGATAACTAACGTTTTGGAATCATTACAGGAGATTAAGGCTCAGCTTGGTGTGGTGGTGAAGGCACCTGGCTAGAAACCAGGAGGCTCTGAGTTCTGGTTCTGCCTGAGGCACGAAGCCAGTTGGGTGGCCTTGAGCCCGTCAGTCCCTCTCAGCCCTAGGAAGGAGGCAAGGGCCAACCACTTCTGAAAAAAACTTTGCCAGGAAAACTGCAGGGACTAGTCCAGGCAGTTGCCGGGAGTCAACACTGACTCGAAGGCACCAAAAAGAAAAGAAAAAAAAGCAGATTAACTGCCGATCCCAGAATCTGTCATTATAGATCTTACATCTCAGATTAGTAGATTTAATTTCCTAATTTAACCTTCACAAATTTACAAAAGGTTTGCGAGACCCACACCATTTGCAAGGGATCTCCTGGACTTTGCCAAGCATCACCTCCAGGGGCCACTGCAAGACTGTGGAATTTCCCTTCCTCTCCTGAAGAGCTCCCTCGGATCCTGACTGGGGATTTCTGAACATCGTTGTACAGTTGTAAAACTCTACGAATGTACAATTTTCTAACCTCTTTGCTGCTGTCGAGGGGGGCATCCAGCATTTTGTAGCCCAGACATGGGCTGCCTAGAAGAGCTTTGGAGCCAAGGACGTGCTTTGCCCCCCAAAGTTGCATCTCAGCATCCCTTAAAACAGTGGAAATGGCCCTCCTCCTCCTCCTCCTCCCTGAGAGTTTGGGGACCTGCTGCACAGCTGAGCAAACCAGTTGAGGGTCGCTGTAGGGGATTCTGCTCCTGCCCACTTTATTTCAAAAGTCCTTCTGCTTTCCTGATTCATGGACACTTGAAAACCCACCAGTCTGAGTTTGGGGGGGGGGGGCACAAGCTCACCTTACCACGCCTGCCTGGGGTGGGAGGCAGGAGGTATGTATGAACCCTCCCCTTTTCACTGCACGTCAAGATCATTTTCTCTCCAATGGTTTTCTCTTACCTTTCATTTTGGAGAATGGGAGGTACAATGCTAAAATAACTTGGGATCAATATTTCAATCAGTCAGTTTTGCTGCCCTGAATAAAAAGTGTGGATCCACCCGACCAGTTCAAATACTGGAGCATGGATGTGACTGGGGGCCACATCCCGCATGGGCCTCTATCCAATTGCCCTCTGCTACTGAGGCCTGTCACTTGGAAGGAGGGAGTCCACATCCAATCCCTCCGTAGCCCCAACCACCGGCACGCATCAAATGAAAGGTTTTGTTACTGCCCCCGATGGCCTCTTACCCGGACTGTTTTTGCAAGTGTTCTCAGGGCCATCGGTGATTTCCAGCTGCCCCAGAGGAGAAGGACCAGCCTCAGGGATTCCTTTGACCGGAATGGATAGAGGACAGCTAGATGCAAGCGGAGCATCGCTCTTTCTCGGGACATCCTTGCGGGTGAACCAGGTAAGACGGCTGACCTGTTTGGACATTCAACAGAACAGCTTTCTTTCCCAGAGTCAGAGTCACTCCACACACAAAGGGCACCACAGTCTGAGTCCGGTGCCACTCTTAGGCATCCCCATGATACTATGCAGCTTCTGGCGATGCCGGAAAGACAACCGGTTACCTTGGCAGGGGAACCAGCCCAATTCCTGCTCCAAAACCAAGAGTTTTACAGGACTAGCCAGAGAAGGGGGTTCCCCATTGCCAGCAACTGGGAGTGGTGCTCCACCACAGGCTTGCCAGTCCAACCCCAGAGCCTTTATGGACACTCGCGTGGCAGCGTGGAAGTCTTGCGTAGGTTGGATGGTGAGGCAAGGAGTGCAGAAGGTCAGTGTGGAAGAGCCCTAAGGTGATTCCCAGCTCAGCTAAAACTGAGAAAATTCAAAAGTTCTGCATAAGTCCTGGCCTCTGCTAAAATAGGGATCCATGGGAGTAGCAAGTCTGCACATTTCTCATGGATGCCCCACATTTTTACCTCTCTACAGAAACGCCCATCGCTAAACCATGAAGTTTCTTTGGAACGAGGCGTACTGTTCAATAGGCAACTCCAGCCCATGTTCTGTTTCTGGTATTTGATGAAGCTTGGGGCTGTGCAGCTTCATTCAGAGAAAAATCAAGAAAAAAATATTTCTACTGAAACAGCCATTTGTTCTACACATCTGGCTGACTGTTTTTCCTAAGTGCAACTCTTAGGTCAAATCCTTCCTGACTAATTTTGCCCCAGGTAGTCAGATCTCTCTAAGCAGGGCACTGAAAAACAAAGCCCCTTCAGATGCGCGCACCATTTCCTCTGGAGGAGGCTCCGTCAAGAGGCTGACAGCCATCACCACGATCAGAGTGACCACCCCCAGGATCATGGAGAAGTAGAGATAATGGACGTATTTCACCACGGCTGGCCGGTTATCTGGCTCCCCACACCCCGGCTGCAAGTAGACGAAATCCAAAACCATCCGGATCAGGCCCATTACCATTCCAACCAAAAGGCCACAAAATGCACCCTGAAGGGAAAAAAAGAAAAGAAACCACGCCGGGTTAGAAGAAAAAAGTTCTCTGCCCTCTTTTCTAGAACCACAAGAGTTCACAGGCCACCCCAAAGTGCTCGGCGTGGAGTTACCTTCTCGTTTGTTCTCCTCCAGAAGCACCCCAAGATAAAAACCACGGCCACCGGGGGTTGCAGATAAGAGCTGATGGTCTGGATGTAGATGAAGAGCTGCCCCCCCTGGCTCGCTTGTACGAGCGGAATCCACAAAATTGAAATGACCACAAGGAGCAGAACAAACACCCTGTAGGGAAAAGAAAGGCCGTGGCTGGTCATTTCATTTTTGTGGTCTTCAAACTGGGGATGAATGGATCATGGTGCTAAATGAATGACGGCTCATCAGAAGCTTTGGAACTGTGGATTTGGACTGAGCGTGCTTTGACAATAGTTGGGAAGGAGCGCTTTGGCCCTGCAGGAGCACAACCCTCCTCTGCTATTCATTGAAGGAGCCTGAGTTTTTTCAGGCTTCTGGGTGAGTGCGAGGGAAAGTTGCCGCTGCTTTAACAAACCCATTCATTAACGCTGAGGTGCAAGCTGAAGTGCTGCATTGCTGAAGCCTGAAGAAAGTCAGGCTTCTTGAATTACCATCAGAGAGGTGCTGTACGCACACAAGAAGTCCAAAGCATTTCTTTCAAATGACCTTCAGAGCAGGCTCGGCCCTTATAGAAGGGCTTCTTCCATCATTTGTTTGGCTACTGCTTGCCTCCTAAGAGTAGAGCACTCCTGGGACTCTTGCTAGATGTGTACCATGGGCTGGGAAGTCTTACCTGCCAACAATCATGAGCTCCCATTCAGAAGACAGAGGTCGAAGATGTCGCCAAAGGTCCATTGTGAAAATGGTGCTTGCGCTGTTGAAGATTGAAGTCAAAGAGGACATCAGCGCTGCAATCATGACCGACATCATAAGCCCTCTTAGTCCTGGAAGCAAAAAGAGAGGCTGTTGGTGAGCCTGGATGAGAAAGTTCCTGAATGAGTAAGACACCAGGACACCAAAAGACGTTTGTAGCTAGCTCAGAAGGTTCTTGCTATTTGCTAACTCATAGCTTGCATCCAACTCCAGGAAAAAAGAATAAAATCAGGAATTGTTTCATTGACAAAGATAAAAAAATTCTAGTTACTTTTCACAGACTTATAAAATCACTGAAATGAAAGTATTCCATCCAGTTTTGTGTTATCTGCAAATGTTGTAATTATTTCCTCTACCTGTTCATCTAAGTAATTAATGAAAAAGATAACATACCAGACCCCTCCTTTGGCACCACACTCAATAATTACTCTAGTGAGATGAGGAACTTTTAGACAGCACGCTCTAAGTATGCTTGACAAGCCAGCTGTGGATCCATTTAATAGACAGGTAATCCAGCCCATATTTAAGCTTGCTAATTAGATTGTCATGTAGTACTTTATCAAATGCATTACTAAAATCAAGATACATTATGACACAGCATTCCCACAATCTACTAAAGAGCTTTCCACATCAGAAAAAGGAAATAAGATTTCACGGTTCATAAGATACTGAAAGGCCAGGAAACTAAATCCTATGAGGAACAGTTAAAGGATGTGTGTACTGTATGTTTAACGTACAAAAAAAGGAAGATGGCTATTCCCTTGTCTCCCAGAGCTCTAAACCTGCCGGAGACTGCTGCCTTGCAGTCTCCTCATGAGGAGCAAATGTCTGGAGCACTTGTGGCCAATCTCAAGTCCTCTCCTTGTCCACAGAGGAATTACAAAGAGCTAGTCCACTTGCTGGCTCTTCACTCCACCACCGTCATCAGCTCCACTTTTCGCGGAGCCATCTTCAGTTCACTGTTTCTTCCCTGGAAGCTCTTCTAGTCGTACTTTTGATTTCCATATCCTTCTGTGAAATTCTACAGTGTCCCGCCTGAAGGGATAAGCGCCCCCATGAATATGCCACAACCTCTTTCTCACAGTAAACACTTTCACTGGGATGCACATGAACTGTTTTCAACCTGCCCCCTCCCAAACATAGTTGAGGCCTCCTACAGTGGCTATTGATGCTAAACAAAGCCTGCAATTGAAGAAGCTCAGAAAGAATTAATTGCCCAAGAGCCCTGCAATTCATGGCAAGACAGCAAGACTGATCACTCACATTTTAAAATTTTGTTAACGTATATTCCCACAAACTAATAGTCCCCCAAGCTCATAAACTAAAGATCTGGAATTATAGCATGAGAGCCGAGGTGAGCATCAGCTCTGAGAGTCACTTTTGCCTTTGAGTGACAAAATATTAGGACTCCACAAGCGGGCAGAGTAACTGAAAATCAAACTATTCAAACCTAGTTCAGAATCACAGCACTGAATGTAAAAATGTAGATTGCCCCTTACAAGCCCATCTGTAATCAAACAAATGAACAGTAGGGTTGATATCATGGATTCCTGTCCCATTCAAAGCCATGCTAGTTAATTCACCTCCCCTCCATTTCAGGCGTGAAGTTCAATTTTTAAAATAATGTAGGGTACAAATCCTCCCTCCCTCTCTCTCCTCATTATGAGGGAAGTTAAACTAATAGTTCCCTCCCTCTTTCTCTATGAGATGCAGCAGATCACCATCTTTCTGCCTGAAAACTAAAAAAGAAGAGAAGCTCCTTTCAAGGAAAGAAGCTGAAGAAACGCACCCAGGCCTTCTCCTGCCTCTTTTCCTCTCTTAAACGTGGGATCCCTGACCCCAACCCGATTTGTCATGGATTTTCCAGCTGCTGCTGACTTTTCTGCACAGGACAGGCTTACCCATTAGACACAACAGGCACAGTGTCTAAAGCCCACTAAATGGTTTTATTTATTTATCTATTTTATATCAGAAAGAATAGAAATGAAATAGAAGTTATTGATTTTCATGCCTGTTAATGAAAAACAGGCAAGAAACACACCGAGCTTGAACATCAAAGCAATGATCTCATTTGTAACCTCTATAGGCGTAGAGTGAATACTAAAATTTAGTAACTGCATCAGACATCGGAATTAATTGGTAACAACTGATTATGTGATTACAAACTAATGCCTATATTATTTACTATGCCCTATTTCTCTGTAAAAATACAAAGAAAATATTGAAACTCACATGGAATCTAATTTTAAATGCTGTTATTTTTAGGAAGGAGGGGCCCACGAAGGCAAAAGCGCCAAGGCTCACAAGAGTCATACTGTGGCTCTACCTGTCAGCCACATCCCTGTTTGGGTTGATGAGAAGTCCCTTACCTAGTGGCAGAAGTTCGATGACAAGTTTGGGGTATGCAATATCAGAACATCCAGATGGATTGCCACAGATCTCTTTACAGGATTCAGGATCAGCACAAGCCACTAAATCTGCAAAAAAATATAACGAAAAAGCGTTATGAAGGGTGGGAGAAAGATTGGACAATTTGAAAAAATTAAAAATTGATTAGAAAGCAGATTCAGGGCTGCCATTTGGAGAGTAGAATGGGGCCTGAGGATGGGAGCCTGGGAGTCCCAACCTCCTTCTCTTGGAAGCCCTCAGGGTCTTCCCAGCCCAGCCCATCCTGGGGTAGAGACTGGTAGTTCCTGCTGTTACCACCTATCTTCCAAGAATACCAACTGAATTCTAATCTCTAAATCTAGTGTGTGTGTGAAAATCAGGGTTCTTACACCCTGAACTGCCTTTCCGGTGGTTAAAAGATCAAAATGCAAATGCTGAAATAATTTCTATATAGCCAACTTCTGGCTACCCGTGATACCTAGAAGATTCAGACCTTCTCCCTTGGGAGATATGCCAGTTTCAAAGGGGATAAACAAAATCAAACTTTTTTTCTAAAAATGTAAAACTCCTTTTTATCTGTAAATATTAAAACATTTCATATTGAAGGAGAGAAATGCTGAACTGCCCAGATTATGGGGTGCAGTAGGTACAACTGAGTGAACCCAACTTGAAGGATGAATGGCTGCCAAAATTTAAAGACCCATTTGTATAACTTGTACAGAGAATTAAAAACATGAAATAAATGAGGCGTAAACACTGCACAGAAAACAGAAACCATAAATGTAATGCAAATCCCTGGCTACAAGTTTTATTTATTTCTACAGAAAGAGCAGTTGTCCAAAGCAAACAGTTCCTCTGCTTCAATTACCTGGGCTTACCTTTGACCTCGGATTGCAAACCTGAATCAGAGGCTGAGAAGAACTAAGGTACAGCATCCTGTGCTTTTCCCAGTCTCACTCCATGGCCTCTGACAGACCTCTTATGCCTTCCACCCTTTGTTTTAAGTCAACCAACCATTTCTATAACCAGCAGAGGGAGGGACTGTGGTATTTCACTCTGAACATGATCAAGGGCATCTCTCTCTGCTGGGGATGTGTATTCATGGTCAACCTGAGGAGCTGGCAGGCAAGCTGCATTCATAATTCATTTCCCCTCCACTTGCAAGTCCTCCTCAGGAGCGCCAATACCTGGTTCTCCACAGTGGCCAGGTTCCCATTTCACTCTAAGACACTGTTTCTCAACCTTAGCAACTTTAAGAGGTGTGGACTTCAGTTCCCAGAATTCTCCAGCCAGCCATGCTGCTGGGGAGTTCTGGGAGTTGAAGTCCACACCTCTTAAAGCTGCCAAGGTTGAGAAACACTGCTCCAAGATATAGTGTGGATTGCTTGTTTTTGAGGTAGCTTTTTCTATGAACCCAGTCAAATGTATTATTTTCCAGGGAACTATGGTTAAGAAAACCATAGCTTAATGTGTGAACCCAACTGAGTGGCTATGTTCCACATCATGCTTGGTCAAATTGGATTATAATTTGCTTAATCATAGTCTATTTTTAAAAAAAACACAATGACTGAGTTCATTCAGCACAATCAATCATACATAGATTACAAAGAACCCGGGTTGAGTTCACATGGTATCTTAAGCACAAATAAGCAATCCACATCTTAGTTTTGATGTTGTGTAAACCTAGAGAGGGACCACAATCATCAATAAATACGCAATGAATGTAAAAAGACCAACATCCTTTTGTTTATAAAAAACAGGACAGGATGTCTGTCGCAACTATGCGCAGAGGAAAGAGAGGGCTTCTATATTAAAAAAAACATATAGAAAAGAAGAAGCACTTGAGGTTTTTTTGTGAATTATGCTTCTCTTCGTAGGCTGACTTGGTTTGGTTTTAGTCTAGCCTGGGTGAGCCCAGGAAGAAATAGTCTGAGAAGACGGGCCTCATTCTAGGGAGCTCACCTGGAAAGAGAATGCGGCTGATCATGCCAGGCAAAACCATCATGAAGAGAGGCAGGATTTTCAGGTAGGAGGCCAACAGTGCGCCACCTTTGGCATGCGAAAGAGACTTTGCTGCGAGAGATCTTTGAACAATGACCTTTCGATGAAAAAGGTATAAAGCATCAACTTTTTCTTCTTCACCTAGAACAGCCTCCCACACCACACCAACTTTAAAGTCCAGGCACAGGTGTCTGCAAGGTGTGGTCGAAAAAATCAAGATGGTGGCCACAATGGTGCAGTCAAAGCTTCACCAGTTTTTTATGCACTCTGGCTTTTTTGACCATACCCTGCGGACACCTCTCAGTCCAAAACCTTGAAGACAAATGAAGATGTATCCAAATGTCAGCCCAAAAAGGTAGACCAGACTAAGAAACCAACGCCATGTAGGTCAGGACTACTTTTATTGTAAAGCTGGAGGAACTGAATCTTGCAAGTCTGAATGTGCTTCCCCCTCCCACCCTTTATCTTCGTGTGAATTGCGGGGGGTGGGCTTGTTGGAGAATTTTTCTCAAGTTATTTTCTTGGCCTGGGCTCACGCCCCGCTTATCTGACTGTTAGGCCATTCCCTCTTCCCTCTACCCCAAATGGGCAGTAGTAATTGAGATGCTTATATGTGGTCCTTTCTGAAGGTGGGCTGTGTTGTTCATGAGTGTGGGGATCCTGGATTTAAATGTCTGCACAGCCAGGAAAAGGGAAGGGGTGTCATCTGCATGGTTGCTGCTCATTCAGAGTACACACTAAGGATGGATTATGGTGAGGAGCCAACAATATGAATATTTACATATTTACCAAATTTATATAGCCACCCACCTCACAAAATGTGACTCTGGACAGCTTACAAGCATGTATCATGAGTATTACCATGATAGCATATCATGCCGTAGGCAGATGACAGTGCTGTTCCCATAATGACAGACATTTCAGCTGCCATGCTTCAAAAGTGATTTGGAGAAACATTCTGAAGCATATTACCCGGCTCCTAATTAAAGGAACCCCATCTTTTTTCACCCCTCTGCGTGAGTCATGTTATGAGTTGCTCCCTTAAAGCCATGGTGCCTCTTCCTGGCCCATGGTGGCGATTCCTCTTCCTCTAAAGCTCTCGCTAATGAGATGAATTACCTGATCTGTGCACCAGTACCACAGAGATGGGATGGTCATTCCAACTAGGATTCCTGGCCAGGGAAAGTCGGACGTGACAGGGTCCCGGAATATGTGGAACGCATCTTCTCTTGGCAAGCCACAGCTGGTGTTTCCATTGTGGCCGCTGGCAATGGCTTTGAAGTATCTGTTCTTCAGGTCTTCAAGGCCTCCAACTTTGGCAAAGCCTGGAAAAGTTGAAATGGACCGGTTCAGCTGCCTCCTACAGACAGTACCCTAAGGAAAGGCAATTCGGAAAGCTCTCCACGAGGGACTCACTGAAGCCCATCAAGGTGAGTGCGCCAGCCAACATGATGACCGTCTGCAGGGTGTCCGTGTAGATCACTGCTGCCAGGCCACCTGCAGAAAGGAGCAAGAGCCGGACTGGGTCCCAGTTTGTGCCAAAAATCTGGACAGGCCCAGGAGCCTCAAAAAAACCAAACGCCCCAGACACTGAAAGTTCATTTCATACCTATCAGAAGGCTGATGCTTTAATTCAGGTATGATCAAAGGATTAAAGGACTGGGGGATTTCTTTGAAGGTTTCTTGTTTGCATTTTTAACTAGAACCCCGAGTCAAGGGTACCATGCACTTGATTATTTGCACCACAAGTACTAGCCTATATCTGATTTTGCTATTTTTAAAATAACAAGACTTTCCAAATAGGGATGATGCGCCAGTTGGAAAGCAGTTCTGGATCTTGGAAAGTGAAGAAACAATTTTATTTCCCTTTGCATACAGCGGACACAGGGGCGGGGGGGGGGGCGATTTTGCAGGACCTGCATCAGATTTCAGTGGGAACGTCGTTTAACTCTTGCTGTCATCTTCAAACGACTTTTGAGGGATCGGGGAGGAGAAGTGGTTGGTAGCCTGGCAAGTTAGGAGCTTTTGCCCACCCATCGCCATTCAGCAGTCTAGCAATGGATCAGGACTGGCCTTTCACGTGCCTTCACCGTGTAGTTTAACTTCCCATGTTTTGGTGTTACTTGTTAACAAGTAGTTTTCTGGGCAGTACACAAAACTATTCAGCTGGACACCATGTCTTTTTAACTTTTTAAAAAGTTCAAAGAAGGAAACTTTCAGGACATCAGTTATCTGAAGAGTTCAAAGCAAAGGAAGATGAAAAGTGTATTTTTTTAAAGAAAGCCAGAACAGAATAATCTCTTCTTTGGAAATTTCAACCTGTTCCTGCTCTGTAGGTCAGCCTGAAGTTATTCAGATGGGTTGTTTTCTTTCTTGAAAAGCACGTCTGTGCATCCAAGTTATTTTTTACAAAGCATGCAACATGAGTAATATTTTACCTACTTGCAAGTGCTACCCCTTCACTATATTTCTGAGTTGGCAGTTGGGCTGCAGACCGTGGGCAAAATGAGCTTTGAGAAAAGGCAACAAAGCCCAAAGAAGAACCAATGGTCATGAAGCAGAATTTAACCGATGTTCCAGGTATGTATGTATGTATGTATTTATTTAATTTGTACGCCACCCATCTCCCCCACCAGGTGACTCTGGGTGGCTCACAATTAAAACACAACCCACAAACAATTAAAAAATAAATACACATTAATTAATTAAAATTGATTAATCAATTAAAAGGTCAAGCTATAAGTAACCCAACTATATTAGGTGAGTCACCTAATCACATGCTACAGTTTGATCATGTAAATCTCCCCACGTGCCTAAATTTTCAAAAGGTGCACACTCTCCCTCCCTATGCATCCGTCAAACCTCAGCGCCCTGAAGTCGGGTGATAGAACAGCCAAACGATGTCAGCCATTCCTCTAAGCGCTTTCCATGTGGCTCACGGCCCAGAAATAACTGCAAAAGACAGACTTCTCTTCTCATGGTGTTAAAAACTACCTGCCACAGTGTAGACTGCAGTGATTATCAGCAAACTGATGACGGCTATGTAGAGATCCCAGTGCAGGGCCTGTTGGATGAAGAGAGCTCCAGCATACATGTCAACCTGGGGGAGAGAGAAACGGGCAACGTTTAAACCTCAATAACCATCTTACCAGGGCTGGCCCAAATTAGCTGGCCAAATACTGTGCTGTATTCCCTAAATCAGTGTTTCTGAAGCTCAGCAACTTTGAGATGTGTGGACTTCAACTCCCAGAATTCCCCAGCCAGCCATGTTGGAGATAGCCATGGGTTGTTGAAGTCCACACACCTAAAAGTTGCTGAGGTTCAGAAACACTGCCCTAAACCAATGTTTGTACTAGATAGATAGATAGATAGATAGATAGATAGATAGATAGATAGATAGATAGATAGATAGATAGATAATAGAGTACACACATACACACACGTATGTATGTATATAATGTACTTCATATATCTTTTCCCATGCCAGCATAGCAGCCAAACCCAAACCCTGTTTAGTTCTGTTATTTTTTTTAAATGCTGAATAAATAATTTATTTGAGATAGAGGTTTTACCAGAAATGTTATCAACAGAAGCACCGGTGGGCTGAAAACTTGAGTTCAGCTACCAGCCACTCTTTTAGATTTAGTCTGCTGCAGTCCCAAAGGGTTCATAACATTTTCTTCCACCAAGCCTAGACCTACCCTTTTGAACCCCAGCCTCACCACCACCACCACCACCACCACCACCGCCAGTGTTGTCCAAACTTGGCCACTTTAAGATGAGTGGACTTCATGGCTGGCTGGGGAATTCTGGGAGTTGAAGTCCACTCATCTTAAAGTGGCCAAGTTTGGACAACACTGACCACCGCCATCACAGGTGGGCAACTGACTGGTCTCCTGTAGAGATTCTGGAGCATCCCCAAACCACACCCAGGTTTTGCATCAGCTTTGTTCCACCAAGCCTGGGTTTTGCCACTATCACTAAGTGGCACCTTCAAACTGGAGGTTGATACTGTTCTCCACCTCAGAACGGGTGGATCTACATTCGTGGATCTACATTTGTGGAGCAGATACGCTCATCCCCATGTGCTACGTTGACTCTGCAATGCACTTAGGGAGCCATCCAGCAGATTCCGTTCTGTGTCTGTGCTTAGGGATAACTTCCTCCTCTACTTTCCAGAGCAAACTTTTCATTAGTGAATAGACAGGACATGTTCAGGCCTCTTTCACGCAGACAATGCTCTGCACTGCGACTACCGGGTCAGCTTATGACCCTGTTATTGATTTTTCTCCCTTTGTCCACGAAAAGAAGAGTGTATTCCCATGGAACAGCCCAAATTAAACAGAGCAAGACAGAGTCCCATTTTAACATGCCATCCCTTGCCCCATCCTTGCTGCCATAAGCTGTTGGCTAAATCAGGCCAGCCTACCTGGCCTGCAAAAATCCATAGCAGTCAAGCCCTGGAAGCTGGCAAGCCGAGGAAGCGAGAACGGCTTGGATTGCTAGAAAAGCAGGTATTGCTGGTAGGTGATAGAACAGACTCTTGGAAGCTTGTCGAAGCGACACAAAACATACACCTAGTGCAATTGAGGCAGAGTTACCCTGCGTCTCTTCCTCACGCTTTCTCCTTCCCCAGGACTCTAGAACTTCTGCAACCGCCCTGGGTCCTCCCCTATCTGACCGGCTGCCCCCTTGGCGCTCCCAAGCACTTGGGGATGTAGGATTTTTGCACCCAGATGGGGTACTCCTAAAACTCTTCCTCAGGGCTCCTGTAAGGTGCTCTCCACCAGTCCTTGAGCAGAAAACCAGCCAACATAAATTGTGCTGCTCTCGCTGGTCATCACGATCCTGCCACGAGCACAATGCTGCTGAATGGTGCTGCCCTTGTTCGCTGCAGGCACTTGATGACAGGCCTTGGTGGGTTCACCAATATTATTCCCCCTCCCCTCCCCTCCCCTCCCCTCCCCTCCCTCCCTCCGAATGTCACCAGCCACTGAGGAAATATCCAATAACTGGTCTCCTAACGTGGGCTGGAGAGGAAGTGAGTTCTGGTAGATAACTAGACTGCTGGATTTATCCATCTATCAAACACCCTCCAGGTTTTGCTCAATGAACAGGGAGACCTTTCGCTGGACCACGCAACCTCCCTCCTTTCCGCCTGTTAATTGGGCTGCTTTTAAACAGGAGGGCTGTGGCTCTTCTGAGCACTCCCTTCGGAGCATGAGTTTTAAACATGCATTCAGTGCCTCTATCGGCTGTTATTGGGCAATTGTTAAACATGGGTTTATGCTCTTCTGAAAAGCAGTAAACCTGTGTTTAAAAGGTCCCTGACTAACAGGCACGGGGGGGGGGGGGGGGGGCTGGATCCCGCACAGCCTCCCCAGCTATTAACTGGGCTAATCTCTCTCTCAAAGCCAGATGCCTGTGGACCAGCTACCACACCACTGGCAGAATGATTGCTAAAGTATATCAGATTTTATCCGTGGCAAAACATGCTTTGGATAAAAGGGAACCACTGCTGGAACAGCTAAGGATGAATAGAGGTGAACAAGTGTAGTTCAGGGTTGAACTACACATCCTTGGGGTTCTCTGAGCTTGGTTCTTTCCTTGTACCAACCACTATGTAGGACAGACAGGCAGAAGGCTAGCTGAGCGCATCCACGAGCACCAACTAGCAGTCAGAAGACATGATGAAAATTCCTTAATCTCACAACACATAGACAGACATAATCACAGTTTCAACTGGGAAACTGTCAGCATCTTAGACCAAGCTAAATCCAACTACACAAGAGAATTCTTGGAAGCCTGGTATTCAGACAAGGTAGCAATCAACAGACACATAGAGATTAACAGCATCTACATACTATGCAAAAGAGACAAAAGATCAGAAGATCGCCTCACCAGCAATCAATCTCCCGCAATCATCACCCAGATAAGCAAAGGTCACCACCAGGCACACAATCAAGCAGCAAACACATGCCAATCGAAGACCTACCAGAGGAGCAAAACAGAACCCCCACCCCCACCAGCACTGGCAAGGCAGGACACAGCACATAAACAGAGAGCAAACCCCACTCCATTCTAGCACTGAAGATGTCACCTAGCTGGGTAATGAAACGTTTGCAAGAAAAGAACCAAGCTCAGAGAACCCCAAGGACTCCACAGCTAAGGACGACTTAAGGATGACTTATCTGAAGGCTGGAGCTCAGGTGAAGGCAATATCATGAAGCTTCAAGGTTGCCCTAGAATGATTGTGTTGTGATTAGATGCAAGGGATCGCACATTTGATCTTCAGACTGGGCTGGTCACATACGAGTATTATCTTCCAGCCTTCATACTGCAGCGTTAACAACAAGAACACTTAAGGATCTTGTCTCCATCCTTCTCTTCTCGTCACTTCTAAACTAGATAAGGGAAGATTGCCGCATCTGGTCCTGCCTTAAGAACTAGATTAGGAAGAATTAGCCGTGCCAAGGCCTAAATAATGACCCTTCTCAATTGTTGCCTATAAGGATACTGTGTCTGACCTTTGTTTCAAGCACAATAATTATTAATTGGATGGTCAACATCTGAACTATTGGTTGGGATTTTCTCCTTCTCTCTTTCTGCTTCCCTGTGGCTGTACCAGATTATAAATAGACGTAACATTTGAAGAGATTAAACACTTTGTGTTACGCTATTACCAACTCTGAATGAATTGATTGCCGTTGTTAGCAAAGCTAAAACATATTTCTATACTGATACATTTAGAAGTGGCTTAAGCATTTGCGCCTTTTTTTTTACATCACAACATAGATTTGCACAGAAAGTAAAGAACGTTTGTTGAGATTCCTTAGTACATGAGTTCCAAACAATAAATTACAAGAAAAAACTTCCACTTACTCAGTGTCTTATTTCCAAACTGGAACCAAGAATGTGAGTAGGTGTGATTGAATGGTGCAAAACTGGCACAAAAGGTTGCCATCATTTGGACGAAGAGAGCAACGCTGGATGTTTTTTAGATGTTTCCTTTGAACCTGATTAGAAATGTCTTAAACCCTTAACTGTGTGACTACAAAATGGAGTCATAGTGGAGCAAAACAGCAGAATAGAACACTATTTAAGGACACGTCGGCTACCCACTTTTGGAGGGGGAGGTGAACAATACCAGGCTTGGTCAAACAGAACTGGTCAAAAGCAGCTCAAAACTTTGGCACAGGTTTTGGGTGAATGTAGCAACCCTGGTTTTGTGGCTAAAAATCTTTTGCCACCTTAGAGTAACATAGCTCTCCTCTTCCAACGGGTTTGTAGGTGTTTTCTCTGAAGCCCAGTTTGAAACTTCTGCATCCCCTTAACTGTCAGGGTATAAAACCTGGACTTGGTGGTACGAAAGTTGTAACCTTTTGGGTAGAACCAAATGCTGGGATTCATAGCTAACCCAGCTGAAGTAGCATCTTTCTCTTGTGGGACTGAGTGCCATCGGTTGTTAATAAATGACTGGAGCAAAAGGTTAGCCAGTTACTCATTAAATGTGAGTAGTCAAACAGAAGAGTAAATGGCTAAACTAGAGTGGCAGGTCATCTTCTGTGCCTGCTTGTCCATTGGTGTGGGCACTTCCTTTAGATCTCTATCTGGAGAATAAATTTGCAAATAGGAGCAAAACAAACAGCACTGGAAAACCAGCAACAAACAAATTAGATAAGGAGGGAGATTCTGGACTCAGGCCTACAAAGCTGGACATGCAGCCAAATATTAAAGCTTTAACTCCAACGTTTTTAAGCAACAAAGATGTTTACTCATCAACATTTTTTTCTTGAGTAATGGTTGTATGATGCCACACAAGCTAACAAAAATAATGGATGTGAACTATAAACAAAATCTTAGATGAAATATTAGTATTCTTAGGGTTTCTCCAGTGCAATGTCTGCAGGATGATTTTTAGAAGTCTTTCAGAAAACAGCTCTTGGTGGAAATGTTATGAGAGAATCTGCCCTCTCTGCAAACTTTCAGGAATGGATCCATGATCCAAATCCTAGATTCCTTTCGTACCCTGATCAGGGACATGACATTGGAAGACTTGCAGCCACGGTGCATTTCCAGATATAAAAAATCTGAAGGGTGTGCCAGGGGCTTGCTTCCAGTGTGCCACGAGATTTTTGTCTTATTTCCTAAATCCTAAGTATATCAATAAATAAAAATTGTATAACTTCCTCTTGAACCATGTCTTTCACATTTGAAAACAGGTATATACAACTAATAATTTCCTGGTGTGCCACAGAACTACTATCTTCAATGTCGTGCTGTTGGATTCAAAAAGGGTGAGAACCGCTGATCTGGGCACAGTATGCATAACGTCAAAGCCACAAGGCAGGCCGCCAAAATCTTTGCCTATAAATTGATCTTGCCTGGGGGCAAGATAACCCAGCAGCCTCCAGAGTTGTAGGCAAGCTAAGCGCCGTATTCAGAATAGTTCCCTCTGGGGATGCGCTGCATTTCGCACCCAAGGCCGAAAGGGCTCTCGAGCAGGGCTGGGCGTGGGGTCCCAGGGAGATTCACGCTTGAGTTCAGGAGATGCCCACAGGGCACCCCCGCTCCCTCCGGAGCGCCTTGTTGCCACCAGTGGGTGCTTCTTAGCTCCCACAGGCCTTCCCTAGGATAGCGCGGCCACGGAGTGAGCCGAGGAAGACGTGTGCCTTCCAAAGGGAGCGCCCAACAGATGCGGCTTCCCTGCCCACCTGGGCTCTGAGCACTCTTTAGGCTTTGGATCCCAAACATAGCACTTCCCTAGTTCCCTCCTGTATCCATTGGTTTGTCGCTCGACAGCTGTCATAATACACGAGAAACATCAAAAGACACTTATTAAGCCTATGTTGACCTACTCTTTCCAAGCCAATTCTGTTCTGTCTCCTCTCGTCTTCTTACTTACTGAAATTTTGGTGAATATATAGATAAACAAGTAGAGAATTGCAAGGAAGATCTGTATCCTTTTGCCACCAAACCGTCTCTGCAAATACTCTGGCATGGTTGTAACCTGGAAGGGACGAAAAGGGTGAAAAGTCTTCACAAAACAGAAGCTTTGATCTGTTGGGGAGTGTTCGGATTTATGTAAAACAGTCTGTGATATGAATTAGTTCACAGCCGTCACCCTCCACCGCTCGAATCCGCGACCCTCCCAGGAACAGAAGCCCCCGTTAGCTCCTATTTGGGTTGGCCGTTGTCTCGTTAGCTGCCCAGAGTCACTCTGGCAAGTGGGTGGCCAGATAAATTGATTGAAATAAATAAATAAAGAATAGCCTTAATTGAATACCAGGGCCTATCAGAGCCTCTGAGGCCTCCTGGAGCCCTGGAAAAGAGAAGGGGAGGCTAAAAAAAATGTTTTGGGCACACGCCAAGCAGTTTCCCTCTGCCCTTGAATATGCCAACCACCGCTCCCTCCCATCCCCCCCACCAGCTGCAAAGTGGCTTGCAGAAAATATAGCCCTCCTACGAATTCCTCAATCAAGGGTTTTCATATAAGGAACAAGACTGCTTGCACTCCCTTGTGAAATTATGAGATGGCCAAATGCACCCCTAACTGGGGTGCATCGTCAGCAATTCTCAGTTGAATTCAGGTAAGGGACTAAATAGCTGAAGGAGAGAGGACCCTGTCTCTGTTTTACATCCCTTTTTGCCCAAGATCATTTGCTCCCTGTAGGAAATAATATTTCTCCCCTTGCACACTAACATTTAGCCCCCTCCAGCATTTATCTCCGTCTTCCCAACCTGGTGAAATATGATTCACTAGATGTCCCATCGTCCCCAGACCAAAGGGTTTACAGTCCAGGTGGGAAAAGGCCGAGCAAAGGCGGCAGCAGCAAGGATCCCCCTTTCCTCTGGGCCTGCATTTCTCAACCTGGGAGTCAAACTATACAAACTATACAAGCCGGACTGCTTGACCGAATGACCCCTAGGTGACAGCCAAGTGGCGGACTTGGATATCTCTTGGCCGTCCTCTAGCGGCTGCCTGGATCCGTGCAGCCAAGACGCAGCCAGTGCATCGCTGCCCCGACCCGCCGGGGTTTAGCCCTGGGCCAGCTGGACCGCCCTGAGGACGTAGCAGGGGGAGAGGAAGCCAGGAGGCAACCTGGAGCCCCCGGGCAGGGAGGTCCCTGCCACGCAGGCCACAGAATTGAGAGGCGAGTGACGGCAACAGCGGAAGCAGACTTCCCGCCTGGACCACGGCGTGTCAGGCCCACGCCGCCTGCCCTACGCTGCCTGCACGCAGCATCTCGAGGTGGGATATTAGGGGCTGAGAGATAGGGGGAGGCATGCAGACGTGTGCTCAGGAAAGGGTAGCGAGCCGTCCATGCAGCAGGGCGAGGGGGCTGCGTGGGTTTTAAGAAAGGAAGAAAGACCTTTCTAACTACTGTGAACGGGGAGTAAAATCCCAGAGGCTCTTCCACGTTGTCAGTTTGCACATGATCCTTCTCAAACCGGAGGCAAAAGCAGAAGGAAGGAAGGACACGAAGGCTCGACTATCCACGAAGCTTCGGTGAGAGCAGAGAGGGCCTCCTGGAAGCTGATTGACTCACCCCGGCTGCGATGTAGATCGGAAGGAACAGCCACGCCAGCACCAAGACACAAAACATGCCCTAAGAGAGACCACAGGCCGTTAGGAAGAAGGAAACCCCAGAAAACCTGCTGATCGACAGAGGCACCTCGGAGCACAATCTGGTGGCGGGATTAACCTGAAGGGTTTACAGGAGCACATTCAGGTTACACTGGGCGAGTCTGGCTGTATCCTTCCGGCACCACCGCCAATCCATCTGCAGCATTGCAGAAGCATTTGAAAAGGGGAAAAGACTCATTTAACGGAGCATCAGAAGCTGAGCAGTGGCGCAGCTGACCCACCAAACCAGGGCCCTGCTGCAGACTGTCCTGCCCGGTCCAGGCTCTCTAGGTGGTGACCGAGCCTCTGAGGAAGATCCGACACTCACACCTTCTGCACCCCAGCCCTGTGGGGCTGGGCAGTTGTCATCTGTTGTAAAAACGTTGTAAGGACTCCACAGCTGTAATCCTGTGCTGGGACCCGGAAACAAACCGGAGAATGGTACCACGGGGGGAATGCAAGGCAGCTGGCCCACCAGCAGGGCCCCCTTTCCCCCCTCCCTGGCGCTGCTGCTATTTAATACCCATTGCTCTGAAACAAAGCAGACGCCGAGAGGGAGGGAGGGAGGGAGGGGGCAGCCTGGCGTCACCAAAGCCCGATCTGGGTGTGGTTCTCTGTTCGGATCGTCCGCCAGCACATCTCAAGGACTACAGAAAGGGTTCCCGCCATTTACAGAGAGGGATGCGCCCAACCTGGCTGCCTGTCAGCTTGGAGAGTTTGCGCTCCCGGGCCAGAGCAGCCTGGAGAAGGTCCCGCTCTAGCACCCATCCAGCTGCCTTCTAACCTCTTTGCCTGAGTGAGCAAAGTAAAGTGGGCTTTAATGCAAGAGAAAGGGTTCACAGGACGCGGCTTCTGCAGAGATCTTGACATTTACGGAGAATCCTCCCATAAGCTCCAAGCGCCGTCTCTGTAATAATCCTTGCAGGGATTTGCAGTTCCCTTTCCTTTGGGGTAGGCAGGTGGGGGGAAGGGAAAACCTTCTCTGCTCCAAACTAAAGCTGCGTGGCTATCCAACCTCCCTCCCCCCACCTCAAATTGTCTTCTCTGACTTCCCACCTGCAAAGCTTCCAGGTTCAACAAGACCGCTTGAACCCCGTGCCCTGATTCATCAGGGCTCCCGATTCAGCCTTCTGGAAATACTGAATTCACAGCGTGAGCATATCTCACAAATGGAAAAGGGGGCAAAGTTTAAATGTTCCATTTACTTGGGACATTTTTATACCCCGTGTGCACAACAGCTCACCCAAGCCAAGAGGCGTCCAGCGAGATACCAGAGCCGGGAAGAAGGAAGGAGCAGGACTGCAGACTAAGAGACTCTTCAGCCATCTCCTGTGGGAAGGTCTCTTAACCCTTAATCAGCAACAGCAGACTTAGGCCAGTGAGATAGAGAGATGTGCCTGGAGATTAGAGGAAGACCTTGCCCCCTGCTCCGTGCCAGCCAGCATAAAAGGTACCATAAAAGGGATACTCACATTCCATTCGTAGGCCGTGGCAGCAATTCCAGATGCTGCACCAGAACCAGCCAAGCCAATGAAATGCCCACTGCCGACATTACTGGCAAACAGGGAAGCCCCCACCTGTGAAAAGAAGCCAGGAGTCAGCTCGGTGGGTATCTCGGGGTGCTTTCTAAACCCGCCGTGAGTGCAAAGCCTCTCCTGCCAGAGAATCATTGCATGGAGTTTGCTGGAAGGGTTTCCAGATCGCCTGCCTGAGGCTGGACCTCATTTCTCCTTTGGGATGCTTCTCTTGACACTGTAGGACAGTGTTGTGCAAACTTGGCCACTTTAAGATGAGTGGACTTCACTCATGCTGGCTGGGGAATTCTGGGAGTTGAAGTCCACTCATCTTAAAGTGGCCAAGTTTGGACAACACTGCTGTAGGAGAAGCTGATGCTCTCGCAGCTGTTCCTGGTTTGTACAGGTTCAGACAACATGGGGTTTGGCAACATTAGACCCTATCAGCAAGAGCAGCCATGAGATGCTTCTCCAGCTCCTTCCGGCTTAGATTTGTGTGAACCATCCTGTGGAAGGAGGTTCCTTGGGGCTGGAGCCCAAGCAAGTTCGCACCTTTCGAAGCGGAGAAAACAGAGAACAAAACAACGTGTCTGTACTTTGTGTCAAGAGCAGTTCAAGGCAGCAGGCTAGAACCTGGCCTCGTCCTGAGTTCAGGTCCTGCCTCAGGCATGAAGCCAGCTGGTTTCTTGAGCCTGTCACTTTCTCTGTAGGCCCTAAGAAGAAGAAGGCGATGATGGCAATCACTTCTGGAAATGTTGCCCAGAAAACTGCAGGACTAGTTCAGGAGTGACCTGCAGTCAAGACTGACTGGAAGGTACAGAAAGGCTCTATATACGTCCCCTATCCACATCTCTCTGGAACCAAAGTATTTTATGCATGCTGAAATTGGAGCTAACGTACCGGCCACCAGACCATTTCGCCCCCAGCTAGGAAGTAACCCTTGACGGTGCTTCGTTTCGTCTTCCACATTGACTGAAAAATTAAAAGACAACGAGTTTATTTGCTGAGAATACGAAAGATTCCATAAACCACAGTGCCCCTCCCCACAAAAAACAGGCAAGCCGGAGTGACTATGCCATGGGCCCCATTTCTCTCTGGGTTAATTCCTGGGGCTTCCGGTGTTGTGCCAATCAAAGAACCCATTTGACTTAGACTTTCGGGCCAAGATACAGAGCTACAGCTGAGAAGATGCTTGGGGCAGGGAGTGGCAACTGGGCATTTTCAGGAGACAGAGGCCGGCAGGTTTGCCTGGCAGAGAGACTGGGGCAGAGTTCTCTGGAAGGGAAATCCCTTAGAATGCATTTGAAGCAAGGTACAGCCCACGTGGTAGGCTGGTTGCGTGTAACAAAGTGCCACTGAGTTGGCAGCATCGCAGAGCCTGAAGAGAACAGCCTTGACTTACCCAGTTGTGCAATCCTATCTGGGGGGCACCTTGGAAGCCATGAAACAATGTGATGATTCGATTATTTGCTTTGTCCAGGCTCTAGGCCAAGGGGGTGGCACTGTGGCCTGGCAGAGGGTGCCCGGAGAAAATATAGAGTTCCTGGATTCCATTGATCAAGGGCAAGAATCGTGCCTCACAAAACCCTGCAGTCATGTAAAGTTGAACTACAAGGCTGGTCAGATGATGAATAATGCCACAAAAATTACAAAGCCTCCCTTTCATAGCAGGAGTTGAGACTTGTTTAACAAACATTAATCTCTGCAAACCATGTGCATGGGAAGGGAGTGGGAAAACACTTTGCTTGAACCAGGATCTGGCCATAGACCTTGTGAAGTGGGATATTAGTGCCTTTACAAGAAGTTATTTTGCTTAATGGGATAGATCTTATGGAATCTTTTCTAGACAAATCATTGTAATTCCAGTAACAAGACAATCTGCTCTTTATTCCTGGCCTCATCCAGAAGAACACCAGCTAATGGGATGTGCCCTCCAGAGCAGGAGCAAACCACGGATCTAATCCCTAATCTAACGCTGTCCAACTTCTACAGAAAGTAAATCCACCGTCATCTGCTCCTGATGAGGAGAAATCTCAAGGGGGCATCTAGAAGAGGGAGGGACCCCAGGGACCCCAGGCCTCCTGCGACCCAGATGGCCCCAGAGGACTTTGGAGAGTAAGTGTGACAGAAGAGAAGGACTGCTAAGCACGTTAGGAGCAATCAGGTGAATTTGACCCGATTGTAACTGAGATAAACTTGAATTGCACTTAGATTCTGCCCTGCCTGGGCCCCTCTCTGTTTCTGGAAGGTTGCCCCGGCCAATGCCAAGAACAGCCCCCAGAGCAAAAACGACGGGCTCCCCCAGTTGAGGGGTAGGCACAGAGGCATCCGTGGAGGGAGGTCAAAGACGGCAGCCAGCCGTGCAGTTGCAGCCACCCTCCACAGGTTCCCCTGATTAGGAGGGGAGGGAATCTGGCAAAAAAGCGCCTCCAGGACCCCTCTCTTTGTGGAAAGGAAAGGATGGGGTTGTGGCTCTACTCAGGTCCCTGCAGTCGCCAGGAGTTAACACTGACTCGAAAACACACGCGCGCGCACACAGCCCTCAAGGATGAGCGGTTTCCAGCTGCTGGAATGTCCCAAGAGATCTCCTTGCAACGATTCAGCAGCAAAAGGCAAACGAGCGCCAGTGCACAAACTGTCGGATTAGTCCAACCCACAGCCGCTCAGTAACCTTTAAAAAACCAGCCTCCACAAACGCGGTCCTCTGCTGGAAAATCCCCAGCTTAGGTGGCTTCACGCTGCCGCTGCTGCCGCCGCCGCCGCCGCCCATCGCAGGCCGCGCAGCCGAGAGGGGCGCAGGGGAGCGCCAGCCGGGGCAGCGAGGCAGTGGCCTCGGCCGGCACCGAAAGGCAGAGCTGGGTCGGGCCTTAAACAGAGCGTTTGCTGGCGCATTTGGGTATCGGCTCAGCTGATGAAGCTAATAAAAACAGACCAGAACGTGTGTCCTATTGCTGTGTCCCCAGAAACCCCCCCTCCGCCGTGGCTCCTAAGGAGAACGTAGATTCACTTGGGTGGCGCTGCCTGAAAGAGGTTGCCCAGACAGATGGAGCCCTCAGCTGCCCTCTCCTGCCCGGCGCGTCAGGGAGCCTCCTTACCCACAGCCCCACGGCCAGAACAAAGACGAAGTACAGAACCAGGACAACAATATCCACGGCCTCCAAGGTCTGCTGGGGAAAGGCCTCCCAGCTGCGCGGGGGGGCAGACGGTGGGCTGGTACCGCCGGGCTCCATCGCCGCTCGCCCTGGCCGGCTGCCTCGCCTTCCCGACGCGTGGATCTGCTCGGAGAAAAAGGGAGCGCGTCGCCGTCCTCCTTCGGGGAGAGCAGCGCCCGTCCTGGGCGACGCACTTGCTCTGAGCTGGAGTCCAGCAGGAGTCCTGTTTGTTTGCTGTTGCAGGAAAAAGATATTGTGGCGGATTCTAAATTAGACAGACGGGATGCAAATGCAAAGGCCACTTTATTTGCTTTTGGCCAGGTTTATTTGCTTTTCAATCCAGCAAGAGAAAAAAATAACAACTCCAGGAGAACAGGACCGTTGTTGGCCTGTTGAGAGCAAACGCCTCGGTTTGATTAGTTCACACCCCTGGAGCTCAGTTACACCATACCAAATGTAATCTGCGGATCAAAGCTGTGCCACGAGGAACAAATGCTCTCCGTCCGTCTGCAGGGGAGCCACAGAAACTCATCCGTTCTAGCCCACCAGAACTGTGACTTTCCTGAGTTAGCAAAGTCGCCAGGCGTCGCTTTTTAGAGGCAGTGGCCAGCCTTTGAAGAGCCATGACCAGCTGGACCGAGAGCCCTCGAGTCCAGTCGGGTCCAACCACCTCTCAGGGCGGGAACTGAAGCACCCCCGACCCCCCCCCCCCACATCCAGGGAAAGGGACCCGCCGCCCCTCGGGCCATTGGTTCCTCTCCTGAGCCGCTGTGGCTGTTAGGAAAGTAGACAATACTGGATTAACAACGCCAGGTCTGTTTCTAAGGGATGACATAATCTAAAGCCTTCCCAGGGCTGTGGGAGAGTCAGCTCCAAAGCATGTGAAGCAATAATAAAAACTTTATCCAAACATTTAGCAAACTTCTTCCCCGACTGATTTACCTTAAAGTAGGTAGAGGAAACCAGGGAGCCTTTTTTGCTAGAGTCAATATTTTGCTAAAGACTTTGGGGTCCAATGAGTTGTCAAGATACTTACTCTTCTTCCTTTGTGCCAGGATCAGCTCCCACCACAAGCAGACGCCTTATCTGCTGGGTCCGAGTGAGGGAACAGAGTCCGGAAAATAGCTCCTCGGAGGCTCAGCGGCTCTTCCAGTCGTGTGTTGTGGGACGTGGGATTCTGAGAGCAGACAAACAAGTTTCTCTCTGTGGCTTAAGGAGGTGCTTGGAGGGTGAGGTCGGGAGCCTTGCAGGTTGATGCAATTTTTAAGACTGGCAAAGACATCTTTACCTATCTGTGGCCTGCCTGGCACTGGAGGATCCCCAAAGTGCCAGCTCCATTAGGGATTCTGGAGGCCTTGACTGCCCGGCAGATCTGAAAATATTCAGGAAGGGGGCCAAAGAACACCATCGCTTCAGGCACATCGCTCGCTGCCAGGACAGGGGCCAGAAAAATGGATCCCTTTGGCATCGTCTCACTGAGGAAAACTACTAGCAGAACTGTTCAAGGTGGAGCCATCCTAGGACGGGCAAGGGAAGCTACAGCTGTTGGTGGGGGAAATGGGCTTGGGGCTGATCTAGCTGGACAGTTAATCCTCCTTCAAGAGCTTTTGGGTGAATAATGCAAACTCTCCTCTTGCAAGATCATCTCATACCCCAAAAGGTTTATGACATATAACCTCAAAAATAAAAGAAAGCATTCTTTCATTTGAAGCTGTTTTTGAATGTGAAGTTCTTTGCTATCAAATACGATTTCACTTGTTTTCACTTCTATCAAACAAAGGTTTTTTTTAATGCTAAGCTCTTGCCTGCAGCAGTTTTTACAGTTATTTAACGTTTGGCAACGAAGAAGAGGAGGGATGGGGGAGGGAGGAGCCCTCCCTGCCTGGGTCTCTGGTGTGGGGAAAAACAGATTTAACCCATCCCTATAATCTGCAAAGATCAGCCCTGCTTGGCAGCCCCGAAGGCAGCCAGTTCCTGGGGGCTCTGCTTGTCGCTGTCAGCACTGCCCCCTGAATCACGGAGCCCAAACGAAATGCCTAGCCAAGTCGGAGGGTGGACAGCAATGCCTGTCGGTCTGGCCCCACACCTGCCCTCTTGGAGGTCCTCCCTGTCCTGGCACGCAGGAAGGTGAGGAGGTCCATCAAGTGTGATCAGAGCCTTGTTCTTCCTCAGCTGCCTGGTTGAGTCGGGGAGGCCGTTCTTGGCTAAGGACAACCATGGCGTTGAAAGGAATCACCTGAATGGAGAGAGTCAGCAACCCATGTGTCTGGTTCGTGGCTGCTGAGGAAACCAAGCCTGACCTCTCTTGCCGTTGCGTTTACACTTTCCTACCAACCGCGCCCCCAGGCCTGGCAGCGATGCCACCCACGGACCTTTTGAGATGGACCCCAAGTGTTCAAAGAGGTCCCTACAGATCCAAGCCAGGGGCAGAGACTTACCATGCTCCTCGGGGGCTCGCTCCCATCTTGTGCTCAGGGCGAGCAGCCTTCTGCCAGTCCACAGGGTGGCTTCCAGATGCCAGCGGAGAGGATTCAATGAGGCTCTTTTACATGTTCACAGGCATGAAAGGGGAAATTTATAGGCAGAGCTCTTTGATTCATTGGCCCTGCCTTTGATGCTGCTCATGAGTCGGGCTGGGCTGCTTCCTTATCGGGCTTTGGGGGTCAAACTCCAAAGTATCTCATCCCTCCCTTCCAAAAATAATCAGGGCAGTAGAAAAAGAGAGAGAGAGAATGGAAGAGTGTTGTAGAAACACCGAGGACGGGAAGGAACCTTCTCCCAACAAATGTCCGCATGACCTCAAGCAGGCAGGAAACTCCTACAGTCCTGGAGGACCACTTGTCCAGATCTTTCCACTCAAGGCAGCAGAGAATAACCTGATTTCTGTTTACAGTTCTCTCAACCTCAGCCTTCACCACATCGTGCAAGAAAAAAAGGAAATGGTTACAGATCTCCCTTCCAGCGTTGCTAGCAAGCTAGCAAGGACATACAGGTAGTCCCCAGTTTAAGAACGAGTTCCGTTCCCAAGGTCTATCCTTGAGTCAAATTTGTATGTAAGCTGGAATAAGTAGCATTATAAGTAGTGTTGTGTAATGAACTTGAACCATTGTGCATTTAACTCGACTCATTGTGTATTTAACTCGAATTTTGCTACAATAGGCTCCATTCTTAACTATGGGTCATCCTTAAACCAGGTGTTCTTGACCCAGGGACTGTCTGTAATAGGTTTGACTTGGATTTTTTAACGTTGCTTATCAAGTTGTTGTTGTAACAGGAAGAGGAGTTTGTATCTGTGTATTAAGCCGCTCTTGCACTGAATGGCACACGGTTCCACTTCCTTTTTGTCGAAGTCAGTCTCGTTCAAAGTCATGTTCACATGGTTTGATCCTTGACTGCGCACTGAAAGGGCTTGCACAACTGACCTCCATGATGTTTCTAACGACTGGCGCGTTGGCGTGGCCTCTTGCCCAACCATGCCTGGTTGGCTTTGAAGATTATTCTTCTGGGGATCCATTTTTAACGACAGAGGGGGCGTTAGTGGAGAATGAGCCGCCTTTTGCACCTCCCTTCGGTAATTTCTAGCATGGGACTTATTCTCAAAGGGGAATCCCCATCCTGGGCACCCACAGAACATGGTCAGAAAAGGCAAGATGGCAGCTGTGATGATGCAATCAAAACCTTGACTGGTTTTTATGTGCATCATGGGTGCAGCACATATAAAAACCAGGTGGGTTTTGGTCACACTGTTGCGTCTGCCCTCGTGGCTTTTGACCATACCCTGCAGACAGGCAGGTAGTACAGAACAGGAGAGAAAATAACATTTGATGGCAGGATTCTTCAGGATGGTTTGCCGGCTTGCTTTTTAACCCGAGTGTGCCAACCTGCATCCTTACTTCAACCTGCTGTTAAATCCCAAGCCAACCCCAAAAACATTTGGATGATTGTCTGGGGTGCCACCAGGAGGTGGCCCTTTGCTCTAGGCCCATTCAATGGTGCTGGCCGGGCTGGGCAATGTAAGGCTCTTCCTCACGGACACTGTCATGGGATCTCCCCCAGCTGGCAGAAGAGGGCGCAGGTGCACCAGGTGCTGTCACACCAGCTCAGCCCCTCTGCCTCAGTGCTGCCCTTATGAGTTCAAGCAGGACAAGTGAAGGGAAGGCACGGGTGGGGTCTCGGCTTCCTTCCCCCTCCCACCCAGCTTCATCCGCTGTCTTCCTTAAAATGTGGTCCATCCCTGGGCGCCAGGGCTGGACAGCTCAGCCCACTTCCAAGACACCTGAGCGGCAGGTTACGGGGTAGCTCCTGGAGAAGGCAGAAGGGCACCCCCATCTAAAGGAATAAAAATGGCAAGCCCCCTTCTTGGCAGAAGTAGTGGAGAATCTGTATTGCTCCAATGGTGATGGGAGCAGCAACACAGACCTGTCTGAGCCCAGCTTTCTTCCCCAGGTTCGAGTGACTCCTGTGCAGCATGGCACTGCCACTCCCCCAAAAGACCACAAGTCTCGTTTTCTGAATGCAGATCTAGTGTTTTAATCATGAAAAGAAATCATGCAACTTTGCACCAACAGCTGCCCTGGACAGTGAGCTGAGATTCCCCCCTTCACACCTGGTATGGCATGATTCTTACAACCATCCAGCAAGTCAACGTGTTGAAGTAGGACCAAGGGACCCAAGCTTAAGTCTGCCCTTGGCCACAGGAGGTCCCCGGGGGACTTTAGGCCAGTCACACTCCCTCTCTCAAGCCAACCCCCCTCACAGGGTCTGGGGGAAATTGGAGGAGGCAGAACTGTGGACTCAAATGGAACTCCAGGAAGAAAAGCAGGTTACAAACAAAATAAGTTCCTTGAAAGAGCCCCAAGCTGGCTGTTGAATGCCCGTCCCCACTGCCTGAGGGTCAAGCTGCGTCCCCCGATCTCCCTGGCCGAGTTCAAAGGCAGAAGCTTCAGTAAAACGGGGGTTGGAGGGCGAGAAAGGCAACAGGTCAGTTGCCGAGACTCACGGCTCTCCCTGGCCCATTGACGATCAGTGACCCGGCCGGTCCAGGAAGATTCTGCTGCGTCGACATAAAACAACTTGTTCTCAAGACGAGATAAGGAGTTCCTGCCAAGTCCCTCCCTAATTCCACAGCAATGAGCTAAACGGAGGGAGCTTCTTGGTGGCAGGAGAGCTGGTGCTACAAACTCGCTCGGTGGCCATGAACGGTGCCGCCTCTCATCCAACGCACGGGAGAGGGAAATTTCCCTTCCCTGCCCAGGGCAGCTCTCAGCGCCAACCTGCATGGTTTCACTTCATGTTATTCTTCCGTTTGTCTTGCTTATCAGCTGGTAAGGGATGGGAAAAGGCCACGAGGAAAAGCTACCGTCCTTTTAGTCATAAGATTCCAGCAAGCATTGCCCAACGTTTCAGAGAGGCACTTTCAGTCACAGAGATAAACGCTGCACTTTGCCAGATGTTGCAAGTTTCAAAATCTGCCTTTTGCAGAAGGCCAACTGGGTCATCTTCACATTTATGTGGATTGTAACGAATATGTGAGTTACAACTCTACCATTAGCCCAGATACAGCCTGACTACTGCCCACCTGAGGCCATGGATGCTGGTTAAGCCAAGTCGGGCGGGTTCCCACTTCACACTAAGCTACGAAGTGTGTTTTGCAAACTGCAACGGCAGGGGATACACAAAAGCCAAACAAACCACGTTATACTTTAGCGAGAGGTACAAACCCAGCCTACGTTTGTGCCACAACCTTCTTTTTCTATCAAACTTTCCATGCTAGACGTAGGGCCGTGCACACAGCCGTGCTTGCTGTGATACAAAGGCACCCCATTAACCATTTGCAGAGGACTCGTCCTCACAAGGTTGTCATTGCTTCCTCAATGGCTGCGGCGGCCCCAAGTCACCTTGGGCTGTTCTGCCATGGAAGTGGTGCTTTCCCCCTACCCGGACTCCATGCGCCCAACCAGACCGTCGGGCGTGCTGGAGCAGAGCCTCCGGTGAGCTGGCCAGGCCCGGCCATCTCTCTGGTTCCTGCACACCCGGGGCCGCCGGGGCCTTTTTTCTAACCTGCAAGAGCACCCAGACGCCCGGCGCACACCGCCAATTTCTTCTTGGGAAGGTTGGGATGCTGGAAGGCGCTGCAGCTCTTACAGGAGATTCGTACGCCAAGAAACTGAAAAAGGATGAGTCTCTTGAACGGCTCCAGAGGACTTGTGTATAACTGTGTGCCAGGAAATTGTAAAGCAGGGAAAGCCTGTGAGACACACACACACACACACACACACACACACACAGGGGAAAGAGAAGGCTCTTTGCCTGATCAAAAACTGCTTTACAGGGAAAGAGAAAAGAAGAATCCAATAACAGAGAGCTCCCTAGTCTGAGCTTCTCTGATACGTATTTCAAATCAGCTTTTTTGGGGGTGGGGCGGGGTTGACAGGAATATCAAATTCCCCTTTTTTCCCATTTCACAAGCACTGCCGTCTAGAGGTAGTCAGGGTTACTGCAGGTTGGAATTTAAATTTCTGAATCCCGCCTGCAATTAACTGGGCAACTTCTAGATGGCAGCATTTATGAAATCATTTCATGGTCTCCATATCACAAGTAGCACACAGTAAATAATAACATTAAGGCTAAATAAATAATAAAATTTAAGACTTGATAAATAAAATTTGGCCCCCTTCCAGGAAACAGATGGATGGTTGGTTTTCCTACCAATAGCTGTCCCTGGGCGGGCTGGGAAAAGATGCCTGGGCATCCACCAGCCCATGCCCTGAAATCAGCCTGCAGTACTCTAGTTTGTCTGCGGACGGCAGCTCTGCCCAGCGATGCTGCAGACGCAGATCAACACGGAGCGCAGGGGGAGGGCGATTTGTGCCACAGGGCAGGAGGAGCACGCAGGAAGGAAGAGCCCTTGGTCCAGTCCCTCACTCTATGGATGGTTGGCTTTGATCGGGTATCAAAGATGTGATCACCAAACCGATGCCGTTTTCATCTTACAGGCTTTGCTACAGAGATGGTATTTCTTTATTACATGATAGCTTAATAAAGATTTGTACAGAGACACAGTTCTCACATCTATACACAGTTCTCAGCTGCAATCTTCGGTCTTTGAAAAACATCACAAGAAAATAGCGTCTTGAAATGAAGAGCTTAGCCCCTCCCCACGGTCTTGCCAAATTACAAGTTACAAGAAGGGACGATCATTGTCATCGTCATGAAATAACCTCAAAATACTTAATTGCAGCTCTTTGAAAATATGAGCTGAGCTCCGTACGTATCATCCAGGACAAGGAGGGCCAATGTGAGTGACACTTCAAAATAAACCTCAAACGAAAAGCCCAAGTCATTTGTTTACGTAAGGAAGGGGCTACCTGGCACCAAGCAGTGAATGAAGAATGCCCAGCAAGGTATGATTGGACTGGGATTTTTATTTAAACAAGACGAATGGTGGGCCAGCGCCCACTAAGGCCCAGCATTGTTGACAGTCTTGGTTTTGCCCATGCCACGGTGAATTCACTGCTTCTGATCTCAAGGGCAGATAAGGTAGGGCAGAGCTTCTGCCATGGTGGATGGGCAAGGAGATGCTGCACTGGTATCAGAGGAGGTCTGCTTTTCATTTCCAGCTCAAATAATCTCCACTAAGGGGTTAAGGGAAAGGCTTGACTGGACACTCACTGGGGGAACCCAACTGACTGGAGCATCTCCCTGGCCTAATGATTGCCTGCAGCAATCAGCTCGCTCTTTGCTAATCAGAGGGAAGCTTGCCACAATCCAGATCTTAACCACTATGGTGTTCAGATGCTAGACTAGGACTGGGGAGATGCAGGTTTAAGTCCACCCTTATCCATGAAACTCACTGGGTCTTCTAGCTCCACTTCCTTCACAGGGTCACTGCTTGGGGATAAAATGACTGGCATTCCTCACACAAGCTGCCTTGAGCTCCTGGAGGAATGGTGAGACAGCAAACTAGCAAATAAAGTAACTAACACAAAATATAAGCTACTTTGTTCCCCTCTATTTGACCAGGAGAGCAGAAGTGGGTGTGGAACAGGCATCAGAGCTTCTGCTGAACAGGTATTGGGCTGGGTTAGGGGGCTTCTCCGCTTTTGCTGCCATCCTGCATTTAACCCAGCCTGCATGGATCATTTCATTTAGGAATCTACTTTCGCAAGAGAACCGCCTGGAACAAGAGGTTAAGACTTGCTGGCTATGTTTGCAACCACAGGCACAGACGCCTTGAGACCAGGAGGGAGAAGAGGGGGCAGGTCAGTTTCTCTTGCGGCAAAGGGTCCATCATGCCACCAGTCCAAGCCTGCCTTTGTTTTGGGGCACTCAGCGTTTCCCAGGGAACTGCAGAAATGGCAGCCCCTGAACTGGTTGGCTGCTCCCAAATGCCATATGCAGACTTGGTTACAGCTCCCTGAAATAAGGAACTTTCAGAAAGGCCATAAAAAGTGGGAGGAAAGAAAGCCCAGCTTTGCCCATGCCTCTTGACATCTTGGATTCATTCTAGCACGCAGGTTTACCAAACCAAGGAATATCCCTGTGGAAAAGAGAAACGTCTCTGGAGTGGAGAAGTTTTTAGAAATCTGCAGCCAGCCCCTCTCTCTTTTTTGGAGACACAATTTCCACAGAGATTGTCCCTCTGCTGGTCTCCAGCAGTGCTTCTTCCATGCTGGGGTGAACTGCTTTGTGCTGACGGCCGGACTGGACCAGAAGCAGCTGCGCTCTGTGGGCAAGAAAGCACCGTGCGGCGTCCTCACTTGAACTGTCCGGACACCAGGCAAGGGGGGAGGGCCATCTTCGGGCTGCATGGGAGCTCGCTGGCCTGCACATCACTGAAGGCCCGCTGCAGAGAGAACGGGAGAGCAGCATAAGACAGCTATCAAGCATAAGGGCGTTCTAGGCCATCAAGACAATCTAGAGTCCCAACACCACACTTCCACAGGTGTAAGGACTGAGGCCCAGAAGGAGACAACTCAGCGCCTCTGGTTCTCGCACCCCAGTTCACTGCACGATGGGTGCCTACGGAGAAGGCAAAGATGATCTTGATGAGAGCTTGAAATCTGAAGAGTGAGCCAAAGAGGCCCCCTGCTTCCGGCTTCTCCAATCTGATGCCTGCAGAGGCCGCCGCACTCAAGGCCACGCCAGGTTCTTGCTGCCTTCTGCTACTTCCCACTGTTTGCACCAGAACACAGTGTGGAAGCTGCAGTTGCTGATGCGATTGTTCAGAGGACATGAGGGGAGAGGGCTGAACCCTAAGCAGACCAGAACGGCTTCATGCCACTTCAAGGCCCCTTGGTTGCTCGACTGGCTCGAGCAGCCCAATTTTCCTTCTCATATAACATGCTCCCTGCCCCATGGCAATGTTCACATGCAGGGCACAGGGACACTGCAAACATCTGGGGACTTCTCATTTTATGAGAAGATGAATGTGTGATTCAATGCTCTCAGCCTGTCTGGTCTGGGCTACTAGGCATCTTCTCTTCAGGGGTGGACCATTTTTCCCCAAGTCATCTAGTATAATTTGCTATATCAAACTGTGACCAAGTCCAAGATGGCTCAAGCTGGTGATGAGTGAGTGAGGTAGCCAGTATGCACCAAACAGGAGGAATTCAATTCCAGAAGACCTATTGTGCTCATGCAGCCCCCGCCCCCGGTGTTGTTCAGGCATGTTTTTTCCTGTTTCTTTCATGTGGAGTAAAAGAATCTTGCAAGCAAACTTGAAGTGGGGAGTGGTGGGAAGAAGAATTCACCTAACCTTTGGGGGGCCGCCAGTTCATCTAGGATCTAAGCCAATGGGTTCAAGCTACAAACAACGAAACTGAATCTTCCTGGCAGTAGGAACAACTTCAGAGATTGGTGAGCTCCTTTTTGGAAGCTGAAAGGACTCAGGGATACTGAGGTATCAACCGTAACTTTTCTAGGCTACACATGCTCAACTCCACCAACCCTGCCCCCCAAAGCAGTAGCTTTCCCCCCGTTCCTGTGGAGGAATGCTACACACATTGGCAGCAGTGTGGGGGCATTCTTTTCTCCAGCATTTTTTTTTTCAGAGAACGGCCATGTGATCAGAAGAACATTCTTTGCAAGAAAACACAGGAGGGAAGAATGCCAGGGCAAGCATGTGCAGAGTCCTCTCCAAAAGGTTAGTCTCTCTTCCCCCTCAAGCCTCCCCCAGCATGTTTTTTTTCCCCCTTCTGGATTCTTTTTCAGGCTACAAAACAAGCGCAAATGTGTAACTGCTCAGCACAAGAGATGGAGAAACCAGACACATTTCTAGCCATCTTCTCCTGTCTCCCGCCAGCTTCTAAGTGACAATCGCCAACTGAGGAGTTTCTACTGAACATGGTGAGTTCAAAAAGCTCAGATTGGTGCAGTCAGGTCTGTTTGGGTTTTCTGAAAGAAAAGCAGCAAAGGCCCACGTTTTAGGCCACGCTGGGATCAATCTACCCCTATCCTTATCCTCCAGGAGCAATGCACACAATGAAACGAAGTCCACGTGGCTGACATTGGTGGCTGCAAGGCCACCACCAGGATATAACTCAAAAAGAATAAAATAAAACCCAACGCTCACCTCAAATTTGCTCATGAACTCAGCAAAAATGCCAAAAAATCCTTCAGAAGTTGTGACCTTGGAGTCTTCCCCAAAGAAGGATAAGACCTTCCTGAATTCCTCCATGGCTTTATGCTGGAGATCACCAAGGGACCGTACGGTGGGATCTGCGCTCTCCAGGAAAGCCTGCAGAGGATGGTTAAGGCTGAACAAGCAACATGTACTTGTTTTTTCCTGTTAAGTCAGAGAAGAAATATTACATCATCCACAAAAAAAAAAAAAAAAAACCTGACCCCAAACACATGGCAGGATACACGTCTTACGTTCTCGTCTGTTAAGGTAAGAAAAAGAGAGACAGTTCGGTGCAGTGGCTATAAGGCCCTGGGCTAGAAACTGGGAGACCGTGAGTTCTAGTCCTGCCTGAGGCACAATGCTGGATGGGTGAACTTGGGTCAGTCGCTCCCTCTCAGCCCTAGAAAGCAGGCAATGGCAAACCACTTCCGAAATCTTGCCAAGAAAGCTGCAAGGACTGCTAGAAGGCACCAAAAAAAAAAGTTAAGAAAACCACCCAGCTCCGAAGCCATATATTTCCAGAGGGACCTCTCTGATGCCAACATTAACACTGCACACGTGTAAATGGGAATTCCTTTAGCTCCTACTTACAGTTACAAGCCATGGGTCACTCCACTGTCTTGGGGGGAGCTCTTGGGATGAGACAGGGCAAGCAAATTCACCATTCTCTCCTACTGGAGATAGGGAGGGGAAAGGGTGGGCAACGTACAGCCTGTGGACTTGCACTTTATTTGTAGAACAAAGGCAACACCTCCTAGAAATCCACCCTTTTCAACAAAAAGATACATCCATCACAGGCACAAATCTGTCCTCAGGTGATGAAGGCACCATATTCTGGCAGGCGATCTCAATCTCATTGATGGTGTGATGAAGGTCACTGAGGTCAGCTGTTAATGTTCTCTGATTCACTAAGGAAAGAAAAATGTTAGAAGGACAGAATTTCAACAGCTCCTGCACCTTCTACTTAGTGAAGCAAGGAAAGGAATCTGCAGTGACTCGCCCATATTACATTACACCAAGAGGAACCAACCCAAAGGCTGCCTACTTCTGGGAAGGCTGCCCAGCTCCTTTTCCGGCACCCGCTTTGCCCTTGGCAGTCACTCCTAGCCTCTCTCTGCCCACCACAAGCTGAGGGTGAGTGCCCATCCCTGGGCAAGGAGCAGGCAGAGTCACTTGCTAGAGGGGACAGCAAACGACCTGCCACTGGAGGAAGCCTGCAAGCCATATGGAGGACTCGTAGGTGGACAATGGGATGAGTCTACCTGGTAGTCATAGTTTCTCATTCTGGAAAGGCCCCGTTTTGCTTATGCAAAGTAGAGGATGTTATTGTTACCCTATTGCTACTTGTGTATATGCAATAGGTAATATTCCCAGGCTTTATTTTCAGAAACCATGACCGGATTGCGGGTTTTTCCTTCCTTAGCAAGACACATTGGATAGACCCAGCCTGTCCTGTGAAGACAGGAAAAAGCCTTTGGAAGCTTCTACGATTTCAGGCAACTTCTCTTTCCAGATTCAGCCAATTTTCTTCTTTTCGGTCAATCGGGGTTAGAAGATTAAAAATGAATGGGCACACCTCGGAGGCCCACAGATCTTTTCTATCCCTGTTCCCTACAAACCAGGTGATGTCAGAAAAAATCCCATCCTTTGTGCTTTACCTTTGGCAGCATGTGGCACTGTGGGTAAATCCTTGGCAAAGCCCAGGAGTTCTGGGAAATGTTGGCTAAGTGATTTGGCAAGAATATGCAGAAAAGTGGATTTCCCATCAACTGTTTTTGTCATGTTCAGCTAGAATAAAGCCAGAAAGAGAAGGGAACACTTACCACTGACAGAGTAATTCCAGTCCATACAGTTCTTGTAGCTGCTCCACCCAAAAATGTGTTCCCTCACTGCAGCAAAAAAGTTCTTGAGAAAACGAACATGCTTGTTCGCAATAGTCGGGTTCACACAACAAAACTAAAGCAGCCACCTTATTCTCACGGCCCACCTAACCCACTCAGTTGTTACCCAGTCAAATCTCTCTGCAACCGACTGCAGCTTGCAAAGCGGGTTGCAAAACGGAGCAGCTGCCTGGGTCAGGGGTCCCAGGACACGGCTGACCCGAGGGAGCGAGCGGAGACTGCACACGATCAGTTTGGTTTAAGCGCCTGAGGATTATTTATTAGAGTCATGCGGCTGCCCATCTCGCATCCAGCGACTCCGGGCGGCTAACGCAAGGAAAACATCAGCACGGAAGCAAAATACAAAAAGAAAAACACTTCAAAAGGGAAAATGGCCACAGGTCTGTGCAACTCAGGAGCGCAACATGCCCGAGAGAGAAGCCAGGTCTCAAGGGTTCTGTGGGAGGCCAGCAGGGTTGGGGCCAGTCTAATCCCAGGGCGCAGGCGCTGCTACACCGAAGGCCGGCTTAACGGGCGGGAGCCGGAGCAGGGCCCTCCTGCGGAAAGAGGCCGTCCCACAAATATCCGCCCCCATGCCGTGAAGGGGTTCAAGGGAACAACCTGCATAGAACCTCTTTTAGGTCTTCCCAGAGAGCATTAACCCCTCCTTGACCCAGCTAGGTGTGTGGCAGCCATTCCCATCTGTTGCTGAAGTAAGCAGGATTTCCATCAATGGCAATTTGACATAAATGTCCGAATGGGTGTCCCTTGGCATTTGTGTACTGAACGCTCCAATTCCTTATTCCACGTTTCCATCCTATTTTGGGTATTCTAACCATGTAAAAAACTGAACCGTTGTCATAGGCTTAGTGCTATGCAAGAGCATCTGGGCTTCTGAAGCTGGCCAGATCCAGGTGCCAAACAGCCTCTTGACAGACAGAAGGTATGGCCGCTCTGCACTTTTTGGCAAGTGAAAATTAGAGGGAACTCTTTCAATAACGAAGTTAATCTTGCAGCCCTGGTAATGCACTCTGCCCAACGATACATTGCCTTGCTATTGGGGAGAGTAGATTCCGCCATCATGTTGACTGAGTAGGCTCACATCCTCTGATGGCTACTAGAGGAAGCAGGGAATTTGGTGCTTTCCAAGACCACCGGACCCAACTTTCAAGAGGGATCAGATGCAATTCCCAGATGACCCCCATGAGGACAAATGTCCCTGTAGGCAGTTTGCCAGTTATTGCCCCAAGAAAGATCTTCTTGAGGTAGAAATGTGGAAAATGAAAGCCTTCCTCGCTCACCGACAAATTCATTTTCCTGAGTGAAAAAACAAGAGGGAGGTTTTTTCCAAGCCTCCAAGCAGATGCATTCAGTTTCTGAAAACCTTTTTGCAAATCCAGAGAGGAACATTGTCTACAATGTAAATCACCAGGCAGTAATTCAACTCTTTGAAAATTATTTGGAAAATGTGCTTTGGACCTGTTGAGAGCCCAGTGCCTTTCTGGACCATTCATTAAAGCCGTCTGATTTTGTTTAGGCTTCCCGGGGAGTCTGGGAAGGAGGTGGCTTTAAGAGCGGCATTCACATTTGCAGAATTTAAGGCTACAAGATTAACTCAAATGAGTCAAGACGGCAGCCATGACTTAGGGTTCATCAAAGCTACCATCTTGATGTTTTTCACACACCACTCCCCTGGAGACACCTCTGAAACCTACAGGATACACTGAAGTTGCAGGTAGTTTCCCAGACTGGTTAGCAGTGAAACACACCAATAAATAGCACCCTGCGTCTGGATCTCTGTCTGGCCCAGGCATTAGAGAAATATAAATATTAATATAAACAGAGAGACAGCTTGATTGTGGAGTTCAACATATTCAGTTCACTCCTTCTGGGATCCATTATGCAAGGACTTCGCTCTCTGGAGAAAGCCCTCGGGCTGGGAAAGGCGGAGGGAAAGAGAAGAAGAGGATGACCAGCAGCCAAGGGGATGGACTGCGTTACAGCAGCAGCAGGTGCACCATTGGGAGACCTGAAGGAGCAGGTTGTGGGGGAGAACATCCTGGAGAAGGCCTATCTACGTGGACGCTAAGGCTTGATGACGCATAATCGATACCCCAAGGAGAGCATCCATCTAGCCAGCTTTGGAACCTACATACCTCTGTGAGGAAGTTGATTTTAAAGCTGGTTGTTTTGTTGGTTTTGGGTTGCCCGTGGTTTAAGTAGTTCCCCATGGCCAGTACAAACTGCAAAGAAAGTTTCTGGTGAATCACAGATCAGAGAAAACCACCAATTACCTCTCTTCCCATTTCTGCCCTACCAGCTGCTGCTGAACCTGGCCGACAGGCATCAGCAGCATCATTAACATGATTCAGCCCTGGCTGACACCACAGGCAGAGATATGGCGGGTCTCACTGCACACACAGGATTCCTGCCTGTCACAGAGCCCAGCCAGAAGAGGCAATGTCTGGCTCAGTTTTTACAGACTAGATATGAGGCAGCTGAAGACACTGAGATGACGATTCTAACAGCTGCATCCCAGAGAAGTGGGAATTGTAAAGGGGCTCGGTGGCCACCTGGTCCAGCCTCTGCCTCTGCCTCCAGACCACATTGCGCCTCTCCTTTTCGCCTGGAGATGCTGCACATGAGCAAAGTAAGTATCAGAGGGAAATACTGTGAGTTCTCACAAAATCACAGTCAACCATAGGTTACGCAACCGAACTGTCATGGTTTGCACAATACACCAAGCCACAGACATACCATACTGGCTATGTTTGCACAACATGCAAGCTGAAATACAGGTGGATAACATGAGGCTGAACGCATCCCGGGTGCAAATGAGGACAAGATTGCGTAGCATTACCCTCCATCACCCACTGTCAGAGTAGATCCTGACACCCACAGCTGTAGAAGGAGGCGGATAGCGAGGGAATGTGGAGGCCACTAATACACTAATACAGATAAAAGAGAGTAAATGAAATCTCACTCATGGGAAAGCAGTTAGCATAAGGAAGAGACTCAAAATAACCCTGTCTTGATCGCATGTGGGAAAGGGGCGGAGGGAAATGGACAGGCTTTCAAGGTTCTGGCATTGTGCCCTACAACAACAGGGTTCCAACAGTCTTTCTGGTGTCTGTTCCCTGACCTGGCCTACCTCGAAGGGCTGGCAGCGGTCCTATATTAAAGCACCCTCCGCACATCTTAAACGTGGCCTCTTCCAGCTTCTGCTGGGACGAGCCAGTCAGCGCACAGCTAACTGTGCTGAAGGAAACTGCGGGGGGGGGGCTGCCCTGCTGCTATGGGCCAGCTGAGGCTCCCGAGGGCACGGCCCCCCATGGCCCCTGCCCTGATTTTCAGAGCCTTTGAGATTTAGCGCTCCCCCCGGGTGGCAGGAGAAGCGGAAGAGAAAGGAACGCTCGTTTTTTGAGTGCCGGCTCTACCAGCAACAACGAGGCCACTTTCCCCACAGAAGGCGGGAAGGGGTCGTGGTCTTCTGCTGCCAATCTCTGCCGTAAAGGACCCATACTCCCCTGCCTCTTCTGGAAGACGGCTGGACCCGTTCCCCTTAAGGATGTCAACGGTCTTCTGGAATGCTGCAGGATCCAGGTCAAGCACGATCCTTGTCGCTGTGGCCAAAACTGGGAGGGGGGAATTAAGGGGAAGCAGCATTTCTGCTCTCCAGCTCCTGTCAGCCTTTTGAGGCAGACCAGGTCAAGGAGCAGACCCTAAAAGGCCTCCACGCAGGCCATCTTAGCGTGGTTGGGTACAATAATAGCATCTTGAAGGCCTGTCAGGTTTGGGCTATTCTGAGTTTCTTTCTCACACCTTCCGCTCTCCCAGGACCGAGTGGCCATTTCTCCTTCCTTAACAGTCCATCCGCTCCTCCCCAGAGGCACGGTCGTTCCACCTTCCTTTACAGCTCGGCCACCCCATGGCTTGGGTGCAGTCATGGGAGAGGCCCTGACGTTCTCCCCACGGGGCTTCTGGAAGCCCACAGGCGCCTGTCTGAAAAGCCCCTTGCCAGGATCAGGCACAAGCCGTGTCGCTGGGCTGTCGACAGAAAGCCGCTGCTCTTCTGCCGTCAGCACTAAGGGACAGCCGGCACAGCTTCTCGGTGGCTCTGCTGCCCTCACCCCTGCAGTGACCCCTGTGGCAACTTCACTGGGGGGCCCTGGGTGACACTCAGGGGAGCAAACTGGTGCTTCCGGAGTGGGGAGAAGTCCGCGAAAACCTTCCCCTCCCACTCTGTCCTTGGCCACTTTCCCTGCCACCCATGGGGAGAGAAGCAGAGAGCGCAGTCCTCGGTGACCAGTTCTCTGAGTCATGCTGTTGGATCCAGGGCTGCCAGTGGGAGAGCCCTGGGCCTGGCGCTGCCCCAGTTGACATTCTCCATGCCATCTCTCTCCTCCCCCCGCCCCACTTCTGGTGTGGGCAGAGCCCCCATTTGCTTCATTCCCAAGGCAGAGGAGGGGTCAGAAGTGCAGCCCTTCCTATTTTCGCCAGGATAGCATATTTTGGTGCTGTGATGCAGAACAGCCCTCAGGGTGTTGTGCGAACCGAGCTGGTTGCTCAAGCGAGGCTCTGGGGATCAGAAGAGGCAAGCGCTTGGAGGGCCTGGCTGATTATTCATAGAGGAGCTACTGGGGAAGAACCATGGCCCAAGGCCCTATACATCTGGAGGGCCCCAGGGTAGATCCCCCACCTCCTCACTTCCAGGGGGCTTACACAGCAGGCCTCCAAAGAATGCCCAGAAGCTGGCCCAGCTCCAGGAGGCACTGAAGCCCCTGCCCTTAGTCCAACACTGGAGAGCCAGGTCAGCTTCCATGCGTGGGAATGACCAGCCCTCCCTTTCTTCCTCGCTCTGGGGCCCAGGGGAGCTCCAGGTCTGCAGGAGTGATGAGGACAGAGGGCCCCCTGGGCTGGCGGCTGGATTCTAGCTCACCAAGCAACGAGCTTCCCTCCTAACTCTGAGTTAATTGATAGCCAGCAAAGGACTGAGCTGTTAACCAGGTGTTATTTACGGCCTTTTAAGTGGGTGCAAGGCATCATTTGGGATTCTTCCTTGCCTCTGCCTCTTTTGCTCCTGGGGGCCACTCTCTGTTACAGGTTAATGCATGTCCTGAAGCTCCAGAGCTGTTTCTCTGCAAAGGAAGACAACTTGGGGGCATTTGGGACAGAGGAACAGCTGGGGGGGGGGGGGGAAGAAGCCTAAGCCCCCTCTGCTTTCGGTTCCAAATAGCCTTTCCAAGCTGTTTTGTCCCTCTGGGGCTCCAAATTACCTTGCACATTGGAGAGAGGGGGCAGACCTAAGCCCCAGAACATCTGGGCAGCAGCACAGCCAAGCTTTCCTGGTACAGCACATTTACTTCCTAGGGATTGCCCAACACAGGGCTAAAGTAAATGAACTGTAACCCTAGCGAGCTCCAGGCAGGGAAAAACCAGGGCCATAGGATACGTCTCACCAGAATTCTAGCCTTCCACGCTTCCCTCCTTGTGGGGAAGGGCCAAAATCTAAGCAATCCCTCAGTATCACCGGCCCGGCAAAGTAGGCCATCCAAAGCACTTCTGCAAAAGACAAAAGGGCTGAGCTACAGCAGCTGTCCAGAGCTCTTGGCCTCCGACTGCCATCATCCCAACCAGCATGGCCTTTGCTGGGGATGATAGGAGTTGGAGACCAAGACATTAGAGGTGCCTACAGGAAGAAGACTCTGCCAGGATGACCTTCCCTTCAGTTCCTTCCAGAAAAATCAGGGGCTTTGAGATGTCAAAAGAGGTGAAAGAAACACTGGGAAAACAAGAAGAACCACAAAGAATAGCAACGTCCTGCAGACATCCAAGGCAGCTGGTGGGGCTTATTCACACCCCAGAAGTCTGGGAGCTGCCAGGGGGTGGCTGAGTAGAAGATGGCTGCCCCCTAGTGGCTGCTCCCAGAACAAGGACGTTTGACAGACCTCCAAGATCTTTGCCAGTTTCTTGCTGTTCTTCAGTTCCAGGGAAGCGTTGTAGATGCACTCATAGCTGGCGGTGATCTCCTCCACCTTCTCCTGCAGGGTAGTCTTGAAGTGAAGGCTGCACAGGCGGGTTTTATATTCAGGCACCAAAAGCATCTGAAAGAGAAGGAAAAGGAAGGACAAAGGAAGACCATCGCACCCGAGGTGACCTAAACGGGCACAGACTCCTTGGGATGGCAACAGGCAGCGACTGTTCTGGCAGTCTGGAGCACAAGGATGACATTTTACCCTTCCAACCTAGTTGCCCTCCCTGGAGCTCCTATTCCAGGAATTCCAGCAAAGAGCAGCACTTTCAAGGATGTCCACAGGGTATGGTCGAAACAGGCAGGATGGCAGAAGCTGAGCCAAGAGTCCCCAGGACTGCTTGTGGGAGCCCTGCTGAGGCTTTCTCCTAGGAACGTGCTCCCGCCAAGAGATAATCTGCTTTGACATTCTTCTGGACATCAGTTTACGAGAGGAACGGTGCGGCCAGGGCGTACGTTTAACAGAAGTCCCAGGTGGCTACACCTGACACACTGGATGGTTCACACGATACGCTAGAACCCAGCCAGAACCACGTATGGGAGGATTTGGCGGCAGATGGCAGAAAAGCAGGGCTACCCCACTGAACAATTAACCCAAACTATTTTGAAGTTAACTGGAGGGGTGATTCTGGCCAGGTGCTGAATCACCAACTACCCAACCCCCTTCTAGCCCAGTGAGTCTCACCATGATTTATAAATCTAGCCATGGAGTCTTTAGATGGCCTACTTAAGCACACCTTGCAAGCCCATCGACTGCTTTGTTGACACAGCCGTGGGGAAAGTGCGGATTCAGTTTACAGAGTAAACTTCTCCTGCTCTCCTTCGGCAAGCCCTCCGAAGCAGCCGAAGGGAAGGGGATCCGGGGCCCTCTCGCTCTCCTGGCTGGAAACCCTGAAAACAGGCAGTGAAAATCGCTGTCCCCCCCCAAGAGCTGCTGCAGGTTCTGTAGCAACCGAAATCCTCTCTGCCCCCCCCACCGCACCAAAGGGAAAGGAAGAAAGAAAAGGGGGAAACAGTCAAGCATTCCAGACCCTTCGCTTCGCCTTCCCTTTCAGAGCAAAAGAGAAAACAGACACCATTCTTGTCAATTTAGCCTTGCTTGTTTAGGCTGGATAGCGGAGAAGAGCTGAACGTTCTTTAAATCTGGACTCGGCAGGGGTGGACTAGATGACCTCCAGGGTCACTTCCAGCACTTGCAAAGTTTCCCTTACAGGACCTGAAGTTCCATAGCCTGGGGCAGGATTCTCTCCAGCAGGGAAAGGGAGCCATGACATTTTGAAGAAAACAAGCTTGCTCCACCATGGTTTCAACCAACCCATAGCCCAGCCAGAAATAAACCCACTCAGACGTCACGGAAAACAGACCGCAGAGCCCTCCAGCCGGCACAGGCTCCTTGTGTAGAGGTGCCCCAAGGGCCCGGGGACAAAAACGGAACACGCTGCCTTGCCTGACAGCCCACCCATCGCTCTGCTGCCAGAAGTGGGCTCTCAGCCCGGCAGGCTTCTTGCCTCAGAGCAGAAGTTGGGAAAAGGCAGCGGGAAAGGGGGAGCAAGATGGGGACACACACGGCGAACATCTCTTTATGGGCCAGCAAAAGGGCCCAGGCTTATTAAACACATGCACATCTTGTCCAGCCCACTTCCACCACTTTCTCCAGAGCCCACGTCAAGAAAGCACCTCGGCCAATCCTCAGAAGGGCTCTGAATCTGCTGGTCAGATTATTCCAACACCAACCCCCCCGAGAGGCTTTCCACGGACACCGCGCCTGTCCTCGGCCTTTGCAGGGAGCTGCTAAAAGCTTTCACGACTCCCCTGGTCCCCAGCTGGACACACACCCCGGTTCCCCATAGCCGCAGACCTCCTCCCGGCACCCTTGTTCAGACTCACCTGCAGGACAAACTGGTCCGGCTCGCTCAGCTTGCCGGGGTCACCCTGGTAGCCATGGAAGCGCTGCTCCTCCTCAGCATCTGGCGCATAAAGCAGCAGCTGCTTGATGTGGGAGGCTTCCAAGCGGTCGCTCTCCATGCTCAGGAGGATTTGGCGCAGCTCAATGTGGGAGAGCTTGAGGTGAGCAATCAGGATGGCTGGCCGGAGGAGGAGAAGGCACCAGTGAGGATGCTGGGCAGGCCTTGTGCCAAAGCGGCTTTGGTTCAGACGAGGACCAGCCAGGTCCACAAGGGCAGCACGATGTCGCGATTGTCTCCCCCGCCCCCAGTGACTCTCAAGCGAGGGCAGTGGCACTTTCTACCACAGACCTGTTTATTCTTTACGTTTGGACTTCATCACCGGAGGTTTTCAAGAAAAGACCGGGGGGCCATTTGTCCAGAGGGGCCTGAGGATTCCTGCTCTGGGCAGGGGGTTGGACTAGAAGGCCTCCGAAGTCCTTTCCAGCCCTGTGACTGGTATCCTACCTTTGCTCCAGGAGTTCGGGATGGTGTTGTTGGCTGGGCAACTGCAGAGTGAGGTCAGAGAGATCAAGATGGTGGCTGTGATGGGGCAATGCTCCCCGCTTTTTATGTGCGATGCACCCCCTTGACCTTTTTGACCATGCCTGTGGACACCCCTGGCTTGGGCAAAGGCTCTGTATCCCCTTTACCTGTCCGGTGCCCCGAGATCTGCTCTGCGCCTTCCTGGCACGCCGGCTGTTACTCACCTGTGTTGTAGGCCTTCTTGTGTGACAGAATCTCAACCACGTGCCTTTTTTTAAGGGGCTCCGGCAAGGGGCTTGGCTCTGGAAGAGAAACTGAAGATTTAATCTGAGATAAGGAGCAGGTTCAGGAGCTTTGGGAAGGAGAGAAATGAAGCTGTAGGACTGGAATGACGCATGCTGGGCATCCCGGAAGCTCCCCGTGGGCACCCACACACGTCCCAGGATCGCATGGAAAGTCCAAGCTGCGAAAGGCAAGACCTCAGAACGCCTCAGCCCCAGCCCCCCCTTCTCCCTCGTTCCCCATTGTTTCTTGGGGGAAGACTCCTCACCTTCACTTCTCGCGGCTTAAGCTTCTCCGCCTGGCTTCTCCAACTGGCCCACCCAGCCGCTGTCACCTTTGCCTTCTTCCCAAGGTCACAGTGGCATGATTAGCCCCCCGTCTAAGGCTGGGGAAGGGGCATTTGCGTCTCCCCTGCCAAGAAGGCTTTCTGGGTGCTCTGAACAGCGCAAGGCACGAGGACGATAGTCCGCCTGCAAGCTCAGGGGTAGTCTACCTCTAGAAACCAGTTCTGGAGGGCAACAGTGAGGAGGATTGTGGTCTTCAGGGGCTTTCAAGAGCCACCTGGGGGGAGCCCAACCACTGCTGGCTGGGGGGTATTCCTAAATTTGTGAGCCAAGAACTCCCCAATGGCCATGAGGAAGCCCCTTTCAGCTTCAGGCTCCCTCTTCATATGGGAATAATGATTACAACCAAGCCTATTTATTCATTTATTAGTTAGAGAGCCAGTTTGGTGTCGTGGTGAAGGCATCAGGCTAGAAACCTGGAAGTCATGAGTTCTAGTCTCGCCTGAGGCATGAAGCCAATTGGGTGGCCTTGGGCCAGTCACTCCCTCTCAGCCCTAGGAAGGAGGCAATGGCAAGCCACTTTCTGAAAAAAACTTGCCAAGAAAACTGCAGGGACTAGTCCAGGCAGTTGCCAGGAGTCAAAAACTGACTAGAAGGCACCCTGCCCCCCCCCCAAAAAAAAGGTTAGTGATTTTCTGGAGCTCAAGACATTATACTTTCTCCTCCAGTTTTTCTCCACAACCACCACTCTATCAGGTAGGTTGGGTGGAGAGAGCGTGAGTTGCCAAAGTCACCCCCAGTTTCCATGGCTGAAGGGGGGTCTGAACCCAGGCCTCCTGCATCTTCGCCTAGCGCCTTGACCTGCAGGGCCATTGTAAGGATCACTGCCACGATGGACCCCACTCTCTGAACGACAGAGGCGTCCCCTCCCAGCCTCTCCTGCCAGACTCTGCGTTATCGCTCCCATGACACCCAGTGCGGCCAGAGGAAGTGCTGGGCATTATGGGGGCTGGGTTCATAACTGGAGATCCCCGGGTGGCCCCACAGAAGAGCAGAGTCCACATGCATTGCAAATGTGCCGATGGTTCTCTCCCCCCCCTTCCCCTGGGAGCACATTGGAGTAAATGTGTGGCGCTGCTCCTGCCCGCCCACTCCTTGGCCAGCTGTGACCCAGACAACACTGGCCTAATTTGAGGAGCCGCGGGGTGACCGGATGTGACCGCGAGCCCAGGAAAACGGCACACACAAAGCCAACAGCACCCAGGGAGCAGCAGCGAAGGCAACGCGATGCCAACCGAGTCAGTACGCAAGGGGCTTGTGGGGTAGCGGGGGGGCAGCGCAAGAGGCAGAGGAAGCCCCAGCCGCAAAGCAAATCCACAATGCGCCACCCCCCCCTTGGCCAGGTAGGAAGGGGGGCTGTGGCACCCCCAATGCCACGGCGAGCTGCTTCTCCTGCCCCACCCCGCCCCCTTCCCAGAAGCTCCTGCTGTTGCAGCCGCGCAGAGACCAAGGACTCACTCGCTGGCTTCTGGGTGCCAAAGTGCAGCTCTAGGTCCAGGTACTTGACCATGTCACTCAGTTTGTCATAGTCCGAATCCTCCCCGAGCTGCGCGAGAAAGGAAGACGGAGGCAGTGACGCCGAAGGCCAGACTCGCCTTGGCTGTTCAAAGGGCCCCGTGGCGCTGGGCCCGCGGCTGACGCCCAACCAGCCCATATGCCGGCTGCCCCGAGCAAAGGAAGGGCACCGAGGTAAGCCGGGGGAGGAATTGCCTGGCAAGCCCACCTCCCTCTCCCAAAAGGGTCAGGCATGCAACAGGTGAGGAGGAGTTCTGTTTGCGGGGGGGGGGGCAAATATTGCTTATCTGTATATAAATAAGTCTCTCTTATCTCCATAAATAAGTCTCTCTCTCTCTCTCACCCCCCCCCCAAAGCAACAAGAGGACAGGCAGAAAAGGGTGGGGCATCTCCCTTTTCATAACCACGGAAATACTCACGGAAAGGACAGGTAAAGCTTAGCACAGCATTCAGAACAATACAGTTAATTGCCCTGGGGCGGCAGAGTGTGCACACTTGCAGACTCCACAGACTTTTCATCAGGCGGAACAGAAAGCTCAGAGGATTTCAGCGAAGCAGGGGTCGGGGGGGCGAGGTGGGGGCCATGCACCTCCATTGGGGTTCTGATCCTACCTGCCCCCAGATGGTGCCTTCGGAGTTTTCCACCTGCTCCCAGCGCAGCCGCTTGACGCTCATGTGCTTGGACTCGCTCCTGCGCTGAGCGACGCCTTGCAGCATTGCGGGGGGCACACAGGGCATTGGGGGAGGAGGGGGAGGGGAGGGGGAGGGGGTGGGGGGAGCAGCTGGGCGGTGGGGCGGGGGCAGGAGGAACTGCTCTGGGCAGCCCCCGGGGCCCTGGGCTTCTCCTTGGCGTCATGGGGCTGTGGGGGCCCGGGGGGCGGGCTGACTGGAGGCGGGGGGACGTGGTCCGACAAGATGGAGTAAGTCAGGGAACTCCCTTCGCTGCTGCTCAAGCCCTCGCTGGCACTGCTCTGGTCATTGGCGACGTAGCTGCCCTGGTCATCGTGGAAACTCATCTGGGGAGAGACAGGCAGGGACGGGAGGTAAGCCTTCAGCCCAAAGAACCGCTCCAGAGGCAAAGCGCATCACGGCATCATCACAAGCACGTTGCACCCGCGTGACAGCAACATGGTTTGGAAGGAGCCCTGCATCCAGGAAAAGGGGGCAACAAACCTCCCTCCGCATCTTCGCCCTCAAAGAGGACGATTTTCAGATCTCTTGCTGGTCCTTGCAAACCTCCAGGCTGGGTTGGCACCACATCGCAAATAAGGTTGGCTGATTTGTGGCCCGGGTTGCAGTGGGAAGGCAATTGTTATCAGCATGTAGTATCGCCTTAAGCCACCGAGGGTCTTTATTCGTCGGACGCAGCCTTCCGTGGGGGGTGGGGGGTGGTTCACTTTTATGCAAGGCTGGCGTCTGGCGGGCACAATGAAGATGGCCAGGAAAAGGCATCTTCCTCCCTTCCTCCCTGTGCCTCTCCCTTGGGAGGTGTCTGCCTGGAAGAGGTTTTCCTGTCCTCTGAAGCAGGGTTCCTCAGCAACTTTAAGACGGGCGGACTTCAACTCCCAGAATTCCCCAGCCAGCAGGGCTGGCTGGGGAATTCTGGGAGTTGAAGTCCACCCGTCTTAAAGTTGCTGAGGTTGAGGAACCCTGCTCTAAGGACTTTCTGACACCTGCTTAATTCCACAAGGTGTGGTCAAAAACCAAGATGGCAACCCCAATAGTACGACTGAAGCTCTGCTTGTTTTTTACGTGTATCACATGCTTCAGTCCCAATTGCAGCCACCATCTTAACTTTTGGACCACCCTCTGGACACCCATGACTCCTCCTGAAGAGCGGCTGCTTTCCCAGGTGGAACGCCCAGCATCTTCTCCTTCTGGCCTTCAAAACGGGTAGGGCCAAAATCAAGCCTCTTTTGCATTTTTGGAAGGGTGTGGGGTAAGTTAGGGTTGCCGATGCTTAAGACACCCACTTCCGGCTTGCAAAACTCCTCTCCAAAATAGGCCCCGCCCCCATTTCCAAAGCGTGGCCCCCAAGATGCCACACAGAGCCCGGCATGCCATAAGCAACCAAAGTTACCCTCTGTTCCTTTCCAGGACCGTTTTGGCCAGCAGATGCTTCTCATTTAGCTTTCGAGGCCCTGCTCTGTATTTTAACTCTCTCTGCGTTCGTTAAAACACAGCCTTTAAAGTGGCATTTTACATTTCAGTGAAACAAACAGCCCTGCTGGCTGGGGAATTCTGGGAGTTGAAGTCCACAGGTCTTAAAGCCGCCAAGGTTGAGAGACACTGGATCCAGGTCCTGGCTCCTGACCAAGTGCCTTCAGGTTCTCTTGCCAGCCATGGCATTAGCCAGAGTTGAGCAGACTCCGTTGCATCAACGGTGCCCTTTTGGACCTGAGACCTTAAAGCAGCTTCTAAGAAAAGCCAAGTGGCCACGCGGCCACATCTCTGCAGATTTTCGGGTTGCCTATGAAAAGGTGGGCTGCTGGAATAGTTTTCAACTTCCCAGCTCGGCCTTCAGCTCTACGATTCCCTCGTGGCCTCCGGTCACAGCACTACTCAGGCCAGGGATCAGCCGAGGTCAGCTGGGTACTGCCATCCCGCCCTGCGCAGGGATCTGGGTTCAGAAGAGAGCCAGGTTCACAGACCTTGGTTGAACCAAAATGTCTGTCTTGGTTTTGCCGACCGTTCTTTCTGCAACGGCCTTTGAAGGGCAGTGCATGGGTGTGGAACTTTTGGGGGGTTATCAGGCTCCGGGAGGTCAGAAAGCCGGGCACCAAGGGACGTTCTCCCTCTTCCCGGTGCAATACGTTTGGGGTGCAAGAGACAAAAACGATCAAAGGGAATCAGCAGGACCAGGCTCAATTTCCAGCCTTTTGGGGTATCATCGTGCATTCATGCTGTTTCCAAGAAAAGACCGGGCGGCCATTTGTCCAGAATGGTCTGAGGATTCCTGAATTGGGCAGGTCCCTTCCCATCCGAGGATTCTAGGCTGCTTTCAGTTATTGTTTAGTAATAACAAGATTTACATTACTTGTTTAGACATACTAAACAAGTGGAAAAACCACTTGTGGGACTTTTGCCTTGGGCAATTTTTTGTCCCAAGGAAATGGAGGATTCAGGCAGGGCCCAGGCGCCTGTTCAGGAGACGCTTCGGCTCTGGCGCCTTCGGCTAGAGGGGAAACCCCCGGCGGCGCCTCCCACCTCCTCATAATCGTTCTCGGGGGTGAGGAAGTCGTCCACCAGGGTGATCCGATGCCCCAGCTGCTCGCTCAGCGCGTCCAGGAAGCGGTCGGTGTCCCCGCTGCGCGGTGGCCGCGAGAAGGTGAAGAGCTTCCTCCGGCGCGATGGGGGGCTCAGCTTAGGGGACCAGGCGGGGCTGCTGTCCAGGCTGACGTAGGGGTTCGAGTCTGTGCTGCTGGGGGAAGGGAGGCCACCAGGCGAGCAGTAATAGCCAGGCTGCAGAGCAGGATCGTTCTGCCAGGAAATAGCCAGGCCTGATTTTCGGGCGCCTGCAGAAGGCACAGAAAGGGACACGCGGCCATCTGCCGCATAACGCCAACTTTTTCCAGGGCACGTTGGCCTTTACCAGCCACAGCGGTGGCACCAGATCTCATTCAGTCAGAAATGCACCTTTTCTAATACATTTTATTAAAAGGCAGAAGCTTTCCGGAGCTGCAGCTCATGAAACTTCTGTCTTTTAATAAAATGTGTTACTGTAGTTGGAAAAGGCGCTACCAGATTCTTTCTGATTTTTTTACCGCCATAAACGGTAAAAATTCTCTTACAACAGATCCCATTCAGGAACCTTGGGGAATCTAGAAATCCCCCAGGCTGATCAAGAAAGTGAATTTATTTTCCTTGCAAAAAAAATACACTGAGTATCTCAGTGCTGAGAATGAGGCATATTCATCCTTCACTTAATATAGGAAAAGAATCAACGTCAGAATATTACCTGCTATTTAATTTACGTTAGCCAGTTTGGAGAAGCTAGCCTAACAGAAGTGCTCAGTGCCTTTTTTGGAAAACAGAAGAGAAAAACACTTTGAAATGATTTCCAAGTGACCAACATTTTTGTGAAATACTATCTGGTATGTGTAGCATTCCCTCCATCGGGGAAGGGGATAACAGAAAGAGAAGCCGTTTCTTTCTGACTTTGAATGTTGCCTTCTTAAAAAAGGACAGTCCTTACTGTCTGCTGGGTGAACCTCAACACAACATTTATGACGATCATGCTTCTGTTCAACTGAATTTTAAAGAGAGAGAATCTATGAATTGGGATTTATTTGGCCTTTACAGCTTTACAAAAGTCCGCCTGATTCTAAGTTCTCTCAGTTCTGATCTTGGGGCACCACCAACCAGGGAGAAAAAGCTCCCAGTTTTCCCTAACAAATTCCATGCTCCAATTTCATCCCAACTAAAATTCTCCAAATTTATCTTGTGTACACCCACAAGACTGGAGAGGTTACCTGCTGGCTCTGGAACCAGGGACGATGCCCGACACACAGGCAGGTGGCTCAGCTTCCCTCCCAAACCAGCAGTCAGGCGGCTTTCCAGTTCGGCGTAGACTGCCGACATCTGCAAGCAGAAGGAAGAAAGCAATGCTTTGGGTGCAGTTGGGTGCTGGCCCTTCTCCCCCCACCCCCCACCCCAGCCTGCTTGTTTGCCAGACCCGTCAAGAGTGTGGCCTCTCACCATTTGGGGGTTGGGAGTCTCTGGAAGAGAAGTTCCATCACCTGCTTGACGCTCCCCAGGAGCTAAACGGCCTGGCATCTCAGCGGCCTCACTGGAACCTGCAGGAAAGACAAGGGGGATACTTGCAGGGATGGGTGGCACCAGGTCCCCTGAGGTCCATCTGGAGGTCCATCAGGAGTGATGGTTTGCCACCAATATTTCATCTGAATATATTGGGTATTGTTATTGGCAATGTTTTGATTTGTCATTGTTTTTGCTATTGGGGGGGCAGATAATTCTTTTCAACAGTGTAGCTGATGTTGTTGTTGAGGGCCTGCATGGTCTAGATAACTCAGTGGCCTCCAGCTTGAATAAATAATACATAAAAGTAATAATAAGCAGCCAGCGGGTGGACCCGAGCAAATGCCCACTCTGGGTGGGAACAAAGGCGTGATCCAGAGCAGGAAGCAAAGGGACCAGTGTGGGAAGCGTGCAGTCCTGGGCTCAGAGAGAAGGCACAGTGTGAGGACTCTTTGTGATTTGTTACTTGGATCAGAGAGCCCAGTCTGAAGCCAACAAGCCCAGCGCCCTCTCTGCATGCGCCACAGCTGGAGAGCCACCGAGGCCAGACCCGGAAATCATCAAGTCGGAATCACAGAATTGGAACGAATCTCTGAGATTTTCTCGCCCAACCCCCTGCTCACTGAGGCAAATCCAGAGCCCCTTCTGAGTAATCCTTTGATTGCTTGGATTAAGGAAGAGGAGGAAAGCTTTCTGTTGCAAGGGGGAGCAGTGTGTGAGAAAGTCCAGGCGGGCATGTAAAGGTTCTAGCTGTTCTCCACAAAGGGGAGCGGAGTGCAGCTGTTAAACCACTCAAGATATTGTGGGGTACAATCCATGTTATCTGGCAGAGCCCCTCAAAATTTGTAGAGGGGGACACTGTCAAATCTGTCATTGCAAGGTACGTGAGCAAGCAGACCCATTGCCGTGGTGGCATCGCGTTCGATCACTATTCCCCCAAACCGCTGTCTGTATAGAGGGGAGATATCACTATCCCCTCCCTCTGGAGGGAGGTGAGGGGAAGTTGCCTCCTACATGCATTGCTGGACAAAGGTGGGGAAAGAGCCCAGAAAACAACTGCTGGCCCAGCCCCACCACTTACCCCTGGGTTCCCTGTCCTTGGGGCTATGGCCATGCAGACTCCTCCAGCCCCCTGGGCCAGTCCGTAGGGAGCTCCGGGGCTGTTCGTCCACTTCGGGCTCGGCTATGGCTGAGAAGAAGAAGCCAGGACTTTCGCTTTAGACATCCATCATGATCCCATCTTCTCATCACAAAGAAACACAGTTTGGGGGGCTGCTGGTCACCTGACTCTTCAGCATTACTCAACTACTTGGCTTGGCTTGGTAGAAGAGTAACAGACACATCTCGTCTAGACTAGAATCATTACTGCAGACAAGTATAAAGCCTCACACATAACAGTTGATGGTGTCACTGGGAACTTTTATACTTTCTCAAGGATCCGAGCGCCCTTCCAAATTAACACATACTTGGTGTGCTGGTGAGCCAGGCTGCTGAGATAGGGGAACTGCTGGTTCCTGCTTCGCCAGCCTCAACACTTACACTGTCGGGTGTTACTTCGAAAGGTGTAATAGCGGAGCGTGGGGAGCCTCATCCTGCAGATTTCACCAGTTTTGAGCAACTAGCTGCTTATTTGCAGGGTGAGCTGCTCCCAGATTATTGAGACCCTCAGCTGCCCACTACATCCAGGCCCCCAGGATTCCCTTCCCCACTCCTCATTCTTGGTTGAGCTGCGAAGCATCCGTAGATTACGGCTTTAATGGATGTGCTAGCTGAGTGCAGTGCAGAGATCACTGGCCTCTGATTATAACATCCTCTGGCGTGTGTTTCACAGGGCGGGAAGGTCTTCTGGTTTATCTCTTTCTCTCTCTCTGTAGTGTGGCGGTTGGGGTGCAGGATTATAAGGGGGGACACTGAGGTTTTAGCCCCTCCTCAGGCAGAAAAGCCAGCAGGGTGACTGACCCAGGCCTTCTCTGTCAGCCCCGACTGGGAAGTAAAAAAATACATCACTCTACCAACTTCCACAGGATGCGGTAGATTAGGAGGGAATTTGATTCACGCCACACACACACACACACACACACACACACGCTTCGTTATGAGCCCTGTTCGGTTCCCGCTGCTCTCCCTTCCCCTGCATACGTGTGCTGTCCACAGCGCACTAAGCTTTTGCTGAAGACAGCATTATAAACCATGGACAGCATCAGCCACTCCTTGAAATGAAAGGAACCACCTAAAGAAAGAGGCTTTTCTGGAAAGCGAAGAAAGCACTCCGTTTGACGTGAGCGGATTCCTCAGCATCAGAGCCTGCGGCCCTCTCGGATCACCATCTAGGCGGTCTCCACAGACCCCCCTCTGCGGAGACCGCCAGCCTGCCTGGTTCTGGGCCCACCGTTCACCTGTCCTGGTTCTGCAGTGTTTTCCTCAGACCAAGGGAGACGGAGCCCGGGGTCTTTGGCAGGTGAAGCAGTTCGGCCGAGGTAGCACGGGTAGGGGCTCCCTAAAGACACAGCCCATGCCTGGGTCTTAACTGTCCTAAGCAGTTTGGGTCAGCTGAAGAGGGGATTTAGGGCCATCCCTCCCTCCTCACAGAACGAGTCCCACGTCTCCATGCTCCTGGGACTGAGATACAAATAAAATGAATAAAACTGAGTGAGACAGACTCAGGACACCCCAGTGGAGGCAATTCTACAGCTTCTCTCCCCTGGAACTGGCTCTAGCCAGCAGAAATGCGCTGGCGAGGTGGGCTTGGTGTGGTGTCAAAGATACCTGCAGCCCAGCCTCCCGGTAGCAGCTCTGCCTGCTTGGCAATTGTGGCTGCAGAAACCTCTCCTTGCCCACCTTCAGCAACCTTGCTCCTTGGGCAGACCAGCGGAGGAGTTCTGAGAGCTGCATCTTCTAACACATCTGGAGGGCACCAGCTTGGGGAAGGCCACTCTTGCTCAGAGGCACCCTGATGTGCCGTTTGTCCAGTGAAAGTATCCTGTCCTTCCTCCATACATGGAGGCTCTTCCTGCCCCCCTCCCCACACACACGTACGCACACACCTCCTCCTGGGCATCTGAGCTGCTCTTTGGCTTAATAATAATCTCCTTGGAACAAACATAGGCATTCGCTTGTAAATAACAATTCCCAAGCTGAAGATTAAAACCTTTCATTCTAAATTTACTCTGATGAGATGAATGCCCACAATCCCTGAAAACACACAGCTGGCTCTGAGGTTGCCACAGCAACCCAAGGAAATACCCTGCACGAAGCAGTAGGTGCAAGTCGTTCACGGCAGAAACCGGGTGATGTGCTAATACCCTCCTGCCACGCCACAATGTTCCCTTGGCAGCTGCTCTCTCTATGGGCTGGCCGGATCCTGCAGCAGACCCAGAAGAGGGGAGGCACCCAGCAGGGCTCTCGTGCATCTCCCACTGACTCAAGCGGGCGAGGCCGGCCTGGGAGGATTGGGCCCACTGCCCATGGAGAGGATCTGAAGCTTCTGGGTGGGCGAAGGCGCTCTGCTCCCTCCATTCCCTCCTCTGCACCTGGAAAAAGAGGCTATATTCCAGCCCTGGGAAACTCAGACCAAACTTGTTTCAAGGAGAACCGGATCATGGCTTTTTGCGAGAGCCTTTTGTCCTTCGCCTGACTGCATCTTGGTCTCGGTAGGCAGATAAAATGCCCACAACCCAGCTTGGTTCCACGGATGCCTGGACCACTTCCCCAGCAAAGGATTTGTTCTGAGCAAGCTCTAGTTTTTCACTGAGGGAGCACCGAACAGCAAAAGGCGAACAAGGGCATTAAAAACCTTGAGCAAAACTTCTCCTTGGGGCTCCCCTCTCCAAGAGTTTTCTCTCTGCTCCTTTTTCTCCAGTTTTTCTCCCAGGCTGTTCCCTAAAAACCTGCTCCTTCCTCCTTTTGTCTGCAACTCTTCATCCCTTCTTCTAACCCTGAAACACCCCCTCACCCTAACAACCTCCTACCTGTCCTGGTCGGGATCTTTTCGGTGCCACAAGTGGGGACAGCTGTTCACCAGCCTCTAAGCGGCCAATCTGGGGTGGACTCTCCCCTTGGCTGCAGCAGGAGGCTGGTGGTGGTGGGCCAGTATTAAGCCCTCCTCCCTTTAAGAAGCCAGGTGCAAAAGGACCCTCCACTCCAGACTTCCTCAGCCTCCTGCCCTCTGCATAAGTTAGAACTACAATTCCCATCTGCTGTGATGTTGGAGGTGTGGACCTTGGCTGTTATTCCCACTGTGTAAATGTTATTATGAGGTGGTTTCCACCTCGTTTCATATATGAGAGAGAGAGAGAGAGAGAGAGAGAGAGAGAGAGAGAGAGAGTTGTTGTATTGCATGGCTTCCTTCCCTATTATCTTAATCTTTTTCTCTTTGTTCTCTTTATTTACTAAATAAAGAAAAAGAAAGAACAATAATCATCATTGCTTCATGACTGCTTTTATCATTCCTTGATTAAGCTTGGAGGGGGGTGATAAATTTTGGGAGGATCCGCATGGAGAGGTGGCCTGTGGCTATCTGCAACAGTTCCTGCCTCCCACCTTCTGCAGCTGAGACGCTGGTTTCCTGGATGCGCCTCCAGGGCGCCCTTCCTGCCTCCACTCCTGCCCCACTTCTACCTTTCATCACCTCTGTTCCTGCTCCCTCTTCTTAGCAAACTGCTAAAGGTTCCTGAGCCATTCCTTGGAGAGTTTCTCTTACCCTGCCTTTCCAAAAACCATTTGTGTACACTTATCTTTTTATCTTCGTGTATTTTGTTGTTAGCCGCCTAGCATTAGTTTGTATCATATGGGCAGCCGTGTACATCTTTTAAACAATAAAAAACCTGTACACACAAACACACATGGCAATCCATATTTTGTTTCATGCACTATGGTGACACAACAGCTGCTGGGCAGTCCAGAGGTAGTACCTATGGGTGCAACTCACCCGGATCGGATGGCCCACTTGCCAAAGACTTATAGCCAAGGAACCTGGCAATCTTCTGCTGGCAGTGGCCCTGCTCCTCGTACGTTAGCAGCTGGTAGATGAACTGCCAGATCACCTGCTTGGAGGGTGTGTCCAGGACGGGGTAGACATCCACAATCAGAGTGTCAATATTCCTGAGTGGGCAAGGAAGAAAGCAAAGACTTCTTTAGGGCAGAGGTGGCTGGGAGGAAAATCCAAATTCTGGGGCACCGGGATTAGATAAGAGTTGGAAGGGGCCCATGAGGCCCTGGGCTCAACCTTGCTTAGTCCACGAGTACAAATAGAAGCCCCAGACCTCAGCGGCTCTACTTGGACACATCGAGTGAAGAGGAGCCATCGGTCCCACTGCCGAACTGCGCTGAACGCTAGGAAACGTTTTCAACTGTTCCGCAAGCATCTGCCTTCCTGTCACTTAAGATCATCAGAGCCAATTTAAAGAAATGGGTGGGGGCGGGATATAATGACAGGTTTGGAGTCACCCCCCAGGGATGGATCCCTAAAAACTAAGATGTGTTCAGAATGAAATACCAGCAGAACCTGGACAAAATATGAAGACGTATCTGGAAGAACTTTGGGTATCAGAGACACCATGCAGTAGTAAAGACTGGGGGGTTCCCCTGTCTTTGTTTCCCTCCCCTCCGACCAAATGTCACCTGCCCGTCAATATCCACCAATCACGCTTTTTACAGGGGATGGAGATGGGGTGGGGGCAAGTTTTGACAGATGGCTAAACTACGGGTTTCACTCAAGTATTTTATTGGATTGCTTACCTGTTTATTATTTATTTAACTTGGTATACTACAAAACCTCGCAATGGTTTGCAATAAATCAAATTGAAACTTCAGGCATTAAAAACATAACAGTTTTAAATAGTAATATAGTAATAATTTCATAATTATTAAGTAAAATGTGTAGTTAAAATCAACAGCTGAAATCAAAAGTTCAAAGCCAAAAGACGCCTTTTGTGGGCCTTTCTAAAGGCAGCCCCGCAACTCGGCAGGGGTGATTCCTTAGTGGTAACAGAGAAGGCAAACTTTCTCAGATAATCTCTGGGAGCATGGATGTTCATGCCGAAAGAGATGTTCCCTCAGACAATATGATCTCTGCAGGCATATCAACTGAAGCTGGTGAAAAGTGCCTCTGTGTGATGGTCTGTGGGAATGACCTTGGGAGACAGGAGGGAGAGCTGCAAACTAGACCAGCTCCACGCAAAAGGAATCTCAGCCCACAGAAGGAAAAGGGGTGTGGGAAGCATTCCAGAAGGGACCCTCCCTAGTTTTCCAGAGAGTAAAAGGAAAGGAGAGGAGAAATACTTTCAGTCTTGCAAGATTCTGTTAATGTAACCTTATAACAGAGTTAGTGCTCCTAGTGGTCCTACTTGACTGGACTACCTCAAAGGGCTAACATCCATCTTGCAAGATGTGTGGAAAATGCAGCTCTCAGAACACTGTTTTGCATGACAGTTGTCTACTCTGCAGCTCTTCCTCCTGTCCCCCGAGGTCATTCCCACAGACCGTTACACCCTGGCTGTTGCCTCAGTCTGTGAAACTAAAGGCGTAGGCAAGTTTTCACTTTATCTCCATGCCAGAGAAAAGCTTTGCTGAAGCAGACTCAGATATGCTTTATTCAGGTGTAAATGGAGACCCACCACCACCTCTGTGCTCCTGCCCCGAACTGCAAGCCCCACAGTTCCTCCCGAAAGCTGTGTGGTACGCAGCCCAAATGTAGAGCTCATGCAAGAGGGAGCAACAAGGGAGCAGAGTCTGGTGAATATTTCATTTGGACAGAGTCACTATCGCTTTACCTGTGCTGGAAGAAGCTCTCCAGTGCTTTGCACACTGTGTAGCGCTCTGGTGGTGTGAGCAGATGTTCCAGTTGCTGGTGGAAGGTCCTTCCCTGGATCTTGATGCTGGAGGGCAGGATCTCAGCTACCCACTGCAAGGAGGTAAGTGCTGACGAGGAGCTGGGTGTTTCTGATGATTCACCATCTAGACACAGAAAGCAAATCACTGTTAAAACAGAAGACAAAGCAGATTCCAACAAACCAAGCTGGCACTCCAACCTCTGGAACCTATTGGCATGATCTGATTTTAAATCAGAATAAATATGTTCCTTTTATTTCGTGTGAAATCTATGCATTGTTTCTGAAGAAATTGCAGAGGGAACCTTACTATTATCCTTGTGCTGGGTACATGCAGAACCCTGAAAACATACTCTTTTGCAGTAAGGATTACTTAGGATATGTATGATGTTTGAAAACAGGACTTGTAAAAACATTCCCATTTTGTAACTTTGTAGTTGAACAGCAAGTCAGAAGGGATCTCTTGTCATGTGGCCTTAACCATTTCAACCAAAAACAGTCGAACGGTCACAGTTCCCTCCAAGTTCCTGGAATTTGCAAAGGTGTCTGCTGTGTCACATGGGCTTTAGACTCTCCGGAGAATGAGATTCCAGAGGTGTTAGCTTTAACAGCTTAAAGGAAGAAAAAAGAACAAGCTGGGGACAGAGGGCCAGGGGAGAAGATGTCCTGCCTCAAGATGAGGAGAGCAGAATAGTCTACGCATTCCAAGATTAAGACCAAATCTCTGCTTACCGCTGGAAAAGCTAACAGTGCCTTCTTCAACCACAAGGGTGGGCATTGCCCCACTACCTTGGAGCATGGAGACGACCTTCTCATGGGAACAGTTCCTGCGGAACAGAATCCAGGATAAATCAAGGACAGCAGCAGCAGCAGCACCAGCAGGAGCAGCAGCAGGAGCACCCTTAAGAGCGCTGGTGGGCTCTGCGCAGACGGGGTAGCCGTTGAAGAGATGTGTGCAATCCAGCTCGGGGTCAGAAGGACATCAGACCCCAGAGGTGGTCATGGGGAAAAACAAAGAAGCTGCTAATTCACCTCATATCCAGGCCATTAAGGAACAAGATTCTGTCGCCAGCTTTCAGGGACGCTTTCTCAGCTGGACTCCCTGCGAAGCAAAAAAGGACACGCTTGGAGTACTCCAGCACCGCTTTATTTGCAGAGCCTGCTGGGCTCCCAAAGGCACACCTCTCCTTTTGGCTGACCCTCCACTCCCAAGATTTCAGGCAAACCAGCAATTCCAGCACCATCTTCTTCTTCGCACAGAATCACAAGATCCTGGAAGGGTCTCCATCACTAGCTGTCAGACCAGACCTTGCCTCTTTCTAGCCTCACAGCCCCACAGGAGGAGAAAGCCTTCGGTTCTCCAGTATTCATGCCCCACTGCAGTTTGGGAAGCAGCCCCAGTGTGATGGTACACTCTCACAGCTAGGATGTTGGTACATCTGGATCATCCCGCCAATTTCGCCAATTGATTCCATGGCCCTGGGCCTCATCCCGGGCATGTGGTGGCCTGGCACCCAGAGGGATGAAATGGTATCATGTCTGACGGTCTCACCAGGAAGGAACTCTTACTGTGTGTTCCCACCTGGCGCAAATGGACACAGTCTGAGGCCACCTGTAGCTACCAAAAGTGGTCATGGAAATGTAGGGTTTTTTTGTATAGGGCAGGAAAATAATGAAATACCTAGGAGATGATAGAATTACTTAAATTATAGAATTAAAACTAACAAGATTTCAATTGAATTAAATTGAAATTGAATTAAATGACATTTCATTTTTGTTCTGGCTTTGCCCACTTCTTTGCCCTGGCTGCATCCCCTTTTTGGAGTTTGGCAGGTCAGGGGCACCCGCAGGAGGGGTCAAAAGAGTCAAGATGGTGGCCATCACCATGCAAACAAAGCCCTTTTTTTACTTGCTGGAGTGGCCCCCGGATTTCACGCAAAGGACAAGTGCACCCCTAAAACATAGTTGTGTACCCCTGAACAAGATACTTGGTCAAGTAGTTAATTTGGTGAAGAATTCACAATAGGTGAAGAACCCAAATGCGTTCATAAAATACCTGACTCAGACAGAAGTTTGGGCAACCTTGCCAAGTTTGCTCCGGAAATGAAAGTCTTAGGCAAGAAATCGGGGTTCTTCTTACCAGGCAAGACGGACTCGATCCACACAGGTGCATGGCCACGTAACGTAAACCCAAAGCTTCTGCTGCCCTTGTAGACACGAACGGTTCTGGGGAAGGAGAGCAAATTGTAGTCCTTACACCAGCCAGAGAATCCGAGAAGTGCAAACCAGGCCTTTGCCCCCACCTTCAGCTGTCTGCAGAGGAGTGATTTCGGAACCCCTCCCTGCCTCCTTTTACATATAAAAATCCTTTCAAGCTGAGGGTCTTTGCAGTTCTGTCTTGGACAGGTGTGTTATGCTGCCCTTGGAACGACCCTCTTTCCTTCTCTACCAGCCATTAAAAAAAATCCCCAACAGCTCCTTTCATATGCAGCAGGATTTTGTCCTTCAGGTCTTCAGGTTCAGGTTTCTAGCTTGCCCTTCCTCACAATATGTCAAGTGTATAACTTCTCCACAAATTATGCATATATATCAATCAATTTTCTCCTCCTCCTCCTCTCATTTCTGAAATGACCCACAAGCACGCTCTGAGCACTTTGGCCCAGACTCTTCAGCAGCAGTTCCTTTGTGACCGAGGGGCTCTGCTCGGAAAGCCTGCGCCTTCGGGGTGTGGTCTTTGCAGGCCCTTACCTGCAAGCTGCCCCGGTCCCCACATTGCTGCCAGTCAGCGTGGTTGACCTCCTCAAGCTCCGGCAACCCTCCTCTTGGCTCCGGGGCACCGAGCTGGCCCGCGTGGAGATGAGCAGGCGCTCGTGGTGGTCCTCGCTGCGGCTGCGTCGCAGTCGGTTGGCCGGCGGCTCCCGCTTTGCCCGGCACAGCTTGCTGATGAGGCTCTGGGACACCACCTCATCGAAGCGCTGCCGGTGCTTCCTGGGGATGAAGATCCTGGGGAGCATGAGCATGGAGCTGGGTTAGGGAAGGGGCAGAGGGTTTGGGCTGCCCGAGAGCAGGGGCGGCTCTCAGAAAGGTATCGGATGCATAACCGAAAGCCACTCTTAGAGACACTCAGAAGGTTGGAAAGAAATGTTCCTTTCTCCTCTCGGACATCACGGTGTCCGGCCTGCAGTGGCGCCTCCTGCGTGCTGATCCTTCCACTAGCTAGATGTGTTCCTCAGGGCTCGTAAAGGGAGGATAAGGAGAGCTTACTACCGGCACAGAGACATGGGAACAATTTTGAGCGTTGGGCTCATTTCAACGTCAAGCGATCTTTCCTCGGTGCAGGAAGCACAGAGAGCTTGTGCGTTTGCCCGTATGTGTGATACTGTCGTTTGCAAGACTGCTGCAGAACATGGCTGAACTCCCAGATGGTGGGTTTTTTCATCACAGCCTGACAGCCAAGTCATGATGAGCTCCCGGCCCCCCATCCCATCCCATCCCATCCCATCCCATCCCATCCCATCCCATCCCCTGAAGGTGTCCTTGCTGTTTTTGCTGTACAGGGCGCAGACACCCCCAGCAGCCCTTCCCACCTCTGCAGAGCAGCCGAGGATACCGTGCTTCTCCCCCTTCCCCTCTTCTCCATGGCCGGAGGGGCCGTGCCCAGCGGGTCCTTAGAACACAGCCCTCACCATGGGAGAGAAGCCTCCGGTGTCTGGCCTCCAAGAGATGCTCTAACGGGAAACCGCGCCCCAAGCCATTCCCAGGGGACCCCCACCCCAGCCCCAGACATGCATTTGCGAGCTTGTAAAGGGTCAAGCTGCTTCACCCACCCCTCTGGAGACTAACAAGAACCTGCCTGCTAAAAACCCAGCTGTGGGCTTAGGTTGTTGTGTGAATAAGGCTCTCATCTGAAGTCAAAAAATGGTTTATCTGGATATGTAAACATAGCAATTGTGTTTCATTAACCTGGGTTTAGTGTTTTTCATGTTGCCACTAAGTCACTGGATAATGCACACAACTGAGCGGGGTTAGCAAGATTATTTTACAATTCAATACCTCAACAGGCTTGCTAAAGTCTAGCTGCTAAAACACCAGAAAGCCCTTCAGCAGCCAAGCAAAAATCTACTTGCAGCTCATTAACTCCCCACCCCACCCCCAGCAATGCGTTTTCCTCCTGTCCTAGGATGGGAGCATGGCTCCTGACTACAGAGGATGCCCTCCAGCTGTGGGACCACAAAGCCCATTTTCCTCACTCAGCATGGGTCTGAGTAAGGGGGGCAATCCTTTGAAGGCCTGGCAGCTCTGAATAGGGGCAAAAGCAGTCTGGGTGTTGGCTTGATGGCGGTCTGTTGTCAGTGTGACTGTGCTCGTATAGCAGCAGGGGATTCCTCCCCGCTTTGACTTTGCTCTTGGGAAAAGTCAGGGTTGGGGCAGAGCAACCGTAAGGGGATCTGCCATGCCCGGAGAGAAAGAAGCGCTCTCTGCTCCAAACACGGGAAGCCCCTCCAGCTTCTCTTTGCCCCGGGCCCTCGGCTTCCATAGAACGTGAGGCTGGATCAGGCCAGGGTCTGCCCCGGGGCACTGCCCAGGAATGCCTCTGGGGAAGAAGCCTGCCTCCCCCTTCAGCAGCAGGAACCAGCCAAGTGCGCCAATGAGATCCGGGCCTGTGAAGCTGCCCTCCCTTGCCCCCCAGCCCCATGGCAGCACCCAGGACCCGGCAGAATCCAGCAGCGGCCCTGAAGCAAGAGGAGGAGGTGGGCTTCGCGGGAGCCGCCACTGGGCAGCCACCCCTGGGAATGGCCAGGGTGAGGCCGCAACCCAGAGCAGGGCTCTCGTCTCTCCAGGAGACAAAGGAGAAATGGCCACGGAAGTGCTGAGCCCGGGGGCCGGATGGGAGGGGGAGTCTGCAAAGGCCTGGTCCACTTAGAGGTCACTGGGTTCCTCCTGTGTGTAGATGGGGGTGCTTGTCTAGGGGAGTTGTTGTTCTAGTTTCCAATGGAAAATGCTGTTTTCTTGCCTTGATATGGCTTGGCACCAAGATGAAGGCTGCATTGTGAGGACAAGTCCTCAATATGTGGGGAGCTGGTCACCTTGGCACCAAGGCGCAGAGGCCGTGTCGATCAGCCTTCAACCTAGCCAGGGGTCCATGGAAAACTCAGGCACGGAGGCACCCTTGCAACTTTCCGCCAAAAAAGGAGTCTGCTTTGCTGCACTCTCTCTCTGGAATTTAAGACTTCCCCATCTTTCCCCACCCCTGCCACCCTCCAGCACTCAGAGCGTATCTGGCTGCCAGGACTAATTGCTTTGAAGGGCAAAGATCTGCGCTGGCTCATGTACAACCTACACACGCAAACCCAGCCTCCCCACAGACTGAGTACTCCCACCCACCCACACACACACACCCACATACTTGTCAACGATGGCACCCCCATCATTTTTTGCTCACAGTTTCTTTCTTTTTTTCTTGCTGACTTTTTAAACGGCTGCAGTTCCCACCTTCCTGGCAAAGCATGCTCCTAGGAGTTTCTTCTGCTAATTCCCAATTCATTGGATTCAGATTCCGTCCTCTGATAATGGGAAGAAATTTGATTTAAGTTCCAGAATGGTGAGATCTGCTTAGATAGCTTTAAGTATCCATCGATCAGCAGGATTTTGCTCTTGAGCTGAGCCAGTAAGAAGAGCTGCCCCTCTGGGCCTATTTAGCTTTGGGCCCCGCTTTCCTCTTCCTGTCCTGCTACGCTACAGAGAACCTAGATGTTAATCCTTTTTGCGCACCTGAAGGCCCTCCCTGCCTCTCAGCTAAACGATGGCACCTATCCTGATGAGGTTCCTGTGTTGGAACAGTGCTGGATGAACCTCCCATATTGCAGCAGAATCATAGAATTTGGAAGGGACCATTTAAACCATCCAATTTAACCCACTGCTCAACACAGGAATCCAAATTAACGTGTCCCGCTATCTAGTTTCCGGTCGCTATCTAGTTTCTGCTTGAATGCATCTGGGAAAAAGAGACACCCACCACTGGTTCCACTGTTGTGCTCTCTTATCATTAGGATTTTTTTTTCAAAAATTCAGATAGAATCTGCCTTGTTGTAATTGATATCCATTCCATTTAAAATCAGTTTTTGACCTTCTATGTGCCCTCCTTTCAGTCACTTGAAGAGTCTTTCATATTCCTCCTCAGTCTTCTCCTCTAAGGGTAAATCAGACCCAAGCTCCTTCAATCTCTCTTCAACATTTCTCCCCAGTTTTATGTGGTAATTTTGATGAGCATTCTTTGAGCCTGATTTCTGAGCCAGCTATGTAATGTCCTGCCACCCAGCCCATATTTAACTCACTTGCTAATCAGCATGTGTTCTCTCAAATGCTTTGCTGAAGGTATATTATGTCTACAGCATTCCCACAATCTACTGAGTAAATTAACAAATTAGAAAATGAAGTAAGATTAGTCTGTTCTTGACAAATCCATGCTGACCTGGTAATTACCACATTGTCTTCAAGGTGATCACAGACTGATCTCTTCATGATCTGCTCTAGAATTTTCCTGGTATTGATGTCAGATTCTCTGGATTATAATTCCCTGGATCTTCCTTTTTTCCTTTTTGGAGATAAGGACAATACTTGTTCTCCTCCACTCATTTGGTACAGTAGTTCACAATTCTCCAGGATTGTCAAAGGTAATTCGTAAGAATTCACGGCAGACCATAAGCAAGTTCCTTCAGTACTTTAGGATGCAATTTACCTGGTCCTGGACATTTAAACTAAATATGCATTGGTTGGTCATGTTTTTATACTCTCAAGCTTCACCTCTGCCTCTTCTTTCTGCCCATCATAATTCCTTGTTTTTTTTGTTTTTTGTTGGTGAAGCAACTACCTGAACCAAAATAGGAGATGAGTTACCTGTTGGCATTTTGCCATCTTCACTGAACAGTTGGTATACTGATTCCTTAGGGGTTTTTTCCCCCCCTTTTAGTTTAAACATATCTAAAGAAGCCCTTTTTATTCTTTCCAACCTAACAGAATGTTGGAAAGGAATTAGGTAAAAGCACTTGGGACTCTGTCCAGCTGTCTGTCAGTCAGCCAATAACTCTCTAAAAACTGCATCAGACCAGATTTGCTGGGGTGGGGGAAGCCAGCAAAAGAAATATCATGTCTGAAATGGGTAGGACCCCACCAGAAGCTGGGGGGGAGATTTAAACCTTCCCCGGCGGATTCCGTTAGAGAGGCTGCAGCCGGGCAGCGACTCAGGTCGTTGGCGACCATCCCATTCTGAGCTCCCTTTTCTTCCCAGCCGCAAGTGCCGAGGCAGGACATCTACGGCTTGCTTCATGCTCTCCTGTGCAGGCAAACGCGCAGAGATGTGAACCCTGCTGAGAGTGGTAGAAAAGAACTCCGGAAGCCACGCTCTGGGTGCTTCCCCTGCCTTGTGAGTTTTCGGATCTTCTGGAAGTTTTCTGTGTCGCCCCACCGATTTCTTTGGACGCCCCTCATTTTTGCCCTCACTGGAATTGTTGTAACTGTGTTTTTTCTGTATCTCCTTGTTTAGGAATTCCCACCGGTCTTAAGCTCCTTTTCTCATTAGCTTCTACTGCCAGGGGAGCTTACCTATCATTGCTCTTCAGTTTATTGAAATCTGCTATTTTTGAAGTCCAAGATACGTGCCTGACTATGCTCTGTGTTGGTTTCCTTTATAATAAAGAACTCCGGCGTTGCATGGTAATGTTCTTCTAGCGTTCCTGCTACTTTCACTCTGTCAGCTTAGGCTCATCCCCACGTCCCACTCAGCGCAGCACAATTTTAAAGGGTATCCTCATCCTGGCCCATCGTAGAGCTGTTCACTGCACCATTCTGACATTATGTGGACTCCTTAAACACCAGAGTCTAATGTTCTTCTGGCTTCTTTGGTTCCTTGGTAAAAATTCCTTCTGGTAGCGCCCCACCTGGTTTGCAGCAAGGTTGTTGGTTCAGCAGTCAGCCAGCCTCCAACTAGCCAAGCTCCCTTGGTTCTCCTCTCTGGAGTGAACAGGATTCCCCAAACACCCCTTCCCTATCCAGGTTCAGCTAATTAAACTTACCCAAGTCCTGAGGAATAACCCTTATGCCTTCCTTCCTCTTGGAATACAAGGAGAATCAGAACAGCTATCAATACAGGTTTCTTACCCATGTCCAAATTAATTCTATGAACAAGATTGGCTATGGGCTTCACCTGCACCATTGGGACTGCCTTCTCGACTTTGACCGTACCCTGCAGGCACCCCTGCTATCGAGACTACCCTCTTCTGGAACAGAATAAATTGTCCTGCCCCCTTTGGGCTTTGGGGCTGACTTCCCTCAAAGGATCCAGGAAGAATTAATCCGGGGAGCGGGGGAGGGCCCTAACAGCCATCCCCGCCTTTCTCTCAAAGGAGGAGGGAGGCCCAGCAGCCAATGAGGTCAAATTCTGTTAAACCCTGGCTGCCCTCCACTCTTTCTCAGTTAAGGTTGTCTAAACTGGCCTCCACTTTGTACAGAAAAGAGGATAAAGTTCTAGAAGGATGAGGAAGGGAGGAAAGGAGGGCCCGTCTAACAACATCCAAGTAGGAGACTCAGATAATCTCTCCAGCCAGTGAAGATGTATTGAAACTCAAGAACTTATTCAAATAAATAAATAAGTGGAATCCATAAATAAATAAATAAATAAGTAAATAAAATAATACTTAATCCTTAAATAAATAAGTAGTTTTGCTAGGCTGACTACACTGATTTTCTTTGCCATAAACCTCCTTTCCCCACATGCAAGACTGATTACACAAGGACCTCGGGAGTTTCAGGAGAGGTACCTGATTTCCAAGCTTAGGGCAAGAACATCCAAAACATCTGGCTATTTTTTCTGGAATGGGGCAGAAGGGAGAAGTCCTGGGCAAAAGTGCTGAGAGCTCCCCACCAGCACGAGCAGGAGCCTGACTGGTTGCAGTCGTAGCTCTCCTTTGCTGAGGAACTCCGGCTCGTAAGAATCTCCCTCAGCAAGCTTTGTGTCCAATGACTGCCACCATGGGGGGCACTGCACAGAAGTGGTTTACCAGAAGGCACACTGGGGAGGTTGCTCTCCTACCCCCTTCAGTGTAAAAGAAGTTAGCACTTCAAGGTAGGACAGGTCAGGAAACAGGCACGACAGAGATCCCGGGCATGCTACTTCATTGATGTAGGGTATTGTAACAGAAACTTGAAAGCCCATCTGAGCTTCTCTCTTAAGCAAAACAACATCAAGGAGGGTTGCTTTGTGTTTCTTCCTCGTACTTCCTTTCATCTCTGGATTGTGCACTTTCTTGTCCAAGTCCCTCCTTAACAGCTCTTTCATACTTTCAGCTCCAAATTCCTTTACGAAAGGCAAAGCCTCCTTAAAACTAAGCTTGGCTCCTAAACTCTGTGTAGTTTTCGTGCAGCAACATGGAAATGGTTGGCCACTGCCCTCCTCCAGAAAATTTTTTTGACTCCCTAGTCCAGCCAAAAGCCCTGGGATTGTCTGGTGACCTCTCCTCCAAGTATGAAACAGGCCTGACTCGGTTCAGCTGTTGGAGATCAGCCAAGCTCAGTTGCATGTGGCGGCCACCTGCTCTTGGCTCCCAACCCCAGCTTGCCCCTGCCTTTTGGGCAGGGTGAATGTAGGCACACTTTAAACAAAGCTTTGGACTGCAGCCTCCCACACCATTTAATTTCTAAGACCCAACTGTGAGATTTATAGGAACCGCTGGATGCTGGAGACAGGTGCTTTGCTTACTTGCCATCTAACTTTTAAAGTCAGAGAGCCAGTTTGGTGTCGTGGTCAAGGCACCAGGCTAGAGACCGGAAGACTGCGAGTTTTAGTCCTGCCTTAGGCACGAAACCAGCTGGGTGACCTTGGGCCAGCCACTCCCTCTCAGCCCTAGGAAGGAGGAGGCCAGGGCAAACCACTTCCAAAAAACCTTGCCAAGAAAACTGCAGGGACTTGTCCAGGCAGTCACCAGGAGTCCACTGACTCGAAGGCACCAAAAAAATTTTTTTAACTGAAATACATACTTAAAAAGTGGGGGCAGAGTTTCTGGAGTACCAAGGGAAGGTGTGTCTTCAAGGGCCTGGGGCACCCCTCCTGCCTCCCTCCAGCTTCTTTGGGCAGCTCTCCAGAGAGGGCAATGGTGAAAGGCGTCTCTCTCAACCCCATTTCCTGGGGATCCAGGACTTTGCTACCTGCTCTGTTTAGCTCTCTTCCTCTACTGACCCAGTAGGACCTGCGCAGCTGTGACCCTCAAGTGGCCTTCCAGTCCCCGACAGTAATGATGCCATCAAAAGGGGTAAGTTTCGTTCCGCTTGGGGGTAACCCTGCACCAGACAAAGGAGACTATTGGTGGTTTTGGTCTTGCTGGGGCTCCATCATACCTCTCTGGCTGACAACAGATGATAGTATTATGTTCCTGGGGGGCAAGCAGGTATCTCAATCATCTCCAAAAAGGAAAAAAAAGGTATCACAATCATCTCTAGGTCCAGGTCCCCTCCCTTAAATGTTGCCACCTGATGGGGCCTCGGAGGCGTGTCTTCTTGGTGGCCGACCCAGCCCTTTGGAACAGCCTCCCAACTGAGATCCGAGGGACCCCGACTCTTTTAGCCTTCTGGAGGGCCGTGAAGCCCAAGCATTGGCTAGGAAGGGGTTGAGCTGGAGGCTGTGTGGCCTGGCGCCTGGGGGGAAGGGCACCTTGGATTTAGCCATGTTTCTATGGGTTTTTGTGAGCCTCCGAGAATCATTATATGAGATAGGCAGCCATGCAAGACCTCTAAATAAATAAATCTCCAGTCCCAGAGTGTGCAGGGAGTTGCAATCTCCTCCCTGGCTTAATCCCATCCGTGCACGCAGCCTGCTGCCATCTGCTTCGACTGCTATCACTCCTTGTTGTCTGGGGAGAAGGCCAGGCCGAGCTGGGGGGAAGGAGGGGCTGGCCTCAACCCCCTGCCCGTCAGGGTAACCCATCCTCCCCTATGAACAGGCAGCAGCTCAGCCCCAGCTGCCCTCAGTAACACAACTGCCTGGAAGGGGGAGAGGGAGGGGCTGCAGGGCACCTCTTGGGAACCAGAGAAGCTGGGGTGGTGGTGGCTTGCAAGGTATGGTCAAAAAAGTCAAGATGGCCACCAGGAGGCGCCATCAAATCTCTGCCTATTCTTTATGTGCATCACATATATGGGCACCCCTGCAAAGAATATTCCCCCTTCCTGACCTCAGTAGTTTTCTACATGGGGGCCACGTGGCGTTTGTCCTTCCAAAGGGCGATTCTGTGCAGGAAGAGCCGAGAGAGAGGCACACAAAAACTTCTCGCTGAAGGGACAGGGAAGGACCAGCCCACAAAGGGTCCTTAGCAGGACCCCGAGCCATTTGCTCCGTTTGTGGCCAGAGGGTAACTTTGGGAAGGCACTGGGAAGGCAGGGCCAGATGCCCAGCTCAGGGCTCTCGCAGAGCTGGCAGTCCTTGCAGCCGACTGCCCCACCCGGCTTCCCCACCGGCCCCCTTTACGGTGTCCAATGCGGCTCGCAGGGAAATCAAGCAGTCCCAGGGAGGCACTGGGTAGGGCGGGGTGGGGGGGGACTCTGCCTATTCCAAGTCTCCCAAGCTGAAGCATCACCAGGCCCCTGTCACTCAGCGAGACATTAACCCCACGACAGAAGCTGCCCCACCAGCCCCATTGCCCCGTCCATCGCACTGGCTCCTGGCTCTTCTAAGACTTCTCCATCCCACGGCATCTAGACTAGAGAGAGACCCTCTTCAGATCGGGGGGGGGGGCAAACGAGGCCAAGCTGCTTCAAGAGGCACAAATCACCTGCGTTAATATGCTTAGCAGGACCAGGGTGCTGTGGGGATCCACTCACCCACTCACTGCAGTGGCTACCAAGGGTCAGCTTTAACCCCCAGCGGTGTCAGGGCAAGTCTGAATGAAGCTGCCCTCCCCAGCTGGTGAAAGGGCAAAAATCCCCAAACCCCGCCCAAGCCCTTCGCAGGATCACCTACCACCCAAGCAGCCGCCTTCGGGTTCTCTCCCTGGCCAGGAAGCGGCATGCAAGCACAGCAGCCACAGCGCTCTGCCCGTCCTGCCTCGGTGACAGGGCCCTGACCGCCGTAATGTGGGACAAATTAAGGAAGGCCATTGGTGGATTTGAGGGCGGCAGGGAAAGCACCCCCCGACGGCTCTCCCTGACATGGGCTGGAGCTGGGGGTGGCGCAGGGGCTGGGGAAGGGGGTGAGTTCGGACAGACAGCGTGACCCAGGTTTGGCCATCTGTCACAACTGGATCTGCAGGAGGAGGGCCTCTCTGCCTCTCTGGCTTCACCAGAAAGCCCCCCCCCCCCCCAAGTGGATCACGAATTATGTCTCTTTCTTGCTCTGCCTCTCGTGGTCTTTCTCACTTGTCGACTTTCTGTTGTTTTCTCTCCCTCTCGGTCACTTCCACACACTTGTCTGTTCACTTGCTCATTCTTGCCCACTCTTTCGCTCTCACTCTCTCTGGTGTGCTGTCTGTCTCAAAGCAGCTGAGGGGGATCGATGGGCGCCCCACTTCTCCTAAGCCCCCCAGCCCTGGCATTGCAGCCTGTCCCACCTATTGCTCCTGCTTCAGAAGCTGCAGCACCCATCACTTTGCGAAGGGAGAAAACCCGGAAGAGCTGGCACTCTTGCGGTGGCCTATAAATAGCCACCTCTTTGACTCAGTTATTGCACGGATGAGAAGGGAAGGGGACATTTGCCCGGGGAGCCTCCCTTTTGGAAGTTCAGACCCACAGCAGTTGTCAAGCCTGAAAAGAGTGTGTGTGTGGGGGGGGGGGTGCCTGGTGCGTTGCACGTAACCCCTGGCAGAACTTTGATCACATCGTCATGGCCACCCTCTTGACCTTTTTGGCCACACACTGTGGACACACCTCAGGCTGGAAGAAACAGGGAAGGACTTCATATTCCCCAAAAGAGCAAGTCCAGAGTGGGTTAGCACAGCCGTGCGCTGCCAGGGCTGAAAGGACAGGCAGGACCGAGCCACTTAATTGGGGTAAGCAGGTCACGCACCTGAGCCCTAGATTCTCATCTGCGCACCGCACCCCCTGGCAAAGAGCAGTGCCACACTCTGAACCTCCCCGCCTCTCTACATCCTCCCAAGCCTCTCTCCCTCTTTCCCACCAATGGCTGCCTTCCTCAATGCAGAGATATTTCAGAACAGGAAAACCCAGTTTCAACACAACACCCTGCACGTTTAATACATTATCTGCAGGGAAGGACTCCAGTCTCTGCTTCTGCAAGCCTGAACTGAGGGTCCCCAGCACCGTCTCCTAGGTGGGCCAAGCTAACAACCCAGCAGCCCTATCTAATGAGACTAGGGATTTGAGCATAAATGTCATTATTAAGAACCCTGGAAGCTGTCTGTGGGGTTTGTGCACGTGCACACGTATGTGCTCAGACACACATCTTCATTAGCAGACAGTCCCAGGACTCTCTAGACTTCTGTTGGGTTTCAGGCCATCTTAAGCTACCAGCCTGAGGTGAGAACCAGGTTGATCGTGGTCAAGGCACAGGATGGGAATGAGGAAAGCTGAGCTTTCATCCTGCCTAGGCACAAAGTCGGCTGGGTGACTTTGGGCCAGTCACTCATTCTTAGCCCGAGGAAGCACGCAATGGCAAACCACTTCCGAAAAATGTTGCCAAGAAATCTGCAGGGACTGGTCCACGTAGTCGCTAAGAGTCAAAACTGACTTAAAGGCACACACACACACAAAAGTACAGAGGCAATCTTTCTCCTCAAATAAATAACTAGCTAAATAATCTTTTCCCTTAAAGCCGTTTCTGCCAGCCAGTAGGTTCCTCGGTTTCCCTGCCCTGCCAGATATAATTAAAATACCAACCATTTAAGAAAGTGAACTTTATCCTTCTCTCAGAAGGAAACTCTTCAAATAGCAAAATGATCACTTTATTTACTTACTTAGGCTTATGCACCGCTCTAATAAAAAACACCTCGGATCAGGTTGCATTCCTCATTCAAATAACAAAGTTAAAATACAGTTCAATTAATAGTACCAAACCACACAGCAATAAATCACCATCCTTGCTGGCACTGCGTCTGCCCCAATCGCACCATCCCTCTTAACCAATTTCTGGAAGAGCAACCAGCATAGGGCTGGGCAGCCCTCCAAAGCTAGGTAGTGGAGGAATGGGATGGGGGCCTCTTTGGGCTCCAACCCCCAGGGAGGTCTTGGGCCCAGAGCTCTCTTGGTCAGCAGCAAGGGATTTGAGGGGGGGATTTATCCATACCCCACACAGATGGATGGACCTTTTATTACTGCCAGAGTCACAGTAGGAATTTCTGTTGACATCAAGCATCCAAGCTAGATTAGCGACAGGGAGCAGAGAGAGGGGAGGACTGCTTGCATTTCTAATACTGTACTGTAAAAATAAACACAGGGCTGTTCCTTCTAGAGCAGGGAGCTCCCCAGAAGGCAATTCACTATTTCAGAGCAGCTGAAGGCAATCTGTTTGAAACCTTATGCCCTCCTTTGCCCTCCTCCCTGGAAAGGGAAAGGCTGGGCTGACATCAGGAAGGGAGTCTAACTAACCACACTTAACATCACTGTGGAGAAAATGTTATGACACTGTTTTGAGGGAAATCTTCATGGAGAGGAAAATAAAACTCCAGGAACAGCCTTTAGGAAAAGGGAGTTTCAAAATGTAGCTCACTAGGAAAGATGGTAAGAAAAGATTAATTGCGGCTAGCATGATTTAAAAAAAAACAGAATTGATGCAGAAATGATGATGTTGAAATGATGATGTTGCTAAGTTTCTCCTGGTCCTGATTTAAAAGCAGTTCATCAACTCCACCAGCATTTTTTTTCCAGACACTGTGAGGGATGACTAGTATGGGTGCCAGATCAAGGGAACTGGGGCCATCAACTGTGATACTGTTGTAGTCTAACCCTGTTCTGCTGAGAAGATCTTTTAAAGGGCTATAATCCCCATTCCAATCTTACTGGCTATGGATGATGGAAGTTGCAGTCCAATATATCTGGAAGGCTCCAGCTTGATATCACCTGGGGCAATGAAACATTTCTAAGAATCAGAGAGATGGTAATCTGAAGACTTTCTAGGTCCAGGAGGGTCCACGGACAAGCCATCCTAAAGCAATGATGGGCAAGGAAATGCCACCCCCCCCCCCAATTCACAGGTTAATAATGAGAGGAACAGGATTTAAGGCCAGAGATGGTTGGCCTGCTCCTCATGGGTCACAAGCACTTCCTCCTTGAAATACCAGCAACCCATGAAGATGAGCCAGACCCGCACAACCATCTCTCCAGTGTCATTCTCAGGTTCTACAAATGTGCAAAACCACTTTATCCATAACCATGCTTTCTCAGCTCCTTGGAATCTCAGGCTGCCCTTCCCCAGAGCAATTTAGATCCTTTCTAAACTGGGGGTGCCACGACTGAACCTAGATGTCTTATGAGCATGGAAGAACACGATCACTGCACTCAGCAATGCCCCCCTTCTGTGGAACTGTTTGGCCCCCATTCCTGGATCATCCCCTCCCTGCAGGACTTCCAAAGAGTTTTGAAGTCACAGCTCATCAAGAAAGCCTTTGGGGGCAAGGCGGAGCCTGTTGCTGGATTGCTAGAATTCTGTTTTTAATGCGGTTGCTTGATGTAAAACCCATCGAGACCCGAGAGCCATTGAGAATTTCACTGCATACATGCTTTAGTAAATCAATTAAATAAATAAATAAGTAAATAAGGGTTTCCTCACAGCCATAATTCATAAATCAAAGAATCATAAAATGTAAGCATTGGAAGGGACTATGAAGATAATCTAGTCCGATTTCTCTGCCCAGTGCAGGAATCCACCACTAAGGTTCTCTATAACACTTGCATTGCAAGCTGTACAATTTGGCTTTAAAACGAGAGATGCAGTAAAGCTATCAGAGAATTCAGTCAGAAGAGAGGCTGTTGTTGTTGTTGTTGTTGTTGTTATTATTATTATTATTATTAAAACTTTTATGCTGCCTGACTCTCAATGACTCTGGACGGCTAATACAAATGCAAACCTGGTAAGATTAATATTTTTATATTGGACTACTTAAAACTGGTGAGGGATTATGCAGAGTTTTGCATTTCACAGAAACCTACAACAAAAAGCAGTGAAACGTTATTTCAAGGACATGGACAAGACACTGTTACAAAAGACTGGAAAAGATTTGCATTGTTGACATGGACAATGACAGAGCTGGACCTTCTGTATTATTTAAGACACTCTGTTTGCAAAAGATATCCTAAATGTGCAAAAGTTTTCCAGTTGCTCGTATGTAGCAAAGGGTCTCTAGCAACCCCTTTTTCCATCCTATAAGCAGAGGAATTCTGTGAAAATTAAAAACCTGCATATTCCTACACCAATACATTCAAGTTCACTTGTTTCTTTTTTCCATGCTTTCTCAGGCCCTTACAAAAAAAAAGTTTGGGGTGACAGGGGTGAGTGTAGGCTGCCAGCGTAGATATACACTCTGAAAATGGCAAATCAGTGGAAACGCTAACATTCTTTTTCCAGACCTGTCTTTAGAAAGAAAGAAATGGGAGCCCTGTCCTTTCCTTTCCCCCCCAACTTCAGAATACCCCAAATTCCAAAGAGTGGACCTCAGCAATCTCTACCACCCGCACTAATAGATGGTCCAAGCTGACCCACCTTGCACCACAACCTGGGTGACCTGGGCAGTGTGACGTGAACCCCTCGGTCTCCAAGCAGGTGCCTTCCAAAGAGGAGGCGCTGAGCCCTCGCCCACGGAGGCAGGCTTCGGACCAAAGGACTCTCCCCCTCCTTGATCAAACTGCAGCAGAAAGGAAGCCTGAAACCCACATTTCTTTCCACTGTTTAACCTCCTCTGTTTAACCAGTCCTTGGTTCCCCTCCACAAAGGCTGCTTCAGGCTCCAGAGGAGGCTAAGAAGCAGTGAAATTCTGCTGCCCAGGCAAGAACCCCAACTCGGTTTCACAGGGACCCTTCTCCTCACCACCTCAAGAAAGGACCGCTTTGTCACTTACCCAAGGCAGCTCATCTTTCCTTCTCGTTGCCGTGTCCCCACATCCTTGAATGGGAGGCTCAAATTGGGTACTTTCCCAAGGTCTGCAAAGCGTATGGCACAGAGGGGGCTGGGGAGAGGGACGGGATGCGGCCAGCGAAAGGGCCAAAGGCACAAGTGCTCTCTCTCCACAGCCAAAGGGATGAAGAAAATGTCAGCAAATTGAAACCAGAAAGCTTAATTCTGGCTAAGTGGGTCGAAATCCATTGGAGCTCCCCCAAGGAAAAAGGAGGGGAGGAATGGTAAACAAGCAAACGATAAGATAATGACTAAAGCAGAGGGTAAACTAGCCTAGCCCTGGGAGCGGGGGGGGGGGAGTATGTTTATCCAGCAAAGGGGATTTTCTATGTGCCACATCCAGGGAGTCCCAAGCACGGCGACCAAGAAATGTGTTGCAAGAAAAATATTCATCCTCTCATTCCAGAGGAGAAGGGGACTTGGAGGCCACCGTGCAACAGCCTGCCCAGAAGGACAACAGGGTCCTACCCCCACCCACCCCCAAAAAGCAGCAGTGAGTAACCATCCAGTCAGGCGTCTGCAGAAGCTCCTCGGCTCTCCGAGGGATTTCTGTGCTGCATTGCTGGGTACAGAAAATGCACCAGCCGCCAAGGCTGTGCGCCAAGGGAGACAGAACCTGATTAAACACTCACCCTCCTATGCATGCACACTCTGAGACTGAGACTGACTCCCTCCCTCCCTCCCTCCCTCCCTCCCACCTAGCAGAAGCAGCAGGGAAGTGTCCCAGTTCTTCGGCACAGAAAGCAGGCTTGACAGCCAGGTTGAAAAGCAGCCTCCGAAGCTATTGAAAGGACGGGCAGACAGATGCAGACCCTCAGCCCCCAAAGGGCCAATGCTACATTTCTCTGCAAACCATGCTCAAGTCTTGATCTGTAGAAGGAGGGGAGGATGGGGTATGATGCCAAGGTTGGTTTAAAAGCTTGAAACTGAAAAAATGTTGTTTTGGGTTTTTAAAAAAATAAATAAATCATAACTTGCTGGGATACTTCAACAAAGTTAAAGCTCAGCTTGTGTATCTTCTGAAGCACTTTGCAAGCTGCTTTACAGAAGGCTGGATGTCCTTTTTGAGGTCCTTTTGGCTCCACAAGCCTAGAAGGCAGCTAACACAAGTTCCTGTTGCACAACTCCTGTGACTATCCATGATAATAGGCCATATCTGTCAACTTCTTCTGTAGTGGCTCCCAAACCTCCACTTTAAAGCAGCCATCTTTTCTTGCCAGGTATTGAAGACCCCAAGGCTCATTATCTTGTAGAGGTTAACATCTCCTTCAAGGTTCAGGATTTTGACGCCTCCATAATAGCCCGTAGACTGGTCTCAGGTTATCCAGTTCCAGTTCCTATATGCAGTACTTAGATGGGAGTGCTTGGCTCTGGGGCAGGGCAGGTATCTGTGGGATCCTGCTGTCATTGACAGAACATTATGGAGCCCACTGAGTTAAAGGACTCAGTATCCTCTCCATTTGCAAGGTTTATCCATAAAGACGCATTGATCCAGAGAGTTCAATGAGATTTTTTGTGCAGTCTTGTGTGGTGATATCACATATACCCTGGTCAATTTATAGAAAGCAGAACTGACTCAGGCTTCTTGATATCTTCTCAAAGAGGCTCCATTCTGAGGTGCTGGGTATAATTAAATTTGAAGTAAGACACTTGGGATACATGAAGGAAGGATGAATCAGAATGAATCTGATTCATCACAGGCTAGCTACTACTTATTTTAGGGCCTGCTGCAAAGATGATGACAGCAAAGTAAGCCCACTTGATGTCTGTTCAGTTTGTCCAGCAAAGGTCTTCAAACAGGTAAAAGATCTTTTAGAATCTGGTCAACAAAGTGTAGGCTAAAGTTTTTAGCATTCCCACTTTTATGGAGTATTTAGATCAAATATGGAGGCTGCTTAACTCTGGTTAGTGAAAAACTATGTGTTCACATGACTTACTAGTGCCAAGCAAATAAGCCATGGAGGCTTAAAGGAAAGGCCAGCTTTACTCAACACAGTGAGTTGATGGCTAGATTCCCACAACATGCTGAATCACAACCCCATTCAGCCTTGTCAGGCATGCTTTGTAAACCTGGTCTTTCCATCTGTTAACCTGGAAGATGAGAATATTTAGGAGGTAGATGAAGGGAGTCTGATCCAGCTGGATTTCTGAGATGTGCTCAGTACCATTGAGGATGCTCTTTTTCTGGGCTATGTTATTAATGGTTCCACTCCATTTTTAAGGGGCCAAATCCAGACAATTTGGAGAGATCTGGTTAAGCTATTATTCTCCCTTCAGCTTCCAGCTTATTTCATAGAATCATAGGGTTGGAAGGGACCTTGGAGGTCTTCTAGTCCAACCCCCTGCCCAAGGCAGGAGTCTGATAAATTTATTTATTTATCTACTATTTCAGTTTTGAGGCCACCCAACTCCACAACAATTCCGGACAGCTTACAATTTAAAAATTTAAAAGAAAACAACATATATCATTCTGGATCAGCTGTAGCTTCTGAGTGGTCTTCAAGGGCAGCCCATGTACAGCACATTACAGAAATCCAATCAAGAGGTAACCAAGCCTGAGTGACTGTCTGAAGGGCCTCCCAGTCCAGGAACAGGTGCAACTGGTGCACCAGATGAACCTGTGCAAAGACATTCTTGGTCATATCTGCCACCTGCTCTTTGAGCAGGAGCTGTAAATCCAAGAGGACCCCCAGATTGCACACTAGTCTTGCACGGGGAAGTCTAACCCCCTCCAAAACCAAAGATGGAAGATCCCCAGAACCAAGGGGGCCAAATATCCACAGCCACTCAGTCTTGTCATGATTGAGCCTGAGTCTGTTCCTCCCCATCCAGGCCTGCATAGCCTCCAGGCGCTGGGTCAAGACTTTGACAGCATAATTAGGTCAGCCTGGGGTTGATATGTATGACTTTAGTGAGGATATCTGATCCCAGAGAACCAGTTTGATCTAGTAGTTAAGGCATCTGGCTAGAAACCAGGAGACTGTGAGTTCTAGTTCCGCCTTAGGCACAAAGCCAGTGGTGTCACCTTGGGCCAGTCCCTCTCTCTCAGCCCTAGGAAGGAGGTAATGGCAAACCACTTCCAAAAAAAACTTTGCCAAGAAAACTGCAGGGACTAGTCCAGGCAGTGCCAGGAGTCAACACTGACTTGAAGGCATCATAAAAACGACAACAACAACAGCAACAACCTGATCCCAAATCAATCATGACCTCACCCAGGAGTTTCATGTAGATGTTATAATAAACGGAGAGAGTTGACTTCTGCAGCACCCCACAAGCGAGAGGCCATGGGTGCAACCTCTCACCCCTGTCAACACTGAATTAAACCAGCCACAGAGAAAGGAGGAGAACTATTGTAAAATGGTGCCTTCCACACCCAACCCCCAAAGCCAGCCAAGAGTACACCATGATCGATGGTACCAAAAGCTGTGAGAGATCAGGGAGCGCAGAGACGGATACACCAACCCCGTCCCATCTCTGCTAGAAGTCATCAACAAGCACAATCAATGCCGTCTCCGTACTAAACCCCAGTCTGAAACTGAAAACGGTTCTAGATACTTTGCTTCCTCCAGGATCCTCTGAAGCTGAAGCCCAACCACTTTCTCTATTGCCCATGACGGTTGGGTACAGGGAGGGAGCACCACAGCCTCCTCCAAGGCTAATGGAACCACTCCCTCACTCAAAGAAGCTGATGCCACTACAGGTAGTCCTCGCTTAGCGACCATCAGCAACTGTTTGAAGTTATGACAGCGCTGAACAAATGGTAGTTACAGCCAGTCCTCGAAGTTATGGCCGTTGCAGCACCCCCCCCTATGGTCACGTGATCAAAAGTCGGGCGCTTGGCAGCCTGCCTGCATTTACGACTGCAGCGGGCACTTCAACTCCACCCACCTGCCTATCTCCACCCCCCATCTCTGCCCTTTTGGCCGCCCTGCACTCCACTGCCACCTACCCCTGCCGTCCCCACCCACCCCAGCTGACCTTCACCGTCTTCTTCCTCCCGCTGCTGATGCGGCGCGCCTGACTGAGGCAGCTGCTGACCCCCCGCGAGGACTCAAAGGCCTTTCCATGACCCCACGAGGCCTCCCTGACACCGCACGAGGCCTCCGCAACGCTGCATGAGGCTGCGCAAATAATAATATAAAATAATAAAATAATAATATATAAAATAAAGGAAAAAATGAAATAAAATCCTAACTGGCCTGGGACTGCGGAGACCTGCTTGGGGTTTGAAACGAGCCTCAGGGAGGCTTTGCTCTTCAGGAGGTCTTGGACCTCTGAAACACACCTTTCCAGCAGAGGATAGCTCCTGCTTTTGTGGACACTCCATCAGGCTCCTCTCAAAACCTCCTGAGTCGGAAAATGACGGGGTGTGGCAGGCTTTTGCTGCAGCAAGGGTGCTCGCTTTTTTGCAGTTGGCTCTCCCCAGCTGCAGGGCTGACTGTGCCGTAGAGCAGAGGGGAAGGCGGTTGCACATAAAACCTGTTCCATAAGTCTTTACGAGGGTTTGTCTTTCAGAGTTCTGCAGTTGACGTAGCTTTGATAGAACCCACTGTGAATATAGCTCTAAAGGAGCTGGATTTTCCAGCAGGCTGGCTGAGATCAGGACTACTCAGTGCAGGGGTGTCCATAAGAGAGGGTCAAAAAAGTCAAGATGGTGGCCATGACCATTCTCCCTGTTTAAATGAGTTGCACACATTCAATTGCATGGTTGTGGATGCCATCTGCCCCCACCCCACCCGCCTCACTGCTACTCGGACACGTTCAGAGCACAAGCCCCAGTGTGCGGAAGCTCTCACTGCCCTGCATCAAGACAGTCACATGCATATTATTAGACAGAAGGCTCTTCTGCTGTGAAACCAAAGCTTCTGCAGGCAAGTCTCTTGCCCATCTTGGGGAATAAGGCAGCCTCGGTTTCATTCATCTTATACAAGTCTCCAGGAGCTTTTTCAGCCTATGGGAAGGTCCACCCAGCCCTCATGGTCCTGAAGGGCTACTGGCATGGTCTGCCCAACTCTTTGGACACCCCTTGGCAGCAGCCCATCAGCCAGAGGCATCCACAGGGTACAGCCAGAAAAGTCAAAAGAGCAGCCATGACAGAGTGAGAAACAGGTGGAGCTTCAATTGCTGGGTCATGACCACCATCTTGACTTTTTTGACCATATGCTTCAGACACCCCTGCCGTCAGCTGTTCAGATGCCTCACCGTACAGGGAAGTCCCCTTCTGCCCACATGCACAAGGATCTCGTCTCCCCGGAAGCTCACTGCCCGATTGCTAAGTGCAGGAAAAGCCACCGGAGCCCCGCTTCCAAACGGTTGTGGGGATCCAGACTGACTGGGAGAAGAAGCTAAAGTGCTTCCCCTGCTCCCTGTGAGCTGAATACATGTCCCCGGAAGAAACATCTCCTCTTCCCTGCAAGAAACCTGAAGAGAGGTGGGGAATGAGTGATGGGGAGGTGGGGTGTTTGTCCTTAGGAATGATGACTCCTGAAACCAGGGAGGTCGGCCCCCAGGGAAGCACCGCAGGCGAGGGTTGCTGCTCCATGGAGGTCTCCCAGCTTGGTTCAAGGATGCCCTACTAGAGAACCTCACAGTTCTGGAGTGGGAAGGGCCATCTCTGCCTTTCTGGCAGTTATGCGCATGTCTGACTGGGGTGGCTTTGCGGGCGGACACTATTCAGCCACGTTGGAGCCTTAGGTGGGATCACTGGTGCTCTGCCATACAAGCACCACCAGGCACCATTCCTCTGCTCATCCCTTCCGTGCACATGTGTCTTACCGCAACCCCTTTTTCCATTTATGGGTGAAGTGAGCACATTGTGGCACTTTATGTTTCAGTGGCTACTTGTGGTCTTGTTCTGCTGCGTGCCTGTGCTGAAAGCTTTCTCTGCACATGCCCCTTATACACACATTCTCTCCTGGGAACCCCCAAGCCCCATGCTTACTCTGGAGTAAGTTCCACTGGCACTGACGTTAACCTGTATAGGTTTTTTCCCCTCCAGCAGAGTCTGTCTGTCTTTAGAATGGATCAGACAGACAATCCACCTTCCAGGTCAGGAGCTCTCAGACCGGAACATCCAGGCAGTTCCAAACCATCAGCTGCAGAAAAGTGGAGGGGCTGCTACTAAGGGGGGGTGCACAGCAGGCCAGCCTGCGGGCTGAGATTGCTTGCCAACTGTTGCTCCCCATCCCATCCCATCCCATCCCATCCCTCGTGGTCTGGAAAGATTCCTTTGCAATCCTGTTCCAGGCACCCACCGACTTAGTTTCCCTCAAAGCACTGTGGGGGTGGCTACAGCTGGGGTCAGCTCTGCTCTGCCTTTGCCAGTCCTTCTGTTAAGCTGGCATGCCTGGCCCCTCTTCCTGGCTGTGGGACACAGCACCTGCACCTCAGAGTCCATTTCTAGCAACTCCAACAAGTATCAGCCAAAGCAAGACCGTTCAGCCACCAACACAGAACTTCCTTCTGCATGCTACAGCTATCAGGAATGGCTGTGTGTGTGTGTGTGTGTGTGAGAGAGAGAGACAGAGACAGAGACAGAGACAGAGACAGAGACAGAGACAGAGAGAGAGAGAATCCATGCTTTATTATGGTCACTGACCAGCAAATTGAATTGTTGATGTCATAAAAAGAATGAAAGAGCAAAAAAGTGTGAGAAGCCATGACACAGGAAAGAAAGTAGACACCATTTGCAAAGAACAATAAAAGTGCCCTCAAGTCTAAGACATCAATCGTTGATCGCTCTTCAACCATGGGAGCTCCCTGGAGGACTTTGGACCAGTGCCCCCCTCCCATTTCAGCCCAAGACCCAGTCTAGTCTAGTGGAGAAGGAGCTGGGCCATGAGGCCTCCGTGGGAGCCCCACAGCCTCAAAGGGGGATGTGATGCACCTGTGGAAGACAGGTAGCCAACTGAGCAAGCCAAGGAGCAGGGGTGTCCACAGGGTATGGTAGAAAAAAAATCAAGGTGGGAGAGCTTTAATCATACCATCTTGACTTTTTTGCCCACATGCTGTGGACACCCCTACCAAGGAGAGAGCAGAGCCATCCCTTCTTACTGTGGGAATCTGTCTGCACCCAAGGCGCCCGTGAGAAAACAGCCATACCTGATGTGGTCCAGGAGCAACTGGTGGGAATCCTTAATGAGGATGAGGGAAAGGGCATGAGCCAAATAGTCCACCTTCCTCTCAGCAGCAAACTGCTTGAGAGACGTGAACATCTTCTCTCTTACTTCCGGCTGGTCACCCAGGATCTCCTGCACCTGCACAAGAAAGGCACTCATGAGAAACAGTGGCACTCCCTGTCTATCTCACACATCTCTGGGCCCTGCCATTAGCCTCTCACCAGTGGCATCTGCAGTGAGCCATAAATTGGGGGTGTCCGGGGGAGGCTCAATGAGCCAGTTAGATTGTGCCATGCTTAAACGCAAGTGTGCTAGCAGTGGGTGAGAGGAGGAAGGGCAAGGAAGGCCCTGGGAAGAACACAAGGTGGGTTGGTCCTCAGTTCACACAGAGGAGGCTGAGATGCGCCAGCCTTGCCCTGCAAGACCCATCCATATTTTGTTTTGGCCCAAAATCAGAACAACCAAGATTTCCCAGGTTTTGACAGGGCTGAAATGCAACAAACCTGGAATGGTTGAGGCAAACTTCCAAGACATTATGTGTTTGTTCCAGACACAACACAAAATATATTTTCCATTTCATACACTGCACAATTTAAAACTGCAGATAATACTGGAGAAGGAGGAGAAGGAGGAGGAGAAGGAGAAGGAGAGCTGAGCCTATCAATTTCCAAACAGGAGGCCAGATTGTCTCTTTCCAACCATCTTCTCTGCAATGAACTCTGAAACCAAGATCTTACTGAAAGAAGCAATAAGCAATTCCTTTAACTAGGCTAACTGTATTAATTTTATTCAGAATTCTCTTCTTTTTGCTATATTTCTCTTTTCTCAGTGTACTCTTTTTTGTATCTAGAGAGTTGGCTTCAGTTTTAATAAGGTAAATTCTCTTATTATAAAACTTCCCCACATTCCATAGCCCCTCTGTGTGTTTCAGGATTAGCACAAGAGTTGTCAGATTATTTCTGGGCTTTGAGCTAGAAAATCCAAAGCCCCTTCCTTTCTATTTCCCTGGAGCCAGACTGGGGGAGGAAATCCTGGCCGAAGGGCTAAGAACTCCTCATCACCCAGTCAGACTCTGGGGACAGGTGTGTGTCGGGAGGCTCGGCCTGACCGCTGGCAGTGCTAGCGAAATTAGCTTTGACTGGGGAACTCAGGAAAAAAGGGTCCTGCTGGCGAGGTTGCCAATTATGCCCACTTCTGGTTTGCAACAGTTTCCTCTGCACCTGTTCCAGTTTCTCTGAACCTTTCTTGGACGGAGACCTCGATGTGTGGATCAATGCAGTATAAAGTGGACTACCAATTTCCCATGATTTGCAAACTACGCTTCTATTGATGCAGTTTAAAAATGAGTTTGCCTTTTTAGCAGCTATGTCACTCTGCTGATTCACACTCCGGTTGCGTTCGTTTGCTTTGAATTTCATTGTTTTATTTTCAGCCCACTTCTCAAACCTCTCAAGATGGCCTGGAATTTTGTTTCTGTCTTCTATTGCTTATCACCCCAGTTCTGTGTCATCCACACGTTTGATAACCAACCCCTTGCCTCTGCATCCGAGTCATGAAGAGAGAGTCCGACGGGTCCTAGGCCAGGAACAAACTTGGTGACCCCCCCCCCCCCGCACACACACAGTTTAAATCCAGCACTTGAAACAGTGGGTTTCTCTCTCTCTCTCTCTCACATACACATACGCACACACTTGTCCCACTTTGATGCTCTCCAAAGGCAATTATAGCCTCCTTCTTGAAACCACAAGACCCCCATCAACCGTTTCAAGGCACAGGGACATGATTGGGCCTGAAGCCCAGAGGAGACCCAGAGATTTCAAGGTTGCTGCATCTGGAGCAAGGACTGCCTGGCGCTTTTCCCAACAGCGGAGATGGGAGAAAACTTTTCTTTGAAGGAGAAAACTGAACTGATCATTTCATCCTGAGAACAAGATAAGGCTTCTGTCTCAACATGCTCGCTCTTCGTTCAGCTCAAGAGCCCGTGAAGAAGAGCTCTGCAGCATCCGCTAAGGCTCGGCTTCCATTGCTAACCCTTTGGGTGGGGAGCCTGGGTTGGAGCAGCCGAGGGTGGCCTGCATCCCTCTGCCTTTGTGAGTTTGGTTGTTTGGGTTGAACTTGAGTTAAGTAGGCTGGAAAATAAGATAAGTTTTGCATTTGTTTCGGTTTACCTTTCGTGTGATTTGCTTGCTCCCCGGCCCCAGGCATCCTGGGCGGGCAACCAGAGAAGCGAGAAGTTGCTTCCTTGCCCCTCCACTGGGTACAGGAAGAGGAAGGGGAGGCCTGGGCCTCTCTTCTAACTTGGGCGCATCAAAAAGGTCAAGATGGCGGCCACGACGGGGCAACTGAAGCTCCCAGTCTTTTATGTGTGTCACATGTACAATGCACATAGAACAGGTGGGGCTTCAAGGGCACCGTGGTGGCTGCCATCTTCATGTTCCTGGCCACCCCCTGGGATACCCTCCCTGGGAGAGCGAGCCCTGCAGGATGGCTGAGCCACTAAACTCTTTCTCGAGACCTGGAATGCGCAATCTCTGCTTCAACGCACCCCGAAAGCAGCCTCTGCTGTCTTTCCTTGCTCTGGACCGAAAGAAAAGACCCGTTTTCCACTTTGGCGGGCAGTCCCTGGGGTGCGCTTCATTTCACTGTATGGAAGGCCACCACGCCCACTGGCTAGTGTGCACTGTGGCAGGAGTGCCCCCTCACCCTTCCCACGACAGCAGTGGCCTTTTTAGCAGCCACTGCTGCTGGCTCTTGTTCGAGTCGTGGTCAAGAAGGACACCAAGACCCCTTCCACACAGACTACTGCCAAGCCAGGTCTCCTCCTGCCTCTGCTGGTCCCCTTCACCTTTTTCTCCCCAGATGGAGGACTTTATGCTTCTCCCATTAAACTTCATCCTGATCATTTGTGCTCACTGTCTAGATTTTTTCCTTGAAGCTTGCTTTTTCCCTATGTTCATTCTTATTTTGTGACATTTGCAAGAACATCAGCGAGAGAGTCCAGTTTCATTTGCCTGCTTATCCTCATCATGACATATGGCATAATCTATCAGCGGTGCTCTTCTGCCTTCTAGATGGGATAAACTGGTCAGCCTCTGTGCAGAAGGTTTGATGGAGTCACATTTTACATTAAAAAGAGCAATTTTCAGTGATGAAATGTCACTTCAATCCCCCAAGGGCTACTGATCTAAAAAGGGAAATTAATCTCTTACACAATAATATTAAAAGAAGATTCCAGTGGGGAATTGCACAATTAGAAATTATCAGGGTTTTTAATTGTATTGCTTTGGGGACTGAGCAAACGCTATCCTTTCTCCATCCCACTAAGGCCGTGCTGACTGGCATGCAACTAAGTGCTAATTGCATCGTCACAATTTGTGCTGTCTGTGTTTCATCTATCCCCAATTTTAATAATTCTCCAACATGCTAAAATTATACCCGTGTATATCTGCCACGTGACTCCAATCCACAAAAGAGGCCCTTTAGACCAGGGTTCCTCAACCTTGGCAACTTTAAGACGGGTGGAAGTTGCCAAGGTTGAGGAACCCTGCTTTAGACCTCTCTGGAGCCTTCAATACTATCCACCATGGTATCCTTCTGGACCACCTGCAGAGGTTGGGGATGGAGACATTGCGTTGTGGAGGTTCTGCTCCTTTCTCAGTGGTCAGTTCTCATTGGGAGGAGCAGAGGTTGACTCAGCAGCTACTCCCTTGCGGGGTGCCACAGGGGTCAATCCTCTCCCTGTTTCTATTTAACATCTACATGAAGACCCTGGGAGAAGTCATCCAATTGTTTGAGGTCCGGCATCATCAAGATGCTGATGAGGCTCAGCCTCACATCACTGCCCCAGCCCAGACGCCCAATGCTGTGGAAGTTCTGTCCAAGGCCTGGAGACGGTGATGCTCTCTTCCTCTCCCTTCTCATACCTTCACACAAATGGCATTTTAGGGCCTCTGGATCTCCTGGTGGTAGCTTGGAATCTGTTCAGCTAATCTGCACTCTGGCCCAAAGGCAAAGCACGTCACAAGAAAACCGGCTAGTTACTCGTAGGCTGAAAAGAGAAGGAGGAGCTGCAACTGATCTATCCCTGGAGATTCTTGCAGGATATCCTGCCCCCTGTGAATGAATGGTCTTTTGATCGCAGAACACAGGCTACAAAGGCAGAGGGTTTAACTCTGTGTTCCTCCTGCTGAGCACGAGTTAATAGAGAGAAAAAGCAGCATCTCCGTACATTTACTTATTATTAAAAACACACATACATAAACCCTACTCAGCATGCAAGAAGTCTTAAAACAGAAATAAATAGCAGACAGTGAATTGTAGAGCCTCACCCTCTGTCCCACTGGGGCCTCCTCCCACCCACATTTTTGCGAGGTCTCATCAAAGGCTACTTTCAAATAAAAATGTGATTGTTTCTCTAAACCTGGCAAACCAGCACAATCAGCTTAGCCAAACCGGATGAGCGTTGCACTTTCCTCCTGGTTAAGCATCAGACATAATGCACAAAGAGGTCAGGAGGACTTTTAATATAATTGTTGACGTTATATAATTTTGCTAGGAGCATCAAAACAAGCTAAAAGCTGCACTGGATAAAGGTTGGGCTGAGGAACAAAAGCCTCTTGGACAACTTTCCCAGCTCCTCTTCTGCTTTCAGTTACGCATCTCCAGCCCTGCTCATCACATCCTTTCCACTACATCCCTTCTACTTCTAATCATCAATGTTTATTAATTTAATATATTTATTAAATCTCTGTTTTGCCTAGATCATCTCTTGCTAGGTTTCTTCCTTTGTTTGCTGACATTTCTTGGTTTCTCCAAATTACTCCTGACAGCCTTTATAGATATTTGGAGGGGGTGGGAATCCCACCGGCCTTAGGAGAGGTTGGCCTCCATTTCTCATGTCGAACAATGAAGGATAGAGAGCCGAGGTAGCCTCCTTCCCAAAGAGCAGCAACGGGATTAGTTCTGTGCAGCGGCCACCACACTTAAAGGTAACAAATTATATTTATGGCCTCCAGCTCCCATAGCCTGTATTTCACCTTGCCAGATGTGCCTTAGTGAGGCTGTGCTGTCTGCTCTCCATCCCTGGAGAGAGGCTCATCTTCTGAGGAGTAGAACCTGGAAATGGGCCTTCAGGGGCCCACGGACCTCCTCCTTCAGGCCAGCCAAGTTCCCTGCCTTCCCTGCCTTGCATTTTTTCTTTGGTTTAGATGGTTTGTGATTCTTTTAAAACACCTCCCCCCCGCAAGAGATTACTGTAGGGCAGTATCCTGCTTTTTAATATGCATCACTCCCTTAAATATTACCTGTTGCTTGCAATGCAAGGTTAATGTTAGACCTTACAAGGAACTATTAAATGGTATTTTAAAAGCTGGCATCTAACCCCTGCTTAAAAACTGCACAAAGCTTTTGCTGAGCTGGTGTCTGTATATACTTATATATACCAGTTTTCTCAGAAGCAGGATGGAAGGGGCTTGCCACTGCATTCTTTGGGACTGCTTTTGGACTTCCTAGTTTAGCCTCCAGTCCTGGGACTCCCTGGTGGTCTCCCATCCATGTACTGAACAGGTCAGATGTTGCTCCTGCTTACAGAGTTAATTGTATGAATGCAATCTCATGCCTCAATGCCACGAAATGTGGCTCCTGTCTCACACTGTGAATTACCCCCACAAGTGGGGAGAACACTGAGAACTCAGCCCCGAAGGTTAGGAACTGTGTTTCTAATGTGTGTGGTCATTCATTCATTCATTCATTCATTCATTCATTCATTCATTCATTCATATATTTATTTATGTATTACATTTGTACGCCACCCGACTCCCAAGGACTTTGTCATCGGAGCAAATGAGGAGGGAGAATGCATCCCGGCACTACAAATTTCATCAGCATCCTTTGTTCTGTCGCCCACAGTAGATTCGCCCAGCTTAAAAGCTCATCCTAAGGCTGAGGATCCTTCACCAGCTTCGGCACGATATATTATGTCCAGCTTTGTTTCTAGAGTTAGAGAGTTCCTTTTCCTTTTCATGGTGGGTAAGGGGGTTGAAGAAGACGTGGTTGGCCATTTGACCCCTGCGGTAACAGGAGCAGCTACCGCAGAAGCAGGAGGCACCCACGAACAACCACACAGCACAATGGTGAAGGTGCGAGTAAGGGCAGAACAGGGCTTTGGGAGGAAGAAGCCTCGGCATGTTTCCAGGCCTTTGGTGCAAATTGGCTATGCCAGCTCCAACTGCATAATAGCCACTTTTTTTAAAAATTTTTTTTTACATAAAGCACGTTCTTGGATGAAATGGTCAATTGCATAATAGCAAATTCACATGATGCATATTTGCATAAAGCAAAGGAAACCTGCAGGGATTTTCTACATCAGCCATTTCTAGACTTTGCATTATAATTACGCATGCCCAACGATAGCCCTAACTAAGTCTTGACTGAAAGAAATTAAGAGCTTAAGTTCCAGAGGCAAATTGTCTCATTGATATCAATGGGGGTTCTCATCATGACTATCTCAGGTAGAATGTGGTACCATGGTAAAGATGTTCACCCTAAATTAAAGGTATTTTTTGCCCTTCTGATGCATTTTCTTTGCAAGACCATAAAAACAAATTGCTCCTAAATTACACTGCATTTTTGCCCTCGATCGGGAACAATTTTATGAAAAATGGCACACCCTTTCCTTCCCCTTCCAGGGTTGTGCAGAGAGGGGGTCAAAAAAGTAAAGATGGCAGCTGTGAGCATGCAATCAAAGCCCTGGCCCTTTTTTACACAGTAATGTGACAGACCCGCTTCTTAGCCTGCGCTACCGGCCCACAGATCTCTGCCTGTCTGCAGAACCCGTCTGTCAGTCCCTCCGCTGTCTACTCCTGTCTTTCAGCTGCCTTTGGTCCCGATTCCCCCTGCCCAACATCCTCCCCAGACATCCCCTTTGATTTACCTTCTTGCTGAACTCCCGAGCTTTCTGCCTCCTTTCCCGGTGCACAGCATCTGCGCTCCGGATAAACTCCTCCACGCTGTTGCTAGCCCACCGCTGGAGCTGCCCCAACCGCAGCAGCCCCAGCCTGAGGCCTTGATCCCGGCAGGACTGGATCGCGGCAGCCGCATCTTCGTAACGCTGGATGGAGGCGCCATTGACTTCCAGGACGTAGTCGCCCGCTTTGATCCCCCATTCAGCGGCAGGTGAGTCTGGAGCCACGCTCTCCACCTGCACGGGATCACCTCCATCACAGGTCAAGGTGAAGCCAAAATGTCCCTCCGGCCCCAGGGCGAGGTCCACCTGCTGGATGCGGGAGACCACGCCAATGCTCGGGGGGACGTTCTCACACCGCCTTGCCAGGATCGCCAGGGCCTCGGCGCTCAGGCAGGAAACCGGCTGGCCCTCGATCTCCAAAATCTGGTCCCCTGGCTGGAGGCCAGCCACCTGGGCACTGCTGCCTTCTTCCACAGCCAAGATGTAGCAGGGACCATTTCCACGGATCTTAAAGCCAAACTCCTCCGGCCACCCATCATTGGTGGCAGGCATGGCTGCAATGGAAAAGGGGCACACAGAACAGTCAGCCGCTCACCCCAAGCAAAAGCGCAGCGGGCTGGTGGCCATGGAAACTTGCTTTGCCAGGGATGAAGCTCTGCGCTGTACACCTGGGCGCCCCACCCTCCTCTTCTCCCCTCCCGGCGCATTCGCTCATCCTTTTGCTCTCTTCCCACAACTCTCTTCCCATTGGAAGAACTTGCCATGTGCAAAACGAAGCTGCCAACTCCCTGGCATCTCATCTTCGGGAGGAGAGTGGCAGGACTGGGCCTTGATTGATTTGTTTAGCACAAGGAGCACTAAACTTGGGGAGCCCCTTGGCTGTGGGGTGCAGAGCCTGGGCCTCACCCAGCCCTAGCAGCGCCATCAATGACCCAGAAATTACAATGGATTAATCAGACGTGGAGAACATTGTGCAATGCATTTCATGGCCTGGCTGCACTTTGGTTTGTTCGCTTTTCGTGCCTTCGAGTCAGTGCTGACTCCTGGCGACTGTCTGGACAAGTCCCTGCAGTTTTCTTGGCAAGGCTTTTCGGAAGTGGCTGGCCATCACCGCCTTCTTCTTCCTAGGGCTGAGGAGAGGGACTGGCCCGAGGTTACCCGGCCGGATTCGTGCCTCAGGCAGGACGAGGACTCCCGGTCTCTAGCCTGGTGCCTTGACCACGACACCAGACGGGCTCTCGGGTAGCTCTCAGAAGACAGACAGTTTCCAAAGGACAGGGGAGTCAGACTTCAGAAGCAAGAAATCCTTAGCAGCTTTTGTACCATAGGGAGATCTAGGTTTCTTACTCCTCTAGATGGGTAAACCCTTTGTCCTAAGAAGGTCTGTGTCACATTTCATCATTGCTTTGACTGTGGCCTCTTTTAGAGCAGAAGCGGGCAGCACTGGAGGAGTGAAGGCTGCATCTCAACCTGGGGGCAAGGTCAGGGGACAGCGGGGGGCCGATTCTTTGGTCTGCCAGTTTTGTCTTTTTGAAAGAGTTTTAAAAGTGGGGATGGGAGCAGAAGGCCACCCCCGCTCCCACCAAAGCAAAAAATGGCTCCAGCATCATGGAGTCCAGAGACGTTGACCACTAATTCTCTCTCTCACTTTTCCTTTCCCATTTAACCCTGTGGGTTCTCCTTCTCCTTCTCATAGCCGCGTGCAGATATAAAATATCTCTTTTCTTAGGACGGTCCTCCGTGCAACTATGAAATCGATCAGTGTTTCTCAACCTTGGCAACTTTAAGATGCGTGGACTTCAATTCCCAGAATTCCCCAGCCAGCCATGCTGGCTGGGGAATTCTGGGAGTTGAAGTCCACGCATCTTAAAGCTGCCAAGGTTGAGAAACACTGAAATAGACTATCACTTCAGCTTATGCAATAATAATGAAAGTGTTAATCTGGAAGGTGCCACAGGCTCTTTTACCATTTATAGACACGACTGATGTTTTCCCACCTGAACTTCCCGCTTCCAAGTATAGCTGTTCACTTGCAGAACCTTGTAGCTAATTGAGAAGCAATATTCTGTGTCCTGCTTCCTTCTCATGGTGCAGGTTTTTGGGCACAGCTTATTTCATTATTTGTAGCCCTTTGAGACAGCCCAGTAAACTTGTAGGTCCCCAAGAAATGCAAGGAAGTGACGGACATTCTCGTTTCATTTCACAGAAGCTGCTCGGAAGATAACCTAAACGAAAACCATTCCTGGTCTCACAATTTGGCTACTTCATTACTTACTTACTTTATTCCTCTCTTACCTTTGGGTTCCAAAAGATTGTTAAAGAGGGTTATTTAAGGTGGTCCAACATGATTATATCAGAGTTGCTTTTAACACGGTGCTCCTTCTGACACCCAAACAAGCCAGGCTGGCCTCAATAGAGTTGATTCCGTGTGTGGTGAATCAGACCATCACAAAAGGCATCATAATGTTGATTTGTTTGGACACAGCGTGCTATGGGAATACAAGCATCTGTGTTTTGCTAGCCCAGGTCCAGAGTCTAGCACGTTGTGGGCACCCGGCCATGATGGGGGAGGGGGATCTCTTGGGCAGTTTTCTCTTGTGGCTTCCTCTCAGAGGCCCCTGACAGACTGGCCTTCTGCCGCTCGTTCTGGGGGGGCACACGTCTCCCCGAAGCCCCTGTTCCCACCCGTCAGACCAGCCAAGAAGCCAGTGCCATACAGGTGTAGAACTGCTCTGACTGGAACAGCTGTAGGAACGGAATCTTGCAAGTCTAATGGGCTCCCCCCTCCCCGCCTTCATCTTCATGTGCACTAGCGAGGGACCCTCCTGAGACATTTGCTCCAACTAGTTTCTCGGCCTGGGCTCAAGCCACACTTGTCTGATTGTTGCTTGGATAGCGACTCTTCCTCCTCTCCTTCAATATGGACATTTACACCTTCAGGAGAGGAATACAGGCCAGGATCTGAGCAAGTTCTTGGCCCGTAGTTACTAGACCTGCTCTTGGCCAGAAGGCCAAACCGTGAAAATCCAAGGCCCCATCTGTGGCGTGCCCAGATCAGCTGGGAAAGGCTCCTGTTGGGCCCCTGCTGAGCAACCGCCAATGGGAAGCTGACAGTTCTGAGCGACGTGACCCTCGTCCGACTCTGAACTCAGGGATCCGTGGATCTTTCCCCACACGTGCACATACCTGCCCATAAAGGTGCAGGTGTGCACCGCCGATCCCACTCCCTTCGAAGACGCACTTACACAAGCTGGCGGCACTTGGGATCTCATAGATGGGGGCCTCTCCACAACCCTAGTAATTCCTCATGCTTTTTCAGCTTTGGCTCCCACGGGCAGCGTTTTTCCCCCTAACCCTCAGCTTTACCCCAGAAAGGAGCACTGAACCTGATAAACGTTTAGGCCACGGTCCTGCCTCGTATCTCAGGCGGGTGGCAAAATCCACAGAGAGGTTTGTCCAGTTGGGCAGGAGGACTTAAATGCCCAGATGTCACTTTCCTGCTGCCTCAAAATGGAAGGATTTTCCTCCTTAGTCAGGGAAGCCAAGTCCTCCTCCCATCTTTTGGCCCATTTCAGGGAAATACCTCCAACACAGGAAGGACAGGCTGGCAAATCCAGGCACAGACAATGCCTGAATTATGACAGTAATGGCAGACTGGGGAATTCCTATCTGAAGGAGTTAAACTGGATTGAGAGCCAAAGTCTCAGGGCACCCAGTCAATACTTGCCAGGTACGACAGTGGAGGAGGCACCTGTATTTAGGAAGGAACGGAGAGCGGAAATTTGAAAGAGAAATGTAGGGCAACACAACCGTCTGTTCAAAAGATGGGTTTGATGTGTGTAATGTGATACTTGATGATCTTGCAAATGGAGCTTCTGCTTGATTAAAAGATGATCCATCTCCTACATCAGTGTTTCTCAACCTTGGCCATTTTAAGCTGTGTGGACTTCAACTCCCAGAATTCCTGGGATTCTGGGATGTTGGCTAGGGAATTCTGGGAGTTGAAGTCCACACAGCTTAAAGTGGCCAAGGTTGAGAAACACTGTCCTACATGGAAATCTTTGGAACAAGGTCAGTGTGAAGCATTTATTTTATGAAAAAGGACAGACAGGATGGCAGAAATAAAACAAATCATAATACCCTAGATTTGGAAGGGCCACCAGAGTCAACCTGTCCCCTTCTCTGCAGCTGGAGATCCTCATGCCCAACTAAGGTGCAACTGAAGGACTAAGGTGCAGGAACTAGAAGAAGGTATCTGATCTGACATTTGGACATTCTGGTTCAGCTGTTCTTCAGGCTCATCAGCTGAAAAAGTTATTTTCCATTAGCTACTTCTCTGTATTTTTGCAACAGGCAACGGCGAGGATTGAAACTGAGAGCTCCTGCACCCTAACGCAAAGGCTCTGCAAATTCTGCTTTATTTATAAATGTGTTTAATAGCCCAAGTCATCAATCAGATCTTCATGAGTACTCATTGTTTTCATGCAAGAAGCAAGTTTTGTTTTTCAGAGACCAGGAAGCGGGGGAGGGATACCTCTTCCATATTAATTCAGCAGTAATTTTCATATTACAAAAACAAAGTCTAATTTAAAATCTGTCATCCAATTAATTAGGAATGTTGATTTAGTCAGCTGCATTTATTTTTCCCAATTATTGCAGCCTGGCTTACTTCAGGTTGGGAGGAGGAGCAGTGGCAGCGCTCCTCGATGTCCAGCTAGGGCAGCTGCAGAGGAAGAGGCTCAACGTTCAGTGGAACTTGGGTCCATACTGTGGATGGCCCTTTAAGTGTCCACCGGTCCTTCAGCACAGCTAGGATGAGCGGCTGGAGCTCTCTTCAGGACACCGTGTCTCTCCTTCTTCCCTGACACCGCTCGTAGGAACACGACCACAGAGCTAAAACTGAACTCTTCTGGAGTCTTTGGGAACGGATTGTTCACCAGCTACAAAATTATAACCTAAAAGCTACATTGCTATGATGTTTATTTATTGGTGGTGGTGGTAGTTATTATTATTATTATTTGGTATCATGAAGTTTGAGATAAGGATGGGGTTGATTTTTACCCTGGAAAGGTGTTTGCAAGCCACTGGGAGTCTCAAAAGATTTAGGGTCATACCAATCTAATAAACACACACGCAAAGACACACACTCAAACATTGCTAGGAAGCAGCTAAGAAAAAGGAAACAGATGGGAGGAACTGTCCATTCCTTTGCAAAATGGTGTCTCCACCTAAACAGCAAAGGGAACAAGCCATCAGAACAACCATGCTGCACATGTTCCACTGAAATGAAGTTGTGCAAGCACACTAACAAAATTCTTGGCAACCTCTGCTCATTTCAGCAGGGCTGTGCAGCATTGCACCCTTTGGGCCAGATCTGCCTTCATGGAGCCCAAAATCTGACTCACTCTCTTGCCATGCCTGTGAAGTGCTGAAAAGAAGGCTATTTCATTCCAATTATCAACAGGAGTTTCAAAATAATGAATGTGAACAGAGTCTCTTCATGGCTTCCTCCTTGCTCTCCTGGGGTAGAAATGCCTTTCTCTGGACAGAACCAAACAGCTCAAAAAGTACCTCTCGCTTATGTAAAGCATCATCCCCTTGGCACTCTTTTGATGCCTTGCTAGAGCAGTTAGGGAGATGTGAGAGTTTAGATCAGGTGGTCCAGGACAAGACTCACGTGGGCAACACTGAAATCCAAAACTGGTGGAGAGCAAGTTTCCTCCACGTTCCTAAGCTCAACTGAAGGACCCTACTGGGTTGGCCCAGCTAAGAAAGCACTTAGAGCAAACTTGGCTTCTTATGGCTGCTAATCCAGGAGGTTGAAGGGGAACATTACAGACCTCTTCCTGCCTGAAACTGAAACACCCTGATCGTCTGGGTGCTTCAGGAGGCTGGAATCTTACCCTCAGGATATCAAGGTCCACATTTAACCCCGAAGCACCTCCAGAGCTTAGGCCATAAATGGCATCTTTATCTGCTCACTGTTCAGCAGTTTGCACATAGAATATTCCCAGAAGAGCTTCTTGCAGGACTGCATTGCTCTGTGGATGTCTCAAAAGATGTACAGGTAGTCCTCATTTAGTGACTGCCTCATTTAGCGACTATTAGCAGGTATGAAGTTGGTGAAAAAGCAACTTTACAACCAATCCTCACATTTAGGACCTTCGCAGGTCTGTAAACCAAAGGAAAGCTGAAGTAAGATCATAAGCACAGTTGCAGTTTCACTTAGCTTCACTTAACAACCAAGTTGCTGGTCCCAATTGTGGTCACTAAATGAGAACTCCCTGTAATGCCAAGTGCCAGAACCTCAGCAGGTGGCAGTACCTGGCTGGCCTCAGCAACTAAGCAGGATCGAGACTGGCTAGGGTGCCAGGCTAGACAGGAATTCCGAAGAAGCCAATGTCCAGTTGCCAATAAAATGACTCAGATGTAGACTTCAAGAAGACTAAGGTAGAAAAGTCCAGTTTTGAAAGATGTAGATTGCCAAGCGTTTCTTTCTCCTCCCTCCCCCCCTTTTGAAAGCTTACCTGCTTCCTGCAAGGCTGAACACCACCAGCAGCTGGGGAGGAGCGCTCTTGCAGAGCTTCGGCGCTCCTGGATCAGTTACAGACCCATGGGGCGAGCGCCTAAGTTTCCATGACAAATGCTCTCCAGCGCAGTAACCTAATAGGGCCGTCATTAGCAGGCCGCCCTTGCCGGGGAGAGAAGGGCATGGCCTGGGGTGGACAGGCAGCAGGGCAATGGCAGCTAGTGAGCTCACTAGAAAACTTTGCAACTGAAAGGTTTAGCAGCTGAGATGGACAGGCTGTCCCCTTGCAAAGTCACTGTGGGCCGTGCATTATACATGGATTATGGGAGTTGTAGTGGCATGCAAGTGGGATGGCCAGGACGTCAACCTCCAAAATGAGCAAGCCATGGGCCACCTGGTTGGCCACTTCTGAGTCAAAGCACAGCCAAAGCATCACCAGGGCCAGAGAGAAGAGGAGCTGACCGTCCCTCCGGCCAGCGCAGGTCAGCTTCAGCCACCCAAGAGTAGGCTTACCAGTCCAACAAAAGGAGGAGATGCCCTTCTTTCTGTCCTCGTGTCATCCATCCAACAGACATAGCCTTAAAATCAAATATTGTCCGGCTTTTTAAGTATCTTTTTTTTTTTAATTGGACTGTTTTCACAACAGTAGTCATTCAAAGGTTTGTGTATTGTGACCTAAACTGTCTGCATCATTCTTTTCCTTGTCCGTTGACAGACTCAGCAGTCTAGACTGACCTTATTTATTTCCTGATTCCAGCAATCGGCTTCAGTCCAGCCCCTTCAAACTACGATCACTGGAGTCTGTAGATGCCTTGACTCATCATACATTTCTATGGTGAAATTGGCACGTCATTGTCAATTCTATATTATCGCTAGTGTATGTTCTTGAAAATAAAGATTTGTTGGAAAAATATTGCGATTGAAGAACCAGTCTTTCTGATGCTGGAAAAAGTAATTTCATATGCACATAGGCCTAAGCCCTTTTTTTTTTTTTTGGCAGTTCTTTGCTGTAATTTTTGTTGCAGAAGTTCAACAGCTAGCTTTTCCCGCTTTCCAGTTGCCCGTGTCCTCCTTTGCCTCTTCAGGTGTCTGGTCGCCCTCCCCGAGAGACACCTTTCGGGGAGCACCCAGGCACCCGGGCAATCGGAGGAGCGGCTCTTTGGGGTCTCACCGCCTGCATTCTGACGGGGCTGCTTGAGATGTGACGGCGCCTCTCCCCGGCCACATCTCCCTGTCCGGTCTGGCCAGAGGGGCCCGTGGTGGGGCCCAGGAGGAAAGCCTTTCCCGTCACGGTGCCCGCCCTGCGGAACATTTTAGATTTATTTTACGTTTTGTATTTATACATTGTTTGTTTGCGGTTAGATCTTTTTTTTCTCCTTTTTGATTTACAGCATTGTGTGTTTATGGTTCTACATCACCCAGTCAGAGTCTGCGTTGGGAGGCCTTATAAATCAAAATACAACACAACACAACACAACACATCATTTCCAGAGCTCGGACGGGCCCCGACCCTGCTGGCTTTTCGCAAGGCCCCGGAAACGTGGTTTTACCGACAGGCAGGGGGACCCGCGAATGCAGGGGCTCCGTCGTGTTATTGTTGCACGTGTACTTCGGCTATGCATTTTATGAAATTATTGTATGGCTTTGATCATTATTATTATATGCTTTTCTAGCGTTTGCATTGCTTTTAACTGTTGCATTGTCAGGCTGCTCTAGACTGCAAGCCTCCCAGTCACGCGCGCGGGACGGACCGCTCCAGGCCTTGGAATGACGACGGCGGTCAGCAAGTCAAGATGGCGGCCGCGCCCGGGTGATCGAGGCCCCGCCCCTTGGTCTGCGGCCGCCATCCTGACTTTTCTGACCACGCGGGCGCTCCTGCCTGCAGGAGCTGCGCGCTTAGAAGCCCAGCGCAGACCTAGACCGAGACAAAGCCGATCTTTTACCGACTACTATTATTCGAATGGCTGTTCTTAGACTTCCTATCAAATCGTTTGTTATTGTAGCATATTTTAATTAACTGATATTTATCTATTTTCATTAACGTTTATTTTGCTTTTACTGCAAACCGCCCAGTCACTCTGCAGTGAGATGGGCGGTGACAAATTTGAAATATAAATAAAAAATAAATACGTAAATTAAGCCACAGCCCAGCAACCAGGAGGCCTCGGGGCGCCAAGCCCCCTACCACTCCCACCCTGCCTTGTTGCGCGCGGGCGCGTGACGTCACGACGGCGGCCGGCTCCGCGCTCGAGGATTGGATGACCCCTGCCCCGCCACTTCCGGCTCGCGGACCGTCATGGCGGCGCCCGTTCCAGGGATCACGTGAGCGAAAGCGCCGGGTCGCGTCTTCGTTGCTAAGCGACGCGGAGCGCCTCGCCTCCTCCGCCCGGTTCGTGGGGAGCCCCGTCTCTCGCGGGGTTGCGGGGAAGGGGCCTCCGGTCCGAAATGGCCCTCCCGGGGCCGCAGCCGACCGGAGGCGGCGCGGCGGAGAAGCCTCCCCACGGTGTGCGCGGCCCTCTTGGGGCTGACGCGCACGCAGACGCTCCCGAGCACTCCCACCCGGCCCCGAGCCCCGTTCCCGGCGCGCCTCCCGAGGGGGCGTCTGGGCGGGGCGGGCAGGCGCGCCGCTCCCCGCCGCAGGGCGCGCCAGGACGGACGCCCGGGAGTCGACGCGGAAGCGGCTCCGGCGGGATTTCGCCGGGCGCGAGCGCGACGTCGGGCCGGCCGCGCAGCGCTGAGGCGCGTTTGGATCTTGCAGGGCAAGATGGACTTCCTGAGCCTGCTGGCCCTGTATCTCGGCCTGGTGCTGCTGGGCGTGGCGGCCTGCGTCTCCTCCAGGAGGGAGCAGGGCGGCCCTTCGAGGCTGGTCGCCTGGCTGACGCAGGTGAGGACGCGCGGCTGCGTGCTCGTTTCCGCCCTCGCCTGGGGCGGAGGCCGCTCCGTTTCCGGCGTTTTCTGGCCGGCCTCCGTTCGTTGGCAGGCTGCGCTTGAGCTGTGAGTCAAAGCAGAGTTCCGAGTCTTTCGCCTTGGGGTGAACGTCGGCCCGCTTCGTGGTAGAAGGTGGAAGTGCTTCTTGGGGGTCATTTCCTCACATGAACTTACTTATGACATTTATAGGCTGCCAATAGAGGTGAATATGTGTAGCTCAGGGTTGAACTGTGGAGTCCTTGGGGTTCTCTGAGCTTGGTTCTTTCCTTGCAAACGTTTCATTGCCCGGCTAGGTGACATCTTCAGTGCTAGAATGGAGTGGGGTTTGCTCTCTGTTTATGTGCTGTGTCCTGCCTTGCCAGTGCTGGTGGGGGTGGGGGTTCTGTTTTGCTCCTCTGGTAGTTCTGCTACCACATTGGCATGTGTTTGCTGCTTGATTGTGTGCCTGGTGGTGACCTTTGCTTATCTGGGGATGATTGCTGGTGAGGCAATCTCCTGGTCTTTATTTATTATTTATTTATTTATTACATTCGATTTATTGTCCGCCCATCTCCCCCCATTGGGGAACTCTGGGCGGCTCACAAAGTACGTATCATACAATTACAATTCTACAATTAATTACGTTATGTGACCGGCAGGGGTCGCTAGGGGGTCATCCGGGCTTTTCCTCCTCCGTAGATCTTCCTCGTCTTTCTCCTGGTCTTTCTTGGAAGCCTGGTATTCAGACAAGACAGCAGTTAACAGACACATAGAGATAAACAGCATCTACATACTATTCAAAAGAGACAAAAGGCCAGAAGATCGCCTCTCCAGCAATCATCACCCAGATAAGCAGGGATTACCACCAGGCACACAATCAAGCAGCAGACACGTGCTAATCAAAGAACTACCAGAGGACCAAAACAAAACCCCCACCCCACCAGCACTGGCAAGGCAGGCCACAGCACATAAATAGAGAGCAAATCCCATCCCATTCTAGCACTGAAGATGTTACCTAGCCGGGTAATGAAATGTTTGCAAGGAAAGAACCAAGCTCAGAGAACCCCAAGGACTCCACATTTATAGGCTGCCCCAGTCTCTTTCAACTCTGGGCAGCTTACAAAACACAACAATAAAAAATACTGTAAAACACAAAAATTATCACAAAGCTGGGAGAAAAACAATTTTAAAACAAGAATGCTCTACGATGGTTCCCTCACCTGCTCTAACCCAAGGCCAGGGGATAGAACCAGGTCTTAAAGGCTTGTTTAAAAAGGGGCAGGGTGAGGGCCATGCAAATCTCAGGAGGGACGGTGTTTTAAAGAGTAGGACCCATGATAGAGAGGACTTGCTTCCTGGGTTCTGCCAGGTGACATTATTTAATCAATGGGACCTGGAGCATATGAGATGGGAAGAAACTATGGGAATAGGTGATTCCTCAGATAACCTGATGCTATGTCATGAAGGGCTTCATAGGTGATAACCATCACCTTGAATTGCACTGGTAGCCAACTAGCAGTCAGTGCAGTTCACAGAGCAGAGGTGTCACACGAGCATGTCATGGCCTATCCATAACTGCACATGCTGCTGCATTCTGGACCAGTTGCAGCTTCCAAGTGGTCTTCAAGGCAGCCCTATGTAGAGGGTGTTGCAATAATCTAATTGTGAGGTGCCCAAAACATAAGAGTATTTTAAACGGTTTCTGATCTAGGTATGGGTGGAACTGGTGCACTAGGTGAATTTGTGTAAAGGAACCCTTGTCCACACCTGCTACCTGGTGCTCGAGCAGGAACTGCCAAGTCCAAGAGGACCCCCATGTTATGCACTAGTCCTGAAGAGGGAAGTGCAGTCCCATTCAAAGCCAAAGATGGAACCACTCCAGATTCAGGAGCTCCAAACATCCACAGCCACTCAATCTTGTCAGAGTTGAGCCTAAATTTGTTCCTCCCCATACAGACTCATACAGCCTCCAGACACTGAGACAAGATCTTGACAGCATCACCTGGCCAACCCAGGGCCAAGATGTATAGCTCGGTATCATGCAGCCTGCAAATGGATGGATGACCTCACCCAGTGGTCTCATGTAGATGTTAAACAAGAGGGGTGGGAGCACTGAGCCCTGATGTACCCCACTTAAGAGGGGTTTCCCTCCCCCTCCACATCAACACCAACTAGACCCATCCACAGAAAAAGGAGAACACCATGAGCCCCACTCTCAATCCCTGCAGACACTTCAGAAGGATGCTGCAGTTGATGATACTGAAAACTGCTGAGAGATCAAGTTGAATCAGGGTGGTTGCACTGTCCCTGTCCAAGCACTGCCAGAAGTCATCAATGAGTGTGACCAATGCGGTCTCAGTACTATGCCCTGGGTTAACCAGTCTGAAGGTGGTCTTTAGATTAGAGATTCTAAAATACACAGAATAGCATAGCATGAACAAAACCCAGAGTAAAACTGGTTTTGCATTGCATTTCTGGCATAGTGGCCAAAACTGACCAGGACTGAATCCTTACCATTAGCAAGGAATACTCCATGTGCCAAGGGCATGACGGGCTTATCATTAGTCCCACGTGCCACAGCATAAAGACTCCTAACTGTTTTTGGAATACATGTCCTTAGAACATCATCTCCATTTCAGCCAACTGCTGAGGCAGCCTAAAGTCATATTTAGTGTTCAAGCAGTGTTTTCCCTAGTTGCCTGGCACAAATCTTGCCATTCAAACAGTCTACCATGACCCAGTGATGATGCTGCTGCTGCTGCCAGTGCACTCAGGGCAAAGGAATTGCTGAAGTCCCCAAGAGGGACGCTACCATCCCTTTCTGTGACTTGCACAGATTTTTTGTGGGAGAGGGTTGGATGCAGGAATATTGATCTCCCAAAAGAATAAATGCTGTCCTTTCAGGAGAATATTTCTTTGTCAAAACCAACACTTTTCCTCCCAAAAAAGCATTACAGATTGGTGGGCAGATGAAACTGCGTGATGGGCTATGAGTGAGTTCACATGCACATTGATGGAGGTCCCTGTGAGTTCGTTCAGCTTTCTACCTCAGGAGGTGGGGAGAAGAAGGTTCCTTCCCAGGCATCACCCAACAGATCATTTGCTTATTGAGGAAATGGAAGTGCTAGGCATACATGTGTGTTTAAAGAAAACGAAAGGACTCCAGACTTGGTCTCCATCTGCATGAAGCAGGACCACTTTCCCTCCCCCCAAAATACTCGGACTGCAGCAGAGCCCAGGGCAGTGCTTTGAAAAATATGGGCGTTTCTGGCCATGCCGCTTGCTTTACCTGTGAGGTCAGGAAAGGGGCCCCTTGGCAGAAGAGGAGGAGCGAAGTCGCCTTCTAGGGGGTCTCAGTTTGGAGGCTTTCCCAGCTATAATTGGGGAGGGCAGGGAGGAGGCCCCAGAGTGAGCTCCAGCCTGCTTTTGCTCTTAGAAACCGTGCTGTGGAAAAGAGCCGTGTGGTTGCCTAGCTTGTGCAGCCTTTTTGATGACTGGGTTCAGATGGATCCATCCGTCGCCTGGAAGAGTGGTGGTGTTGCTTTATATCCTGGAGGAAATCTATCTAGCTGTTGGCTAAGAGTCAATGCCAACTTGATGGCAATATGTATGCAGGCACACACTTATGCACAAATATTTAATACAGTTTAGAGGCCGCCCGACTCCAGAAGACTCTGGGCAACTTGTGTTTAAAAAAAGGTAAGAACAATGAAAAGAAAGATACAAGTCATAAACATCCAGAAGGCAAGCTTTGTATAACCCTAAACATCCTGTGCCCCAAGGCCTGGGAGCAAAGCCGAGTTTTCAAAGACTCAGAATATCATCAAGATGGGACCTGTATGGATCTCTGGGGAGATGCTGTTCCAGACAGCAGGTGCTGTGACAGAAAGCCAGCTTCTTGGATCCAAATAGATGACACTGCTTGATGTAGGATCCTAACTTAAGCCAAAACAAAATATCCTGAAAGAACTGGGGTAGGAGCAGTCTGTGCTTGAGAATGGGATCATGGTTCCCTGTTCTCCTTCCTTTTTTAAAGGTGTGGAAGATTGGTTCAGCAGTGATCATCTCCATCTTAGGTCCTCTCTTTAATTCCTGTTTGAGAACTAACAACCTCAAGGTTAGCATTAAGGTGACATTTTGCAGTTTGCTGAAATCTGCCTTCAGTTCCTGAGGGTTCTGTAGCAATTGCCTTGTAGGTTTTGTCAGTGAATGGTTTTGTCAGTGAATGGGTTTGTCTGCCCTCCCCCACCCCACCTTTTTTAAAATAATGTTGTTTTATTTCCTTTGATGCAGGTGCTTTGCTATGTAATTCCAGTTCCAGTTCACAGAGCTGCTCAGAAGGCAATTCATGGACTCTTCCATACACGGTATCGCTCATCTGCTTCTTTATTTGCTCCATTCTCTGGCATTTCTGAATATTAGCACTTGTGGGCTCTTGGAAAATCCTAGCTTGGTAAAATGGCTTCCAGTCTCTTTCACACTGGCAACATCCCTTCTACATACCCACCTCTTAGTTTTAGACTGCATTCAGTTTTGTGGTACCATGTTGATCTTTAAGTTTTGTTTGGGATGACCTAACCCTAACTCTCTTTCGTCAGTGTCTTTGATTTATTGGAAGCAAATTGCTCCTGCATTTGCAAGAAGCCTGACATGCAATTGTAATACATTCAGCATTCCCACAACATGCTGAAGGCCAGATCCCAGGGGCCCCCCTAGACGCTCCCAGCATCCTGTTTGTAGCTCCCAGAGCAGCTACGGAACAGAGGAGGCACTTCTTAACCAAGCTTCTCAGCCTACACCAGGAGTGGCAGTATTTTTGTGCTCCAGAGCCACCTTTTAATTCTTTTGGCCACCCAGGAGCTGTTGCCAGTATCAGTGCAACAGCAAGAGTGCCTACATTTGGATGTTTCTGTGGGGTTGGTCTTTGGAAAAGGAACTGCGTATAAGCCAAAGCAAGTAATAAATATGCTACCCTAAAACTACAAAAAGTGGAACCAGCCTTGAAGGCCTGTTGTGCAAATGCAGCTGGCAGGTTAGGTGAATTCACCCATAGTGTCTGTACTGAATTCTCAGTTAGGATTCAGAACAAGTGTTGAGTCTTGATAGGAAATCCCAGGTCAGAGGAAGTTCTCTTTCCCTTGAAAGTCTAGAAATCTCATTCTCTTCTTGCTGCAGAAATCCTTTCTTTGTGGTCTTGCACTTGATCTTGGAAGGGCTGGTTTATGGCGAGTATACGTGGGAAGTGTTTGGCTACTGCCAAGACCTGGAGTTCAGCAGGCTCTTCCTCATCCTTCCTTACCTCCTGTTGGCTGTGAATGTTGCTTTCTTCATCCTCTGCTCCAAGACTAACCCAGGTGAGGCCATTTTCCTTGGAATCTCAGCTCTTGGACCCTGGGGCTTTCTTGGGTGGGCTGCTGATTGTGTTCCACTGCTTGCTGCCTGGCTGTGGACTGGGCAAGTGATGGGCATGGTAAAGCTTGTTCTCTTTCCACACCAGTTCTTCCTTAAGGCTTGAATACGCTGTGGAGTCTTCCACAATATATCTACTTAAGAGGCCTGATTGCCAATATACTCTTACTCAAAGATAGATACTACAAGTTAACCTAGCTCCTCTTCTGTCTGTGAGGTGTCGCTTGGGCTACTTCTGAACACGGGTCTACAATTCTCCCAAAAGAACCTGTGTTTAAACACAGCCTAATGCTCATGGGGTAAAGCAGGAGGTAAACAGTAACAGATGAGTTATATCCTGGACTAATGCTGCAAGAAAATGGCAGTGCCAGCAACCAGGACCTAGGGAATCCAGGTCTGGCTCATAGCCAGCAGTATCTAGCATCACCAGAGCCACAGTGGAATAGGCAAATTGTACCACCTCCCCATCACCTGGTAATAAAAATGGTATATATATAAAAATTGGGGTTTGGCCACACCTCCCAACTTTTGTGTCATTTCATAATCAGCATATCAATCCCATCATCCAGGTTATTAATAACAGTGTTGAATAATACTGGCTCCAAGAGGGGATGTGGCCCGCAGCCTAAATTGGCCATGAGGAGCTGAGTAGTTCCCACTCCTCTGACTGGGTCAGAAGCCATATCATTGGTGAAGTATGCCAAATTGTATCCAGTCATTTTTTAGGACAAAGAGGGAAAACAGTGCTTTAAAACTGGAACACAAGAAAACAACTTGAGCCGCCTCAGCTGCTGGTTGGAAATCAGATGAAGGCAGGATGCAAAAAAGTGGTTATCTGAGTATATCTGTGGTGCAGTTAGGGGGATGTGAGGAGCAGCCCAGGGTCCGGGGGAGCAGACACTTCTTCTTAACAGAGTTTGAGCAGAAGTTTGCTTCAGAGGAAAACAGCCCGGATTTTCTTTCAACTGTGTCTGATCTGGACACTCAGTGTTAACCTTATGGTACTCAAGGTAGATGATAGGAAGGAATTCTCACAACAGGCGAGACACTACAGTCCCCACTGTTCTGCTAGTGAGAATTTTTGCTTTTTCCCACCCAGGTACCATAATGAAATCCAACCAGCTTCTGTTTCTTCATGCATATGCATATGATGGTGTGATGTTTCAGCAAGATGTTGAATGCCTTACCTGCACAGTGAGAAAACCAGCCAGATCTAGGCACTGTGGTAAGAGTTTCAATTTAACATTTCTCTTAGAGAAGTCTATTTATGCATTAAGATCTGCTTCAAAACTTCTGGTCTGGGCCCTGCCATCATTTGGAGTGAGATCAGTGGGGAACCTTCCTTGTCTAGTACCCACCTCTCCATAGCAAAGGAATCCTGTCTCAGGAGAGCATCCTGTCCCACAGAAAACTAAAACGTGCCCTACAGGCATTGTTCCTTCTGCTGCCTGGAGGCTGGGCCAAAATTCCCCAGTGTTTGTTTTTGTTTTTTAAATGACGGCTTGATGGACATTAGGAACCTTCCCCAGAAAGGACCAGCTGGAATGGACCCTGCCCAAAGTCCAATGGGAGGAGGGGGGCTACCTTGAAGGATCAGAAATGCTCCCCATGAGTCACTGAGAAAACATACCCCCCCTTACATATATTCTCGCTTGTTATCCCTTTGCACTTTTTCCAGATCAGATTTTAAGTCTGTGCTGCCAAATTAACTTTGTATTACTTGCTTTAATGCAGAATGGGATTGTATGGGAAGTAGCATAGTAGTACTTTGTTTTGATTTCTTAAAATCTTGATCCTTCTCCGGGTCTGCTCAGGTGTGTGCCGCAGCTGTGTGCATCGTTTTGATCACCACTGCATTTGGGTCAATAACTGCATTGGCGCCTTCAACATCAGATTCTTCCTTTGCTACCTGCTCACTTTGACCTCCATGGCTGTTTCTATTGCAACTCTAACAGCCAGCTTTCTCATCCAAGTGGTCCTTTTGTCAAATATTATGCTGGGACATTATACTGATGACCAAGGTCAAGAACATCCAGTTGATACCTTCTTTCTTATTCAGGTAACTATTAACTAACTGCTGACTCACGGGAGTGGGATCCCTGTGCATTTTTCAGGAGGGTAGGATGCCGAACTACAGACTGGGTTTCAGAAGCCTGCCTGACACAGCAGAATGGGTTGAAAACAGATGTTTTTGCCTTGGACACTAAATGAAAACATTGATATAAGGACATTAAATGAACATGCTTGCTTTTTAATCAGTGTCAAGACCTATCTTGAAGGTAGTTATTTGTTAAATTGGTTTTGTCTCTGAAGCAAGCAGAAAAACTGAAAACTGAATTTGGCTGATTAGAAGAACTACTTAAGATTATTCAAAATCCTAATTTCTATGTTTGTGTTTTCATTTCATTTATATTTGATTGTCTTTTAGATTGTTATATACAGTCAGGTCCAGAAATATTGGGACATCGACACAATTCTAACATCTTTGGCTCTATACACCACCACAATGGATTTGGAATGAAACAAACACAATGTGCCTTAACTGCAGACTGTCAGCTTTAATTTGAGGGTATGTACATCCAACTCAGGTGAACGGTGTAGGAATTACAAGAGTTTGCATATGTGCCTCCCGCTTGGTAAGGGACCAAAAGTAATGGGACAATTGGCTTCTCAGCTGTTCCATGGCCAGGTGTGTGATATTCCCTCAGTACCCCAATTACAATGTGCAGATAAAAGGCCCAGAGTTCATTTCAAGTGTGCTATTTGCATGTGGAATCTGTTGCTGTCAACTCTCAAGATGAGATCCAAAGAGCTGTCACTATCAGTGAAGCAAGCCATCATGAGGCTGAAGAAACAAAACAAACCCATCAGAGAGATAGCAGGAACATTAGGCGTGGCCAAAACAACTGTTTGGAACATTCTCAAAAAGAAGGAACGCACCGGTGAGCTCAGCAACACCAAAAGACCCGGGAGACAATGGAAAACAACTGTGGTGGATGACCGAAGAATTCGTTCCCTGGTGAAGAAAACACCCTTCACAGCAGTTGGCCAGATCAAGAACACTCTCCAGGAGGTAGGTGTATGTGTGTCAAAGTCAACAATCAAAAGAAGACTTCACCAGAGTGAATACAGAGGGTTCACCACAAGATGTAAACCATTGGTGAGCCTCAAAAACAGGAAGGCCAGATTAGAGTTTGCCAAACGACATCTAAAAACGCCTTCACAGTTCTGGAACAGCATCCTATGGACAGATGAGACCAAGATCAACTTGTACCAGAGTGATGGGAAGAGAAGAGTATGGAGAAGGAAAGGAACTGCTCATGATCCTAAGCATACCACCTCATCAGTGAAGCATGGTGGTGGTAGTGTCATGGCATGGGCATGTATGGCTGCCAATGGAACTGGTTCTCTTGTATTTATTGATGATGTGACTGCTGACAAAAGCAGCAGGATGAATTCTGCAGTGTTTCGGGCAATATTATCTGCTCACATTCAGCCAAATGCTGCAGAACTCATTGGGCGGCGCTTCACAGTACAGATGGACAATGACCCAAAGCATACTGCAAAAGCAACCAAAGAGTTTTTGAAGGGACAGAAGTGGAATGTTATGCAATGGCCAAGTCGGTCACCTGACCTGAATCCCACTGAGCATGCATTTCACTTGCTGAAGACAAAACTGAAGGGGAAATGCCCCAAGAACAAGCAGGAACTGAAGACAGTTGCAGTAGAGGCCTGGCAGAGCATCACCAGGGATGAAACCCAGCATCTGGTGATGTCTATGCGTTCCAGGCTTCAGGCTGTGATTGACTGCAACGGATTTGCAACCAAGTATTAAAAAGGGAAAGTTTGATGTATGATTATTATTCTGTCCCATTACTTTTGGTCCCTTAACAAGTGGGAGGCACATATGCAAACTCTTGTAATTCCTACACCGTTCACCTGAGCTGGATGTACATACCCTCAAATTAAAGCTGACAGTCTGCAGTTAAGGCACATTGTGTTTGTTTCATTCCAAATCCATTGTGGTGGTGTATAGAGCCAAAGATGTTAGAATTGTGTCAATGTCCCAATATTTCTGGACCTGACTGTAGTTTTTAACTCGTGCTGTATGCCACTCCAAGTCATGTTTTTGTGAGATGGGCGGCTATATAAATGTGCTAAATCAATCAATCAATCAATCAATCAATCCAATCAATCAATCAACCTAGTCTTTTATGATATCCTCATTAATAAAATGAGGGCTGGATGATACAACTGTTAGATGAACTCATAATTGGCTGAATGAGGGCTCCCAAAAAGGGCTCATTAACAGTTGCAGGTCAGCTTGGAGGAGAGTGCTGGGGGAGCACCCTGGGCCATTCCACTTTATCAAGACTTGGAGCGGAAGAGAGTTCTCTTGTCTGAAGGGTGGCTAATATTTGAGGTGGAAAAGAAAAGGTTCAAGATCATCTAGGCAAGCTTCACCTGTGGGACAAGAGTGACATACAAAACCCTGCATTTGGGGACAAAAAGTTAAAGATATGATGGCGCAGACCTGACTTGGCAATAGCACATGTGAAAACGATCTAGGTGTTCTAGCAGATCACAGGTTGAAATGTGGTAAGCATGTGGTGCTGCCGAAAAGGCAAATGCTACTTTGGGATGTTTTAGCGGGGTTAGGGTCCAGATGGCAGAAGTCATTGTTCCCCTGTACTCGGCCTTAGCCAGACCCCATTTGGACTACTGCCTATCGAGTTCTAGGCGTCGCATTCTAAAGCACATGTTAACAAACTGAGGCTTAGAGGTGGGTTCCCAGGAGACTGAAAACCAAGTCCTTTGAGAAACAGTTAAGGAAACTGGGAATATTTAGCCAGCAGAAACTTAGACTGAGGGGAAAAAATGACAGACTTCAGAAATCTAAAAAGCGATCAGTTCAGGGGAGGGAACGGGCTTGTTCGCCATCACTCGAGGGAAGGACCAGAATCAGTGGGTTGAAACTAGAGGGAAGTAGATTCAGGTTAGATATTAGGAAGAATTTCCTGACAATAAGAGCTGTCAACTGATGGAACAGGTAGCTTGTGAAGTGGTGTTTCTTCACAGGAGATAGCCATGTGTCCAAAATGCTTCAGCAGATCCTACATTTAGCAGAGGGTTGGGCTACATGACCACTGGGGCCTCTTCCAACTCTGGTTTAGCAAGTGAGCAAGTTGATCTTGCCAGAAAGAATTACTGCCAGTCTGGGCTAGGAGGATAGATGGAGACCCTATGCATCTGGATGTTAACTTGTTTCCCCCTCTCTTCGCAGCATCTTTTCCTGACCTTTCCTAGGATTGTATTCATGCTGGGCTTCGTCATCCTCCTGTCGGTTATACTGGGCTCCTATTTCTGCTTCATCCTGTATCTTGTACTGACCAACCAGACAAGCAATGAGTGGTTTAAGTCAGCAAGATATACATGCTCTTGCTCAGAGAAATACAGCAGACAGGAAGGGTACAAAAATATTTACTCCAAAGGAGTCTGGGCCAACATAGCAGAAATTATGAAGCCTCTGACAAGTCCTGCAGAGAAAAGGAAGTGACTCCTTACAGCCCCAACAGACTGCCCTGCCCCAAAGACCTGGCAAAGCAGAGCTTCAACATCTTAAATCAGCCTTACAGACTTATCTCCCATGCAATGAACTTTTACACTATGTACTAAATGATGAGTGCCCAGAAGGGGAAAATGAGAAAAAGTATGAATTCATCAATGTGGGAGTTGAGCGCTACTTTTTTAATGTTTTCCTGCTAAAGAGCCCCATGGAGGTGGTGGTATAGTATTAATTATTATTGTTACTACTACTACTACTACTACTACTACTACTACTACTACTACATTTTTTTGGTGAGGTAAGATGACTGGAGGCCTACACCTATTTCATTTCCTGCTGCAAATTAACAGGAAGTCCACTCCACAGCCAGTTTTGCAGGTAGCTGGAACTACATACAGCCCTGGCCTGCATTATGTGGGTATTAGAAATCTCTAAGAGGTCAATTCTATGGGTGGATCCCTCCCATCCTTGAATTACAAGGGCTAAATTTCTGCTTGAAGCCTCTAAGCTGCCCTCTTGTACAATATCCTTTCCTGCTGGATTGCACCAGGGGACATTCCTGTGAGAGAAGTAATAACTGATATATTTGAAGCCTTCAGCACTCTCCTTTAATTACATCAGAATACAGTAATGTAAAAAATTGTTTTTTTAAAAAAATATTTACAAGTTAAACCAGACAATATATAATTAAAAGCTACATGGTTGCAAAAATGTACAGTGTGGCCTTTCTGAGCATTCTGGCAGTGCTAATGAAGCCTCTGCCTTCTAAGGGTGACCTTCCTCCTGAGCTGCTTGCAATCTACACTCCTATGAAAAGCCGCTGGGTCCCCCTCCCGCCGCCTGGAACCTCCCACTGTCACATAATCAAGGATCCCTGCACACAATATTTTTCCTCTAAAGTGCTTTGCTTTACAGTTGCCTGGTTTCAACAAGCCACCACTGTTCACAAGGGCCAGGTACCCTCCCTGACCAGAACAGGTGGTGAACAGCTCAGCTAACATGTCGACTAACATGTTCACGAGAAGCAGCTTGTGAATCGGCTCTTAGAGCAACTGTACGTTATCCTGGTAGCTGGGGGCAGCCAGGCTTCTGACCTGTGAAGATGATGCCTGAAGCACCCTCATGCCTTAGACGATCACAGTCTGAACCTCCAGTTCCTCCTCCTCCTCCTCTTGGGTCGCAATCACAAACTCCCCCGTGTGCTCCATTATTTCAATGTCTTCTGATGCCACCATGGTCACGGTTGCTTCCTCAACCTCCCCGCTGCCCTCCGTGGCCAGCACAGCCCCTTCACCAATTGCTGAAGCCAGGGTCATAGCAACCTGCTCCGTGAGGCTCTCTGGAGTCGCTATGGCAATTGTGTCGGTGTCCACACCATCTGCTGTCATGGTTGAATCATCCGCCACGGTGACATTCTGGACAATTATCTGATGGCCGGAATTGGCTTGGTTTACTATCTGCTGAACAACCTTCATTATGTGACTGTCCACCTGCATGGGGGGAGAAAGGCACACGTCCTCATTTACCCCCACACCAGCAGGACCCAACGCTTCCGAGCAGAGTTGGATCTTACTACTTAATGCAGTTTAACATCCTCACCGTGGAGGAAGACTGGTCCAACTACAGGGAGTAGACAGCATATTGCTCTTTGAAGGCTTAATTTCCCACAGTACGTTTCTGGCTCCCAAGATACAGTACTGCTCTATCAAAAGCCCCACTTGTTCAACCCAAAAATAGGAAAGGGGCCCTACCTCAACCCCAGCACCATCTTCAAATGAAAGGGAGCTAATCAACAAAGGATTGGGATATGTGTGGCCCCATTTATTCAATGGATTGAAGACCTGATTGCACTTGCTACTTACGAGTGGATTGCCTACAAACACAGACTTTGTACGGACAAGTATAATGAAACATGGGACTCTTTTATACAAAATACACTGGGTTAAAAGAAAAAAACATAGTCATATAACTATTAGAAATATATATGTACTTGAATAATATTTGCATTAGGTAAGCATATATAGAATTGTAACTGTTCACTGTTAGATGTATTTTTTTCTTTGTGTTATGTTTTTTCACTTCTACGTTAAAGCACTTTTATGTGTTAAACACACACACACACACACAAAGTGGGATTTCTGCCAGGATCCTAGAAAAAGCTGCCAGCTAAACAGGCCATTCTGAGCTGGAGAACATTCATGGTCTGGCTTACTAGGTTTGCCTTGCACTAAAGGAGAAACCAGGGGTCTCTGAACAAAAACAGTTCACTATTTCCCAATAATTAATTATTAGGATATGATAATATAACAATTAAGTATTAATAATAATACAGGTCCTTGGGAAGGACTCAATAGGTGGATAAAAGTGCCAAATCCAGTCTAAACATCTGGCTGACTGTGCCAACCAAACATTAATATTCCAAAAGATGCTCCCAGAAAATCTGAAATAAAGTGAATGAGATGAAATTCCTCTTCCGAAAGCCAGGCAAGTAAGAAAGGCCCCAACCCAAAGAAATCCAGTTTGGGGATCAGAAACTCTGTTCTGTGTGCGCACCGTGGGAGATCCAGGGCTGAGGGGCGGGTGACGTGATTAGCCTCTTCAGGAACAACGGTTTGCTTTTTTCCTTCCCCCTCTGGACTCCATTCTAATTCTTCAATCCAGATACATGTAATGAATTCTTAATGAAGCAGCAACACTCATCCTGGGTACAGCCTTCTAGCTTCTTTCTATATTATTATTATTATTATTATTATTATTATTATTATTATTATTACTACTACTACTACTACTACCACCACCACCACCACCACCACCACCACCACCACCACCATCATTATTAAAAAATGTATTGGCTGCCCAACTCCAGTGGACTCTTCAGTTGGCTACTGAAGGAAGCAAGCCAGAGCAGAAAGGGATTTCTCTGGAGAAAAGTGGCTGGTGGCAGGAGTTCTAGAACTATAGTAGGGTGGCGGGTGAAGAGATTGTATACAGAGATTCCCTCACTGGAGCTAGCAGGGCCCAATCGACTACATCCCATGCTTGCATATGCATGACCTGATACACGGGGATTCAGCATTTGGGGGAAGGAGTCACTCCTTGCAGCACTGAAAATTTTAGTAGCTATGATCATTAGAAGCATCCTTGGAGCAACCCACCTCATGCCTGGTTCCTTCTATGATCTCAGCAGCTTCACTGGTTTCCATGTCTTCAGCTGCTGTCTTTAAGAAAGAATGCACAGCGACAATTTAGCCTTAACCATTTAGAATGACTTCAGGACTGCTATTAGCAGCCACCTTCTCAGCAGCTACAGCCCACGACACACATCCCTTATGCGCTTCCTAGTCTGTCCAGTGGTGTGCATGATGAGTCTCCATAGTCCTTGGCCCACCACATTAGGTCTCCAATGCAGGAATATTAATTGCTTACAAAAGGCTCTAAGCTTCCCCAGTGAGACGTGGTTACCTCAATTATGTACTCCTGTGTATCTGCTACCACTGAGGAAAACTCCACCAGGACTGTAGGGGGGTCTTCAGAAATTACAGTTGCAGCCAAGCGGTCAGCTGACTGACCCTCCTCTGATACCACTGCTTCTTCGGCTTCTTTCAAGGCAAGCAGGCAGCCACCTGGGGAAGGTGGAGGACAAGACAGTTCAGGATTTATCAAACGAACAGCAGGAAGAATTTACCCAATTAAAAGTTCAACATCAACAAGTAGAAGCTGCTTACCTAAATGTCTGGACCTTTAAGTAATTCAGTACCAAGGCACACCAAATTTATGGTATTGCTATATGCAAATTAATCTTATTCTGTTTTGTTCCGCATTAACACAGTGCAAGGCTCTAAATTTTTCAACATCTTAAAAGCTACTTATCTTCCATTAGGACTAACAAAGCTTCAAATGCTTTGAAGCAGCAGCTCTGTAGTATTTGAAAGAGGCCGGGGGGATTCAGAAAGATGGAAATGCAACAAATACAGCTTCTGTACTGGAAGCTGGGACAGACAGAGGAGTGTAAACCCGCCTCTGGGCAAACTGTCCTCCAGCTCACCTTTGGTCCTCAGGTGCCGATTGAGGGTGCCGTGCTCTGCAAACCCACGCCCACATTTGTAGCATTTGAATGGCTTCTCGCCTGTATGGTGACGGATGTGACGCACCAAAGAACCTTTTTCCCGAAAGCCTTGATTGCAGAACTGGCAGACATACGGCTTTTCATCCAGGTGTGTTCGGAAATGAACCTGCTGAGCATTCTGTTGAAAAGAGGACCATGGAGGCAGCTTGAATTCCAGACGATTTCCAAAACTCATATTCTAGAGTAGCCCTTTCAAGCCTCCACAAAAAAATGTAATTCAGTTTGGGTTCAGAAATTTCCCATCTTTCAAGGGCAAATGTAAATTGCTGGAACAGGCATCTGAACGCCATTTTGGTTTTTATGTATAGACAGACAGACATTTTTTTCTTCCTAGTGTTTTCCCAAGGGTGCAGGGTCCACTTTTTTTTGGAACAACCAAAACCAACCAACGTTGGTTGTGACAGGAATTGACCAACCGGCCTGTCACCCAAGCCTGACATTGGGGGCTAAGAGAGGGACTGCCCCAAAGTTACCCAGCTGGCTTTCATGCCTAAGGCAGGACTAGAACTCATGGTCTCCTGTCATGGTCTCCTGGTTTCTGGCCTGGTGCCTTAACCACTAGACCACACCAGCTCTCCGTATAGAAAGACAGACTTGGTTGTCTAAAAAACCCAAAACATCATGAAAATGGCCATAATTTTCTTACTGATTTTTTTGGGGGGGGGAAAGGGGGACTTGCTTGTCAGACTATAGAAGTATAGCCAAAAGAAGTCAGTTTTAATGAGATTCACAGTTTTAATGAAATTTAATATTCCCCCTTCTGCTTCCGGTACGAATCAACTGATCAGGACTATCATATCTATATTAAAAACAAGACTGAAATGGATCCAGATAGTGTATTCCAGATGTTTGGGATCACTCGACAATCTCCCAGCCCAAGTAAGAGATTTTTCCAACAACTCATTTTATTTAACAAACTTAGACAGTTGCCCAACTACCAGAAGGAACACTAGGCAGCGAATAAGAAAAAACCAATTAAAACAAAAAAACCAATCAACCACCCCACACTGGCTCCATGAACATCCCTGGGGGAAAAGCTAGGTCTTCACCACTTCTCTGAAGGCCAACAGGGTCGGGGCCATCCGTAGGTCTGGGGGGAGGCTGCTCCATAAAGCAGGCCCCACGGCAGAGACGGCACGCTTCCCAGGCCCCACCAGGCAACCGGAGCATATCTACCCTGCCAGATCTAGTAGGATGGGCAGAAACCATTGAGGATAGGTAGTCCTGCAAGTAACCTGGCCTCATGCCAGGCAGGGTTTTAAAGGTGACATCCAGCACCTTGAATTGCACTTGGAAGCTTACTGGGAAGCTGAGCCAGCAGTGGTGTTCCACAGGTGTACCACAATGTACCCAATACTGCCCATGCCGCTGCGTTCTGAACTAGCTGCAGATTCCAGATGCTCCATGGGCAGCCTCATGTACAGCACACTGCAGTAGTTCAATCAGGAATTTTTGCAAAGGTCAGGCGTGGACTTGCCATCTCCTCTTCCAAAGTGGCAGAGCAAGGCCTGTTCTCAATGCTTTTTCTATTCCTTTCTTTTACACTTATCTAGTTGAATTCATTGAGTCAATTAATAGCACTAGTCTTCTCCCAGTCTCTGCTACTCTTCCCTCCCCTGCAGTTGTGCTTATATGTCACTCTGTGTGAGACGGGTGGCTATATAAATTAGATAGATAGATAGATAGATAGATAGATAGATAGATAGATAGATAGATAGATAGATAGATAGATAGATAGATAGATAGTTTGAACAGGATTAGCAACTTCTAAGGCCCAACACACAAAGAGTCAGTCGATTAGCCTCAGGAAATGAAGCTCCTACCTTGGTCTTGTACCTCTTCCCACATTTGGGGCAAGGATATGGCCGCTCATCCGAATGCACTCGCCTGTGCCCCTTCACGTGTGCAATTGTCTTGTACAGCTTGCCGCACTCCCCACAACGGAACCGCCGTTCATTCACGTGCACTTCCTGATGCTTTTTAAGCAAGTATCCTTTGGTGAATTCTTTGCCACACTCCTCACATGTAAAAGATTTGTAGTCTGAGGGAGAAATGAAGGGAGGTTTAAGAATGGAAATCCCAGGACTTTTATCAACTTTAAAGATGAGTTTTTATGGGCCTGTTTACAAAGGCCTGGCAGAACAAGCATGACTGCACTACCTGCCCTTCTCACAAACCAACTAGACAAAGGAACAATTTGTCTGACGGGGGCTGATGACTCCCAAACATGCGGAAAGGCAGACAAAGGGCCACGTAGGCTAAACGTTGAGGCGAAGAAAGGAGCGTTCTGGTCTTCCAAGGGCTCCGATGTGACAGGTGATGGCAGCAGCCCCGTGATAGGATGCGAGGGAAAAGGCAGCCCCCCCCCAAAAAAACGTTTAGCTCTGGAATAACTGTGAGAGATCACTAGCATTGCAACCTGGGTGCGAATCGCTAAGACCAGAATGAAGAATTGGCTTCAGATTGTAAAAAAACTGTTTAGCCCAAGTATACAACTACACATTTAGCTTAAACCTAAAGACTGTACCTTCCCGTGCAGCAGCTAAATTTAGAACTGTTCCCAGCAGTAAGATAAGTAAGCACCAAGAGAAACCAGCAAAACTGCATCTGGTTGACCCTCTGGAGTATAAAATGGTCAGCCTGATCACCCAGACATCTGAGTATTAAAGCAGGGGACCATTAAGCTCATCTGGACAAACTGGCATAATGAGCAGAAGCCAGGAATAGGAATTTCAACAGGAACAAATGCAAAGTCCCCAATCTGGGTAGGAAACTTCAAGGGTGTGAGATGGGATGGACTATATGGGACAGCAGAAATGAGAAAAAGGTCTGGAGTTCTTGGGGGATCATTAGCTGAATAGGAACCAACAGAGTGATACAACTGTAAACAAAGCAAATGTGATCCTTGGCTGCATCAGCAGAAGCACAGTGGAAGGATCAAGAGAACTTTATCATTCCACTTTATTCTGCATTAGTCAGACCACATTTAGAATAGTTTTGCATCCAGTTCTGAGCTGGACATTTTAGGAAGGATATTGATAAACTGGGGCACATCTAGAAGACAGCAAGCAAGATGGTAAAGAGATTGAAAATAAAAACTTATGAAAAAATGATTGGAAGCACTGCGTATATTTACCCTGGAGAAAACAAAACTGCAGGGAGTCATGATAACTGTCTTCAAATACCTGAAGAGCTGACATGTAGAAACAGAGCTGAATTGTTCAGTTGTTTCAGAAGACAGGACAAGAATCTGTTTAAATTACAAGAAAGTAGATCTCAGTTGGACACCGTGAAAGTTTATTTCTAAGAGCTATTCAGCCATTGAACAGACTGCTTCGGGAAGTGGCAGACTCCGTTCACTGGAGGTGTTTAAAGAGAATCTGAGGACCATCCATCAGGGATACTGCACTGTGCAGGAGGTCACACCGGATGATCTTCGAGATCCTTTTCTTTATATTCTGTAATTCTATGTAAGCTATGAAATGATGTAGAGTGCCTCAGAAATGTTACTATTGAAGTTGTGTGTGTCATACTGCCTAAAATGTCTGTTAAGATCTTAACTTCAGCTTTTGCAAAAAAAAGGTGCAGTCTTTAGGGAATCCAAGGAAGCACTGTGCCTGTAGAAAACTGGATGAGACCCAGCAGGATGTCATCTTACCTAGATGTCCACTGATATGGAGATCAAGACTACTCTGTTCCCTGAAGATTTCATTGCAATAAGGGCACACGTGTCGCTTACATTCATTTGTCGCTTCAGGATCTGGCTATGAAACAGAGGGAGCCCAGCATAAGCACTTGCACATTTGACTGAGAGAAATCTTGAGTCAGTGTTGCATGAAGGTTACAAGAGAAAGTTAAAGCAAGCTCAGAGTCCTGTTCTTGTACTCAGCAGTACTGCAATACAACGTAGGCCATTAAAGACACATTTGACAGCAAGCCAGGCAGGGTGCATTTAAATTAACAGAGCTCAGTGATGAACTTACAGCTTCTATGTGCTCAATTTCCACATACTGCTCTTCACAAAATTTCTCAGATGCTTCCACCTCTTTGTTCTTTAAATCCTCAGCAGCAGCGTCGCTTTCATCTGATTTGGCACCCTCCTCCATGGAAACCCGCTCAATCACAATTCCAGAATTCCTCATGGCTTCTCGCAGCAAGTTCTCATCGTCCTCCCCGTCAGGGGACAGCTCCTCAAGATTGGATGACTAAAGAAAATAAGGGTGCAGCAACAATGATTGTAAACTTCTTCCTTTAACCTAGAATCCCACAAGCTGCCATAACTTGTTCTTTCGATCAACATTTCTCACACTTTTTGACTTCAGGATCCCTTCAAAATGTAAGCCTAACTTAGGTCTGGAGCTCTAATAGTTTTGTTTGGCTGGGTTATTTTTTAAATACATTGCAGATCATTCTCAGGGCAAACCTCAAAACAGTGTGTCTTTATTATGGGCTTTCTACATTATTGGCTTCAGAATGACCAGGCCAGAAACCACCATTTCTCCTGGTGTTACAAGATCAGTGTTTCCCCCAACACAGATTGCACTAACCTCTTGTCCTAATGATTTTGTTTCAGAGACCGGGAGCTCCTGCATCTGGACATGGACTTCATGGAGAACATTCCCTTTTGCATCTGTCACTAGATGGATTACGGGGGAGGCCTCCACAGACTGAGCTGCCAGCGAGGGAATGGCTTCACTGCTGGAGCTGTTGGCCCCTTCAAGAAAAGCAGCACACACCTAAGAGCGCAACCAGCGGCTGAGTTCCAAGGGAAGCAAAGCAAAGCACTTCAGCAGCTCCCTCTGACTAATGTTGGCCACTGCCCCACCAGAGGCACGCAAGGCAACTCCTAAGCCTTCAGAGAACTCTTTCAAACAATCTTTAGGGGACACCAGTACTATTCCCACCTTGCAGGCCAGAGGTTAATGCTTGCCTAAGGCCTCATTGCAAGTTCATGACAGAATCCTGACCATAGTGCCTGAGTGAAGACAAGGTAAAATCCAAGAGATCTCCCCAGAGGCTGGGGCCCTGCACAAAGCCAGGCTAAGCATGGAAAACTGGGTTATGGTACAGGCGGTTGTGCCGACTCAGGGTTCATTTTGGGCTGCCTCTCTGGGTCAGGGTCACCATTCCTTGTTGCTTGGCTGCCTTGCCTGTGCATCAATATGAATAACCTGGATACTGAATTAATGCATTTTCTAGATTTGCACAATATGCTGAATCATACACTAATTGAATTCCCTGGGTTCGCAAAACACACTGATTAACAAAAAAACTAACTAAGCTTACTGCACTGGTCACTACAGTGGCTAGATGTGTAAAGATCTGACCCTGCTGAATGTGCTGTGTCTTCCGGGCTGTTCTTTATGATCCAGGGCTTATTTCTGTTCTGTCTGAGCACCAGCACAGTCAGAATCCTTCACTGTTGGGGTGGGGGGTACCATTTATTGCCTTGCTAACCCAGAGGGATCTAGTCACCTGAAGGATATTTATCCATTGACAAAGCACTTGCTGAACCTAAAGCCTCGTTCCATAAATGGCATGATTAGGACTCCAGTTCTTTTAGCATTCCTTTATGGAAACCAGTAGAAAACAGACCCTCAAAGTCCGTTTCTGGTGTAGAGACCAAAGGCTCTGATAGTCAAGATCCAGAAAGTTTACTGGCTTTTCCAAACATATGCTCAGTCCAAATGGACCTACTTTATCTGTGAGTTTGCGCCATGTTGCCTATTCTCACCAGCAGGCAGGTTTCCCTTCATCTGTGCAGCTGTCCAAATCGTCATTCCCTAGCACCACCTTTCATTCTTAATATGATAAAATGCCTTTTCTATCAGGCATTATACTAATCAGGCAGTTCTTCCCTTCTCTTCTTTTGTGAATTAATGTTTCCTCATTCAGCGATATTCCAAATTATCACATGCATCTTCTGTACCTCACCTCACGCAAAACTGTATCAGTTCACATACGCGTGAGATGGAGAGGACCCGACAGTTCTATGCCATCTCACAGACACACGCTCCGCAAGCAGCACGGATGAGCAGGGGAGGTCCAGAAACTTTTTTACTGACCTGGGGCTGCGTCCTCTTTGCCAACAACTATTTCCTTATTCATATTGAAACGGATTTTCTCAGTGCAAGGAGTCAAGGATTTCAAATGACGAGTCAAGGCTCCTGATTCCCGGAAGCTTTTCCCACATTTCTTGCACTTGTAAGGACGCTCATCTAGAGAAACCAAAGAAAAGTTACTTTAAGAAAGAACATGGCCCCACTGTCTCCAGACGAAGTTTCTGTCACCAAGCCTTCAGAAAAGGAACTAGATGGGCCTGCTGTGAGACCAGACCTATGTGTGGCTCTTCTAGACAACAGGAGAACTGCTCATGGGTAGCAAGGTAATGCTTAAGCATCAGGGATTAATCCTGGAATCTATTTATTCAGAGCCCTCATCCTAGCTGTTCAAATACCATTTAACTTCCAATGACTTCCCCTGTGCTTTTTAGTCCTATTTCTGAAAGCTGCTTAATAACTGAGTTGCTACATGCAATAACCCTCTCTTCACCTGTGTGACGGCGATGGTGTCGGATTAGCGAGCCCTTGGTCCTGAAAGATGTCCCACATAATTTACACTCATAGTCCTTCCTGCTGCTGTGAGTGATCATGTGAGCCTTGAGAATGCTGGCCTAGAACCGAAGGATATAAATGTTTGTGGTGCTGCCAGACACAGGCTAGTTTTAAGGAAATCAACATGACACTTCAAACTATAACACTGCTACCTTTTCTTACCCATAGAGGCAAGAATTACAAATACTGTATTTCAATAGCATCATTTTATTTACCATTTATCCAACAGCACCATGAACTTTGCTAAAACCATTAACATACCGTCTTAAACGTCTTGTGGCACAGTTCGCAGACATAACGACCTTCCTTATTAACCAGCAGTTTAACTTTGATAAGTTCCAGAGAGGCACCTTCTCCTGGGCCTCCTGGATTACTCTGAGTGATTCCGCCATCTTCATCACTGGGGCCATTGGGGCTTTCAAAGACATGATCTGCAGCTACAACAACCTCCTTGATATGCCCACTACCTGCAAAGAGACCCAAAGCCAGTTACGTTCTTTAGATAAGAGCACTTTTCATAACCAGCTAAATACATTTTTTGGGTGGCCATATTGGACAAGGCTCCATGATGGAGTGGTTTCTGCCATTACAGTTCAGGCTGAAGCAAATCCCTCTGAAGGCCTTGGCAGAACTGGAAAGGTTTGTGGGTAGAGAAAGCACTTCCACGCTATGTTCATACGATCTTACTCTGGATCACAGGAAAACATGTTATTTAGTGGACATGGCAAAACAGCCTTCTGTGAATCTACCAATACATTTCATCCCAGCTAGCAGTCACACCATTATTCTGTATTCTGAAAAGCAGTTTGGTCCATCCTATTCCAGAAACTGGTTGCGCCGGATGCTCAAATTTTAGTATGATAAAAGGACCTGGATGACTTCTATCCATTCGCTCCATTTTAGTCATAAACCGATCTAAGGATGCTCTGTCACACTTTTTTTCTAAATTAAAAAGCTTCAAATGCTTTATTTTTCTGCAGGGAAAAATAATCATTTTGATTGCTCTTTCCTGAATCTTTCCCAGTTCCTGTTATCCTTTTAGGGCTGGCAGAACAAAGTGCAACTGATGTGACCAGAACACAGATTTATATAAGAACTTTATTATCTATGTTAATAATTCATACCATGACTTTTCCCTTTTTGCTGCAACTTTATGTGAAGAACATGTTTTTACTGAGTCACAATCCCAAAATCTCTTTCCCAGTGTATAGCCACTATTAGTTCAATCTAACCAACTGCTGGATTCACATATAATATCAAGTCATGGCTTATTACATCTAGACTGAATTCATGTATTATGTGAAGCCCAGACCAAATCAACCGTATTAATTTATTCATTCATTCTTCAGTCAACAACAAACTCTGAGTGGACTACATACCTCAGTCAAAAGTAGGATTAAAAATACAATAACCACAGAACAATAACAAAGCAGCCATAACTATCAGTTCAAAAAAAAAAAAAAAGCTTAGCACTGGGAAAAATCTTTTAAGAACCAAACATTCCCGTATAGGATGGAACCATCCAATTCTTCAGTGGCTTTCCAGAACAGCCAGGTCTTGAGAGCTTCACAGGACCCCAGAAACAGAGGGAAACCTGATCTGCAGGGGATACTATTCCAGAGAAGGGGGACAATAATGGAGAAAGCCCACCCATAAAGTCTCTGTTGATGACATTCCCTGAGAACAGGACCCCGGAATGAGCTCTCACTTTTAGATCTCGTCAGGCAGGGATGAGTCCCAGAGACAGCTAAATCCTGAACCATGAAAGACTGTAAAGATTACAACAAGCATCTTGAGTAACACCTGGAAGCCAACTGGTAACCACTGCAGCTCTGAGAGTAGTGGTGTTACATACAAAATGTTACCCTGAACGTTCTGGACAAACTGTAGCTTCCTAAAGGAATTCAAGGCTTAGAATAATGTGTGAACCTAGTCAATGATATTCTTATCCTATTTTGTTCCAAAGTTAAGGGCATCATTTGCAATTAATTACAATTGATTTGTCTTTTTTTTCTGATGCTCTGCAGCCCACTTATTGGCACTCTGAACATTGCCATACCCAGTAAATATGCTTACCTTACTGCTCTACCAACCCCAGATTATTTTAGTTTGTTTATATTCCTGAATTAATGGATTTTCTGGATGTGACTGTTGTAAGCCACCCAGAGTTGCTTTCCTGAGAGATGGGCCGCTACACAAATTTGATTAATAAATAAATAATTAATAAATGTGCACAATACACTGAACCATAAGCTAATCAAATACACTAGGGTTGCATAACTAAGCTACATTAACAAGCAGGTTAAAACTAACAAAGCTTAGCACATGCAAATGCAACTAAAAGCTCTTTAACTGACCTGCTGAGCATGCTGGCAAAACCAGTCTATGAGTACTGAATAGTACTGTATCAAATACAAAACCGTGATGAATCCCACTGCTTATTTTCACTATTGTGAAAACTTCCAATTTACTCCCCACTAACAGCTTCCAAAATTTTAACCTGTTATTTATTCTTTAGAGCACCTGACTTAAGACCATTAGATTTATTCCAAATCACATGAAATTGCTGCACAGCGCACTAGATCATTTGTCCCTTTAATCCAATACTGCCAACACTGACTGACAGCAGCACCATTTCAAGCAGGATTCCTTCCTAATGCTTGGAGAAGCCAGGAATCTCTGAATCTCGGATCTTCTACATGAAAAGCACATACTCTTCCTCTGTTATGTCCCCTCCCCCTTAAACAGCTGCAACAGGCTTACTGATGCACTAAAACAACTTTAAGAAGTTGGTGGACCCACCTACAATTGCAGGGGCATTGCTGATTTCTTCTGTTATCGGAGCAGCTTCAACAACTATATGAGCTACAGTTATCGGCGCTTCAACAGATGAAATCACCTGATGGAACAAATGAAGCTTTAGTATGAAAATACCTGTGGTGGTGATATTCCACAAAGATCCAAAGTATCTTTTTACCAAATTTACAACGTTGGAGGTGGTAAAAGAGCATCTCCTAAACCAAGAGCACTCCCATAAGCTCTTATTCTTTATAAGAAGGAGCTGAGATATTTTGCAATTGCTACACACCTGAGCCCACAAAAGCTCTGATTACCCAGCTTGCATCCCCAACCCTGGCCCCCAGTGAGACAATTGGCCTGGCAACCAGAGCTAAGACACTGCCTTGGGAAACTTGCCGGGGTTGCTGCTGCAGTTGCATCCTGAGGTCTCTGGCAAAGCTTCTGCAACTTGTGTTGCACAAATTCTTCCAAAGAGGTGAACTCGGACTGGCAGCGACCACATTTGTGCCTATCATCTTCATCTAGAAGTCAAGAAAATAAGGAGCTTGTCACGTTTTAGACAGCATGAAGGGAGATTCGCAAATGACCAACCCGATCAGCTGCATTCATTCCAGTATTAGTGTTTACAGGATTGGGATGATAAGCATTAACGTTTGTTTAAATAATTCCCAATAATTCCAAAGTGAGTACACAACACAGAGTTAAAACCTCTAAAAGAGTATCCTTTGAAGGCTAGGACAAGAACAACAATCGAGACGCTGCCTAAAAAATCACAAAGCCCGGCCGCAGCCCTAACCAAGCCCAGCCAGGATTCAGTCTCCACAAAGGCGTGCCTGGGAGAGCTGCAGAGGCAGGTCAGCTCTCAAGGCAGCTCGGTCAGAAGACATCCTACCCTCATCCCTCCCACATCCCGCACCAGCACCGGCTTGGGGGCCACCCTCAAGGCAGCGGGGGGGCCTCAGCAGACGAGCCAGCTGGAGTCGGGGAGCCCCCGGTGCCCAGGAAGCCTCTTCCGTCGCGGCTCCCGCCCCTACTTCCAGACAACAGGCTCTTGTTTGCGTCGTGGCCCGTTTGCCGGTTAGCTGCGCGCCGTGCCCTTCCTCCAGGCTTGCGCCTGCCGCTCCCTTGTTCCGTCCCACAACACCCCTGCGAGGTAGGCTGTCGGAGAGCGCGCGGGGAGCAGCTCTCCCGCTCACCCAAACCGACCAGGGCTGCGCCTCACCGCCAGGCCGACGACACCCCTCCGCGAAGACTCCCCATCGAGGCTCCATCAAGGCGGAGGGAGCTCGGCCTCGACGGGCCCAGCGCCGCGCCTTCGCCGGCCACCCCCGCGCAGCCCGGCGCGCCTCCCGCCCTGCCTTCGTGACGGGGTCGGGGGGCCGCCGCGGTGCTTTTCGCGCCTCCGAGGGCAGGGCCGCCCCACCTGCGCAGGCGAGCCGCCGCTCCTCCCGGAGGGGCCATGAAACGCCGACAGGGAGTGCCCCCGCCTTGCTCCGGGCGGTTACCTTCTTCCTCGAAAGGCGCCGGAAGGCTGAGGAAGGCGGCGGCGGCGGCGGCGGCAGGCTGAGGGAGCCCGGCCGCCGCCGCCTCAACTGCGCCCTCGCGTCCCCGTGGCCCAGCTGCCGTAAGCCCCGCCGGCCCAGCGCCCGTTGCCATCGCGGCTTCCATGTCGCAAGGCGCCGCAACCACCAAGATGGCGGCTTTACGGCCGTGTCGTCATAACAACGGGCCCGCGCCGCGGGGAGGCGGGACCGCTCGAGCCTCGTCGCGGCCTCGGCGAGCAGGCGCGCCCGGGAAGGCCATCAGCCAACGGGAACGCTCGGATGGCTCCTGTCAGCTCACCTGCGGGGGCGGGGCCTCCGCGGCGTCGCGGCCAAAGGGTGGCGAGGGCGGGGCGGCTCCTCTTCGCTCGGCCAACAGACGTGCGTCCCTCCCCCTGCAGCCAATCAGCGGCGCTGGATCCGGTTTCCGGAGGCGCCTGCGAAGCCTTCGGCGCAAACGAGCTGGAGGCGGGGCTGCGCCAATCGCGGCCAGGCGGGGGCGGGCCGCCCCGCCTCCCCGCCAATCAGCGCGGGCCGAGCCCGTGAGGCGCCGAGGCGCGGTGCCCGTCCGTCCATCCGCCCTCCCGCGATGGCGGCGAAGGAGTGCCGGCGGCTGGACGCGGCGCTGGCGCGGCAGGTGCTGGCCGAGGCCGAGGCGGTGCTCTTCGACTGCGACGGCGTGCTGTGGCGGGGCGAGGCGGCGCTGCCCGGCGCGGCGGAGGCGCTCCACCGGCTGGAGGCGCGCGGCGCGAAGCGGCTCTGCTACGTGACCAACAACTCCTCGCGGACGCGCCAGGCCTACACGGAGAAGCTGCGGCGGCTGGGCTTCCCGCCCGCGCAGCCGGGCCAGGTCTTCGGCTCCGCCTACTGCGCCGCGCGCCACCTGAGCCGCGCGCTCCCGCCCGGCGGCGCCGCCTACGTGCTGGGCGGGCCGGCGCTGAGCGCGGAGCTGGAGGCGCTGGGCGTGGCCCACCTGGGCGTCGGCCCCGCCCCGGAGCCCGGCTCCGCCCACTTCGGCGCGCGCGCCGCGCTCGACCCCGCCGTGCGCGCCGTGGTGGTGGGCTTCGACGAGCACTTCAGCTACGGCAAGCTCTGCCTGGCGCTGCGCTACCTGCTGCGCGGCGACCGCGACGGCCGCGGCTGCCTCCTGGTGGGCACCAACCGCGACAACCGCCTCCCGCTCGAGGGCGGCAGCGCCGTGCCCGGTACGTGCCGCGGTGGGCCGGCGGCGGCCGCCCAGCAGCTCCCGCTCGCTCGTCCGCCCGTCCGCCCCCCCCAGCGGGGCCCGGCCCGGCGCGCTACGGCGCCCCTGGCCCGCGCGCGCCGGAAGCGCTGCCCGGCGCTGGCCGCCGGAGCGGAGGGAGCGGCGGAGGGCTCGTCCTCGGCGGGTGGCGCCCTGGGCCCGCCTCGGCTGACTCTCGAAGTCTCAGGGTCGAGCGGGTGACTCGCTCCTGAACCTCTTTCAGTTTCATCCCGGCGGCAGCAGGGAAAGGCATAACAATCCATACGGAGAAATAAGAGTCTTGCATTAATTGCCCTGGGGAATAGAGCTGCTTTCTCGGAATTGTGCTGGCGGAGGCCCCGTTCTCGGGCCCTGGATGAAGGCCATGTGTAGAGTAATCATCATTCCTTTAATTGATTCATATCCTGCTTTTCCATCCAATATGGACGAGGTTCTGGCACTGATGCTCAAATATAAGTAATTAAATACAATTTAGAAAGGTCTTTTGATCTGGTAGGTGGCACATTTAACATCCTGTCTTGCCCCAGTTCCACCATTAGGTAGGTGTAAAGTATTCCATGCATGGCTGGGAAGATGGGAGAGTGGCGGGCACATGGGAAAGTTCGATATGCTGTGCTCGAAACATTGGCAACAGCTAAGGGGAAGCAGGGAAAGAAAGGTGCTGTGAGATTGGTTGATGGGCTGGCACATAGGTCGTTCAGAGCAGGAGGGGAGAGTGGTGAGGTCTTCACCTACTCGCCCCATAAGACCGCTTAGGTTTTGTTTTAGCAGAAACTCAGAACAAACAAAATGTCCTAGGTTCTGCTAGACCACAGTCCGCCCAGAACTTGCCAAATGCAATGTGTTTATTTCGGGTTCAAAACAAACTTCATTTTCCATTTCATGTATACATGCTCTTTTTTTTCCCCCAGAATAATACTCATTACATGACAGAAGTGGTCTTCTGTCCACAGACGCTTATGTTACGATAAATCCCATAGTCCTGAAGCCTGTTTGTGCATCGCTTCGTGGCTTTACGTTGTTCAGTTGATGTTTGGACTGATAATTGGGTCCCATTTTATATATGCATTTCCTTCCGGTGCTGCTCATCACTCCCTGGAATCTGGGATGTGCTGGCTTTGGGTCTGAAGCTGACACGGTCCTTCAGAGCAGGCATGGGTGCGACCCTACCACTTCTGCTGGTGCCTCCATAAAGAAGCGGCACCTTTTCTGGGATTGCGCGGTGGCCATGCAATCCAGCAGAGCAAAAGCTTGAGCGAAGGTGATACCGACAAGTTGATTCAGAGTGGGTTGTCTCAACTTCAGACCGAAGGTGTAGGACATCCCCAGTTGGAACCATATAGCTGGGTTTTTCTTCCATTAAGAGACGGAAAGCCAAGTCTTAAGGCACGTTCCAGGCTTGCGCTAGTTCCTCACTGTTGTATCTGACCCACCTCTTTGCCTCCTGGTTGCTTTATTTATTTATTTTTTTCTTCCTTTAGGGACTGGCTGCCTTGTCAAAGCAGTGGAGACCGCTGCAGAGCGCGAAGCATTCATTGTTGGCAAGCCCAGCCGCTTCATGTTTGAGTGTGTGGCCAGTGAGTTTAAGATTAACCCTGCTCATACAATCATGGTTGGTGACCGCCTGGACACAGACATCCTCATGGGCAACAACTGTGGCCTGACGACCCTCCTCACTCTCACTGGGGTCACTACGCTGGATGAGGTTAAAAGCCACCTAAACAGTGACTGTCCTGAGCGCAAAAGTCTAGTCCCCGATTACTATGTTGATAGCATAGCCGACCTGCTCCCTGCTCTCACAGATTAAGAAAAGGAAATGTTCCAGCTACTAAAAGGTATTTCTTCACCCCATCCCACCCTCAGTCTCTTCAGGCTGGTAGTATTTCCTCAGTTAACCATGGTGCACACAATTGCTGCTTGCAAAAGTAAGGTGATTTTTGTGCGTAACTTTCAAATTGAGTTCTCTGTTTACAAATTCCTCTTAAAAATGCACTTTGAAAGAGAGGGGAAGTGTATGTGTCTGTCAGCTTTCAGATGCTATAAAGCATCAGCTGTGTCTTAAAATGTCTGGTGTTCAGGTATCAGGGTAGAGTCTTGCTCAGCTGAGTTGAAGGGGACTGAGCAGGCTTCTGTTTAAACCTTGCACTATGGTGTTTTGTAATGCAATCTTTAGAAATTCAGGGAATTGAGCAGTTTAAGGGCAGCTGCTCTTGTATCTCAGACTTGATTTTAAGATTGTTTTTTATGATTACGGAGGTCTTAGAGAGCCTGGTTCAGATGCGATTTCAGGGGAGTGGAAATCATTGTGTACCCATTAGTAATGTTCTTGCTCCTACCCACTCGCATTTGCACTGCTCTATATGCAAAACAAGAATTATACCATCATGCTTCGTGTGTTCCTCTAGGATGCTACACAAAGAACTTCTGGTTCTGATGCCTATTTTAAAAGTGAATTATGTATTGAAAATTGATTTTATTGGTCAAGAAGCATGCAACAAAAGACCATTGATCAGAAGTTGGATCGGACTGAATCGTGCTTGAATTCCTTGAGTAATGTCAGGATAGACCACTCAGCTCATTTGTCAGTCACTGATGGTGGGAATTCTTCATGGCAACAGTGAATTTACTAGCATTTTGTTCTTCAGTGAGATTTCTGTGTCATAAATATGTGCAGGGTTTTTTTTCTGAAGCCATTTTGGGGTCAGTGTTGATGAAGCAACTACATCAACGTATTTAGTGCTTCCTGTTGAAATCCTGTGGGTTGATGGTAGGGCACAAGAAAAATCCTTCGCAGATCTTCCTTGGCAGTGACTGAGAACAGGTGTGCAAACCATTTTGCCCTGCCGATCTGCAGTAAACATGATTGCACTTTTCAGGTGCTCAGGTAGTTTTCTTCTTGCAGAATTAGTTGCCAGATTGTCTGTCATCTTTAAAAATTAAGTATGTAGACATAAAGATGTTTTAAAAAATCTTTTGGGAACCAGGGAGAGAGATTTCTTTTTTGTTTCAAATATATTTCAAAGAGTTATCATGCGTGGGCAGCATTTTCATTATTGAGGGGGCTTGAAATTTCTCACATTTTCATACAGCAATAATTGCGTTGTCTATAATGGAAGACACTGTGATTAAACTTACGTTAATCTCTCCATCTCTTTTGAAGTGCTAAAAGGTAGATTTTCTTTTTTTTTTTCTTTTAGGTTTATCAGCTTCTCATTTGTAAGTCTAAAGATTGTTCTCCACTTTTGATTATGTAAACTGTTTCTGTTTGAATCAACTTAAAAAGAATGGATCTCTTTTTGGGGGATTCGTGCTTATGCAGTTCCAGAGAGGTTCAGGAACGTGTCAAATCTATATTAAATGCTTAGATCTTCAGGGCTGTTGCTCAAGCATGCTTGCCACAAAGTGGAACCTGTCGTCTGTTTTCATGGCATCTGCATTTCTTACAAAGCTGCACTGTAAAAATACCAAGCCGACACTGTAAAACTGTTACATAACTTCAGTCCTGTCTTTGAGTCACATTAAACATAACTCTTGCTTCTTTTTTGTGTGTGTGATCTTCTAAGTTTACACTGAAGGAAACTTTTTTTTTAAGAGTATTTTAAACCAGAGACCAAGGCACAAGTACACTGATGTGTAATTTTATTTATTGACAGGTTGGGGAAGGAGAGATCCTGAAGCAAAGACCTGGAAGAGGGGTGGGGTTACAAAGACATGCATATTATCACTTCCATTTGATTAGTTACATCACAGTTACAGTTAATTAACAACAATGCAATCAATGTGATTTGTAAGATTAACATTGATTAGGTTAATGCCAATTGGCGGGGCCCTGGAGGCCTTTTCTACCATAATGCCCTTCTATGGAGCATTCTCCCTTCAGAGATTAGGATGGCCCCAACCCTGCTGACCTTTTGTAAGGCCCTAAAGACTGGTTCTGCGCCTGGCCTGGGGCCCCAAGTGTGTGAGCGGTCCCATCTCCTGGCTGTGTTAGTGACTGTTGATTGTGATGTCTTCCTCAGAGGCTGGCTGTTAATTTTTGTATTTGATGGGATTTTTAAAAAATTTATTTTAAGATCATTCACAGCCCAGGGTCGCTTGTTCAGATGAGTGGCCATGCAAATTGAATTAAATAAATAAGTAATGCTCATACATACTGAAATATTAAATGAGTGGATAAATGAAATCTTACTTTACACATAATAGAGTCTTTAAACAAAAGAGTCTCAGAATTATAACTAAACTATTATTTCAACATAATATCAAAGGAATCTTGATGCTAATAATTCTCAAGCACTTATGGTTAACCGCAGTGGCTAGCTTGCATTCCCTGCATTTTCACTTATCTTGTGAATGTGTCATTTTTTAGTCACACCTGAGAATTCCAGGTGCCTGATTACTTTGGGCTAAATTTGGGCTAAATTTGCAATATTGCTTATTGGAAAATAAATGTAAACTGGGGACTATAGTTAATGCATTCCAAATTTCCCCTACAAATATCCCATCTCTGGAGTTTAAAATATTACTTTAAAGGTCCATATAAATTTAAAATTGAAGTAATTCTATTTCTTGTTGCCTCGATTGATTGTAGACCAAAAAACCCCCTCCTGAAAAATACTTGGTTTACACTTAAAATAAAGCAACCTTGTCAGATATTTCCTGCAAAGAAATCCAGCAAAATTAAAGGGGATGAAAGGATTTTTTTTTTTTTTTAAATTGCTGATACCCTTAGGTTTGCAAATGGGGATGTCAACTAAGAGAAACTCCAAAACAACTATTTTTGGTTGTATCAAAAGCTGCACAAAAGAAAAAATTACATCGCTTTTTGAAGCCTAGACATTTTGCTCGCCTTTCCCACCTTTGTCTACATAAAAATTTTGCAATAAAACACAAGCTCCCTTGCTGTTAGCCTGATGTTACTGATTCTAAGTCTCCACAATCCTGCAGAACTACCTTTGACAAAGAACTGATTCCATCTTAAGTTTCAATCAAATGGAAGGTAGTATTAAAAACTAATTCTAGTTCTGCTGATATGTCACATAGAGCCTTTTAAAATTCTGCAACACACAGCCTAGTCAGCCTTAAAACTGCACAGTATTTCTGTATACGTCTACCTTTGTTTTATCTTTGAATCAGTTACTGTCTGTCCGTTGGCATCCTTTAGTGTACCAATTCAAGGTTGCAACCTCTTTCTGAGTTCAAAGATGTTTGGAAGGACCATGGCGAGGAGGGCCTTTGTATAAATACATCTTATGCACCAGTTGCATCTTTTCCCAAATCAGGGGGCACTGCTCACGGTCGCTCATGCCTCAGTCACCTCCCAACTGGACAATTGCATGGGGCTGCCCTTGAAGAGCATCCGGAAGCCGCAGCTGGTCTAGAGCGCAGCAGCACAGACAATGCGCCCATGTAACGCCACTGTCACGTGAACTGCGCTGGCTCCCAGGAGGCTTCCAGGTGCAATTCAAGGTGCTGGTTGTCATCTTTAAAGCCTTACAGGGCATGGGCCAGGTTACTTGTGGGACCGCCTATCCCCAATGGTTTCTGCCTGTCCTACTAGATCTGGCCAGGGTGGGCATGCTCCAGCTCCCCCCAGTGTAACTCTAACCTGGTGGGGCCTGGAAAGTGTGCCTTCTCTATTATGGTGCCTGCTTTATGGAGCAGCCTCCTCCCAGAGATACAGACGGCCCTGACCCTGTTGGCCTTCAGAAAAGCGATGAAGACCTGGCTTTTCCCCCAGGCACTGGGGTGAGGATGTTCATGGAGGTGGCATAGAGTGGCTGATGGATGATTGTGAGTTTTATCAAGGCCTCAACTTTGTTTATTGTTTTAATTTATCTTCGCCAGCCCCCTTCCTGTAATTGTTTTAAATCACCCAAAGAAAGTAAGCTTTGAGTCAAGTCCGTGATTTGTTGAATCGCAGCCAAAATTATGGTAAACAGCGGGCCTCTGAGTGCAGCAATATGGGCCAGCATGTCAGCATGTCTGTTTCTTCTAGCAACCTCCGACAGATGTTGATGTTCTTTGCACCACACGATAGTATCCTTGGAAGGCAATAACAGCTTGCAATAGTGAACAGTATGAATGAAAGAAGCGTGGGAGATGGAAGTTCCAGATGAAGTTAGGAACTTTCTCTCCCTCTGAAGAACATCAAATGAATTACAAACTCCATGAGTGTATTTTGAGTCAGTAAAAATAGTAAGAACTTAGCCAAATGCCAAGTCACAGACTCTGATGCGTCCAACAAGTTCAGCTGCTGGAGCAGAACATACCTCTGGCAAGGAGAAAGATTCCAAAACCACATGAGAAGAACAAAAGAATATCTGGCACACAATTTTCCAATTTTACCTTGGAGACAAGGCCATCAGAAAAAAAGAATCAAATCCAGATTATCCAAAGGGGTATCAAATGGGTCTGGATCTCAAGACAGAAGTTCAAAACAAAGAGAAATGCAGTCTTGTGGTGATTCATGTGGAGTACCTTCTGTAGAATCAGGCAGAAGAAAAACAGGAGTCAAGGATAGACAACAAATTGAAACAATATTGTTAGTGGCCATCAGAATAACTTTGTGGTGAGCAGACTTCCTGGAAAGAAATACTGTGTGTGTATTTCCCAATAAGCCATAGACAGCATGAGGCACAGCCACTGTAAGAAAATCCCATCACTGTACCTTGTGATTTATCAGTTAATAAAGCAGCAGCTGCAATAGCCCACGAATAGAGTGGAAGACCCCTTGGCCACTGGATCTAGTCCCACCGAATCATAGGCAATAGGTTTAGGCTATGGGCCATTTGGCGGTATCGTTACTCCATTAGCAACACACAAGCTTTCATAACATTAGAACAAAAATGGCTTCTTAAACTCATCTCTTCCCAAAGCAAGGGCAGCAGAAAGCAGCGCTTGCAAGAAGTAAAGCCGGGTCCGCATCGGCATCCCGTTTCAAAGGATCCAGAGCAAGAAGAGGTTTGCTCAAAGCAGAATGTTTAGGGGTGACCAAGGGCAGTATTTAGCATCTTTGGGAAACTTCTTAAGGCTCTTGAGAAGGGTAGAGGGTAAGGCAAGAAAGTTATATGACTTAATTTTAACTTAAATTCCCTTGAGGAAATGAGGTGTCCCAAATGTAACACTTTGGGGAGGCAAAACGGTAATTTTCCTTGAGATGCTTTGTGTCCTGCAGACACCAGAGGGGTAAGTAATCCTAATGAGGCTTCCCAGCATAATTCTTCATAGGAGGCCACCACCAAAAGATCATCAGTGTCTTGTATCAATGTTACCCCTTCAGGAGGGTTTCCTTTAATGCAGTTCTGAACAATGTGGGAGAATCCCCAAATCCATGTGGTGAGCGTGTCTGTGTATAGCAGCTTCCCCAGTAGGGGATGGCAAACAGGCATTGAGAACTTGGATGTAAGGGTACACTAAAAACAGAACCAAGTTAAACGAGTAGCTTCAGTGGGGTAGAAGCAAAACTACATTAGGATTTGGAACAACAGGATGAAGAGGAATTGCATAGCAGTTCTTGGCTCTCAAATCCTGAACAAAACAATATAAGGAGCCTTCCTTCTTTGTCCATCCTTCCAGGCATAGGAGCAGGGAAAATGTTTGCAGGTGACAATGTAGGAATCAATATGTCCTGGGTGAAGTAGGAGATTATTAGAGGTGCTACCCACTCCTCAGCCTCAGGAGAAATGTGGTTTTGTGAAACAGAAGGCATTTTCTCTGAGGAGAGGACCTGTATTTTACTGGAGTTACAGTACTGCTTGCAAGAGACCCACACCCATAAAGAGAAGTCTAGATCAAAGAGATCTTCTATCTTCCACTCCATCAGCCAGGTTTCTTCTGGCACTTCCAAATGAACTCCATCTGAACTCCAATAAATGTTAACATCCAATTTATACAATAGGCCCCTTCCGAAATATTCACTGGAGTATGACCGCTGAGTAAAAAGGCATGCTCAGTAGTCATGGATCCCAGTTGTACTCCATCTGGTTCCAAAAGGAACTGAGAAGGAAGTTGTTCCCCCACTTCCACAGCCCAAATAGATTTATCTGAAGCAGGGAAATTAGGAAAAGAAGTCTGTAAAACAGAAAAGATTGTACTGGTGTCTATCAGCAAAGGAACTTTCTGGCCAGAGACAGATGCACGTACAAAAGGACCAGGCTGGTCCACAGCTACAAAAGTACACTCTTTTTCTAGTGAAATTGGGGCTCCCGTGTCAGGAACTGCGATTGCGAGGTTCTGACATCCCGTTTCCCTAGTAGAAAAGAGCTGGGTTGAATTTTTCCTCCAGGGTCTCGAATGCTGGAGGCTGAGTCAAAACATTATTAATTTGAGTATGTGTTGAGGGAAATGCTTGTAGGTCAGAATGCATCAATGGAGCAAGAGCATTTCACAGTTCCATAACTAGATAAGAACTGGGAAATAATTTTGGAATACTGGTTGGGACACCGGCACCTGGTTAGAACCAAGTTGAACTGGAGCTGGTAGGACACTTGAGGTTATCTCAGGAGCCATCCTTCTCAACTGGGATGATGGCGTGCCTGGCAATTTACCACTTTCATTTGACTGGTTACATTACAATTACAATTACTTAACAAGGATTCCATTTAACAATTATAGTTAGTTTGATAAGATTTAGCTTACTGATTGGGGTAATTCTCATGCATATTAAAACACTTAAATGAGGACTGGATAAATTAGATCATATTTTTCCTGCACAGAAGAATCTTTAATCTGAATAAAAGAATTATAACTAAATTATTATTTTGACATAACCATTTTCCAAAGAACCTTGCTTCCCAGTTCTTAATATTATCAGTTCTCAAACATTTATTGGTAACGCCGGTGATTAACGTTTTCATTTCCCTTGTTACCACCTGGTTATTTTAGCCCCAGCTGAAGATTCCAAGCGGCTGATTGCTTTTGGCTGAATCTGCAATATTACTTTTTGGAAAATATATGTAAATTGGGTTTCTTAGTTAATCCTTTCCAACTTCCCCTACAACATCTTGAATCATACAGTGATAATTCACCCCAAATGTGTAAAATAAAAGCCTGGCATCTTAAAAACTAGCCAGTCTCCATAAGGTTTCATTTACTACTTTTTCTCTCTGAGCGAATATGTGATACATTTCATTCTATCCTGTGAAGCATAATACGCTGTAGACAGGTGTGTATGGCTTCATTTCACCTTTCTAAAATAATTTGCGCATGCTTTCCAATATAGATGTCTAATTTTGTAGAAGACAAGCTTTAATGACAAAGACATGACTTTTCGCAGCAATTTGTCATATCGGTGTGTTTATTGCCGCAGGGTTTAGGGCCACAGCTTGAATCTGCATCTGAATAAAGCAAGACCAGCAGTGTAGTAAGCCAGAGTTTAACCTGTGTTCACCTTCCTCTCCCTGAAATCCTCTGGTTTTTACCCATATTTGCACCACCTTCTGGCCTGAGGAATTAGCAGGCAGGCAGCTGAAGGTGGCAGCGGTCGCCTGTCCCTCTGTCCATGTATTGTCTCACATGGTTCTGTGGGTACATGCGTGCAAGCACACGTGCATGTACACCCATGCACCTATATCAATTAGGATTCATGCATAAGAAACTGCTGTGTTCAGGCCTCAAGCTGGAGTGTTCCAGCTTTCACAAGGGCTTTTTGAATTGCAAAATTTTAGAGTGTTTTTAATTGACGTTATTTGGCTTTTTTTAATGAACAAAAGGGAGGCCACGTCCAGTGTCCATGTGTAGCAACAGTTCAAGCTTCTTTCATGATCTGGATTACGTGGAATAATTATAAAACAAATCTATAAGGCTTTACACTATATCTATGCTGGATACCAGAAGAAAAATTATTTTTAACTTAGAAATTGCCTGTTTCAATGGTAATATATCCATTATCATATTATAAATTGTAAATTTAAATGTGCTGGAAACATGAACAGTAGCAGAACAACTGTACATTTTCCACAGGTCCTCCCCTTTTAATCTCCAACGGACTCTGTTACTTCCTTGTTTGTTCTGCTTAGTTTGCATGTGACATCAGGCGAAAACAAAGAGTGACGTGACGAATGGAGCTAAACAGAATGGAGGGGTGAGGTCAGGTTCTCCAACTCTATGCGTTGGTGTGATGAGCATAATATCTCAAGGGTCTTGGGGAGGACCAGAATGCCCATAGATGTTGCAGAGGTGGTCAAGCTCAACAAATAAAGGGGGGGGGGGATTAACTTCCCCAAGAAATCTGTAGCTCTCCACTATGAAGTGATTTCCCCACTATTCAGTGGCAGAGCTGTTTTTCTAAAGGGATTCCCTATGCTGGCTGGGGAATTCTGGGAGTTGAAGTCCACACATCTTCAAGTTGCCAAGGCTGAGAAACACTATTGTACTGCTTCGTTAGATATCATCAGCTTGATGTCCTGATTTGCTCATAACTAGAGAGACTGTTCAGCTCAGCTTTTCAACCACAACAGAGCAAAACTGGAGGGTTATTGGCCTGAGGGAACTGTTTTAACCTTGAGCTGTGATGTGCAAAAATGTGCTTGTCTGAAGGTGGAGAATGAGCAGGCTTGGTACAAAAGCATTCCTCCTCTCCGCCCCACCTCTTTTTATCAGGGGGTCTCAAGAAGAAGGAGGAAAGCTGGTGTGATCTTTTGCCAGGTATAATCGCTTGGTAACAGAAGACGGCAGGTGTTCCTCGGGAGGGTGGAAAATGATGACAAGCCCGTGTGGCCCAGATCTTGCGACAAGCTTGCACTAGAATCTCTCAGGTCCTCTAGCAGATCACCAAGGAACATGGAGAGTGGAACAGGTCCTGCTCAGGGTCCACTTGGTGTGCACGCAGGAGTCCGAATGGATAGCTTTCTCCACGATGGGGACATGGCGAGCTTTGGGTTTGCATCACCCTGTTTTCAAGTCCAGTCCAGAAGCAGCTGGAGCTGACCTATGGCCAATTTGAAAAACCTTAGTAGAGTCAGCGCAGACGGCAAAGCTTTGAGCTAGATTGGGAATTCAAAATCAGCTTGGAACAAGGCAAGCCACTTCCATATTACTGCCAAGACAGCTACATTTTGTGGCATGGACATACCAGGAATCAAGGAGCCTTTGTACATTTGCAAAAGAAATTTGCTCAAAGACTCAGCTGTTTTCTGTTCCCCAAATCAGTCAATGTACAGCCTTTCCCCCAAGAGTCTTGCAATCTTGAAGGAGGTAAAAGAAGGGGGAAAACAGGAAGAGATATGGGGAAACATGTTTTTGTGACATATTGACTGCGTTCACACAACTTTCTCAACTTGAATTAATGAATTAACCCAATATCTGGGTTTTCACAATACACTAAACCATAAGCTAATCAAATGGGGCAGCTTCATCCCACATGCAAGCCATTTGAAACAAATCATTAAACGAATAAGCTTAGCACCTCATACAAATGGGCCCTACCAAAAAAAAAAAAAAAAAGTTCTGGGAGAAAACTATTTACTTTTAAATAATTATATGATGGGTCCTTGTCCCTGACATTCCAGAACCATGCACATCCTTTTCTTATGCATTGAAAAGCAAGCGAGTAAAGATGTTGGGAGCAAAGAGCGTCTCTCCAGGTGCAGTTGCAGATGAAACTGTAGATGCAGAGAAGGCTCTGGAGCTGTGGGCAAGCAGAGTGTTCACTCCCCCCAACCTTTGCTATCTGGGCCTGGGGAGGCAGACAGCTGCTCTTCCCCATTCAGGTTCCCTTCCTACAAGAAAGGACTGCGGAGGCCTGGAACATCTGCCAGCACGCAAGGTCCTTGACACAAAGCCCTCGATTGTGCTCCCATGAATGGCTTGGCTGTCTCTCTGGGCAGGGCAGGGAAAGCATCACTGGGGCCCGGCCAGCATCTCTCTGCAGCCCCCCCTCCCTCCCACCCATTAGGTAGTCTGGTTTCACCTCCACATGCCTCTGCCCAGGCTGAGAATCCAAGGGCACCGTTCACCTGGCCCTTGTGGGCACATTCTTGAGTTTCTAGCTGGGAGCTCTGGAGATGCAGAGCCTCGACTCAGTCAGAGGAGAGGGAGAGGAGCAAGCAAGGGTGGCATCAAGAATGGAGGAGCAGGCTGTGGCCCACCCCGCCCTGTCTCCAGTAAGTAGCCTTCCCGCCCCACCACGCTTGCCCCAGGGAGGGCTATGGCCCTGACTCCCTGTCAGCGCACAGGAGTCCCGTCTTAACGGGGCTGGGTGCTTTTACGCACCAAAATGGTTTGGACCTGCTGGAAGCCATGGGCTCTATAGAGGGGCTGGCTACATGTTGCTCTGGGGGAGGGGAGGGATGCTCCTTAAGCGATGGCTCCTCCATCACTCCTGTGTCCAGCACCATTCAGTAGGACTCCTGGTTGAGAACTCAGGAACCTGCTCAAATCTCCTTTCCCCACGTAGAGAACCATCTTGGAGGCATCTGACACAAAGTCCCGTAAGGAATTAATCTACTCTGGTCTTCCGCAACCAGATGTCTTGGTCTGGCTGGTCCATCACATCTGGAAGGGACCCAGTTGGAGAAGCTGAAGGTAGGGCTTTGTGTATAGATACCATAGGATGAGGGCCCTATTCTGAAAGGCAAGCCCCATATTAATCCTTTTTTGGAAAAGATCACCCAGGTAATTAAGTTTCGTCTTTGTTGTAAGTATTACACATCCTTTGTGTGTGTGTGTGTGTGTATGTGTATGTATGTATGTATATATATACATATATATATATGATGACCAAAATAAGCCAGTCAGATGCTTCGCTTTCTAGGGATACGGGAAGAAGAGCGTACACTTTATAGATTAGCTATATGCTATGGCCAAAACAGCTGGGACAAATTTCTGTAATTTTTGGAAATATCCATAGCTTTTGGAAACTCACTCATTAAGCAGTGGAACTAAAGATTACCTTAAATTATGTTACATAATTCTGACAACACAAGCTTTTCACATCGCTCATAACTACATGCACAACATCTGCAGTACTTAATCAGCTTTGCCCCCCTCCCAAAAGAACGCTGCTTCACATGATGGTTATCGATGAAGCCGACAGTGGAATCCAGGTGCTTTTGAGGAACGGGTTTCCCTTTTCTCCATTTAGGAAAGGGCCCCTCCAGCAGAATCCCAAAGCCCCTCCCGGATATTCGGGGCCATCCTCTCTATTACCTTGACCTGTGGAGTCCTCTGCCTGACTGTGGCAGCAGCTGTCAGCTTCACCCGGGCTTCGCCCAAGGTAAGACGTTGCCTTACGCCGGAAGGTGGTGATCTACCCTTCTCAATTTTTTGCAGGGGTAGCTGAAAACTTTCCAGCCATCTGAACAAGATAAGGCTGCAACCCTACAAAGACTGAGCTCACCATATTCAGTTTGAATAATGGAGAATGGATAAGATTGTTTCTGTTGTTTAAAAACCTAGCTGGGAGGAAAAGAAGAAGAAAAACGTTCTTCTTCCATTATCTCCCACTGATAATTTTCCACATTCCTAAATCATATCAAACCTATTTTTTCTACCAGATTGTACTGATAATACTAGAGATACATCTACATCCCTAGGAAAAGATGATAGGATCCTAGAGTTGGAAGGGGCCTTTGAGGCCATCCAGTCCAACCCTCTGCTCAGGGCAGGAATCCAAATTCAGATGTCCCAGACCAAGGGCAGCCCCCCTCCCACACAGGAGAGCTCATGACCTCTCTTGATAGTGGGTTGCTCTGCCAAACTGCTCTTAATCAGCTTTGATCATCTAATGCGATTAAAATCTATGACATTTAATGTCTTATTTCCACTGAAATTTATGAGGTCTTATTGTAAAAACTGGGGGGGAAGGGGGAGGCATGTATTTGTGTGCAGAAGAAAGACAACAACGGGGGGGGGGGCAGTGGAATGCATCAGATTCTGCTCCCAAAAGTGCTTTGGACCATGCAGGAGTGTCTACGTGAATGTCACATGGGTCTGCAAGTCATGAAAGCAGCTGCCTCTTTTTCCAGCTACCTGATCCCAAGAGAAGAAACAACTGCTTTAAAGATTTGCAGGCAATCTGTCTGAAATTCTATGGTCCCCATGGTCCAGAGCACCTTTTTAGAATCCAATTGGAAAGACTGAGCAGTCCTACAAAAGAGAAAGAACCAAACTGAACCACCATGAAATGCTCAGGAACTGATTCTGAACAGGGATTCTTATTCCTTGTCAAACAACAGAGAAGTGCTGTTTTTAAGTCCCCCAGCTGCCTGGGTGAGAAAGGGCACATGAGAGTGGTATGTTCTTGGGTGAGGAGGGAAGGGGGGCCAGCTGGCGATCTAGGCTAGGAGGTACCAAAGTGTGGCAGGAGCATCCCGGAGGACAGAGCCAACTGGCTGGTGGAGGGTGGTATGATTGGGCTTTTGGCTTGGGAAAAACAGGGCTCAGTCGGGGGGAAGCTGGGGTGATTGGGGAGAACTGGGCAGGCAACGACATTACAGTGGTGGGAGGGAGATGTGTTAGGAGACGGGGCATGCTGCTTGTGGGGAAGGCAACCCCAGAGTTTAGCAGCGATGCCACTTTCCAGCCCCCTGTGCTCTGCCCGGTGCCTGATCATTGATGCTCCCATGCCCCTGATTTCTCTCTGTTGCCACGAATGCATGGTCACTGGAACAAAGCTTTCCTCATCGTGGATGAGAGGGGCAATCTTGCATGCATTACCGAACCCTGCCTGGGTACGGGTTGCGGGGAATCTCCTCTCAGGGATCTGCCTAGCCGGGGTTCATGGGTGGCACCAGCTGCGACTCCTGGCAGAGGCAAGGGGCACAGCTATTGTTACTCGAGACCCCTCAGGGCTTTCCAGGGCCGCTGCTCTGCAGATGGCTGATTGTGAGACTGTTTGTGGTGTTGGGCTGAGGGGATTGTGGTGGGTGTACCAGCCTCCCCCTGCATGGCAGCCTCCCCCGAGCTGCCTGAGCCCACGGCTGGGTTTGCAGCGGAGTTCCCCAGGCTGAGGGTACTGGCAGACTTCAACCATCCTTCCTTGGGTCAGGCTCAGAGGCGGCTGAGTTGTCCGTGGCTGCCATCTGTGGGGGTCACGTGCCAGGTCTGGCATTTATCTCAGGTGCCATCAGTCCCTGATCACAGGCAGAGCACTTCCTGTTGGCCTTGGGGTTCTCTTGGCTGCACCCTCCTGCAGGGAGGTGGGACCCATTTGGGCACCTGATGGACTCTACTGGGTTTCAGGAGGAACTTGGGTTGTTCCTGGCCCGCAGTTGGCTGATGCCTCGGTCGCCGCTTGGAATGAGAGGGCGACAACTGTCTGATCAAACTGTGCCTGTGGGGCTGGATGTTGGAGAGCTTCCAGAGGAAGTGAATGAGACAGCAGAAGAGATGTCTAGAGCACTGTTGCAGTAAAGCAAATATTGACCCCAGTTGAGCATGGTAAGAGCCTTGTGGTGATAAGGGTGGGAAAAATTAGCTATTTTTCTGCCCATATCACATCTGGAAAGAGTTGATCAGTAGTTCTGTTTAATATGACTTGGTTCCTTCTGAGTAAGGAGGGACCAGGGAAATATTTGCAGGACTCCTGTGAGGACTATTCCTGGCATCTGGATAAAGTTGCTCAGATTCACTCAGAGTTGGACTCTGTGCAGATCCTATGGAGATACCTGAGGCCTGATCTAGTGTGGTTATCTGGGAGGAGTTTGAGCCTGTTGGCCCTGATGAAGCAGACAAGGCTTGCAGCTGTGAGTTCAGTCATCTGTGTTTTAAATCGATGATGCTCCTGGTTGGTCAAGGCTTCCTGGTTATGACTTGTGGTTGGGTCCATGTGGTGGTTAATGCTTCCTTGAAGGAGGGGATGGTTCCACCTGCTCTGAAAAAAAGTGACTTAAGGAGCCATTGCTGGACACCACAGAACTGGACAATTTTCATCTGGTCTCCAACCTTCTTGTTCTACGGAGTGTTGTTGAGAAGGGTGGTTGGCTTAAGCTCCAGAGGCCCCTGAAAGAAACGGATTATCTGCATCTTTTTCACTCAGGTTCAGATCTGTTTATAGCACTGATATGGCATTGATTGCACTCAATTAAATTTAATGGGACATGGATGGAAGTAGCACCTCTATCCTGGCCACCTTGATTTCTCAATGGCTTTTGATGGCTTCTGGATCGGCTTAGGGGATTGGGAATGGAAGTGGGAAGAAGTGTTATGGTCTTGCCAGTGAATCCAACAGGTACTCTGCCTCCCCTATGGCATATTTAACGAAACTCGAAGTACCTAAACACCGGACGGCCTTTACCCTGGCACCCCTCAGCTGTCCTCGAAGGCCAATTCAGGAAGATCCCTTACCCGGAGAGACAATGCCCTGTGACTCTGGGCACATGGAAACCACAGAGCATGTGCTTCTCCAGGGCCTGTATTGCAGTGACGTTCGTACTAGCCTCATCTCACCATCCCTGCATAAATCCCCAGGGCACAGGACAATTCTACACCTCCCTGCTGCTTTCAGACACCAACCCTGCTACAACATATAAGGTTACCAAGTTCTGCGCAGCAGCAATTAAAATTTGTTGGATGATGACCTGTGCCATAAGCTAGTCTTAATGAGCATCTAGTTCACCATGCTAGAGTGCTCCGCAGTTTGATAGAGATAGTCTCCCACATACTGACCATTATATTCCACCACCCCCCCCATCTAATGCTCCTACCCTCATTTTAGAGTCTTTTAGACTTTGGTTTTTTAAATATACTTTCTATTTTAATATATCTTCTAGCTTTTCATGATTCTTTTTTTTAGGCTCTGCTGCTTTTGAATTGAATGTAGCCCACCCTCCTTATGCTGGTCTATGACCGTAATAAAGATTGATTTGACAGTGTTATGGTCAAGGTCCATAGGCCAGTTCCAGTTGGAGTGTGTTGAGGGGGAGAGGTCTAGCTCTTAGACCCCCACTCTTCAGGGTGCTTTTGGGCTCTACTCTCTCCCTGCCCCTATTTAACACCTACATGAAGCTGCTGGGTGAGGTCATCTGCTAATATGGGGTGAGGAATAATCAGTGTGTTGATGATACCAATTCTGCATCCCTGCTGTGGGTCAACCAAGTGATGCCGTCAGGTTCTTTCCAGTGTCTGGAGGCTGTGGGGGCCTGAATGGGGAAGAACAGGCTTTAGCTGAACCTTGACAAGACTGATAGGAGGAAAGCTGTGTTCATCTACAGGGGCAAAACATCAGGAAGAGTCTGGTAGCCCCTTTTCTGACTAACCCATTTTATTAAAAGGTATAAGCTCTCATAAGGTGCAGCTCACATCATCAGACACACAAAGTGGCTTGACTGATCAGGGTTTAAATCAGTCTCTACGTCTGATGAAATGAGCTACGTCTCACAGGGCTTCTGCCCTTTAATAAAATGTGTTGGGAAAAGGGGCTATCAGACGCCTGGTTTTTCTAACAAGACAAAGTGGCTGTGGGTTTTGAGGTCTCCCAGATCTGGAGACTTCTCATCTTTAACCCTGAAAGGGGCTGTATTCCCCCAAACAGAGTTAATGCACAATTTGGGAGTCCTCTTGGACTCACAGCTCTTGCTGTAGGAGCAAGTGGCAGTTGTGAACAGGAGGCTGTTGCACAAGTTCATCTTGTGCAGCAGTTGCCCCCTTTTCTGGATTGGGAGGCTCTACTCACAGTCACTCACCTTAGCCACCTCTCATTAGTCACCTCTCATTTTGGGGTTGTCCTTGAAGAACATTTGGAAGCTGCAACTGGTCCAGAATTGTTTTGGATGTATTGTGATATATTCACATACTACTATGCTGGCTCCTAGTGAGCTTCTGGGTGCAATTCAAGATGCTGGTTGTCATTTATAGAGGTTATCTGCCTGCCTGCCTCTGGTTGTCCCTGACCACGTCCCTGACCCACTAGACCCAACCCGGTGAATGTTCCAGGTCCCTTCTACTAAGCAGTGACATCCTGTGGGACCAGGAGACATGCCTTCTCGGCAGTGGTGCCTGCCCTACCCGGAGATTTGGAGGGTCCCAACCCTTTTGGCCTCCCTTAAAGTCATACAACCTGGTGTTTCCCTCAAGGGTTGGGTCCAGAGAGTTTCATGGTTAGCTGCTTGTTGTCTGTCTGTTACCAATCAGTACGATGGAAGAGGTTTATTTGGGTCATTGTATATTGACTGTTGTACTTGTTTTTAATTCTTTTGGACTATTGTTGCTTTTGTTTCATTTACTGCCCAGAGTCACTGGAGGGGGTTAGATGGCCATATAAATTAAGTGCAATTTGAATCAAAAACACGGGAGTGGGAGGAACGTGGGCAGCCTCCTTAGAAGAATCCATCTTTGCACAATCAGTGCCTTCAATCTTGGCTCCAAAAAAAAAAAAAACCCTCCATGGATCAAGCAACTCCATTGGCTTTACAAAAATGAAACAAGGAAGAAAAGTCTATTGCAGTGCAGAGAGAATAATTTTAGAAGAAGCTGGTGAGCAACAGAAGTCCTGGACACAATTTCTCAATACAATCAAAATCAGTGAGCTATTTCCACATTGACTCAAATGAAAAAATTGCACCACTTTTTAAAAATTTGAGCAATGGATGATTGAAACTCTGGTGGAAGTACTGATCAGCTATAAAAACAATATAAATCCAGGATAATTAAGAAAGCATCTCAAAGTCATAGATTCCTGGATTGGCTTTATTTCCGTCAGACTCTTTGCTTCCTTTAAGGAAGTAAAGAGAACAATGTTCCATTGTTCCACCAAGCTAGTGAGTTCTGGTCCCACCTTAGGTGCAAAGCCAGCTGGATGACCACAGGCTGGTCCTTCTCTTTCAGCCCTAGGAAGGAGGCAACACTGACTCAACGGCACCAAAAAAATGACATTAATATTTACTAAGGGTCAAGCACAACCAACTGAAGCAAGTTGGCTTCTGTCCCTAAGGCTCAGTGGTCACCTTGGGCCAGGTTCAGATTCCTTGGGGAGAACCAAGCAGGCAAACCAGGCTAAAGACAGATGTGCCACATTGTCACAAAAGGACCTGGGAAGGGGCAGGGACAGGCGATGTCCAAAGAAGCGAGGCTGGCACTAGTGGCTAGCAAGATGCAACCTGCTGAGGTGGGTGTCCTTGTAGCCTCTTTTGCAGGTAATCCGACTGAATGTCCAGAGTCGCCCGGGATCCTCGATGAACCAGTCGGTGGTTGTCAGCAAGGCCAAGAACACCATCGTCTATTATGTCACGTCTTCCAGTAACCGAACAACAGCCGTCCTGTTTGACTGCAAGAATGTGAGCACACGGACCCTCCGGGTTGCCTTTCCTAATTGAAGGGGAGAATGTGTGTAAAGCACGCTTTTGGAGGTGGGAAGAGGGTGCAGGCGATGATTTGCCAGAAAAGACACTTCTGCTACGCAACCATGGGGCTGCCCTGGCCAAGCCACGTTTGTGCAGCTGGCATGAGAGGGAAATGATTGTGTCTACCGCACAGGGATGTGGGGAAGGCGGAAGAGGCAAGGTCTGTGAACAGCTGGGTCTTCAGTGCTGCAGCCATTTTTAGGAATGGATGATGAGACGTGAAGGGTGATGCTCCATTCTGCCAGAAACACCATGCACACGGGTTCGATTCTGTGCTGGCAGCCAGCTTTAGGTCAGCAGGGCAGCAGTCAACTGCCCCTTGATGACCCGGGGCTGCTGCTAGCCCCCTGCTCAGAAGGCAAACAACAGGTCTTACTGCTCATCGGACCCCCACCCCGCGGGAGGAGCGAGCGCTGGGTGATCCAGGGTTAGGACTCTGCTCTGGCAGACATACCCTGACCCACCCAGAACCTGGGGGAATCCCGAAAGCCTTTTCCCGCTCTTCTTCCTTCAGCTCGTCTGAAGGGCGGAGATGCGGAGTCGTCTGGCTTCCACTCAGGCTGCCTGTAAGGTCTCATTCTCGCTGTTTCTCTCCTGGGGCAAGCAAACCACAGCAGGCACAGGTGGGCCTTTGGCATGACAGGAAAGGGAGCCACCGAGGTTAGACTGATGTTGGGGTAATCCAACTGGGTGACTTTAATGGATCTCCTGCTTTGCCTGGGTCCTCTGCGCAGGGTTACGTCTGCTATAAGCTGCCAGGGCAGAGCAACTGTTACCTGAAGAGGATGGACGCCAGGGATCACAGCGCTGCCCAGGCATCCTTCAACCTGTCAGAGCACAAGGTGAGTGCCTGCAAGAGCCTGGGAAGAATCCAGCCTCTCTCTCTCAATCTCTGGGGTGGGGACTGCTCTCTTGGTACAAGGCAGCCTTTCCTGCCAGGCAGCTTTGGGAACAGGGGAGATACTCTCCAAATTTCCAGCTAGCATCTGTGGGGCAGCAAATAGAGGAAGGCTGGTATAGCTGAAGGGCATAAGGGAACCAAATCAGTTTTCCTCTCCAAAAGTTAATTCATCACTCCGTAGATCAGTTATGACTCGCCTCAACTGCTGAACCAATTCTAGGCAGTGTGCAAAAACAAACCATTGAATCAGGTTAACGTAGCCACAGTATGCTGATGGAAAGAGATTTCCCAATAACCATCAAAGCAAAATGGCCCTCCATGCATAGGAGCAGTATATCTCTGAATATCAGAGCCTTGTTCCTAGGAACAAGACAGGAGGCCCATCAGGACTTATTTAGCAACCTACTGTTGGAAACCTGACTAGCTGGTGGCTTCACTTCCATCATTCTCTTCCCTGATCTTGTGAGGCACGCTTAACACTCTCAAGTGCTTGTCATCACCTCTGTTTAAAGCAAATTTTTCAAGAGGTGATTGAAATCCACAGAGACCATTGGAAGCAGCCATTGTTCCCTATAGCTCTCAGGCTGGCACTGGTTGCCCGGCATCTCGGGCCAGCCGAGCCTCAAGACAGGCTTGGCTAGAGGCCCCAAGGATGAAACCTAAGAGACTTACGATCCAAGAGACTCACACCCGCTTGGCCCTCATCGTGCAATTGTGCACTTCAGCATACGACCCCCATTCGCAGCTTTACTGGCCTTCTGGTGGGGAGACACACCTCTGCCTCCACGCAAAACTTTCTGCAGGGCCTCCAGAGGTCAGCAAACATCCAAATAGCAGAAGCGCAATTTCTTGCCACTTTTCCAAGCAGAAGCCAAAGTCTCGGCCTTGGACTGCCAGTGGGCTTAACCCACCTTTAAAGCCCCCTCTGCAACCAAAAACTGTGTGACAATCCCAACCCCACGCCCACCCCATTGTTGATGTCGGGTGGCTCCCGCCCTGCCCTCAGCCATTCCTGAGCCGGGATATGATTAATTATCCCCTAAACCAGCGATGGAAGAACAACAGTCAAAATCCTGGGGGCTGGCAAACTCACCGCTTCAGGCAGTTCGGTTCAGGTGAGCGAACAAAGCTGCTTTGTCAGAAGGGCTGCTGCTGCAGAAGTCGGAACGATTTGCTAACAGCTCACCAGTCATGTTAAGGGCAGAGGTCTGATTTCGGGAAGACAGAGGGCCCTGTTTGCTGCAAATGCCAGAAGAAAGCTGGGTGGGCTCAAGTTTCTGCTCTGCCCATTCAGGAATGGCGTTCCTCACCAACACGGCTAAGACGCCTCCAGAAGTAGGGAGGACAGGGAACGCGGGGCAGTTGCTCATGCAACCCACGCAGCCCCAGCCAGGGGGTTAGAGGAACAGCAACGACGTCTCTAAGATCTACTTCTGCCTGGGCAGCCCTCCCAGGGCTGCTTTGGCCCTTATTCACTTCTTCTCCAGGGGAAGGGGCATGGAAAGGGTGCAGGGCAGGCTTCTTCAAGGACCCCAGACAGGTGGAGGGCTCAGACAGATGGCGCAAGCGGCCTGGGTGGAGTGCCTGAGGGCTGCAAGGGGCTGAGTGGGCAGTCTGGGCCCCTCACCCGTCTTTCCTTCCTTTCTTCGCCAGGAGGGTCCGCCAGTGCTACCCAGTGATAGTACCCAATACTACCGAGAGTTCCTGGGGGTTGTGCCAGGGAGCCTGGTGCGGCCAGCGGAAGCAGGAGAGGCTGCCAGGGCTCTGTGTGAGGAGGCTCCTATCCGCTGGGTTAAGAAGAAAGATGGTAAGTCGATGGGTCCAGCCATGCCAAAACCCCCAGGTGGTCTTTGCTCCCCTGGGCTGCGAGCGAAGGCCCTCTTGAGTCCAAACCGGAACTCCCACATTCCCAATCAGCAGCGCTGCTGCTGGCATTTGTTTGGAGCTGCTGAGAGCAGCGAGGGTGGGTTTCATCTCTCCTCATTCCCTCTCCCGGCCTCCATCACTGGCGCAGGCGGTGCAGTTGGGGCAAAGGCAAAAGGTTGGGATGCTGCCAAGTTTATTTAACTGATCTAAGGAAAACAAGGTGCAGGAGAGCCTGCTTGGCCTAGTGGTTAAGGCACCAGGCTAGAGATCAGGAAACCAGGAGTCCTGGCCCTGCCTTGGGTACGAAGCCGGCTGGGGGACCTTGGGCCAGTCCCTCTCTCTCAGCCCTAGGAAGGAGGCGGCCAGGGCCAACCACTCCAGAAAACGTTGCCGAGAAAACCGCAGGGACTCGAAGGCACAGAAAAAAAAGCCCAAGGCACAAACCACCTTATATTGTGAGAACACTGCAGATGTCAGTGGGTGGAAGAAATGGGTAGAATCCAGTCCAGAACCACTTCCTGCATTCTGAATCGGCCGTGTGAATCTCACAGGAGTCAACGTTATTTAGTTGAATGGGATACCTCTCCCTCTGAAGGATGAAGAGTTAGCCAAGGAGGTTTTGCACGCTGGAGCACTAGATGTCTATAGCAGTAACCTTGGGATCTAGGGGCTTTTAAAATCAAAACATGAAGTGATCCAATACAGGTTTTTCCTCTAGATCCTGCAGATGAGCAACCCCCAATGCAGCTTATCCCTGCCAATATTCTAAAATCTATATGCTTATCCAAAGGACCCTGTTGCCACCCCAAATCCACCTCCACACACACTTCTGCTCCTCACAGATCCTCCAAAGCAGCGGCTCATCTACCTGTGCATTGACATCTGCTTCCCAAGCAACATCTGCGTCTCCATTTGTTTCTACTACCTTCCTGAGTGAACGGCCAAAGAGTGCAACTTCCCTGGCTCGGCTGGGGTGTGCTTGAACCAAAGAAGAACCTGAAGTCACCCAGGTCCCCTTGCTCGACCCAAGTCCTTCTGCCTCCCAAGAGAGCCCATGTTCTAATCAGGGCTCTGGACCAGCCAGAAGAAAAACAACTCTACTACATGGTCATCTTGTGCTCACCATTATATATATATATTTACAAAGTTTGTCACTTTCAACTGTAACATGTAAATAATTGTCTCTGGTAGAAGTAGCTTCACGATGAAGGTAAGATCCATACAAGCATTACGTGAAAGAAATCCTTTTTAAAAAAACAGTGTGTATAGGACCCTCTGGTTTGTGATGTGAGCACTAAAGGTTTCACCCGTAGGGTCACAGGGAAAATTCTGCATTCTGCTTATGAGGTATCCCTGCAGGTTTGGCCCAAGAGGATCCGTTTCCCAGCCTCATCTGTTCTTTTTTCTAAGCCTGTTGGCCTGGAGGGGCTGCCTGGGAAAGGGAGAGCCAGAGTGGGCCAGTCCCTCCTGGAAGGGGAAGGGCACCCTGTTCAGAAGCAGCCTTTCTCCCTCTGCCAGCTGGGGCTCTTTCTTGGGCCAATTTAGCGGAATAATTGGTGCCAGCCTCCCAAATGAAGCCGCCTCTGGGCTGGGGGTGGGAGGGCAGGGGGCAGGATCTGAAGCAGGACCTGGAAAAGGGGGCCTCAGGAAAGACACCCAGCTCACACCAGAACCAGGGGACAGGTGGCTCTTCCTACAGGCAGCCCAGACAAGGATACCCATCCCTGCCCAGAGAAAGGGCACGGGTTCCCTGTTTCAAAGCTTGCTCTGCCAGCCGCAGCCTTACACCACCTGCTGATTAAGCAGAAGGGCAGAGATGGTTAGTGCAGCTCGGCCTGCTTGGACTGGACTCTGCACCCTCCGCGGAAAGAGGCAATAGCCGACGGAGCCCAGCAGGAACATTCTTTTCTGCCCAGAAGGCAGACCCAGCTGGCAAAGAGGCGCCGCCCCAGCTTGCTCCTTAGCCCAAGACGCTGTCGTTGAAAGCCAGGCAGACGACCGCTTTCTGATGCCCGCTGTATTCTCTCTTGATCTCCCCCGTCTCCACACACCAGAGCCTGGCCAGGTTGTCCGAAGAGGCTGTGGGGGGAAGAGAGAGCTCAGGGGAGCAGGGCCAATCCCGGAAAGGAGGAGGGGCAGACAGCCAAGGGCTGGCATGTTTCTCCAGAAGGGCCCAACCCGTGCCAAGGACTCCTGCAGCACATTGGAAGAGCCCTGCAGAAAACAGGAACAAGTCTACAAGGAGAATGATCGGGGAATGGAAAACTAAGTTTTTTGAGGACTGAGGGAACTCAGTGTGCCCAGCCTTCAAAAAAGACATCTGGGGAACGAGATGGGAGCCCCCTTCAACTCTCTGTGGGGTGCCCCACAACAGGCAAAGACCCCCTCTCTGGGCACGGGAGAACAGATGCAGGTTCCGAGAAGGCAGATTCCAAGAGTCAGAACACCCTTCCTAAGAGTATGAGCAGTTTGAGGGTGGAGCGGGGGCTCCTCTCCACTGAATGGGCTGATTTTCACACGGATTCCTGCACAAAACAGGGGATGGACTTGACGGCCTCAAGGGAACTCCCAACTCTAGGATTCTTAGTCCTGCAAGAACATCACGAAGCTCAGAGGCCCAGTTCTCGGCTTGCCTCCATAATGGAAGCAATACGGACCTGGCCGGCGAGCTGCTCATTCTCTCCTTTTCCAAAATATGGGGATGATACTGCTCTAGGGAGAACAAGTGCATCTATCGTATTTTTGGCAAAGGGGGTGGGAAGGAGATGCATCAACTCTTTCCTGCTCCAGGAGAAAGTGGGCGGGCTGAGAGCCATCCTTGGCCAGGGTGGGAGTGGTGGCTCCGCCCTTCTCACCTGTGACAATATACTGGGAATCCCCTGAAAAGGCACAGTCCCACATCCAGCCGCGGGAAGTCTCCCCAGGGTTGTTGCTCTTGATGCTCAGCTCCGTCATCAGCGAGAAGTTGGAGGTCCTCCATATTTTGCACGTCTGGTCAGCAGAGCAAGTGGCCAAAAGCCTGGAGCAGGGAGAAAAAGCAAACGCAGCTGAAGACAGGAGCTTGATGGATCCGGCCCATTATTCCAATTGGAGCACGTCAGCCCCTTTTCTCGCCTTATCTGAGGAACTGGGAAGCATCTTCCCAGGTGGGCTCTTGAAGGAAGGGAGCACATTGGTGGCAGAAGGTCCAAGATGGGTCCCAGGCTGGATGGACCAAGAATTGGCAGAGAAGATTAAAGGAACAGCTGGATCAGGCCTGACTAATCAGGCTCCCAAATTCTCTTAGACTGGGCAAGGCTTGGGGATCTTCCTCAGCCAGCCCATCATCTCCTTTGGAAGGACCTGCCTCTCTCCCCAAGCCCTTGGCTCCCCCTCTCTGCCAGCTTGTCCCACCACTTGAGCTGGAATGGTCAGGGGAAGAAAAGGGAGCCCCCTACTCTGCCCAGTTGTGACTAGACTTGGGTTCCAGACCGGCTTCGACAGCAGCAGAGACTCTTCAAACCTGAAGTGCAGCACGGGAGTCTAAGTGCGGGATGAGTTTGGACAGAGGGTACCAGGAGATGCATGCCCACCATAGAGGGGAGACGCCACCCAGTTGGGACTGTAGCTCAGCCCACACATTGCATACCAACACTAATCCTCTCGCCCAAAGCCAGTTTGGTTCCCCAGGCCAACATTTCCCCCGCCCCTCCCCAAGACGGAAGGTCCCTACTTTTCCAGGGCCAGGCAAACAGAACAATTTCACCAATTACTCACGTGGAGTCTGGGCTGAATTTGCACTGGAGTGCATAACGGTTGTGTGCGGGGATCTTGGTCTTGGGGATGAGCTGGGTCACCTCATCTCCAATGCCACCTGTGAGATTCCACACGTAACAGTTGCCCTGCAAGAGGAGACGTGGCTGAGAGGACGTGGCCCGCAGGCTCTCTGCCAAAACCCTCTGAAACCTGGTTCCACCTGCCAAGCGAGTGGCCAAGCTGAAGGCTGACGGAGGAATTCAGCAGGTCCAGGACAGGCTACCCTTACCGAACTGTTGACTGCAGCCATGTAGCTGGCATCCGGATCAATATGCACTGCGTTGACCGAGACTTCCGGCTCTGGGATGAGCTGTTCGTTGTGATCTGTTTTCAGGTCCCAGATGTGAATAGCCCCACTCTGATCTCCGACAATAAGCTCAGCCTAGGAGAGGAAAAAGTGGAAGGGCTTTTGCTCCTATGGCACTCTCACCCTCCCTGATGCAACAGGAAAGCAGGGGATCCCACCTCAGGGCTGGAGCATACAGATACCTGATTGGGATGCAAGCAAACACAGCTGATGGGCGCGTTCACCTGGAAAATGCGCTGGCACTGAAGATTGCGTGACCTGGAAACAGACAGGGCACAAGCGACGTGACAGGGATGAGCCAAGGAACTACCGTGACTTCTTGAATTCCAGGGACCGTCCAGCCTGCGGAAGCTCCAGCTCCACTTAACAGCGATGGCCACTACGCGGTCAAGTATCACACCGGCATAGCCGTTCCCACCATTCTCAAATGGTTGTATTTCCTAAAAATTCATCACTGAGTCAGCTCTGCACTCTTCCATGAGGACCACAATAGGTTTGCTCAGGAGAGGCCTTCTCAGCTGCTGACTCTGGATGGCAAATGCTTCTGCCAGAATAAATATGGCCGTCTTTAAGGGGCCACCAGACACTTGGTGGTTTGGGCCTGTTCCCTCTGACGAAACCTAGAAGCGTTCAGACCCTCAGAATTTCCAGGATGTATTTTTTCAGTCCTACAATGAGCAGAGTTTGCTCACTAAATTCCTTCTCTTTTCAATCCCTTTACTTTTTCTCTTTTCGCTTAAGGCAAAACTGTAAAACAGCAACCTCAGGAAGGCACTTTTGAAAAAAGAAGAAAGTTTACCAGAACTGATACCGAAGTGCCTCTGATACAGATTTTGCACATGGGGAAAAAGACAAAAATTGCAACTCAAACTCGCCCACCAAGAGGAACATCTCAATCACTTTGGAGTTAACTGTTCATTATCACACTAAGAAACTCCTGATTCAGATCAGCTTCTCACCCCACCGGTTCCAAAGCTGCACAGCTTTCCTTCACACTCTCTCATCTACAGTGGAATGCAGATGCCAAACTGGCGGGAGCATCCCATTCAAGCTGGAACAGCATCTTTCCAGATGCTCAGTCAATCACGATGTTCACGGTGCCCCTGGAAGGCTCCAACTCTCTTCTTCAAATAGTAAGAATGGTCAAACTTTAACAAGGTAGCAAATCTTACAAGGTCTCTATGCACACATGTAAGATCTCATGAAATTTGGGGCATTTAATTTTCTAAATCATCTTTTGGTTAATTTTACTCCTTTCCCAATTTTCTGAAGTGTGCAAAGGTGCCCACCATGTGGGCAAAGCGTCTGCCTGATTCCTCCCTGGGCTGCCCCCTTTCCACACCTGCATACTCAAGAGCCGTTCTTCGGCTTCCCCTAAAAGGAAGATCAAAAGTGAAAGGCCCACCGGAGGTCCCAGATGCGAGCCATGCAGTCTTCGCCCCCTGTGTACATCCACCGGCCGTCTTCATGGAACCCAACAGAGGTGATGTTCTTGCTGACCCCATCATAGTTGATCACGGGATTGGGGTTATTGGAATTCAAGTCATACATGCGAATGTGTTGGTAACCTGGACAACAAACCCCAACTAGTTCATAAGGAACCAAAGCAACAAATAAGTTACACGCAGAGGCGACAGCAGAGAGGAGCACCACCACGTCAGAATAAGGCTCCTTCGGCCCATAACTCTTAAGGGACTGAAACAATTGCTCACTGACCAATGATCTCCGAGACTGAAAGTCACTGCTCTGTCATTAATCTCAGTCCCAGCCTGGCTAAGCAACCTTCCATCCCAACTCACCCAACTGCCTGGGGGGCTCCCCTGTTGTTTCTTTAAAAAAAAAATTAAATGCATGAAGTAACAGGAATGATCATGGTGATGACAATAACGCCAAAATACAGACATCAAGTTCAGTAGTATGCAAATATCATCAATCTGTATCCTTAACAGGATGACAATGGCAAAATCAATGCTTTTTCTAAAAAAGGGGGAGTGGTTGGAAAGGCATATCATAAGCAGAACAGCCTCAGGACATGTTGACCAGCGTAGCCACAGGGTGCCCCTTCCCGATTGCACGTATTTTCTTGCTGAAGGCCACATATTACCTTTGGGCGGCAAGCCAGGGGCTGCCACACCCCCAAAGTGGGCAGAACCAGCATAAAGGGTGTGGGGGCCAGGAAGCATATAGTACTCCTGATCTACAAAAACATTTTTCCTCTCGGCCACATTTGGGAGCATTTTGGGGCTTGAAGATTGAGCACCCCAGCCTAGGACGTTCTCACAACTCTCGTCACTTTGGCTCAAGTGGCGGAAGTACACGGAAGGCCGAGAAAAGAGGAAAGACAATTGATACGTCTGGGTTCAGGAGGACTTTTCTCCCAAGTGAAACTGGCAGCAACCCTGACTGATCAATCGCTCTGGCTTTCTTTCTCGGGGAGGGGGGCGAAGGCAGTAGGTCAGGGCCCCGCTGCGAGTTCTTTCACTGTCTTGCACTCCTGCCTCCCCGCCCCAGTGAATCCACTCTCCCCGGGTGATGGGTTTCCAGAGAGCAAGCGTGGCCTCTGAGAACAAAGGGGCACCGATCCAAGTTCCAGAGCGGGGCTGTCGAGGACAACGCTCCGTGATCGGAGGTGGCGGAAGGACCATTCCGAGTCTGCCCACGACCGCATTTGAACCGAAGAGCCGAGAAACGAGCAACCGCAGGCACGGCATCAATTTCATGGAGCGCCCGCAAAAGCGGCCGCCGCCCAGAACGGCCCGCCCTGCCCTGCCCTGCCCTGCCCTGCCCTGCCCTGGACGGCGAAGCTCTCCAGAGGCTTTTTAACTTAGTCCAGGCGATGCCAGCCCAGGAACCTTCTTTCCCTGCGCTGCTCCATCTGGATGCAGGATTCTAGCTTCGGATTTTAAATCGTTGTTACTGATTTGCGTGGCCTTTGATACCCTTGTCTTTGCCTACGACCCAGAGCAGGGCTTCTCGACCTTGGCCGCTGGGAGACGCCTGGACTTCAACTCCCAGAATTCCCCAGCCAGCGTATTCTGGGAGTTGAAGTCCAGGCGTCTCCCAGCGGCCAAGGTCGAGAAGCCCTGTCCAGAGTCTCCTTTTATTTATTTACTTGCAGGCTCCGGGCCACGCGCAGAGCGCAAACGGCCGATTAAGACCGGCAAGGCCAGGGCGAAGGGGGGCCCCCGGGGCCGGTGGCCCCCCGGGCTCCCGGCGGAAAAGGGCCCGCCCCCTTACCTGCGGCGGCGACCATGGTGCGGTCCGGCGTGATCTCCAGGGCGTTGACCTGCTGGCGGCGAGGGTTAAGGAAGCCGTGAGGGGATCCGCCAGCCCCGGCCCGCCCGCCCGCGCCCCAAAGGATACCGAGTCCTGGTGCTGGACCGTCCGGGTGCAGATCCCGCTGTGCGCCTGCCAGAAGCGCACCGTGTGGTCGTAGCCGGCCGTGGCCAGGATGACGGGGTCGCTGCCCACCGTGCCCTGCGCGGGGTTCATGGCGGCGGGCGCCGGAGCGAGGGAGCCCCCGCCCGCCTCTCCGTCTTCGGGGCCGCCCGCCTCAGGGGAGCCGCGCGCATGCGCGAGCCGGGCGCGCCAGGGCGCAAGCGCCGGTCCCGCCGGGCGCGCGCGCGCGCAGAGCAACGCCCCCGCCCCCGCCCCGGGCCGGAGCTCGAGCCGAGACGGGCGTTTGTGGCCATAGACTCACGCCGGGTTGCCTCATTCTGGAGCGGCGAATTCCGGGACTCTTTCGTCCTTTCGGTTCCCGCCGGGGCTGAGAGCGGGGCGAGGCGCTCCACAGCGGCCGAGGCTGCAGGGATTTTGGAGGCCGCTCCCCGCCGGCCGACAAGCGTTTCAACCAGCTAGCCTTGCAGCTAGCAGCTCCCTTGAAGGGCGGGGTCTGCATCTCAGGGCAGCTGCATGAGCCGGCCTCCCACGGAGCCACAGCGGGGGACTCAAGGGCCGCGCTTTGCCAACCCGGGTTCAGCAACCTGTGTAAACCCAACCAGCATTTCCTCGAGCAAGCGACGCCCCCCGCGTTGACGCGTCTCGCTTCCTCGTCGGTGTCCACCGGGAGCGCCCGTCCGGCGTTCATGGCGACGCGCGGCCTCCTCCGACCTCTTCGTAGCTCTACCGCGCCGGCGGCCGCAGGGAAGAGCGCCCTCTGGCGGGCACGTCCCGGTAAGAGTCTAGGCCTTCGCCCGGGGTTGGCTGAGGGACGGTCGGTCGGGAGGGGCGTCGCAGGTCGTCTGCTCCAGGGCAGGGTTCCTCAACCGTGGCCACTTTAAGACGGGTGGACTTCAACTCCCAGAATTACCCAGCCAGCCTTTCTAACCCTAACTGTAACCCTTGCTGGCTGGGGAATTCTGGGAGTTGAAGTCCACCCGTCTTAAAGTGGCCAATGTTGAGGAAACCTGGTCCAGGGGCTCTCTTAGGTGGGCGGGCTCCAACTCCCAGCATTCCGCAGCCAGTTTGCTGTGTGGGGAATGGTGGGAGTTGAAGTCCGCCCATGTTAGCGGGGTCCAAGTTGAGGAGTGCCGGTCCAGTCCAGCCCCGCAGCACCTCTACTGGGTGGCCGCCCGGCCTCTGCTGAAGCCCCTTCAGAGAAGTCAGGCCTGCCGCTTCCCATGGCGCCCGCTCCGTTGGTGCCCAGCTGTTGCCCCTGGGGCGTTTGTGCTGACGTCCAGCCCAGTTCGCCTTCCTTTTCGTCACGCCGTTATGCCCTGAAATTGCAGCAATTTGCTAATAACATTCATAGAATCAGAACAGAAGAGATGAAAGAGACCTTTATATTTAGCTGTTTCTAATGATTTTTTCCCCTAGTTTTGTACACCACCCAGAGCCCACTGGAGCTGGGTGGCCAATAAATGTAAGCAAATAAATAAATAGATGAATAAATGATACAAACCCCCTGCTCACAGCAGGAATCTACTACTACAGCGCCTCTAACAGGTGGCCATCCAGCCTCTACTGAAACACCTTCCGAGAAGTCAGGTCTACCACGTCCTGTGGCATCTGTTCCATCGGTGAACAGCTCTTACCACTACGGCATTTCTCCCGATGTCCAACCCAATTTGCCTTCCTTTTCATTGGAACCCCTTCTTTCCCGTCCTACTGTTTCTGCCCTGGCTTCCACAGGACACCTTCCAGATGCGTGAAAACAGCTGTTACGACTTCCCCGGTCGTCCCTTCTTCAGGCCAAACGCACCCAATGCCTCTCGTTCTTGGGGGTGTTTCGTTCGAGGCTGCTTAATTGCCTCCAAGGGTCTCCTCTGGACGTGCTGCGGTCTGTCACTGTTCTTTCTGAATGGTGGGACTCAGAAAGGGGTAACTGTTTAAGGGCTGCTACCGTATTATGTCTTCCTTTTGTTGGGTTTCAGGGCATACTTTGCCCCTCGATTGTCCCAACGATGCAGTCAGGATCCTTGGAAAGTCAGGACCAATGTGACCCCTCATCCCCTTGAGCGTAACTCACCCTTGAATGAAATTTGCTTGGTGGGGATCCACTGATTTGATCGGTGGTTTCTTAGTCCTCTGAAAGTAATCAGAAGATATTCACAACTTGTAACCAACTCGTGCAGCAATTTGTCAGTAATGTTCAGGGACTGGGAGGGAGGGAAGAGGCCTTGGAGGTCATCTACTTCCACCCCTCTTGCTCATGGCCGTAATGCACTGCCACAGATGGCCAACCACCCTCTGTTTGAGCACCTCCTGAGAAGTCTGACCGGTGCAGAACAGAGAGGAACAGCAGCTTCTGTTAATGTGGCCGAGGATCACATGTTGTTTGTTTGCAGCTGAATCACTCTGTTGGCTCCTATGCAGTTTGGGACTCACCATGACATCCAGATCCTTTCCAGGTGCAGTGCTTTCCAGGGCAGCCGCCTCATGCCTTTGATTTTTCCTACACAAATGGAGGGCTGCGCGTTCGTTCTTGTCAAGCTCCATCTTGCTAGCTACTGTCCATTATTCCAACTTCCCTGGATTCTGCTGAATTATGGACCTCTAAGGTGTTTGCTCTCCTCCCTATTTCCTAGATCAGAGCCGCTCAGTTCTCCCCTCCAGCTTCACACAGAGCTAATGACCTACAACAGCTCTGAGCAGTAAGGTGGGAGAGCTTCAAAATGGTCCTCTTTGCAACACCCCCCCCCCCGCCTCCATTCTGACAACAGAGAAAGTGAAGTCATATATTCATTTTCAAACAAACAAAATCATATTATCCCTTAAAATGTGCGAATGAAATTCCTGTCCAAATCACCCACCAGGGGCACCTCTGTCTTGTCTGGATTCACTTTCATGGATTATCCCTCATCCAGCCGATCACCAACCGTTTCCTGAAGATGTTGCAAAGAAATAGATCCGGCGTCACGTGTTTCCTAAGAGCCCTCAGAGCTCTATAAATCTCAGAATGGCCTCCCCAACGGTTTCATGAAGATGTTGAAAAGCTACGGAGACTGAATGGAGCCCTGAGGGACACTAATAATCCCTGTAGATGGAGGAACCATCTCTAAGCAACCCCTGAGAGATCGGAATAGAACTGTTGCAAAACCTGTCTCCTGTTTCCAGTCTGGAAGGAGACCAGCTTCAGTGCTATCAAAAGAAGCAGAGAGGTCAAGAAGAATCACCAGAGTCACACTTTCCCTGGTGATCTCCAAGGATCATCCATCAGGCCAGCCAAGGCAATCCCAACCCTGTAGCTGCCTTGAAATCAGTCTGGATTACCTGCTTCCCCCAGGCCTGCCCATAGTTAGAAGCCAGCGCTGCTAAATCACAAGGTATTTATTACAGTATTAGCTGGACATACAAGGAAGTATATTTCTGAAATCATACATAGTAGTAGTAGTAATCTTTATTGTCATTGTACTTCTCGTACAACGAAATTAAATGCCACCCCAGTGCAGCTTTAAAAATATAAAAACCATAGAACACATAAAACACATAAAACACATAACACACATAAAACACAACCTTCACATTCCATATTGCACAACCCCTGATGCTGCATTAATACTGCACTATACAGTAGAGTTCAGTATAGTTACAGCTCTAAGATAAAAGCTATTCTTCAGCCTATTTGTCCTCGTTTTCATTATCCTGTACCATCTGCCAGATGGTAATAGTTCAAAAAAAGAATGTCCTGGGTGGGATGGATCCTTAAGAATATTTTGAGCCTTCTTAAGGCAGCAGGAACTATAAACTTCTTCCAAAGAGGGGAGAGGGCAACCAATGATCCTCTGGGCAGTGGTGGGAACCCTCTGGAGCGCTTTCCTATCTGCCACTGTGCAGTTAGCAAACCATGCACAGGTGCAGTAGGTTAAAATGCTCTCTATAGTACAGCAGTAGAAGGTCACCAATACATACAGATCAAACAAAGGAAGATGAAGACAACAGCAGGTTCATAATAAATGTATTAATAATAAAAAGAAGGCAGGGATAATATTTTTAGACGCAGAAAAAGTCTTTGACAATTTGGAATGGACTCTCCTGTTAAAGGCCGTAGACAAAATGAACTCAGGAAAACTTGGCTGGAGAGTATACGTCAACTGTAAGTGGCAAAGATGACAGTGAATGAAGCACTTGGCAAGCTTTTTAGCAAGTAAAGGCCGAAAACAAGGGTGTCCACTGTTTCCTCTGCTATTTGCAATCACTTTGGGAGTCCTGGCGGACAAGATTAAAACAAAAACAACAAATAACTGGATCAAATCCAAGGACAGGAATGCAAACTGAAATGTCATGCAGATGATATACAGTGTACCTCTACTTACGAACGCCCCTACTTACGAATTTTTCAAGATACGACCAGCTCTGGCCCCAAAAATTTACCTCTACTTACAAACTCGCCTCGACTTATGAACCGGATCCGCAGCCATTTTCCGCCAGTTCCACGTGGTCTGCGGCCATTTTCCGCCTGTGCCACGTGGTCTGCGGCCATTTTCCGCCCGTTCCACGTGGTCCGCGGCCATTTTCCGCCCTGCCGTGTGGTCAGTGGCTGTTTTTCCGCCCCTGACGCGTGGTCCGCGGACGCCGGAACGGATTAACGGTAATTACATTGAACCTTATGGGAAAATTTACTTCGACTTGCGACCAACTCGACTTGCGATCAGAGTCACGGAACGGATTAAGTTCGTAAGTAGAGGTACCACTGTAGTACTAACAGTTACACAAGGACAACGTTCTGTAAGTCAACTGATGAAAATAATGAAAGATTTTGGCTGTTCTTCTGGGTGCAAAGATAACAAAATGAAAACAAAGATAATAAAAAGGAACCCAACTTCTGAAGAAGACAACTGTGTGAAAAAAGATTGGTTGCGAGATTACAAAAGAGCCAGTCAAATATTTAGACAAGATCTAATAAAGATATATTTCAAAACAATTGCAATAAATCATGATAAAAGATAAAACAGGTGGAAAAATGTAAAACTTCCTTGGCTGAGACTTAGGATGACAATAAAAGCAAATATACTACCCAAAAGGAACTTCTTATTCCAAATGGCACCTATTCCAATCTCTGATAAAAGCTTGCAGGATTGGCAAAGAACAATCCATAGATTTATATGGAGTGGGGGAAAACTGTAACCTTCAGAATTTTGCAAGACTGGAAAGAGGTGGACATGCATTTCCTAACCTTAAGTTATATTATCACGCAAGCTGTGCATCATGGATAACAGAATGCATAAAATGGCTTAGCCAACGGACTTCACCGGTATTTACAGCAGAAAAGAATCAAAAGAAGAAAAGATTTCCGGAGGGACACACAATAAGACACAGTCTCGTAAAAATTTGGAATCTTCTGAGAATAAGCCTAGGTCCAGTGATTTCACCATTAGCATCACCATCAAATGCCGTTTTAATTCCAAGATAACTACAGCAAGAAAGATTTCATTACATTACCTTGTGTTTGTATTCTATTTCTTACTTTGCTTAAAGCACTTCACCTTTTAGCATCTATATGTTTATAATACTGTATGGATATAATAGCATGCCCCCCCTCCCCTCCCCTCCCCGCAAAAGAGGAATCTTGTCGAGGAACCGGACTGGTTGGCCGAGTCGGAGGAGAATCCAGAGGACGCGGGTGGGATGCAGATCGCACGTCCACATTCCGGGTATCACAAACCGAAGTCGCTCCTGTCTAACCAGGCAAGGGGCCCGCTAAGGTGACTCTGCTTGAAAGGTGGGGTTTTATCCACAAAAGGCTCGCTGAATGTGGTGCGCGCGAGGGGCGTCTGGGAGGAGGGGCGAGGGGGCGGAAGAAGCGCTGCAAGCCGCGCACAGGCGGATCCCATCGGTGCGGAAAACCCGCTGCTTTTGTTCAGCGCACCGCCGCAGCCCGCGGGTGGGCTTTCTGCCGGGCCTGAATCGGGCCTCTGCCGCGGGGGCGTGGGGGCTGAGGCGCCCCAGCCAGCTCCCCGTTCCGGGAACCGGGCAGGGCATCACCGCCCGGTGGAGCCAGCCCCAAACCCTTCCAGGGCCCCGTGGAACCCAGCTGGATGGGATAAGCCTCGGGGGCAGCCCGCCCCGGGCCGGCTGACCCTGCGCTCCCCCGGGCCGGGCTCGGCTGGGGCTCAGCAGGTGGGGCGAACCCGGGGCCGGGAGGGCGAGCCCATTCTGACATGACGGGCAGGGACCCGGAGACGCAGGCTCGGCCAGCCCCGCAGGAGGGCGAACGGAGCCGATCCTTCTCGCCTCGGTACTGGATCCCAGCCTGGAGGAGGCCGAGTTCGCCCATCGGGCCGGCGCCCCAGCTCAGGGGCTGCTGGCGCGGAGGCTCCCCCGGGCGAGCCCACCGCCTCCCCTCCTGGCCAGCCCCGCCGCGGGCGCGGGCTCCGGCGGGCTCCTGCTCTCCCTGCCGCCTGGCGGGGCGGGGCGGGGGGTGCTTCTGGCTGGCTGCTCCGCCCCCGAGCCGGCTCCCCGCTGCAGCGCCTCCCGAGCCCGGAGCGGAGCCGCCGCTGCATCTGCGCTCTGCACCTGCCGGCTCAGGTAGGGGCTGCAGCGGCGCCGCAGGCTCCGCAGGTCCGCGGGTGGCGGTGCGGGCTGCGGCCGGCCCTCCCGAGGGCTGTCTGGCGGGCTGGCGGGGCCCCGCATCGGGGGCCCGCGGGAGGAGGAGAAGCGCAGGGTAGCGCGCCAGATGGGAGGCAGCTGCGCGGCGGCGCCCGGGGAGGGGCCGGCAGGTTCCCGTCTTGGCAACGGCCGCAAGCGCGGGGGGGGCGGCGGGGACGAGAGTCGAACCGGCGCCGAGCGTAAGGCGAAGGGCTGGGTGGCGGGCCGAGGCCGCCGCCGCCGCGGGGCTTCTTCCCGGACCTGTCTTCGCCCAGCGGCCGTTCCGCGCTGCTGGCGGCGCCTTTCGGAGCCCCCGGGCTCCCTGCTGGCGGTCCTGCGGCCCGCTGGCCGGCGAGGCTCTTCCCCGCGCAGCGACCCGGCGCCGCTCCCAGCGCTCGGCTGCAGGTGAGCCGGTCGGGAGCGCGGGCCCGCCAAGCCCGGACGGGAGACGGGGCACGCGGCTGCTGGGCGTAAGCCGGCCGCCCTTTGGCGCCAGCGGGGAGTTCCGTCGTCCCTCCCCGCGCTTTCGGGCGGTGCCCGGTTCCAGAGCGCGCGGTCGTTTGCGTGTCCCGTGGGGCGGCAGCCTTCCCAAGCCCAGCATCCCCCCACCCACGCCGGCCGGCTGGAGGCGTCTGCGGGCTGCCATCCCGCGCAGCCTGCAGGGCGCCAGGTTGGGGAGCGCCGGAAGGCCCGAGCTTGCTCTCCGGGTCTCCCCGGCTCAGGGCTGCTGGCGGCTTCTTTGGGACCGGGGAGAGGCTGTTCCCCGCTGCAAGGGAAGGGGGCCCGGGGGCACCAAAAGGCCTTCCCCTCTGGGGACACCTGCACCATCACCCTGGTGCTTTGCTGGCCGGATTTATTTATCTCTGTCCAGCCATTCAAATGTGTTAAAGCCCTGACTCCAGTGGCTGCGCCTCGCTGAGGAGCCAGCGCCTTCCCCCCCCCCTCGTTTCCTTGGGATCCGAACTATCCCCACCCCAAAGCTAGGAGGAAGGTCCTCGGCCTCTGGCTGCGTGGCTGGGATCGCCCTTCACCCCTTCTGCTAACCTGGTTAATCAAAGGGCTGCACACTGTAAAACTGTAAAACACGGTGTGTTTTACCCAGATGAATCACAAGCTGAATCCAGGGCAGTGTGGGAACCTGGTCAATACGCGTGAGGTATAGACCAGCCAGGGGGTGCCACCTTGGACCCGGGTCTGTGGATGTCATGGGAGGACTTGTTTTCTTCCCCAAAATGCCATTTCTGCCTCTGTTCCTTTCCATGGAGCAGAAGCGCGACCAGAAGGAAATTGCTTGTTTGTCTTCTCTGTTGTGGGCTGAACATTGTACCATAATGGTGGGCCAAATGATTACTGAATCTGCCATTGGCTTCTGGCCTCTTGTTCTGAGTGTTTGCTGATGCACGGGGAGGGTGGGGAACCGGCTTTGTAGGCCGTACCTCTGGGCCTGAAGGATTGTCCGTGAGCAGATGTGCCCCTGATGGCGCCCTCAGTCACCTGACTGAGTGATTTCTGGTGGATTTGGGGCTGACTCAACAAATAGCTTGCATTATGCGTGATGCAGAGCATGGCAGTGCTTTTTAGCCTCAGTGGCTAACTGCCAAGCGCACTAAACTCTAAATGTTGGTTTACAAAACCTGTTTAAATAACACGTTCTGCCCAACCAAGAAGCCGTGTCATGCCGGGTTCACACACTAGGCTAAGAGAAGTGCGTAGCAGTTGCCATAGCGGGTTGGACCACAACTCTAACCAGCCTCATTTTAACCTTGTCAGGGTGTGTTGCACGAAGCCCGCCAGAGACAGAACCTTTGCTACCACAAACTGGCCACCTGCATACATTGTGCAAAGCCATCATGTAGTTTGTTTGCCCCTGGTTTAGTATGTTGTGCCCACTCAGCCCCCGTGGAATCCAGCCAACTGTGGCTTATTCAGTCAAACATGATTAACTGGCTTGGTGTAATGTGAATGTCCACCATTAGGTACATGGAGGCCCTTTACGGGCTGATCAGGGACTTCCCTTGCATTGAGTGCCTTTGTGTGCTTAACTTCCCAGAGGACCCCTCTCTTCTTTCCCATCTCTGCAGGTGGCCAAACGGGGGCAAAGTTCGGAGTCTCGGGTGAGCCAATGGCCCTGCCATGCTGCGAAGTGGGATGGCCCTGCAGGAAGTCTTTCTGGGGTGGTTCATCTCCTGGGCGCTCAGTGACCGCTGGAGACCAGGAGCTGAAAGGGGGCAGGACCTGGCGCTCCTCAGCACTGCGGGCGTGTCTTTCCCGTGCAACAGCCCAGCTCCGCCACACACCTCAGAGCTTCCCTTTAACCACAGGATTGGCGCAGTCAGTGAGCATCTACGTGTTACTCCTGTGGCTGCCCGTGGCTGCCCTTGGCCCCTCAGAGTCCTGCCACTGCCCTTGGACAGATTTCCCGTGGAGAAGGTGGGCAGCCGCCCCTTTCCTCTGAGCCCTCGGCCCCACTTACGCCACCCGGGGCTGGAAATCTTCAGGGTGGCCCTGCAGTCTCTGCCAAAGTGATAAAGAGGGAACATAACTAAGTACACAGGGAGGAAGTGCACTTAATCAGTTTAACTCCACTTACATTAAAACCTAGCCCTTTGCCTGGGCCATATGCCATCCCAAATCTGAAACTGCAGGGAAAGAACATTCAGTGAAATACTGGAAGGAATTTCCTGGCGGAGACAGCTCTCTACCTCGTGGGGCATGTTCCCCTTCCTTGCTGGGGGTCTGTCCAGAATACACCAAGAAGGGGGTGGACTCCATGACCTCTGAGGTCCGTTCTGACTCTGTGATTCTACACAGATTGCTCCAAGCTGCTTTCCTGGTGCTGTTTCGTTATTTCCTCTAGGGTTAGGCTGTCATCATCTGCTTTGATTGTGATTGCTTCCTTTCTCTGTGGGTTGTGGCAAAACAGGAAATGCCTCTTTTCTTGATCATTCAGGATAAACAAAAACCTGATAAGCTTGCCTGGCCAGTGACCGGCATGCAAGAGACTAGCTCTCCTGAGCCAATCTGTGAGTGAGCAGGAACATTATTTTCATTTCATCAAGGATGGCATTGGCCCAAAGTGCCTATTGGGTTTAAATTTTTACCAGCAAACGAGAACCAGACAGTGAAATTACAACACTTAACCAAAGGAATGACAAACTCTTGGTTGACCACAGAAATAAAGTGCCCTTAGATTGGACATCCCCTGTGTCTCCATGCTGAGGTTTCTGGTGGCTTGACAGCTCAGCCACGAAATTTTTCTGCTGGTTCAACTTTTCTGTCCCTCTCAGATTACTGCTAGAGAGCCCACACAGTTCTTTACATACCTGGAATTGCACTCCCTCCTCTGTTGAAAGCATGCTGAAAGCGCTGCCCCCTTGGAGTCAGCTGGTTGGCAACCAAGGATGTTTCTTTAGCTAAAACAATCCCCAGCAGAGTCTGGGAACTGATGGAAGCCACGCTGGCCAGCTGTTGTTTCTGCCAGCATGTCCTTGATACTGTCTGACCAAAGTTGCTGTCAACAGCAAATCAATACTCGCGTGCCATCTAAAACTAGGAAGAAGGGGAGACTGCAGAGGAGGGGAGTGACGCACTTCAGCCTTGCCCTACCCACCCTGTAAAATCACTCTCGGATTCCTCCAGATTTTGTTTCAGTCGAAACCCAGAACAATCCAAATGTTCTGAGATTTTCGTCTGCCAAACCATAGTCAATCTGAAATGCTTTGGCAGAAGTTCCAGAATGTGATTTTTGTTTGGGGGTTGAAAGAAAACATATTTTCTGTCTGCATACAGCATGGCTGTATGGTACCGCTCTGTCCCTGTATCACTGAGACATCCTATCGCTGGCTGTTCTGGTCCCTGAAATGTTAACTAGTGGTTTAAATTGGATTTGGAAACCAGGTGGAAGCCAAAGCAGTTGATGTAGGTTCTGCATAATATGCTCCCATCAGTTACCTTTTGTAGTTTATGCAGCTCCGTGTGAAGACCGCTGCAGGTGAAGAGGGACAGACAGATCGCCTGTCTCTTTAGATGAGGCCGTGGCTGACCAGGCACATAACATGTGTCTCTTATGTTGCTTCTGGGCCTCCAGATGTAATGCCAGATCACCTAACCCTAACTTCAGAAAAAACCACCCCAAGGGAGAACATTCACAGTGAGAAGTTGCACATCTCCACCTAGACAAACACAAATCCAGACCACCAGTTCTGCATTTTGTCTGCATTAACTTCCAGCTGCTTTGCCCTCTTTCAGAGCTGTCTTTCTAGCTAGCAAAAAAGAAAATGAAGCAGAGGGTCTCTGCACGCGGCAGACGGGTGGGGCAACCTTTTGAGATGCCTTCAAACTTCTTGTCTTCTCCTCAATTTGGGCAGCCCAGAAACAGCAACGAGGCCGGTTCATGGTCGGTCAGCCAATCAGCAGCTGCTAGTCCGAGGGCTGTCCGAGACGTCTGAGCGGGAGTGAGATGGCGCATGGACGGCTGGTGTGCTCTTTGAGTGTGTTCAGCACTTCATAGACCTTCTTGTGTTAGTGGTGGAGAGGCAAGATAAATTAAGTAAAGTAAAAAGTAGTTAAAAATACTGCAAAAAGTTGAAGACTCTCCATGTCTGACCCTCTCCACCTCTAGGTATCCCAGTCTCGTTCTGGCTCCCAGAGGGAGCAGCGCTGCAGAAGTCTTTGCCCCATCCTTACACCTTTTGAGCTTGACCCAAGGCTAGCCCCACAGCAGTGCCACGCTGCCTGGATCGAGAAGGAAAGTTGGAGGTGATTGCTGCGTCCTTTGGGCAAGGGGGTGACCCTCAGAAGCCCCTGAGGCACAAGCCGCTTTCTTAGGATCAGGCAGCACGAGGGATGGAGGCTCTGCTTTGCAAAGGTCCAAGATCCAGCTCCTCACCTGTGCAGGCTGTTTGGCAGAGTTCCGCCTCTTCCTCCTCCTCCTCCTCCACCACAAGACTTACTGCTGTCAGTCAGAGTAGCCAGCGGGAGCTGAGGGGTTCCCCTCTTCCGGCTAAGTGGATCTGGGGCCAGCCCAAGGCCCCTCTCTGCTGCCTCTGAGGAGCTAGGGGGAGTGAAGAAGAAAAAGCCCCTTGGGCAGCCAGGAGCCCCTCTGGGGGGTTCTGGGGCTGCCCTGTTAGCTGGTGCTCCAGCTCAGCGAGTATTGCCTCCAAGGCGCTGCATTATAGGAATGGCTTTTGCGTTTCACTGGCATCTGTTGTGTTTTGCGTCGCCAAACGTTTTGGTCAGAGTTGCTTTGCTGCCAGGCCTTTTTCTGCCTGCTACCCATGTTTTCCGATTTAATATTCATTTTATGTCCTGGCGTTGAGGGACACATTCTGCCAACCTGAGATCGATTTTCATCTCCTTTTTTTGTTCAGTTGTTAAGTCATGTCCGACTCTTCGTGACCCCATGAACCATATTGCGCCAGGCCTTCCTGTCCTTCGCTGCCTCCCTGAGTTTGCTCAGTTTCATGCTCATTGCTTCAGCAATGCTATCTAACCATCTCATCCTCTGCCGTCCTCTTCTCCTTTTGCCTTCAATCTTTCCCAGCATCAGGGTCTTTTCCAAAGAGTCCTCTCTTCACATTAGGTGGCCAAAGTATCTGAGCTTGAGCTTCATTATCTTTTTTTTTATATAATATTTTATTAAAGTTTTAAAATTACAAGGTAAAAAGTTAGAAATAAAAAAGAAAATGAAAAATACAAATTATAAGAAAAGGAAAAAGAAAACGTGAGATAAAGTAAAGAATAGAAAAAAGACATGAAAAATAGATAGCTTCCAATCTATCTCTGGTCTTAAGAATAATAAGAATGTCATAGGTGCTAGTTTTTAATGCATTTAGTAGGAATAATTCTTTGTCAAAACATATCCCATTACATTTATAATCTAATCTTCAAATCCCCATGTAAGCTTCGCCCCGCCTGCATTTTGCAAATAGTCCATCAATGGTTTCCATTCCTTAAGGTAATAATTATTTGATTTTTCTTTTAATAAACAAGTCAGTTTATCGTTTTCTGCCATTCCCATCAGTTTTAGCAACCATTCTTGTATTGTTGGTAGTGTCTGGGTTTTCCAAAATTGTGCATACAAAAGTCTTGCTGCGGTAATCATGTATTGAGTAATTCTGATAAGATGCTTTCCAATTTGAAAGTCCATTATCCCCAACAAGAATATTTCTGGTTTAAATGGAGCCTGTATCTGTAGTATGCTCTGCATCAAAGATTGTATTTGAGTCCAAAATTTCTTTGCAATTTTACATGTCCGCCACATATGGTAAAACGACCCTTCTTGTTGGTTACATTTCCAACAAACGTTGGAAATTGTCCCGTACATCTTTGATAATCTTTGGGGTATCATATACCATCGACACAAAATTTTATAAAAGTTTTCTTTCAAATTATAACATAAAAGTAAATTTTAGTCCTTTAGACCACATATTTTCCCATTGCTGCATATGTATATTATGTCCAATATTTTTTGCCCATTTAATCATGCAGCTTGAGCTTCAGTATCAATCCTTCCAATGAACAGTCAGGGTTGATTTCCTTTAAGAATGACTGGTTTGACCTCCGAGCAGTCCAAGGGACTCTTAAAAGGGACTCTTTGTTTTTAGCCTCTTTAAATTCTACCCCAGCCCCAGGATATGGTGAGGCTCATGGGAAACTCTTGCCTCCAGCCCTCCCAGCAGTCCTGCCCAAGATCCCTGGGCTCTGTACCGCCTTTCCTTGCCCACCAGCAACTACCCCGCAGGTCATATGCTTTACAGCCACGGACTCTCCTCTCCCTGCGTTCCCTTCTCAGCTGGCAGCGCCTGCCTGGCTGCTAATCGCTGCCGGGGCCTCTGCCCGTCTACGGCCATTTGTTGCAGGTACCTTGCATGGCAACCGCAGGGAGTCTCTTGGGCTGTGGGCCCCCAATTATAGAATATCCTCACCTTTCCGCAGACGAGGTTCTTTGGGTCACTTCAGCTTCAAGTGTGGAGGAAAAGGATTTTATGCCACTTCCTCCTCCAGAAGAATGTGTCATGGTCCCCTGTTTCGCTTAACTCAATATGCTTACAAATCCAGGAAGCAAAGGCAAACTCAGCACAGCCTGGATTCAGAGGCAATAAAGTCTCTGCTGGTAGCAAAGTTCACGAGGCAAATAGTTACCCAGGTCAAGAATCTTCACAGCGGGAGGCAGAGATGGAGGGCGCCAGGTTGCAACTGGGTGTCACTCAGAACTTGGATAGGAAGGGCACGGGGGGCACCGGTCTTTCCTGCTCCCAGTGCCAGGTTACTCCCAGGCAGACTGGCCTCTGCAAGGTGCATCTCGGTGTTTCTGTGCCCTCTGTACCCAGTGCCCCTCTGCCGCATCCTGGTGGGCCTAAGGTCCAGACCCCAAGGGGCAGCGAGGTCTGATCTTTCACCACCACTCTTGTTGCTGTTTCAGATGTTATGGATTTTGTGGTTCAGCTTGCCTTGTGCTCAGTTGTTGTTTTGTGGTTTTAGGCTGATCTGTTGTTATTGCTTGATTGTTGAGATCTGTTGACATAGGACTGGTTTGAAATGCAGTAAGAAGGGGGAAGTGGAGGCTGAAACTGCTCTGTGCATATAAAGCAGGAAAAAAACAAAAACAAAATCCGATTCCTTCTTTACCATCCAAATTGTGTTTTGCAGCGTGTGGTTCTAGCTTGTGTCTTGAATTAGAGCTCTTTTCCTGTGGATTAAGCTGGCTTGTGCTATGAAGTCAGAACAACAGACTTAAGCCATCCCTGTGAGGGACAGTGGTTGGGCCAGAAGTTGTTAAATATCTAAGCCGTGCTTTATGAAAAATAGTTCAAGCAACACAATCAAATTACTGTGTTAGTGGTCTACCTGTTTAAAATAGTAGCAATTACTTAAATCCTTCAGGGAAACATTATCCACATTTCCATAAAAATAGCAGCGTATAATATTTTGGAGCACTTTTTCTGCCGAAGCTCATGCCATATTAAATGTGCTGTGCCCAAACTTCTGCAAAAGTCACAACCAGACGTTTCAGAGCCCGGGAACAGCAGCATGTCTGCAGTTACGAACAGGGGCTGAGGCAGCCCCCCCCCCGCCTTCCTCAGGTCTCGGTTAGGGGGTCAGATCCAGCAGGCCACCCTTCAGACGGGTTGCCTTTTCTGGGCTCCAACCGCAGCTACAAGGGCCATAATCCACCAGCCAATATGGGGGATGCAGTTCGACTTATCCAAAGAGCGCCTTGTGGGGAAGGTGGACGTATGCGCCAGGATCCACGCCTGGCCTCCGCGCCAGGCCTCAGTGTCTCCCCTTCGCTCCCCTTCTCTCTGGCAGGAATGGCGCTTCACCGCAGCCAGAAGCTGAACCTGCTGCGTCTTGCGGTCCTCCTGACGGTGGCGCTGGCTGGCATCAAGTTCTTCTTCCGGGACAGGTTGGTGCTCGGCGTTGGGGGGCATGGGCCTACCCTGCGGCCTGCTCTGTTTGCCGCTCTGGCTGGAAATGAGTTTTATGGTCGCTGCGAAACGGTCGCCCTTTGGGGCCTGGGGCTGCTTGGGGAGGGTCTAAGGGGGACCCTTAGGGCGAGAGACCTCCTGCGGGTGGCATCGCTTCCCGTCCAAGCTGGGTGAAGGCCTGCACCCCAGGAGCCCTTTTCCCTCAGGACGTGCTTCGTGCTGGGGCCCCACGCTGCGGATTTCTCTGGCCCCTCCACGTCCCCGACTTTGTGGGGAGGGAAATGAGAGCTGGGTGGCTGCGGTGCAAGTTGTCAAATTACAAGGGGGACCATCTTCCCAAGCCTGGCCTAGTTCCCACCCGGTTGGGGAAGGGTGCTCTGCATACCAGGGAGGGAAGCGGATTTTGGACGGGTGCTTTCCACTGCCCGTTCCCCTGGCATCTGCCTGTCTGGCACGGCTGCGAGCAAGCAAGGGTGCAGAGGCCCTTTCAGGTTTGGTCAGGCCTGTTTGCTCGTGGCGCACGTGGCGAGGTTCCCGCTGCCGAAGTCGGGCCTTGCCCAGCCCTGCGCACCCCAAGCTCCTGCTCTGGGGCTGAGCCCCCTCTCTGCTCCATGCGCACAGCTTTACGCTGGACCAGCGCCGGGAAGTTAGCGGAGAGGGCCACTTCTGGGGCAGCGCTCTCGACGTGAAACAGACGGCCGGCGCCCAGGAGCGATCCTTGGCGCACCCGGACCACAAGCCAGCGGCTGGAGCCTCCGGCCCGGAGCTGAGGAAGATGCCCCGCCGGGACTTCAGCTCCACGCAGATGCGGCTGGTTCATCTGGACCTCAAAGGGGCAGCCCCCAAAGTATCCTACCTGGAGCAGGTGAGCTGCGATGTGAGCAGGACCCGCGTTCTCTTCGTCCCTAGCCCTCTTTTCCGTGCTGCGTGTTCTGCAGACACTGGTTTTGTGACACTTCGTGCCACAAAAAGCTTTGTGTGTGGGTATATTTATATTTATATTTATTTGCTCCCTTTTTTTTCTGTTTAGTTTGCTACTCTCGCTACAGACGTATTTAGAAACACACACACTGTCCAAAGATGATAATCTAGTTTTGCCAGTCATTAAAGGAAAAAACCCTACGCTCATGAGGGGCTGTTTAAGCCAACCCAAGATCTATGAAACAATTGTTTTAATTTCCAAGAACTCTCCTTGAAGTAAAGCGGTTAGAATGCAGGAAAAAGAGAAAGAGAAAAATAAATGTGACTCATGTTTAAGGCACGTCCGCATCAGTTTTCATTCTTTGCTGGAGTGAGGAAGAGTCTCCCCGCAGCAGTCGGGTTTCCTTGTTTGTTAGATTACCATCCCACCTTCCGGGCGCTCAGGGCCGCGTACGTGGCCGCGTTCTCTTCTCGGCTTTGTTCCCACCGCAGCAACCCTGTGCAGGCGTCTTGGCTGGGCGTGAGCGCCTGGCCCGTGTCCCCCAGGACCCTCCATGGCTGAGGGCGGACGGACTGTTACCTGAGCCTCCCTGCTCCTAGCCCACCACTTTCAACATTACACCCCAGGCATGTGTTGAGGTACATGATCAGGTATAGAGACGGTGTAGGGTTGCGCTAGGAGTTTTGCAAAAGTATCTCTTTACATCCTTTGTGAGACGCCTAGACCCTTTGGTAGGTGGAAGCATAAGAGAAACCCACATTAATAAAGCTTAAGTAAATTCAGTTGGGACAGCATGGAACAAACAGGTCCATTAAGCTAGTGGCTTCATAGGGGAACACTTTAGACCTAGTATATCTTGACCATGACATCATTCTCTTTAATAAAATGGTCGAAGAGGGGGTAAAAGATAACAGATGGGCCCACGGTTGGGTGAACGTCCAAAGAGTGCTCATTAATAGCGGACTAATTGGTAGGTGGAAGCATAAGAGAAACCCACATTAATAAAGCTTAAGTAAATTCAGTTGGGACAGCATGGAACAAACAGGTCCATTAAGCTAGTGGCTTCAAAGGGGAACACTTTAGACCTAGTATATCTTGACCATGACATCATTCTCTTTAATAAAATGGTCGAAGAGGGGGTAAAAGATAACAGATGGGCCCACGGTTGGGTGAACGTCCAAAGAGTGCTCATTAATAGCGGACTGTCATGATGGTCTCCTTCATAAAGTGATATTATGAGCTGGATGGTCCTATTGAGTGATAGGTGGACCCACAGTTGGCTAAATGGTTAAGGCTCCAGGCCAGAAAGCAGGAGGCTGTGAGTTCTAGTCCCACCTAAGGCATGAAAGCCGGCTGGGTGACTTTGGGCCAGTCCCTCTCTCTCAGCCCAGCTCACTTCATGGGGTTGTTATTGTGGGGAAAATAGGAGGAGGAAGGAGTATTAGGTTTGTTTGCCACCTTGGGTTATTTATAAAAAATAATAAAGGTGGGATTTTAAAAAAAATTAAATCTAAATGGCTGCACCCAAAGTGCTAGTTAAAGGCTCCACTTCAATTTGGAGGGAAACCTGGAGTGGAGGGCCACAGTTCTCAATCCCAGGACCTGTGATGTTCAATGTTTTCATCAAGGACTTGAACGTGGGAATTGGGGCACTTGTATAAGGTCTATAAATGACACAGAGTTGAGAGAGGGTACTAATGCTTTAGATCAGTGTTTCTTAAATGTTTTCCTAGGACCCCTGGGGGTCCCCCAAGACCCTCTCAGGGGTCTGTGAAATCAAATTTATTTGCCAGCCTATGTTGAAAAATAATACAATGTTAAAATCCCATCAAACAATCATGAAAAGCAGTAGCGGTAGAAAATGTGTCAATTTTAAATACAGTAAATATTGATAAATATAACCCATATGAACAAAAGCTCTTTTGGGGTCCTCCATAATTAAAAGTAGGAAGGGGTCCTGAGAGAAAAAAGTTTAAGAAACACTGCTTTAGATGAAAGAGAGAAGGTTCAGGCTTGAACTATGAACTCAAATTAATTGGATGGAATTTATCAGAGAGAAATGTAAAGTTCTATGTCTAGGGAGGAAAATGGTAAGGCACAAATTTAGGGTAGGAAAGAGCTGGTTTGGTCCATGTGAAAGAGGTCTGGGTGTCTTGCCCACTACAAGTTAAACATGAGCCAACAATGTGATGCAGCTGCTAAAAAGGCAAATGCTATGTGAAATGGGGAATTCACATAGCTGGCTGGGGAATTCTGGGAATTGAAGTTCACACCTCTGAAAGCTGCCAAGGTTGAGAAACCCTGGGCTAGAGGATTGTAAGAGAAGCAGTGAGTAGGCAGTTAGACCTAATGAGCTCTAATTCTGTGGCTCTATTTGGAGCTAAGCAAAGCTAATCAAATCCAATCTTTATTACGGTCATAGACCAGCATAAGGAGGGTAGGGTACAGTCAATTCCTCACCCCATATTAGCAGATGACCTCACCCAGCAGCTTCATGTAGGTGTTAAATAGGGGCAGGGAGAGAGTAGAGCCCAAAAGCACCCTGAAGAGTGGGGGTCTAAGAGCTAGACCTCTCCCCCTCAACACACTCCAACTGGAACTGACCTTGGAGAAAGGAGGAGAACCACCATAACACTGTCAAATCAATCTTTATTACGGTCATAGACCAGCATAAGGAGGGTGGGCTACATTCAATTCAAAAGCAGCAGAGCCTAAAAAAAAGAATCATGAAAAGCTAGAAGATATATTAAAATAGAAAGTATATTTAAAAAACCAAAGTCTAAAAGACTCTAAAATGAGGGTAGGAGCATTAGATGGGGGGTGGTGGTGGAATATAATGGTCAGTATGTGGGAGACTATCTCTATCAAACTGCGGAGCACTCTAATATGGTGAACTAGATGCTCATTAAGACTAGCTTATGGCACAGGTCATCATCCAACAAATTTTAATCGCTGCTGCACAGAACTTGGTAACCTTATATGTTGTAGCAGGGTTGGTGTCTGAAAGCAGCAGGGAGGTGTAGAATTGTCCTGTGCCCTGGGGATTTATGCAGGGATGGTGAGATGAGGCTAGTACGAACGTCACTGCAATACAGGCCCTGGAGAAGCACATGCTCTGTGGTTTCCATGTGCCCAGAGTCACAGGGCATTGTCTCTCCGGGTAAGGGATCTTCCTGTATTGGCCTTCGAGGACAGCTGAGGGGAGGGCATGGCATGGTGCCAGGATAAAGGCCATCTGGTGTTTAGGTACTTTGAGTTTTATTAAATACGCCATTGGGGAGGCAGAGTACCTGTTGGATTCACTGGCAATAAAGGTTGGGGCCCTGGCTAGATCCAGTTGGCGCTCTGTGTCTGCTACATTGCTGTTTAATGAGTGCTTTGGCCTGGTCGTATCCCAAGCCGAGTAGAAGGCCTGGAGAGAAGCCCATGGATGAGATTTTAGTTGCCACTGCCCGTTTCCATGTGGACTCATAATTCATGGGGCAAGGCCAAGGGAAAAAGGGATAGTCTGAGCCAACAGTTGAATATGGTCACCCACACTCTAGCCTCCACCTTCATGAGGCCTGTCTCTAGTCTCAGGGTGGCATTGGAGAAACATATTGGGATTTGAAAGGCTGATCTTAGAAATTTGGGTTGTACGAGGTCTAATGGTGCAAAACTGGAGAAGGGGCCCAGCGGGGCACCATAAAAAGTTGAGCTATTGGCTTGGTTTCGAATAACTTGAGTGCTGCAGGCATGTAATGCCACTTCTGTCTTAAGGAATGTAAGAATGGCAGATGTGCTCCTCTGTGCGTTTTCAGCAACATAGTCCCTGTGGGCTTTCCTGCTGCTGGCAGAATGAAGGACTACCCCCAGATATTTGAAGCAGGAGACCTGCCCAGTCTTGTGGCCATCTATGCTCCAGGAGAGGCTCTTGGGCCTTTAGGCAAATGCCATGGTTTTAGTCTTCTGATAATTGAGTTCTAGCTGGTCTTCCTTGCGGTACTGTGTTAGTGCTCTCTAAGCAAAGCCATGTTTCTGCTCTGCAAACGGCCCATGGAAGATGTGTTGTTGATTATAAGTTACATAAAACTAATAGTAAAACGTTTGTGTGTGCCTTCAAGTCAGTCTTGACTCCTTGCGACTGTCTGGATGAGTACCCACAATTTTCTTGGCAACCTTTTTGACATTGCCTTCTTCCTAGGGTTGAGGGAGAAGGACTGGCCCCAAATCCCCCAGCTGGCTTTGTACCCAAGGCAGGACTAGAATTCACAGTCTCCCAATTTATAGTCTAGGGCCTTTGACCACTACACCAAACTGCCTCTCAGTAATAATCTATAATAGTAATAATATTGCAGAATCCAAAAAAGGTCAATACAGAATAAACCAGGTACACAGGTTTTGCAGAACAGAAATTAATCATGCAGAGCTAGAATCCCACTGTGATGTCCTGCCCAACTTTCTTTGGAGTTGCAGACCTTCCCGAGATGATCTGTGCAGCCCCAAGGACTAGAAACATCATTATATGAAGTTTCAGTATACATTTGTTAAATACCTAAATAAATTTGGCATCCAGGAACAAATTCTCCCTTTTCACAATGGGGCCACCAGTGTGTGGAATGCAACTGTTCAGCCACAGTAGCTGCATCTGCTGAATGGCCTGAAAACTGTTTCTGGGATCCCTTTCTGCAGCTGGCTTGGCCTGGCAGGCTGATAGCCGCAAGCACAGAGGTTGCCTGTTGGGCAAGCGGGTCTGTTCTACGTGGTCAGGGACTACTTGTGGATGGCTCACTGGGCTGCTGGTTGTGGGTGAAGGAAGACAGCCTCCCTTCCCCCCTGGGTTCTGCTGTACCAGCTCACCGCTCAGCTGCTCTAACAGCCCTGTGGCTGGACTCTTCCCCTGCCCGCCTCCTTCTCCACAGATCTTCCCGCTTTTCTCCAAGATGGGGGCCAACGGGGTCCTGATTGAGTACGAAGACATGTTTCCCTTCAAGGGAGAGCTGGAGATCCTCAGATCCCCCTATGCTTACAGGTAAGGCAGCCTAGAGGGCTTTTTCAATGTCTGGCAGGGGAGGGAGTAGCTAAGCCAAGGTGTGGATCTGGCCCTCGTGGAAGTGGGGATCCTCGGGACCAGAAGTGGGTTCACGCAGTGTGGCTGAAATGGGTTTGGCACTTGGCAGCTCAACCTGGGGTGGGGACCCAGACTTCGTCTGCCATGTCCTTTCACCAGGTCATCTCGTGAAGGTGGGTTTGGGCGTTGCGTTTCACAATGAGGCCGTGCAGCCATGGGTTGGGTTAATGAGTAGCTGGAAGCCAAAAGTCCATTCCTTATGCTGCTTCAGGTGGGAGGGGATCTGTTTGTTTCTTTATTGCAAGGGCGTGGGAGGTCCCACATGCAGCCAACCATACCCTTTCAGTGTATTTTGAACTGGGATGTTTTGGGAGGATTTTCAAAGAGCAAAATGGGTGTTAACTTTGCAGGGGCTCGGGGCTCCCATTCCCTCCTCTAAAAGGCTGACTCACCTGAGGCAGGCCCTCTTGGCATCCTTGCCTACCCACGGTTCAAGGGTGGCTCTTGCTGCTGCCCTTCCTGTCAGTGAAAGTTGTGCCCCCCCGTCCTCCCTCCACCCCTGTTTCCTTCCTGTGTCCACGTTTCACGGCCGGCTCTGAACACCCTGAGCTGCCGGGGGTTTGTGCAGGAGCAGGAGGATGGGGGGTCTGACCTGCCCCCCTCCCCGCAGGGTCTGCTGCTGGAGGCCGCAGGCCTGGCTCCATCCCTTTGGCGCATCCCCCTTCCTCCCCTCTCACCCCTGCTGGCATCCAGGGGCTGGTGCAGGGGCTGGACCAGTGCTGACTGCTGCTTTTGTCTCCTGACAGCGAAGAAGACATCGTTAAGATCCAAGAGCTGGCTGGACTCAATAAGCTGGAAATAATCCCATTAGTGCAGACCTTTGGGCACGTGGAGGTAGGAGAAGCCTGCTGTCCTTACTTTGCCCCCTGTGCAAATCTGAGGAATGCCCACAGCCTGGCCTCCTTGGTTTTGCACACCCACCTTAGTCACACCCTCTGATGTTTGCACGGGATGCTTGAGTTGAATGGGCACCAGCTGGTACAAAGAGGACGTGCAGCAGCGGCTCAGCAGTGGCCAATGAATTTTCTGGCATTTAAACCACACACTTAACTTGCCTCCGGAATTAACCCATTTTCTGGTTTTGCACAATTCATTCAACCATAAACTCAACCGAATAGGCTGGATTTGCACAATATGCCCAGCCACTAAATCTGAACCAGCCTAATTTGAGCTCAGTTGGTAGATTCTTTTGTTAAATCATCATGACTTTGGTGGCAATGGCTTTTATAGGTCACATCCTCTGATTGCACATGCTGATTTTCACTTGGCAGGCTTTTTTCCTCCCTCCCGAGCTCCTCAAAATGAGCTGTAGGCCATTCAGGACCACAGCGAAGATTGACTGTACAAAATCTGGGAAATACTCTGGCTGCGGGGACAGGAGAGAAAGACTCCCAAAAAAGCACATGCCTTTTAATGAAATGTGTTAGTTGGAAATGGCGCTTCCAGACTCCTGAATTCTGCCCAACAGAGCCATAAACCAAAGAAAACGTCTCACCCTCCTGCCCCATTTTGCTCTGGCCAGTGAGTAATGCTGGTGCTTCCCCAAGTAAGTAAGTAAGGAGGGAGGGAGGGCACCCGGGGGCGTCAGGCTCGGTTAAGCCGTCGCTGCTGGAGATACTCTGCTCCTGAGCGAACAGCCAGAGCTTGTCTAAGCTGAGGGAAAGAACCCGATTCCCCAACCGTAGGGGACAAAGATGGGAGCCTCCTTTTCCTCTCCAGGAACCAGGCCCAGCAGAGCATTTCATTTCATTTTATATTTTTATTTGACTTTGGTTTATTTTCAAAATAAAAGGATGAAAAAGAATCTGCCATGGAATATTATTGGAGAACTGCAATAACACCTGACTTATGGGGGTTGAAAGAAAGGTTATTTTTATGTTTTATATTTAAGTCATTGATCATTTAAAGAGGAAGTTCATTGGAAACTTATTAATTTACCAAAACCTGCAAGTGGCATTTTGTGGTGGGATTGGAAGTCCTGTGACTGCATCTGGCTTTTCTGGTAAAGCTTTATTTCTCTTGTGGCTAAATGGATCAGCAGGTGGCATTCTTGCTATCTGATCAGATAGTAAATTGCTAAAGAGCTAAAAGAGTTGATAACTCCAAAATGCCACTGATGCAATTACCGTATGAGATAATTGTGAATATACGTAATTGTGAATATACAGACACAAAAGCGATCATGCCTGTTCTTATTAGTATAAACTTTGTGACTGAACTGGGAATTCCATGGTGAGATTTATGACCCTTCTGTGGTGCTGTTTTGCTGACCAGAACAGAACTTGTGGCCCAAATCATTAAAGATGAAAATGATTAATTTATATCATTTATATTATTGGACAGAAGACCTCCCTGCTTTAGAGCAGGCTCCTGTAAAAGATGAGGCTGTGCACTGCTTCAGATTCACTTCAGAAGGCGTGCTTGGGGGCACAAATACAGAACCTGGCAGTGGCTGGAGCAGCAACTTCAGAGCTGCTCCCAGCGGGAGTGTGTCCTGCTCCCGGGCACTTCCAAGCACTTTCCTCCTCCTTGTTTCCAGAATGAACCAACTCTCAGTAAAACAGAGTCCGCCGTCCAGAACAAATGCCTTCCTCTTTGACTCGAACTTCCCAGCAGTCAAAAACAGTGATAGTCCAGTTTAAACACTCAGAGTTCCCGCTATACGCAAGGGGAAGTTGAAGATCTTAAGATATTTCTTTACAAACTTAATCAAGGAAATACAGACTCATTTCAAAATGCGAAAGTAGATGTGTTTTCAATGGGCAGATAACAGTTATTAGGACATACCTAAAATAAATGGAGATTGCAATTAAGTACAAAACGGTAACCATGTTTCCTTTAAAGAAGGAATAAAGCAGGCAGTTCATAATCCATTTAAATTTCCTTTTGAAAGTCCAAATCAAGCGGCTTGATGAAAATCTCTAGGGTATTTGTTTAGCTGCTATTCAAGGAAACAATAGTGCATAACATACTTCCACCTGTGATCTGTGCTAAAAGAACCACTCTAGTTCTGTCATACAAAAAAGGAGCAAGGTTAATGTTAAATTTGTTCAACACAATCAGTAAAGTTTATTTCATGCATTTATCAAGTAAAGGGTGAAAGGTCAAGGGGATTTTCATTGTAAAGCAAGCTAGATTTGGGCAAGGCCAGCCCACATTGCCAATAGTTATAGCCTCTCTTAACTGCTAGAGAAATAACGTTATAAGAAATAATTTATATGCAGCTTTCATTGATTTAAAAGCTACACTTCACTTGATCCTCCATTTGTTCCCCTTAGCAGACTTAAATATCTTTCAGTAGCAAACAAAAGACATGGCTTAAATTCAGTACACAGATTCTGTGCTAGTTTTGGTTTGCTTCTTTATTATCTCAGAATTAACATTTGTACTTCTGTGGATTTTTACAGATTTGCTTTAATAAAATATGTATATTTTCTTGCTTTCTACTGATCTTTATGGCTTAGTTCTCCCTTGTAAAGATCAGTAGACCAAATATTATCTATCCATCTATCTCTCCCCCAAGTCCTGCTGTGCTGCGTCATTGTGATGATGGTGTGATGAGCATTCCTGGAAGGGATGAGCAAAGAACGTCGGGACTGCATGCCCAGAGTATGTATTCCCAGCAGGGTCTCCCAAGGCGTGAAGGTCATCCCAGCTGCCCACTAAAGCCAGCAGGCACCTGCATCAGGCAGCAGCGATACAGAAGATGCTGGAGGCAGAGGGTCACTTAGTGACAATGGCCAAGGCATTGATTTATTCTGTGCAGGAGAAGGCAACGGTAAACCACTCATACATTTTTACCAAGAAAGCCACATGGATAGAAAATATAAAATGATTGACAATATAGCACTGGATGATGGGCCCTCAGGTCGGATGGCACTCAACAAGCTACTGAGGAATTGCTGAGGATCTTTCAGGGTGCTAATGGTATTTATGACATGGCTAGATTAAAACCATTGGGACATCTAATTACTGATGTTGCCATACAGGAAAAGAAAATTGAAGGTGCAAAAACAGAATTACAGTAGGAACATGGAACATAAGAAGCATGAACATGGAGAGCTCAAGACAGTAAAAGATGAAATGAGTTGACTACACACCAACAGGCATCAGTGAATTGAAGTGGACCAGAATTCAGCACTTTAAGTTTAAGTCAGAAGATCATATGTTTACTGCTCAGGATGTGAAAAACACAGAAGGAACCTAATCAGAAAAGATATAGCAAAGATAATACTTGGGTACAACCCAATCATTGATTGAATAATATCAATTAAGCTTCATAGAGCAACCCTTTAATATGATCATTATCTTAAGTTTATGCTCCAACTACTGATGCAGAAAAAGAGGAGGTTGATGAGTTTTATCAAGTTCAGTCTGAAATCAATAGGACATGCAAGCAAGACATGCTGTTTGTAGCTGGAGGCTGGATTGCAGAAGTTGGAAATAGAAAGGAGGAAAACATAATTGAACTGTGTGGCTTAGGAAACTGAAATGAAGCAGGAGAATTATTATCAATTTCTGTCAGTTCAATGATTTCTTCATTGCTAACAGTTTTAAAACAATCAAAATGAAGCCTGCATACATGGAGAAACCAAATTGACTATATTACTTGTACAAATAGGCAGACTATCATTTATAACAGCAAAGAGTTGACCAGGGGCCAACTGTGGAACAGATCACAAACTGCTCATATGCAAGTTCCAAATCAAGCTGAAGTAGAAGAAGAAAGTCAATCAGTTTCCACCATACGATTTTGAACACATATCCACCATTTTTAAGGAGAACATCAGTAATCTCTTTGAAGTCCTGAACCTCACAAATAGGCAACAAAGGGTTTATGGAATGAACCTAAAGAAGTTGTTAAGGATGAATATGAAAAGATAAAGAAACAGAAGAAAGTAAATATCAGAACCGGGGGGGGGGGGATTGCCAAGAAAAGAAAAGAAGGCAAATCTAAGAAAGATCTCAGGAATGAACTTAACAAAGAATTTGTTAGTTGAGCTGTTAGAAGAGACAAGAAGCAGTATTACAATGATGTCAGAAAACATGTAGAAAATGGAAAAACAAGGAAAGTCTTCCAAAAGTTCTCTGAACTCAGAAGGAGAAACCTTCAAATTGGTATGCTAAAGGACACCAATGGACTGATATTAACCAATTCAAAGAAGATCAAAGAAAAATGGGAAAAATGTACTGAACATGGTATAATAGAAATGTTAACATCCAAGATCCCTTAGAAGATATTCCCTATTTACAAGAACATCTAGTTCTAAATGATGTTAAATTGGCACTCCAGTCACTACCATGTTGGAAGGAACTGATGGAATATCTATAGGAATATAGCAAGCAAAGAAGAAGAATCTATTAAGATTCTAATCAAACTGTGCCAACAATCTGGAGAATGACACTGTGGCCAATGGATAGGAAGAGATTGGTTTACATTTCAGTACCAAAAAAAGGAGACTTAACAGTGTGCCAACTATTGTACAGTATCGTTAATTTCACATGCAAGGATAATACAGATTAGAGGTCTACATGTAAAGAGAAGTACCAGATGTTCAAGCTGGCTTTAAAAAGGGCTGAGGAACAAGAGACATTATTGTTGAATGCATGCTGGATAACTGAGAAAGCCATAGAATACCAAAAAGAAGTCAGTATGAGCTTCATGGATTATAGAAAGGTCTTTGATTGTGTTGATCATATCAAGCTGAGGAATGCTCATAGGAAACTGGAAGTCCTAAAGCATCTCATTGTCCTCATGCAACATCTATACACAGGTCAGGAAGCCACAGTCTGGATGGAACATAGTGAAACAGACCTGTTCCAGGTTGGCGAGAGAGTGAGACAAGTCTGTATACTCTCCCCTTATTTAGTCGAATGTATTGAGGGAAGCTAGATTGGAAGATAATGACCATGGATTTAAATCCGAAGAAAGAAACATTAATAACCTGCACTGAGCTGATGACACTACTCTGACAGCTGAAAATGCAAATGATCTGCAAGCTCTTGTAATGAAAGTCAAGGAGCACAAAGATTAAATTAAAACCAGATGTCAGGTTTAGCCCAAAGAGCTCCTCGAGACAGTACAGATACAGTTCGGTTGCGTTTATTAGCTTCCACCTCAAAGACAGAATCTCGCCAGACTGAATCTAACTTCTCAAGCCAGCAAGCAAACACCGTGAATTCCTTAGGGTGGTGCCAGCCTCATCCTCTTCACCTTCCCCTGCTCCTGTTGGGGGCTAAGGAAATGCTTATCTCCCCGAGCGCGGCCTTCATCCAACCATTCCTTCACACCAAACTAATGACAACAGGACCAGCAACCTGCCTTAGAATTGACAATGAAGATACTGAAGGGGTGGATAGCTTCTGCCTTTTACAATTAACTGTCAACAGTAAAGGAACCAGCACTCAAGAAACATGCTGCAGACTAGCACTTGGTAGGGTAGTAAAGAAAGCTTTGGAAAAGGTATTGAGATACCGGGATGTATCTGTATCTACAAAGATTAGAATCATTCAGGCAATGGTTTTCCCTGTGACACTCTAGTAGCAAAAGTTGGCCTTTGAAGAAGCAGGATAGAAGGAGTATTGACACTTTTGGTGCTGAAGAACACTCTTGAGAACTGAGAGACATAAAAGTTCAGGTTGAGAGCAGATCTTCCTGAAGAAAGTCAGTCCTTGCGGTGACTAAGTGGTGATGGTGTAAGGGTTCTTTGCTTTCCAAGGGCTGGACACACCACGGCATAGCAGATCTGTTGTCACCCTTCCCTGGTAGACCAGACAGGAAACACGACCAGATGAACTAATTCTACTTTATTGTAAGGCTGCATCAACAGAATCTTGCAAGTCTGAAAGTATAAATCTCCTTTACAGCCTGGGAAGCTAGGGAGGGTCCCTTCTGAGCCTCTTTCTCCCATTATGCAGCTCTCTTATCTGACCATTCCCTAGGTGGCGTCTCTTCGCCCCATCTCCCAGGGTCTTTCTCATGTACCATTGCATCTGGACACAGTGCTTTATTGCAGCACGCACCTTCCCCAACAGTAGGCTATTGCTCTCCACCCTTCTAGACTTTGCAAGGTGACGTTGCATGTAAATATGTCTTTAATACTCAATCTTTTAATACTTAATGCTTAGTCCAAACAAAGATCCCAAAGACTGTATAGCAGCATGCAACCTTTGCCTTCTTCCGGAAGTTCTTACGCTAGTCGGGATCAGGTGCTGCCTCAGTGCGGTTGCTCCTTTTCTGGTTGCTGTCCAGCCCCTGGCAAAGCTCCAAGCAGGACTCCCACCAGGATATGCTGCTCCCATAGCTTGTGATCCCGGCTGATAGTCCTCTTGCCAGCCTGGAATGGCTGCCAGTCTCCAGATGTCGCATCTGCTTCCCTACCTGCACACCTGCGTGCTTGTGCTTATCTCCTCTTCTCCTAGACTCCGCCCACTCTTAAAAGCCCAGGTCTTGGCCTTTGTCTTTGCGAGCCGAGGGCCTGGACGGGCTGTGGCCGCCACTGGGCCTCAGCCCATCCTTGAAGACCCCGGGGGTGGCTCAGTTGTTACAGGCAGCCGGGACGCCCACTTGGATGCTTGTGGGCAAAGCTGTGAGTTAATGTGTGAATTCACGAGGGAAACGGGGTGAGAAGCGTTTCCGCCCGGCTGCAGCTGCTTCTCCCAAGGGCAGACAGCGGCCCCACGGGCGGCTGCCCCGCTGGAGGATCCTCCTGGAGAAAACTTGCCTGTGCGCTCGTTAGGAGTCAACACCAAGTTGATGGCACATAATCGAATCTCTCTCCCTCTCTCTCTCTTTCTTTATAATCTGAGACCCAAAAGCAACATATAATAGCACAAATAAACCGAACCCCCAAAATGTAAGGAGATAAAACATCAAACACTTAAGAATCAAAGCGGGGTTAAGCATATGGTCCGGATAACCAAAACCAGGAAATCAAATCCACATCTCCCCTATGTCAATCTCTACTGAGCAAAATTTAGTGACCCTTCTGGTTACATCTAGAGGTAAATCCACTAATTAAAATAAATGTGTTTTCTTCCTCTGGCTGGCCCTGACAAGTAACTACAGAAGGCACAATTGGGTGGGCATGCCAGGCTGGCATGTAGGGCGTTGCACTAAATGTGGGAAGCTCGCATGACTCTTCTGAGCAGGGCATATACAGGAACATTATTGCCCCTCCCTTTGCAACCCCAGATGAAACCTAGGGGCCAGAAACTGCCTCCTGTGCAGAAGAGGCACGATGTCAGAAAGAGAGTTGGCTAGAGAAGAGGGCCTCTCATGTAGACCACCTTCACAGAAATAGGGCCATAAATTCCCATCTACCTTCAAGGTGGTGTCTAGAATATCGCTGTCTCATGTCCTTGTGGGAGCAGAAGCGGAGATGCGAGGCCACCGTAACTTTAATGCCTTTCCTCCAGGAAGAGGCAAAGCTGTCAGCGGGAATTACTGGGACCCGGAATCTCTCTGAGTAATTTCACTCCAGCCAGTTCTTTAGCTGGCACATTCTCCCGTGGGACTAGGAGGGTGTTAGACCTCCGCCGGGGGACACAGCTGTGCTCTTAGGCCTTTCGATATGCAGGTTCGTGTGCCGTAGCGCACAGGCTCTGTGGCAGGGCCAGAATTATCGCCTCTGCAGCGAGCAAAGCCTCCTCTTGCGTTAGAGGCTTTTTGTGCTCAGGCAGAAGCGCCTTTTGTTTGCTGCACAGGATTCCAGCGTATTTAAAGTTCTTGCTCAGTATCAGTCAGTATTGCTCATCTTCTAATTATGAGCACGGTCACTGCGCCTTTTAGTGAGCAAAAGAAATTTGGTTTTGGTGTCATTCATTTCTAGGGTTCCGCTGCTGCGGGGGCCCGTCCAGACACTGAGTTAGGAGCAGTTTTTTGGTGGGCCGGTACCTTTTCCAGCCAGACTCGTCTCCCATGAACTCCACGCTGGCTTCGGCCCCGGGTCGCCTTGTCCTCTTTCCAGGGTGCGGCCCACAGCGCCTGTCTCTCTTTCTTGCAGTTCATCTTGAAGCATGACAAGTACCGGCATCTGCGCGAAGTGGAGCGTTTCCCCAACAGCTTCAACCCCCACCACCCAGAGACCCTGGCCCTCCTGAAGGCCCTGCTCACCCAGGTCCTCAGCAAGCACCTGCATTCCAGCTGGGTACACATTGGGGCTGATGAGGTACGTGGAGGGAGGCGCCTGTGTGGAGAGGGGAGAGGGACTGGGGGGAGTCGCCCTTTGGGGGTAAGATGCCGAACAGCCTCATGGTGCTGCGGTCCCCTCCTGGGGTTCCGAGCTGGCCTCCCCTTGCTCTGATGCTTTGAGATATCAGCGGAAGTAGGCAAACAGGGTATGCACGAGGGTGCCCGGTCTCCTTTTTTGCAAAACAGGTGCCATTAAAAATTTAGCAGCACAATCTTGTCTGGTTTTTTGCAAAACCAGAAGGTAAATAGGTACATTACAACTCTGCTAGTTTCACTACTGCTGGGTGGTGGCGCTTGCTCTATCTGAGTCTCCCCAGCAGCACCACCCACAAGTGAAAGGAAAATATTAGCAGAGGTCAGAACCCTGGACTTTGCTGAAGTTCCCTGCAAGCTTAGAAAAAACAGCAGGAGGAGCAATACTGTAGCTCTGTTAGGGCTGCGCCATGGAATGATGCCAACTCATTTTTCGAGGTGTGAAGCTCCAGCAAATTGGTGCGGAAAGAAGAGGAACTGAAGGCCTTGGAAGAGGGCATGGGTGGTGAGGTGGAAACCCAAACCGGAGCCTTTTGCTGCGTAGCCTCCATGTTTTGCACGCTTTGTTCTGTTCTGTGCATCAGGAGAAACCCTGGTGACTTGCTTTTGAAACAGAATCATGTACCCGTTTGCGTTTCTCTAAACGCCATATATTCACGATGCAGGCACAGTTCTGTATCATTTAAAATTATTATTCTGTTGCTAGCCAACGTTCCCTCTGTGAACAGGGACACATATTTTGCAGACAACTCTGACGGTGTTGGGCTTATGCAGCCTGAAAGACCCAGGTCTTGTTGTCTTCTTACATCCTTCCGTAGATCTGTTTTTGATGGTTCAAAATAAGATTATACCTTCAAGGGGCAGGTTCCCCGGAGAGCCAGGTGGTCCCCCCGACATTCTGGGGGGGCTTATAAGACCAGGTCTTCTCCCAGGCCTGGCTAGCCTGGTTGGGGGCCTGGCTGGATTGTGTCTCGGTGTAGTTAACTGGGTCCATCATCCTGTTCTTACCTTTTTTAGTTTCCTTTTTCTCTCTTTATCTTGTTGCTCTTTTATTCTGCTTGGTATATTGTGAGCTGCCCAGAGTCCTTCTGGAGTCAAGTGGTGCCAAACTGAATAAATAAATATGTCCCACCATCCCCAAGCAGCAAGAAGTTCCAGGGACAAACATCCACCAGAGCTGCCTTCTCTCTGGTAGGAGAAACCGCTGGAGACCGCTGGCCTTCCCGGGTCTGTTTCGGATGTCCACGGGAAGCCCAGCCGGAGGAAGGCGGTTTGAGCACGCCTGCCTGCAACCAGATCCCCTTCAAGGAGCCAGGTTGCCGCTGGGTCTCTTTTCCTTCCAAAACATTCTCCTGCCTCTCTCAGACCAGCTTAGTTCATTTCCTCCTCAATGGGGAAAACTGGCAGGGATGGTGCTGCCAGTTCTGGGGTTTTATGAGAACGGCCGGGGGCATTTTGGCTGGCAGGACTCTCAAAGCCCACTTTTTTTAGTTCTCGGATTCCCAGAGAGGAGCTCATGTTTGCCCCACTCATTCCGTGGAAAGGCCGATGAGCGGAGATGAAAGGGCTGCACGGGCAGGAATCGCACTCTCTTTGGACATTGATTGGGCGGGGGGCAGCTTACTACCCATTTGAGTTAGTTGCTAAAAAAAAATGGTCCTGCAGGCATGAAAGCTTGATCCCATTGGTCTGTGTATTTTCGCATAGGTGGCCCAAGCCAAACCTTATTTTTTTAAAGCAGGAGTGGCTAACCACCTGCCTTGAGGTCACATTCATTCATTCATTCATTCATTCATTCATTCATTCATTCATTCATTCATTCATTCATTCATTCATTCATTTATTTGGCATTGCCAACATTTGGTGGCCAAAAGAACAATTTTCTGTGGCAGGTTTAAGATAGGTGCGGGAAACATCCATGAGGTTTAATGCGTGTTTTTTAGTTTGATATCCCCAGAGTCCCCTCAAAGTTCTTCAGCCCAGCCTGCCTGGGGACACAGCTGAGCCTGAGATCCTCAGGTGGGTCGAAAGCAACCACACCACGCAGGTCGTGGTGGCAAAACATGTCCTTTTCCTCAGCGCAACAGCTTTTTCCTAGCTATCCAGTCCAGGATCCTTAGAAGTAATTTATCTTTCCCGCCCACTAAATAGCAGTGTCAAGTCCACAAAGTCCAAACCCCAATTTAGAAGAATTCTCGTGAAACCAGGCCTGGTTCAGATAAATGCTCCTTTATTGGTTGGTACATGCGGCTTGAAGCAAAGCGTTGCTAAAACTAAGGCCTGTGTAAATTTCCCTCTACTTATCCCCCCCCCCTTGCTGCATTGGCGCCAAACTCCTTTCTCACAGAACGGCGGCCTTGTGCATTCCTCCCATTGATAACACAGTTCCTCCCAGCCTTCAGACTACCACCGGTTTTGTCTGCATTCAGGTCTTGCTGTAAATTCCCATATCAGTGTGAGCGCCTCTCCATCTCATAGCAATAACCCAAGCACAGCTATAACATCCCCCCCTAGGTACAAATGGCAGAATCAAATCAAGCAAACACCCATTGACTGCTATAGCTTTTTTAAAATTGACATTTGATTGATGCAGGTTCTGACATGCTGCCCCCTCAAAAAGGTCTTTCTTCACCTCATTGATCTGGAAGCCTAGAAAATAATAGGTTAAGGTTATATTACATTTTCTTCAATCATTTTACTAAGGTTTGTCTAGATATTTTTTATAAAATTCTAAGAGCAAGCCAGGTGCTTTAACATGTTTCTTTGAGACCCATTCAGCAAAAGATTTAGGGAAATGTTTCCAATGCACTAAATACTGAATGTCCCCTCTATGTTTTCTAGAGTCCAATATTTCCTTGACCTCAAAGTGCTATTCCCCTTCAATCAAAATTGGGTTTGGGTTAGGCACTGCTGGTCTCCACTTATCAGATTCCTTGTATGGTTTCAAAAGATCACTGTGAAAAACAGGATTAATCTTTCTTAGAGTTTTAGGGAGCTTTAAACATACTGAAACAGGATTTATAACTTTTTCCACTTCAAAAGGCCCTGCATATTTGTAGCCAAGTTTTTTACATGTTTGATATGATTTTAGATTCTTAGTAGATAACCATACTTTGTCCCCCACTTTCCAAGGTTCATGTGGGGCTCTCTTTTTATCTGCTTGTTTTTTATAGCTTCCTCTTGCTTTTGCAATTGCTTCTTCTGTGATTGGCCACAATTGTCGTCTTCTGTCCCCGCATTCATCAACTGCTTTAACTCCTGTCTTTTTATGAGGCAGTTCAGGTATAGGTACAAAGTCTTGTCCTGATACAGTTTTGAAAGGGGACAGACCTGTACTATCATGTACAGCATTATTGTAAGCCACTTCTGCATAAGGTAATAAATCCACCCAGTTGTCCTGTTGATAGTTTATAAAGCATCTTAGATATTGTTCCAACCCTGCATGCCTCCTCTCCGTCGCTCCGTCTGTTTGGGGATGAAAAGAAGCTTTTTTAAACTGACATTTGATTGATGCAGGTTCTGACAAGCAGATTTTCTGCTTCTTGCTTTCAAGAGATGCTTTTTTCCACCAGCCCTTTAGGGAATTATGCGAACAGCAATGCAGTACATAACATTTTCCACCATTCTGTGTCACACATATATAATGTTTTATTGGTATTCCAGCAGAACTTCCCTCTGTGCGCATTGTAGATATATGGAAACTGATTTTGTCATTACAGTAGAAGATCATTCAAAAATGTAATCTGGGAGGTATCTTCCAATCTAACAGAGCAATAAAAAGGAGGAAATTGCATATTTTGAAAAGAATTTTTTAAAAGGCTGATTCCTTAATTTTATTTTTGCAACATTAGCAACTTCGAGAACATTTGGGAATAAAACCATGCTTATTTATCAGCCTGCCACTAGCATTAGCTGAGTTTAGTACAGCTCTGTTAGAAACGTGTTCCAAGTAACCCTTGGGCCCAGCTGTTACTAAAATTAGCCTCTTCATTGCGTAAAAAGCAACGGTTGGGTTTATCTGTACTTCTGAGTTTCAAAGTTAATTGTCCGCCCAAACATCAACAAGTATTTATTAAATAAGTTGTTTGCTTTTTCCTGGAGTGGGAAGCGAAGCAGGATGAGGCCTGGTTAGCCATCGGAGGGGAGTAGATGTGGGAAAGTGGGAAAACACCTTGTGCTGTTGCTAAGAAAAGCGTGTGGACCTGTGCACCACGAAGTCACCACACCCTGCGCACAAAGGAACTTTGAGGGACCAGGGCTCTTCCACTTCTCTCCTGAGTAGGTAGCGCACGTTGGAGGCAGCATTTGGGAACTTCTGTCCCAGGACAGCCCCGTCCTATCCTTGTCGCGTGCTGCCGGGACCCCTCTGTCATGCATCCCCCTCAAAATGATGAATTATGATTGTTGTTTCTACCGCTATCAAAGGGCAGCAGCCTGCTCGGAGCCTTTGAGTCAGGAAAGCAGCCCGACTTCGTTGCTCAGGCATTTCTTCGGCCCTCCAGGTCTTTCACTTAGGGGAAGGGATGGATTCGAAGAACTGGATGAGTCGCAACGGGGGCGATATGGGCAAGATGTACCTGAACCACATCCGGGAGGTGGTGCACTTCATTGCCAGCCAGCCGTGGGGGCTGCAGGTGCTGCTCTGGGACGACATGCTGCGAAAGGTGGGCGCCGCAGCCATCCAAGGTCAGTGCCGTCCCGTCCGCCAGGACCTTCCTGGGCTGTCTCTGGTATTCTCACCGCCTGGGGAAAGTTGGCCCGTATCTCTAGCCAAGGTCTTCCTTGGAGTGCGTCCCTTCACACCCTGACGTTTTTTCCTTACGGTGGTGAGGTCTGTGGCTGTGATTGCCGGAGCTGCAATGTCACAGAGG